>NC_138528.1:32386082-32986082 GCF_964234715.1 Podarcis melisellensis | reverse complement strand
ATGAGCCTTCTGAAGGCAGCTGATGCCTCATTTGGGGTGACATGTTGTGGCTGATGAGTGTGGATGATGTGGGGTTTTCGATAAGTGCCTCATCAGTATCCTCATCATGATCGTGTTGCTCAGCCACGGCGTGTGCCCTGACTTGATTGTAATTGCTCGAATCTGCTCCTGCTGCTCAGGAGCGCACAGTAATATGCAATAAAACAGCAAGAAGCGAATGTTAACCATCTGAGTTCTGACACGGCTGTTTTGCAGTTCAAGCTCTCTAGACGGAGGGAGGGATGGATGGATGGATAGATAGATAGATCTTGTCTACCTGCATTTTCAGATGCATCTCTATAGAACACATGGCACATACATATATATATAACTTGTGCATCAGATTAATGCATTCTTGTGGCTATACGTATTTAAAATGACGGAAAACAACATCAAGGTACTTTTACAGAGGCAAGGTGTCTTTATAAAATAAAGGGAGGTCCTTAAGTCCATTAATTTAAAATTCATTGCAGCTTTTGCCATCTTGCAGCCCGCTGGAAGTTTTGGACTACAATTCCCATCAGCCTCAGCCAACTAAACTCGGCAAGCTGGGGCTGTTGGGAGTTGTAGTCTAAAACAGCCAGCAGGTTGGCCAAAGTTGATCTGTTGTATCTACTTATATTTTAACTGATCAGTAACTCTTTTAGGCAATTGTATCTGCATGCAATGCTATAATTAAAAATACATATCAGCACCTACCAAGTTTTTAATGCATACTTAGTCCAGATTGTGTCCCAGTATATTCAGTGGAGGTTACTCCCATGTAAGTGTGGCTCTGGCTCCAGCCTACTTGGAAGTAAGTTGCACAGAACTCATTGTGGGTAAGTAAACATGATCGGGCTGTTAGTGTAACTTAGTTCTTTCAAAAGTATAGTGGTATCTCGGGTTAAGTACTTAATTCGTTCCGGAGGTCCGTACTTCACCTGAAACTGTTCTTAACCTGAAGCACCACTTTAGCTAATGGGGCCTCCTGCTGCCACTGCGCTGCCGGAGCACGATTTCTGTTCTTATCCTGAAGCAAATCTTAACCCGAGGTAATATTTCTGGGTTAGCAGAGTCCGTAACCTGAAGCGTATGTAACCTGAAGCGTATGTAACCCGAGGTACCACTGTATAGGAAATTACTTTTCTCTTTTTAATTTATTGGAACAAACATGCTTTGAATGAGGAGGAAATCTCCTGGGGAGGAAAACTGGTTTTCTTGCAAAGTCTGTAAGAAATTCTTCAGTGTTGGCAGCTGTGAAAAGGTGAATTCTGATTAGCGTACAATATAAAAGAGAATTGAAAACAAAACTGCCAATATCATGCAATGTCTTTTTACAAATCTGTGGTGCAGCCACAAGTGAAATATTGGGTACAATTCACCACATCTCAAGAAGGATATTACAAAACTGGAAAGGCTCAGTAAAGGGCAAGCAAAATGATCATGGGGCTGACAAAACTCACTATATATTTTTAGTTTGGAAAACAGGGATATAAGAGGCGTCATATAGAGGTGTATAACATTCTGCATGGTTTGGAGAAAGTGGTTATTGAGAAGTTCTACCTCTCTCATAATAATAGAACATGGGATTATCCAATGAAGCTGAACCAGGGAAACCTCAGGACATAGTGCAGAGCTAAACTATGGAATTCACTAATCCAAAATGTAGGTGGTTTTATACAAGGAAATCAAACAAATTCAGTGGCTTCTATGATAGCCATATGTCCAAATCCACAGAGGAGAATTCTCCATTTGAAGGGTTATCACAGTGCTCTATTTGAAGGTGTCCTTTATTTGAATGTCTGTCTGGTCCAAGTCCAGTTTAAAGATAAGTAGTAGGGTATGTCCACATTGCCATTTACTCCTGCTCCACTGCATTCCCACCACTGGTGTCTGAAGTAGTCTACACATGACATTGGCTGCAATCAGTGCTTTTTTTCTTTAAAAAAATGTTTAGGGGTACTCTCATTTTGACTCAAGAAAAACACCATTTTATAGTTCAAATCGACAAAAACAAATACAGTAAATGCACAAAAGTACAAAGAGTCATAAAATATTTAGGGGTATGCGTACCCCTGTGTCCCCCTGCCCTGGAAAAAGCACTGGCTGCAATCCAGCGGTATCCTGCTCCTTGTTGATGCATTTCCCTGCAAACCAACTTCCATCTGATGTGACAAGACAAGTTGTGGTTAAGCTGAGGTGTGTACAGTTCAAGAAGCCTTTGCACATGAACAGATGACAGCTTCCTTGCAGAGGAATTTGGGAGGTTGCAGGCGTGGGCACACGCACTCCCTATTTCTGGTGTGTTCAAAAATATGTATAATCTGTGTGTTCTCTTTTTTCGTAATGCACTTCCTCTGTTTTTGGTGATGTGTCTTCTTAATGACTGCTAGCTGTCATGACTATATACTATTGGACACTACATGCCTGTGAATGCCAGTTGCTGGGGAGAAGTCGTGGAGCAGGACTGTTGCCCTTATGCCTTATTTATGGGCTTCCCAGAGGCATCTGGGGGGCCATTGTGGAAAATAGGATGCTGGACAGATCCAGAAGGGCACTCCTCGTGTTCTATAAAGGTATTATCTGGAAATAATTGTTTTAAACTGTGTTTGCTGTAACAGGTTCTGTCCATGATCTGTGGCATTCAGTGAACAAACCTGCAAGAAAGAAGAGCTTTTTCGCTGACTAGGTTCAATTATAATCCTTCTAACCTCCTTTGGGGTAGGTTTGCGGGTATGGCGGAAGGAGATAGGATCTGCCCATGCGATGCCCACCTGGTGGAAACTCTAGCTCACATGGCCCTTAAATGTAAAATGTATGATGATCTCCGCCAACAATTTCTAGACCATCTATGTATTCCAACATGGAAACCAGAGACAGAGGTAATACGCTTCTTATTACAGGGGAGAGACCAGGAGCTCACCAAGACAGTAGCTAAGTTCCTCTATTTGACTTTTTGTTGCCGAAGTACAATACAGGATGCTTCCCTTGCTGGAGACTCACAGAGATGAAATAGATTGTTCGCCTCTTCTTCCCTTTGGCAAATGACTGTACTGTTGAAATGGCAATGAGATCGCACTGGCCTATTTATTCTGAATGTTTGTATGTGATGCTAATAAAGGTTTAATGATGAAATAAGGCAAACTTTATTGCCACCATTGCATATGAGTAGAACCTCATGGGAAAAAGCAGCCTGTGGGTGAAAACTGGGGGGGGGGGGCAAGTTGTAGTGGGATACGAGAAAGGGTTAAGCACCTTTTTCTCTCCCCTCCTCTGCTACTCAGTTCAAAGACATTCCCCATTCCTTTAAAAATGGTTGTTGGGCATATAATTAGCCCCCTAGTCATGTGTACAGACAGGAAAGGAAAACATGAGGCGAAAGTTATTTGAGGGTCAAATTAGACATGATGTTATTCATCTCTTTAGCCCTTGTATGACTGATTCCCCCTACTACTCTATAAATAACTGGCACATAAGTCCTCTGAGTTGGATTGGGACCATGGAGGAAAGCACCCATTACTGCATCAGCCACACAAAAGCAAAAGACACGAGTAACATAATGCTTGGCCTTAATAAATGTGGAGTGTGGGTGTGAGAGAAAGACTTCATTCAGCATCACACAGTACCATTAAATACATTTGTGTAAACAGAGCTGTGATCAAGTGCCTTTTTGCACAATTGCAGAAATCACGACACAAAAGTATTTTATGTGCAATCCTGTACATGTCGACTCAGAAGTAAGTTCCATTGAGTTCCATAGATGTAACCCGTGGGTCTCTAGGAAGAGGGCTTTGCCGCTGGGTGGAATGGCTGTGTACAGAGAAAGTTCCGGAAGTGAAGGAATGAAAGACCAGTGGATAAAGATCCTACTGGTTGGTGGAAAATAAGAAACTATGGAGTAAATTTTGTTGGTTATGCTTTCAGCAAATTACAATGGTAATTAAATTATATGATGCGAACATTTCAAATAGTTGGTGGGATTCAACTAAGGAGTCCTGATAGTTTATTTATTTATTTGTTTGCTTGTTTCATAAAATGTATATACTGCTTGATTGTGGAAAAAATCATCAAAGAGGTTTGTCGTTGCTGACAGCCATCTGTCTTGAGAGACAATGGAATGTGCCTCTGGGGGTGAAGTCAGACTAATGGAGAATCACAAAGCAGTTTACAAAACATAAAACAAGAAAATCAAAGAAAAATTACAACCCTACTTTAAAACATACAAAAGTTAAAATACTGAAGCAGATTAAAATTGCCTCAATTTTCTAAGAATCTGGCTGAAGCCTGTGCAAGGATTTCCATTAGCACAAGAAGGTTTTCTCTGCTATTCTCCCCCAACCCTCTACTTCCCAAAATTGTTTTCAGGAGGTGAGGAGAAGCCCCAGAAAAGCACATGTAAAGAGTGCTTTCACTGACAAACAATTGCTGTGGTGCTACAGTGAATCCATCCTATTGCAAATATTGCTTATACTGATGTGATTGGGCTTGGCTCCAGTTCATGGTGCAAGCACCAACTGAGTGTTGTAAACAGCAATAGCCATGATTGTGGAAAAAATATACCAAGGGAGAGAGGCTGATTTGAACCATATTGCTAAAATATTAAAACAACAACAACGGTGCAAGCCAAGTCATTTAGCATGAATCACCTATGTATTACAAATAATTGTATTGTGAAAGTATTACAAATATATATTATGTATGTATTACACATATCATGATGTTTAAAGGAAAAAGCTATGACAAGTGTTTATTGAACACTGGCCCTCTGTTTCTAAAATGTGTAAATGTATAGCTTGTCAAATACTGACCCTGTGCCACTTGAGCTTTGCCACTCATTTCGATTATTCCACATGAAATTTCAATAGCCGAGGAGATCTTTGGTACAGATAAGCGGCAACACAATTATATCAGCCAAAGCTGTTGACACAGAGTCAGCAATGAAGAAACTGCCAGTTACCCATAATAGATAAACACATCAATCCTAGACACATTTGTTCAGAACTAACAGCATAATCCTATGCATGTTTATGAGAAGCCCTTTCTATTGTGTTCAGTTGGGCTTACTCTCGGGCAAGTGTGCAAAGCACTGTTATCCTTGAGTTTGATAGCAATGCCTATTCCAAAACATCTCTTCACTCTTTGTTTTTTTAAAAAAGAATTGGTCTTCTTATTGCATACTCAATTTTAAGCAGTGGGAGGATGGGTAGGTACAGCTGAATGACAACCCACTCTGCAACCATAAGAATAGCTTGGCCAGGTATCTGTGACTCCCAGGGGCCTAAATCTGTTGGTGAAATTCTAAGACACACACAGTGGAGCTTATCCTTCATCTCTGCCTCTCTGTAGCCCTTCTGCCACACCCAAATCTGCTTCAGTGGGTTGGGGGAACCTCCACAGCAGACTGCAGATGCATAGGGGTGGGGAGAGCTGGAGGAAGAAGAGCAGCAGCAGAAGAAGAGTTTGGATTTGATATCCCGCTTTATCGCTACCCGAAGGAGTCTCAAAGCGGCTAACATTCTCCTTTCCCTTCCTCCCCCACAACAAACACTCTGTGGGGTGAGTGGGGCTGAGAGACTTCAGAGAAGTGTGACTGGCCCAAGGTCACCCAGCAGCTGCATGTGGAGGAGTGGAGACATGAACCCGGTTCACCAGATTACGAGTCTACCGCACCCCCCTTCCTACGCCACTGGCTACTAGTCAATGTAGAACAATATCATTTGTCTAATAATAATAATAATAATTTTTATTTATATCCCACCCTCCCCAGAAGAAGCCGCGCTCAGAACGGCTAACAACAGTAAAATAATACAGCATTCTAAAATCAATTCATTATAAAATCAGTTCAAATCAAATTAATGGCAACCATTGGGCTAAAGTTCTGTGAGGATTACCTTACTTATTTCCTCCTCCCCGCCCTTATTAATATGTGGTATAAGTTCTTTTTTTTTATTTCCCTCCAATGTTAAAGCAGTCAAAGGCCTGGTGGAACAGCTCTGTCTTGCAGGCCCTGTGGAAAGATGTCAAGTTCCGCAGGGCCCTAGTCTCTTGTGACAGAGCGTTCTATGAGATCGAAGCCACGGCCGAAAAAGCCCTGGCTCTGGTTGAAGCCAGCCTAACCTCCCTGTGGCCCGGGACCTCCAAGTTGTTCTTGTTTGAAGACTGTAAGGTCCTCCGTGGGACATACCAGGAGAGGCAGTCCCGTAGGTACGAGGGTCCTAGGCTGTATAGGGCTTTAAAGGTTAAAACCAGCACCTTAAACCTGATCCTGTACTCCACCGGGAGCCAGTGCAGCTGGTATAGCACTGGGTGAATGTGACCCCACAGTGAGGACCCCGTAAGGAGTCTCGTTGTGGCCTTCTGCACCCCCTGATTCAGTATAGGCCAGCTTCCTGTAAACTCAATACACAAGTTAACCAGTCTGACCAGATTTAAGGAGGAAAGGTCTTCTGTACCTAGGAAAGTCATGCCAGATACAGTACAATGAACAGAGATTTCAGTGTGTGGGGACAGGTGTGAGGGAATAAATCCCTGGACATTGGCTATGCTGGCTGGGGCAGTTGAGAGATGTCATCCGAAAACACCTGGAGGACAACAGGTGCTTCATCCCTGTTTTAAAAACAAAGCAGTTCTAGCCATTGGCATAGATACCTAGCACAAACACCCATTCCGTTGTCAGTGTGAAGAAACACAGAGGGTGGAATTCAACATTGCAACATCGTATAATGTTGCACTATTACATTTGTTCCATCAGCACAAGTATTTCTGTGATCTCCCTCTCCTTTCCTCACAGGCTGTTCTCAGGGTCATCCTGACCCAGTCCCTGATGTGGGGGGCACAGAGGAGGCGAGGGAGGAGCGCCAGTTGCGCTAGCAGGACTCGTAGCACTGGTTCCCTCTAGTGCACCAGTTGGGTTGAATCTGGCCCATGGGAAGCCAGAAATCAAAATGTTTATGAGGAGTAATCTAATGGGGCCTGCAGCATGGGGCAGAGGAGTGACTGAATTCATGTATAGTTGAAATGGAACCCCTATACTTTTTAATATACATTTTTAAAAAAATAAGATTGAAATAGTGACAAAGAAGAGGATATTTTGGACTCGAATGCTGCATTGCTGTGGGGAGCAAGCCTCTCTTGGGATGTAATGCTTTGAATGCTCTCCAAAGTAGGCCCAGGTGTAAATATGTGTAAAATAAGCCCATTCCCTTTACCATTCCTCAGATGAAGATAGAGACATTCCTCACTGCCCACCCAACTGACCCTCGTCGACCTCCCCCACAGAGCATTTCCTGTCAGAAGAAGGATAAGTGCTGCCACCGCTATCCCAACAAGACACAGCACACAAGCCCTCCACTGTCCTGAGAAAGCCCCTCCCCGAGTCCATATTTTATTTTATCTATTCTATTCTATTCTATTCTATTCTATTCTATTCTATTCTATTCTATTCTATTCTAGTTTTCTATTCTTTGGTAGATATACAAAAAGAAAAAACATACACCAATAAATAAATTTTAGAAAGGGGCAAGATTAGACACCGACACACAAAGCATTTTTTTAAATAAAAAAAAATCAAGACTGCTTGCGCTCTGCTCCACTCCCATTTTCTTCCCCTCCTGCCCTGCCCTTTGCCTGCCCCTCAGAACTGGTGCATCATGTGGAGTTGGGCCTCAGTGGCGGCAACCTTTCTTCCTCCTCTCCTGCTCTCCAGCATCTGCTATAAGGGAGGAGGCCGGTGGCGGCCATGGAGAGGCTATGGAGAGACAACAGGATGTTCCCTGGCAGCTACAGCTGTTGCAGCTGCTGTAATTCAAGACAATTGCCGGCTCCTCCTCCCTGAGCTCAGCTACGGCAGCACTGGCAGGTGAAATAGGGACGTTCTGGGATCAAATCAGAAGCCAGGGTGGCCTTTTGTAATTCCAGGGCTGTCCCTGGGAAATCAGGACACTTGGAAGGGCAAGTAAGCCATATTTCTTAAAAACACAAGTCTCCACTGTGCTTTGTTTCCCAATGGAAACACAACCCTGAATGAAGGGGAGCAGAAAAGACTATTTATGTATGTGACCATGGCTGTGCGGATGTTATTGGCCCAGAGATAGAAAGAAGATAAAGTCCCCATCAGAGAAAAATGGCAGATCAAGTGGATGGATTGTGCCAAAATGGCTAAAGTGACTGGAAGAATCAGAAATCAGGGAGACCAAAATTTTGATAAGGATTGGGGGGGGGGTTTATAACTTATCTTAAAGACCATTGTAAACAGTTAAAATCATTAGTAGGATTGGAATATCGCTTGTAGCTTAATGGTGAATTCGGGAGACAATGGAGAGATAAAAGATCTGGATTATTATAAAAGATGCAGGAGGAAATGATTAACAATAGGACCCACAAAGTGTAGGAGGGAAGTCCAAGAGATTCCTTGGAATCTTGTTTACAGACATGTGACTGTAAAATTTTAATCTGAAAACTATATATATATAATTAGAGAGAGAGAGAGAGAGAGAGAGAGAGTTATAGTGTGTGTATATATATGTGTGTGTGTGTGTGTGTGTGTGTGTGTGTGTGTGTAGAAGAAGAAGAAGAGTTGCATGTGCATGTGAAGGAGCGGAGACGCGAACCCAGTTCCCCAGATTATGAATCTACCGCTCTTAACCATATGAAACACAACCCTGAGTGCGTGGAACACCCCTGGAATCTTGCTACTGCTCAGCAGAGATTGGGAGTGGTGCACAACCTCTCTAACCATACATAAAACTTGGACTTCTTCCAAGTAAATATGGTTGCCAGGAACACGTTGTGAGAAATAAGTGATTGATTTAGGGGTTGGTTGGTGATAGCCTACCAAGGAATAGTTTACCGTCCTGTGATCGTCAGATGAAGGGCGGTATAGAAATATAATAAATAACAATAACCATAGTTTACCATCAACACACTTCCATCTCACATGATATAACCTATGTTTAGATGTGCATATGAGTGAAAGTATTGCCTAGGGAAGGGGAAGTAAATCAGCCAAAGTTTTGCCAGTAACAAAAACACACACACGAAAAACCTTTACTGTCTCTTCAAGCTCAGCTCAAGACTTTAGCTGAAAATTAGAGGCAGCAGACTGCATAATGTTTCTCTGCTATCCTCACTAAATTTGAACTAACATCCATCAATACAGACTATCTGAAACAGAGGGCACCGTAGGGGAAGCATAATAGAAGTTAGAGTAAGGAAACTGGGAACATATCTCCAGATGGAGAAAGGGAATGCAAAATTAAATTCTTGATGTGAAAAGGGGGACAATGAACCTTTCTGTATGAGATGCTGTTAGAGAGGAATTCAATTTATCTGCTTTCTTTCTCTTATATATATATATATGTGGCAGGGGAGAGAGCTCTACTGAAATAGCCTGAAAGCCTTTTATTACTTATTTCCTCCTCCCCGCCCTTTTTAATATGTGGTATAAGTTCTTTTTTTTATTATTTCCCTCCAATGTTAAAGCAGTTCCCATTTTTCTGTTTGTTTCGGACACCTAGCTGTGACCAACAATACCTCCCATTGAATCAGTTCTTTCATCTATTCAGCTTCTTTTATTCCCTTCATCTCATCTCCCCCTTCACCAGCTTACCTCTCATTAACCCTCGGGGTTCCAAACACATTGTATCTCTCTTAAAGATACATATTTTTTTATTCAGACATAAGCCATTTCTGCTTGGTGGATTCGGTTTCTGTAATTCTCTAATACAATAGTTAAGTGCACCGCACATACCCTTTACATTGCAATGAACAATAAGCCCATAATTTATACTGGTGCATTGTATACTTCTCAATTGTATACCACTTTTCCCCCCTCTAGGTTAGACAGTGTAAAGAAAACCTTTTCTTCTTCTAACGTAAAATACGTTGTGAGTCCCTGTGTAGAAATATGCTCACCAATAAATTTGGGTTAGCTTACAAAACCCATTGTTTTCAGCATGTTATCTTGCAGAATGATATAGCTGAAGGTTACAAACACCATCATGCTTTCATTTTCAAATTAAGCCAAGAAATTTTGCTGTGTGTTTGTGTGTATCAATGCATTTCTCACTCACATGATATAATGTAGATTTAAATTTATTATGACTGAAATTCTTCAGTGTATGCTTTTTGTCACCTGCTAAAGACATTCCTGTTTAGACGAGCCTACTCAGATGTTTAGAAAGTTGAGGTAATCTGTTTTAGCATTTTAACATTGGTATTCTTTAAAGTGTGGTTGTGATTTTCTCTTGATTTCATTGTTTTGCCTTTTTGTAAATTTGATTTGTGGGTTTTTTGTTACAATCAAGCAGAGTATAAATTTTATTAAATGAATAAATGAAAGAATAGTTCCTTGATGTTTGTAGGTGCCAGATTAGGGAAACTTTTGCCAGATATTTAAGTGGGGAATGACTTTGCTGTCCCTTCAAGCTCAGTTCTAGAGCTTAGGCTAAAATCAGAGGCAACAGGGCATATCATATTTCACTGTTAATCTCCCTAAAACTTTTAATTGATTAATGAATTTTGGCTGTGGGTGGAAGTAAGGATGGAAGGATCTGTCAGCTTTGGTCCTCTCACATGTCTCATTTTTCCAATTTTAAATTCAGGTCTTCAGAAATCTGTTGGTGTGTTTTTTCATCATCCTGAAAATTCCTCAGCATATTACTGCAAATTTCTCCAAATGAACATATTTTTGTGTGCAGTTTTGACAAATGTACATTTTTTTGCAAGCCATTTCCCCTAATATAATGCATTTTTGCATGTTATTTTCACTAATATATTCATTTTTACACACTGTTATATCTCATATATGTATTTTTGTAAAAACTGGTTGAAGAACTGCATTACAAAATTTGGATAAGTGCAAATTTTGAAGGACGGCTGTGTTCCAGTTCTCATATTGTTTCAGAAACTGCAAATTTGTTAGATTTGGCTTTAAAACGCTAACTGCATCTAATTTCTCCCCCATCACTACATGGATGCAAGCACTGTCCCTAGATGAACAGGAGGTGCACCCACTTGGAAAGAGTAGAGGGATATAGAGTATCTGTTTCTCAGAGGCCAGGTGTACTCAGGCTTCACTGCTGCTTAGTCAACAGATCTACTAGAAATGGTAGACCAGTTCTCTTAATGTTCATTTGAGTATTTTACTTCCCTCCCCCTCAGATGTTTCTGTGAAAGTCCATGCCCTGCCACAATCTGCCTTTGAAAGTCCCCTTGGTTCAAAAGTGCTCTGCCACAAGACATTGTGGACTGCTCTTTGACAAGCACAAATCTCCAAGGGAGATAGAATTAGATGTGCTATGTTTTATTGGGGGTGGGGGTGGACTCTTTTCACTAATCCCATTAAAATCCATAGGACTAAAAACGTTTCTGCTAAGTCCCATTTCATTGTGTATGTTGTTGTTTTGCTCAGTCAACTCTTAAAAGACTCACATGTTGGTGGTAAGGAAATGTGTGTGTGAATGAAGATGAAGAAGATTTATTTAAATGCCACCCATCTGACTGGGGTGTCCCAGCCACTCTGGGTGGCTTGCAACAAAATGTTGAAACACAAAAGACTCAGACATTAAAAACCTCCCTGTACAGGGCTACCCTCAGATGTCTACAGAAGGTCATATGATTGGTTATCTCTTTGACATCTGACGGGAGGGCATTCCACAGGGCAGGCACAACTACTGAGAAGGCCCTCTGCCTGTTTCCCTATAACCTCACTTCTCGCAATGAGGGAACCGCCAGAAGGCCCTGAGAGGTGGACCTCATTGTCCAGACTGAATAATGGGGGCGAAGATGCTCCTTCAGGTATACAGAATAGAATTTAAAGGCTCTTTTCCAGATTACTGGTGAACATCTGTTCAAACTGCATTTTGGTCTTTGTGCCACCATTCCACAACTACGTATGGGAAGAAAAAAACAAAATTTTCAGTCTATACATAAAGGATTATAAGAATAACCTTGCTCTGGAGAGCATGTGTTCTAGAGGCATGCATCACGCTGTGTGGGGGCTGAATAACAAGGGGAGTTGGGGTGATTGTAGAGCCTTTTCCTCCCTCCCAAGTTAAAGCATGATGTCAAGACCCCCCACGCCATGTCAGACCAGGTTCTCTATAGTTCTCTTGGTTCTCTTAGCTTAGTAAGAAGTGCAGCTGTCGGAAATATTGCCTGAAGAGCTCAGGGTGGTTTGTTTGTTAAATTAAAAGATCAGATGGTATTTTTTATGTTAAAAGTTTAATTTAAGCTTTTTTTAAAAAAAGAAAGAAAAAGAAAATCCTACCTTGTTCTGCTTTAACAAAAGTACAAACAAAACCAGAGTTCTTCAGAACTCCACAGGGAGCATTCTAGACAGCCTCACATCATAATGCCTCTCAGAGCCCAGAATTCAGTGGAATATAGAATTGCAGCCGTGTATAGGATTCGATCTGCGAATAAATTACATTAAAGCAAAGGTTTCATTAAACGTGCATGCCCATCTTCAAACACGTCCCATACAGCAATTCCAATTGCAATGGATATGCCACCTGGAGGAAGAATAGTTTTTTCTCATTGGCGGAAAATGCAACTACTCTGTAATTGAAATGCTACCTCAGTGCATCTGGGCTGAGTATATCAAATAACAACTGTGCATTATGAAGATTACTCTGCCCTTGATTAACCTTAGCTTCTAGAAATACTTTTGGGATTTCAAGAAATACTTTTGGGACCCACTAGAGCCAGTGTGCTGCCTTCAATATGCTGTTGCTCTGCATTCTCCATTATCACTGACTATTGGTCACCCTGCCGGGGGCAAGGTGTTTGTTTCTGTTTATATAAATTCACAACTTCTGATGCTGCTGTTTCCTTGAAAAGGGAGGTAGATAACCTGTGGTCCTGATGGACTCCAAAATCCCATCAGCCCGAGTCAGCATGCTCAGTGGTCTGCAATGATTGGAGATGAAGACCAGGCACATCTGGGGGTCACAAATTAGCCACCGCTGCTTTGAAACATGTACAGTCTTACCTTGGAAGTCAAACGGAATCCATTCCGGAGGTCCATTTGACTTCCAAAATGTTTGGAAAACAAAGCGCAGCTTCTGATTGGCTGCAGGAAGCTCCTACAGCCAATTGGAAGCCGTGGAAGCCCCATCCGATGTTCGGCTTCCAAAGAAAAAGTTCGGAAACCGGAACAATCACTTGCTGGTTTTGATTGTTCAACAGTAAAAGAAATATATATTCATAGATGCTGATATAATGTATTAGGAATGCAGATGCTGCCGAATACTGAGTCTGACAATTGGGCCATTTAGCTTAATATTGTCTATGCTGACTGGCAATGGATCCCTCGTGTTAATATACCGTATTTTTCGCTCCATAAGACGCACCCGACCATAAGACGCACCTAGTTTTTATAGGAAAACAAGAAAATATATTCTGAATGAAACATTGGATGTATTATTTTTGTGGTTCATGCTGTGGCCACAGACATGTGATCTGATGGTGAATTTGGGGTGACCCAATGCAAAAATCATGAGGATCCATGTGGATCCGTGCTTTGTAACCAAGTTTTTGCGCAATTGCGGCCTCAGGAAACAGTGGATGCATGGTTTTTTTGGTGCAGGCTGTAGCCATGGGCATGCTATGTGAGCTGATGGTGAAATTGAGGTGAATTTGGGGTGACCCAATGTAAAAATCCTGAGGATCCATGGGCTTTTACCTCTCCCCTCCCGCTAGTGTCCCTTATCTCTCTTCCGATCCCACCGATCAGCTGTTTCCTTTCAACACTCCCTCCCCTCTTGTTTGCCTCAGTGTCGTGTCTTTTCCTTAGCTGGAGCAGTTTTTTGCTCCTCCTTTTCTTCTAATTTCTGTCCTTATAGCTTTAGTCTTCCTGTTTCCCCCCTTTACCTCCCCCTCCCTGGCAGCCTCCTTTAACTCTAGCGTCCCTTATCTCTCTCCCCGATCGGCAAACGATCAGCGGCTTTGTTTCAACACCCACTTCCCTCTTTCAAACCCCCCCCCCCATGATCTGCTTTTTGCCCATGGGCAATTTGGCTCCAGGGACCACGCATTCGCTCCATAAGATGCACAGACATTTCCCTTTACTTTTTAGGAAGAAAAAAAGCGCATCTTATGGAGCGAAAAATATGGTAGTTTGTTCCTGGGTCAAGGGAAAATACTTGAAGAGGAAACTTCCTGTAGATGTGAGTGGGAGGAGGAAGCCAGCATGGGCCTGGAGGCTGAGGAGTAATAGAGTGAGCTGTGTGTCTACTATACAGTGGTACCTTGGTTCTTGAATGGCTTAGTTGCAGAACAAACCGGCTCCTGCGCGCTGAAAACCTGGAAGTAAGTGTTCTGGTTTTCAAATGTTTTTCGGAAGCCAAACATCCGACGCAACTTGTGCTTGAGTGCAGGAAGCTTCTGCAGCCAATCGGAAGCCGTGCCTTGGTTTTCGAACAGTTTCGGGAGTCAAACAGACTTTCAGAACGGACTAAGTTCGAGAACCAAGGTACCACTGTGCTTACCTAAAGCTGTTGCATATGAGTATACCAGAAGTGCCTGGAGTCTGTTTCTAAGCAGGGAAGCCATGCTGGATAACAACACACCTTGCAATCCAATGAATCAAATTATTGGCTTCTGCTACCCTACTTTCTGCATACCCCTGCAAATGTCCCAGAAAAAAACAGGAAATCTGTCCCTTTTTTTTTTCTTTTTTGCAGGAGCATGGCAGTCGTTTGAGTTGCTATGTTCTTGCACAACTTCACAGCGTCATTTTTTCCTGGTGGAAAAAAATGCTTTTGGGGACAACAAACTTGTGCAGATCCCCAAAATTCATGTTTTGGGGTGCCATGCCTGAAAAAAGAACTTTTGGGGATGGCAAGAGTATTGTTAGCCCAGAAATGGAAACAAGAAGAAATTCTGATGAAAGAAGAATGGCAGATGAAATTAATGGACTATGCAGAATCAGACAAAATGACAGGAAGGGTTCGAAACCTGCGAGACCAGAGATTTACAGAAGACTGGAAGAAGTATATGAATTATTTGAAGAGCAACTGTAATCAACAAATTATGCTAGACTACAAGAAGTTCTGTAAGGAGACATATACGAAGTGTTACAAAGTAGAAAGAGATAGAGATATTGGTTATGAGTTTGAAATGTAACAATAAGAAATGCATACTGAGAGATTAGATTGGAAAATGTTCAGACAGGGTTGAGGGAAGTCAAAAATTTGAATAAGATGTAAAAGTATGTTTAATTACTGTTGAAAATGATATGTTAAAAAAAAACCTAATAAAAAATTATATTAAAAAAAAAGATCTTTTGGGGAGGAACCACAGCACGAAATCGCATGAGATCACCACAACCGAATTGGCCGCCAAGCTCTCACAATAAAAAATGGGAAAATGGCATTTGGGAAGATGGCGTCCTGAACTTTGGCTTCAAAGTGTTGGAGGGTGTGACTGCTGAAGCTGGAGACTGAGCCTGGAACCTTCTGCATGTATAGCATGTGCCCTACTGCTGAGGTACAGGCCATATTGGTACAAGAGATTGCTGGTGTACAACAATATGATCTGCCAAACATTTGTAAAATTTACTTCACACTGAAACACATGTAATATCAGCAAATGTTTTGAGGCCAGAATTCTGTTTGCTATGGATCCAAACATCCTCTGCAGAGAATCAAAAGTAGGGTGATTATTTACACCAGCTGTGGAATCGGTGATATGGGTGATAAAGAAAGAATCCCCATGTTCTTTAGGATCACATAGTCAGCCCTTGCATACGGTTGCAAAGTTAAACCTGCAGAGGCTCAGACCAAAGTAATTTTTGTTGTGGTCTTCAGCTTTGAAGCTCCCTTCCCTAACAGCAGTCTGCATAAGCAAAGGGAAAACAGATTAAAAAGCAAACTTTTGGTTGAAGTGTGCATGGTCAGGATCTGTTTTACTTGTGATAGTTTGAGTAGATTGTATAGACTTCAACTGGATTTTTGTAATTTTGAAAGTCTGAGGCTTTACAGAGCCCATGTAAAACTCCTGTTGATTTTGATAGGTGCATATTGCAGATAATTAGACAGCTATTTTTCAGGGCAGTCGATGATGTCCTGCTAATAAGAACAGCATTAATATCCCTGGTGGTTGTTGGGTTTTTTTAACAAGACACAAAACCTATATATTGTCACGTAATTGTACCTTTATTACCCAAATTAGAATTCATCAATGAGTCTGGAAACATTTCATCACTGGTTCTTGCTCACTGTTTACAGAAGTTTAGCTTTATGTTACAGGAGGCTTAATTGTCTCATCAGGTTTATATGAGCTCATTTCTAAGTATCATGTCTGGGACTATAACATCATACATCTGCAGTAAGTGTGCATTTAGTGAGCACATCCATCTTGAAACTTCAATGAAGGAGGGGGACTTTATGGCAGGTCTTGAATGCACATTTACTGTGAAATAAGTGAATAATAATACTAGGTTATTTTGGAAAGTGTTCTTTTATGCAATCACTGCATTTAATACAATCACAAAATGGCAGCCCAACAGGTGGTCTTTTCATAGTGTTAAGCCACAACAATTGGAACAAAAAGGACACCAGAATCTAATGTTCTTCAGAATGTAAAAAGCTGTTCACTTCCTTTTGTGAATTTTCAGATTTAACCATGTTCATTATTGTTGAGCCACAAATGCAGGACATTCTTTTTTGACATTTTGCCATAAATAGACACTGACTGAGGCTGACTAGCCAGCTAGCTGTTTTGTCACAGGCTAGCGGAAACGAGCCATTTAACAATGAGTAGCCACTCTTGGTTCTTAAATGGCCGAGGAAAGTACCCGTTTTGACATGTTGCAAATGTAGCGAAGTCTAGGATAACAAAAGAATATTTGACAAAGGATGGAGTTTCTTTTCCGATATTTTTCCCCAAAAGTAAGTATTTAATTCTGGCCTAATGAAGTTGCAAAGACGATTTGGTGTCACACTGACAGCTCTTGAAGCTCTGAAAATATACTTGGGCATTGTGACTTGAACCATTCATGCAGCCTCCTTTGGGAGGGCCCATTATTTAAACAGTAATTATGAACTTCGTGGGGCAAGGAGTGGGAGGCTGGAATCTGATACTTGTTTGTTAGATTTTTAAAAGTAGAGAAAGTACCTTGTTACAGGGATTGTGCAGCCCTATCCTATGCAAGTAAACGGCAGAAGTAAATCCCACGAGTTTAGGGGGCCTTTCTTGCAGGTAAGTATATGAAGGATTTCAGTAGCCTCAGTCTCATAAAAAAGTGACCATGAATCAGAATTTAATTTACTGACATAAATAGTGTGTGTGGATTTTCTGCTTGTGGGATAAATATGACCTATTTATTTAATTGATTGATTGATTGATTGATTGATTGAAGATTTGCATGCCACCTTTCCACAAGAAAGTTTGTGCTCACAGCAACTACATCAAAACACAGTTCATTCAAAACAGAAATAAATAATACAAAAAAACCCCAAACCATACTACATTCAAAAGGAAAACATCACAAAGCAATTCAGTAACAATACACTTCAGTGACATAGCAGTGATGATGTTACTGAAATAAGCAAATGAACAATGCTATATACTATTTTCTCAGGAATGGTGCCAGCCCAAGCAAATAGGACCTGGGCAGAGCATATGCTCTTGTATCGCTATAAACCTTCAGGGCACATAGCAATACTGCCTCAAAAATTTGTTAGTGTGAATAGAAACATGAGATATGGAGCTATGGCAGCTGCCAAAGAAAATACTGTTTGAATGCAAATCAAGGCCTTTAGCCTTTAGTAACTGTGTGAACTTTTTTCGAAAGAAAGAGGAAGTTACCTCCTCTGGCATCCCTGGCTTGCCTTAGGAGTGTGTGTGTGTGTGTGTGCATTTGCATCAATCTATAGATTCTATTCTCAGCTGTCCCAGCAGCAGACCCTCTGGCTCTACCTGGGGATTCCAGCTGTTGGTGCCAACCCTGGCTCCATAACTTCCTCTGAGGCTACTGCAGACAAACAGACAGACATAGATACAATGTCAGTGTGCTCTTGAAATTAAAACAGATTGTGATATGGCATCGAGGAAGGGTGATTCAGCTCTTCAGTGCAAAAAGGAATTAAGGAACAAAAAGCACAAGACCCTTGGCTCGGCCTAAGTAGCTCTTTGCACCTCAGCTGTGGTGTCTAAGGACATGGCAGTAACTCAACCATGACTCACAGATTTTGCTCTTGGAGAAAAGAAGTAAGAGGAGGAGCCAGTCTTCCAGCAACCTTTCAGGTGTCTCCCTGATCACAAAAGACGCCTCTCAGAAAGATGAGCTCATAAGTTTATAATCACGATTTTGTCTTCCTGTGAATATATATACCTGTAGGTGAAGGGCAGCATATAAATTCGTTTAATAATACCCCTTTAGACTTTGAACTGTTGAAACAGTCCAGAACAGGGGCGTCGGCCCCTCATTGCGAGAAGTAAGGTTACAGGGAGCCAGACAGAGGGCCTTCTTGGTAGTGGCGCCCACCCTGTGGAACATCTCCCTTCAGATGTGAAGGAAATAAGTAGCTATCCTATTTTTAAAAGACATCTGAAGGCAGCCCTGTTCTGGGAAGTTTTTAATATTTAACACTGTATTGTTTTCATACTTGATTGGGAGCCGCCCAGAGTGCCTGGGGAAAGTCAGCCAGATGGGCGCGGTATAAATAATAAATTATTATTAAGTTATTACTAGGGGCCAAGCCCATTTGATTCCCCCTATATTTTGGGGGTAGGAGCCAGGAGCATGTAGCTGAAGAGTGGAGCCAAGCAGCGGCAGAGTATATGGCCACGCTGCCCGGGGTGGGGCACAGAGTCCGCCCTCCCACACAGCACAGTTCAGGGTGGGAGAGGGGCAGGGAAGCTGCTGCCCACTCTCCTCCTGCTCTCCGCTGCAGGGTCATGCCTCACTGCGGCCAAGTTGGGGTGCTCTCTGCCACCAGGCCGGGCCAGGTGCGATGCACCACACAGCCAAGGAGAACTTGCTTATTCTCCTCCCCTGGGTTAGGCCTGACCCGGGGGCAGAATTGCACCAGGCACAAGCGCCACAACCAAGGCGCAGCTCCTTCTGACCTGGAGCCAGGCTTTGATGAAGAAGCCTGCTGTGGGGGACGCCTATTTGCGCCCCCTCTCAACATTGTGTCCAGGGCCACGGCACCCACAGCGCCCCTCAAGCTACGCCTCTGGAGCTGAGTGCAGCATGTCTCCAGCAGCTGGCTCCTTCTTATTCTTTTCCTGCCATGAAAGATCATATGCTTGAGCTTTCATACAGTGAAGGTCATATGCTTACCTGAACTTTAGAATTTTCCACCGGCCCCCTTCTGTGAGTGCCCCCAGTAAGCAGGTGGCTGCTGGAAAAAAGAGCCTTCTTGGTGGTGGCACCCCATTTGGCACCTTTTTCATAAATCTTTTCAGCATTATGTGAAGTTGTGGGATTTTCAGTTCTCACTAGCTTTTAAAATATGAACTTTTTCCCCGCTGCTTGTATACAGTTTATTTTTAGTTATATGTCAATTTAGGTTTGGATCTTTTCCTGTTGGAAACTGTCTTTTTAATAATATTTTAAATTGTATTGTATTTTTCTATATTTGTGGGCTGACAACAGAACAATGTTCTGGGATGGCCTGATATAAATTCTGTAAAATAAATACATACGCTTATTTATTTATCATATTGTTATATTTAAGGACTATACATTAATGTTTAAGTTATGGAAATGTTCTGGTCTTTGACTCATTGAAATAGTGGCTCATTTATGAACAATTTCCCCTGAACAATGAATTAAGCTACAGCTTCGCCTAATTTTAAGCAACTGCATAAACTCTAAAGGGGAGGGGGTGGCAATAAGCCTTTGCTTTTGCCAAAGTCATGAAATGATGAAAAGCTTCTGCCAGGTTCATGAGAGGCTTTGCTTATTTCATGAATTATGCAAAGACATTATTGATTTCATGAATTAGAAAGAGAATTTGTTCAATTTATACAGTTTGTTTCATGAGCTGGGCAAATCTGTTGCACATTTTGACCAAAAAAACAAACAAAAAAAACCAGACTCTGCTTCATGAGTCAGACAGAGGCAGCAGGCACTATACAAATGCAGTAATATTTAGCTTACTGCATGAATGAAGCAATTTTTGAAATTTGGCAACACCTATACTCTCATCTGATAATGTTCAGCTGTGAAGAATAATGTGTTTGAGAGACTGGCTAGTTCTGGTCTCGACATTGTTTTGAAATTTGCATGCTAGTAAAAGCTAGTCTGTGGGTTAAACCACAGAGCCTAGGACTTGCCGATCAGAACGTCAGCGGTTCGAATCCCCGCAATGGGGTGAGCTCCCGTTGCTCAGTCCCTGCTCCTGCCAACCTAGCAGTTTGAAAGCATGTCAAAGTGCAAGTAGATAAATAGGTACCGCTCCGGCGGGAAGGTAAACAACGTTTCCATGGGCTGCTCTGGTTCGCCAGAAGCGGCTTAGTCATGCTGGCCACATGACCCGGAAGTTGTACACCGGCTCCCTTGGCCAATAAAGCGAGATGAACGCCGCACCCCCAGAGTCGGTCACAACTGGACCTAATGGTTAGGGTCTCTTTACCTTTACCTAATAGTTACTAAGAAATGATTGAGTAGAGAAGGGAAGCCAGACTGCTGCTTTGCTCTGACCATAACTTTATCAATCAAGTTCTGCTGTACTATGGAAGAATTGCTTCTACTTCCTCTATATGAAGGGGAGAAATCCTTTAGGTATGGGAAAGGGATGAGGCTTGAACAGAGACCTTGTTTAAACATCAAACAATTTTGGGAAACAATATACAATGAAATGAAAAAAAATGTTCAGATATTCATTTAGGAAAACATCAGAAGGTTTCCTATTGGGAATAGCACCAGGAAGTCTATTTACCGGTATACGCAACAGTAGCTGCAAGGCTATTGATTGTGAAAAACTGGAAAAGTGGTATTATACCGACAAAAACAGAGTGGCTTGCCAAATTATTGGAGTATTACAATATATCCAAAACAATGGGAGAAATTGGAAGGATCTCAAAAGAAAAGATAGACAGGGAGTGGAAGGTGTTTAAAGGATACTTGCAAAACCATATTGAAAAATCAGAACTCCTATTAGAATAAACAAGTTCCGTTATAAATACTGAAATACTAAATAAGATGGATAACAATGGGTAACAGAAAAAGAAGTAGAAAATTGGTTTAAAAGTGTGTGAAAGAAAGTAATAGAAGTGGAAAGAAATTGCAATTGAGTAGATTGGAAGTCTAACACAAGGGTGAGGTGAGGGGTGAGGGATGGTGGTGGGAAAAGGAAGTATCTGTGGGACTGAGTGTGGGTATGTATGAATATTTTTAAGAATTTAATGAAATGTATGTTTGTATATTCGTATGTATTAATGTTTAATTATTTTAATAATAAAAAATAAAAAATAAAAATAAAAAAGAACAGAGACCTTGACATATAATGTCTGTGCACGTTTCAGCTAAATACCTGTATGGAGATGCTGGTGGTGACAGTGCGATGCTTGCTCAGACATCTGCTTAGACATCAGTGTGTCCATACTACTCCATGTCAGTAGATGGATTGGGGAATGGTGGTAAGGATTATCAAGAGAGAAACCCCAATACAATTCTAGTCATGCACAATTAGGCAGCTACATTCCTATCTGCATCTCCAGGCAGTTCAGAGAGGCTTGAAGGAGCACATTGATGTAGTTGGGGAGCCTGGTTCACATCTGCCTCCAAATGGACCAGACACAAGGGGTTGGAACCATGACTGGAATTCTGCTGATGGGTTACTGCCAGTAAAGGAAAGTGGGGTGCAATTTCCGCTGACTTCTCCTTCTCCCTGGAGCTCCTAGCACCCATGGGAGACCCTCTGGAAGAGTGTGAGAGGTGTTGCAGATGGAAGGGAATTTGGTAAGTATCATCTCCCATCCAGCATCCCAGTAAAGGAAAGAAACACTTCAATTTAGAGAAGGAAATACTCTGGATCGTGCCCACTGGCTGTGCAGCTGATCCTTATGATCATTTCTTAACGCTGGGTTCAAACAATGCTTGAAGTATGCTGGGAAAAGGCCTGAACGAAACCTACAAGACTCACTCAGAATTCCTCCCAATCTTAAATCATTTCCCACAGCAGCTTTTTAAAATAATAATAATTACAGTTTGGGGGCATTAACAGAAGATAAGGTGATGAGCCCTCTCTGCTCCATGCCTCTCCTTCCTTCCTTCAAGCACTGAACACAGACAGATCAGGAATAGACAGCCTGAGAAAACAAAGCAATGCAGATCTGGAGACCAGACTGCCTCCCTCAGCCAGGCAGCTTGTCAAAGAGGAGCATGGTGCAGAGATTCAGACTCGGGGAGGGGGGATCAAAAGGCCCTGAATGGAGACCGGGGGGTGGGGAGGGAAATCACAACCTCCTCTGTAGTTTTCTGGGATAACAGGGGCATCACTAACAGTTGTGGGGGACAGGAAGACCTGATTCCAAGTCATCTGAGCTCTGGAGTCACGGTGAAATCCTGAAATGAATGACAAAGCACTTGACCTCACCAGAGCCCAGATCTTGCCCATTGTTGCCTACATGCGCAGAGAAGGGTATAATTCTCATTTTCAACAGAAATGGGTTTGTAGCAGCTGATTTAGCCTGGCTGCTAGTTGAAGATTCCCAAATAACAGGGGCACATTGTGGAACGGGGTAAATAGACTGTAAAGAAGAGGAACAATTGGTAGGCAAATATATTGATAAATAATTTACTTGTCTTCATTGTGAATTTTCTGCACAAATCTATTTTAATCTCCCAGCCAAATGAATTGTTCGTCCCATTGTTGTGTTCCTCGCGGTTTGGCAATGAATAAAAATCAGTACAATAATAGTATAAACGGCATGCAAATAGTTATCAACAGTAGACCATCTGTATTGGACAGAAATCCGTGCCTCAATTAGGTGATCATAAAAAGCAAAACAGATGTGGATGAATCACCGGGGGGGAGGGGGGACGCGAAACGGACTGAATGCTGATGTTTGTTGTTCACATACAGACCTTTTCAATAATCCGAGATGGGTAAATTACACTAATTAACCTTTAAAAATTAGATGATTTCTAAATAATAGGTTTTAAACAAAGCCTGTTCTCTTCATTGTAGCTCTAAGTGTTTTGTTCATGACAAAGCGCTGTTTCATTTGAAGATTTACAAAGGTGATTACCTAACTCTGGCTCTTTTTCCCTTGCTAATTATTTTATGCCAAACCCACATCTATCTATCTGAGGAGTAAAACTCGGGCAGCCCTGAAAACAGTATTGAGAAGCAACATTCAAATATTCTGCTTAGTTGTTGCACTGGAGAGAGATAAAAGACTTCTTCTTTTCTTTTCTTTCTGCAAACAAGTAGTTTTGCTAACGACTCTTGGGCCAGCTCTTGCTAGAAAAGGATAATTTTGCCTTTATAAAGCATGAAGGTGAATTTTATTTCCCAGTTGCAATACTGTTTCTGGAAATGACCTGCAATGTAAGGGATCAGGTTCAACAGTGTAGCTTTCATTGGCTCCTCAAACAACAAAATGGCATAAGAACATGAGCACCATTGGATCAGCCCAACTGGTCCAGCATCCAGTTCTTATGTTGGCCAATCAGATATAATAACAATAACAACTTATACCCCACGCATCTTGCTGGGTTTTCCCTAGTCACTCTGGGCGGCTCCCATCCGAATATTAAAAGCACAGTAAAACATCAAACATTAAGAAGAGAAAAAGAAGAGTTTGGATTTGATATCCTGCCTTTCACTCCCCTTAAGGAGTCTCAAAGCGGCTAACAATCTCCTTTCCCTTCCTCCCCCATAACAAACACTCTGTGGGGTGAGTGGGGCTGAGAGACTTCAGAGAAGTGTGACTAGCCCAAGGTCACCCAGCAGCTGCATGTGGAGGAGCAGGGAAGTGAACCCAGTTCACCAGATTACGAGTCTACTGCTCTTAACCACTACACCACACTGGCTCCTGATGAGCTATAATGCCACACACACTTCACCCTGCCTCATGGGTAGGCCGATTCTGGCTACACATTAAGTTTAATGGTGACCACTACATGTCTTCTTCTTATAACCGCTGAAGAAGAGTCTTCATAAAAGACAGGGAATTTATTCCTGGCACAAAGGCTGTGTGAATTCTTGAGCTGGTATGGAATATTGTTCATGAAAATTCCACGTCTGAAGTTACCATCTAGCAACCCAGCCGGAAGTTGAGCAGGTTAGGGCACAAAACCAGAGTCTGCTGGTTAAATAGTACAATCCTATTGGTTCCTTTTTATTATCTGATTCCTTTGGAGCTGGTAACATCACCATCTTCTGGCCAGCAATAGCGCAGCAAAGGTCAATCTCCCCCAGCAAGCTACCATGGCAGCAAATGATGGCATCTTAGCCCCTTTGCCAGAGTTCTGGTTTAGTGATGTCCAACACTTTTCATGTTCTAGGATGTGGTCTTCCTGCACAGCTGTTGGTCTGCCTGACCATCAGGCGCAAGCTGATAATTTGCAAGTGCTTCTTAACAAACTCTCTTTCAAAATGATTGCCAACCTGCTTTCCTCTTTAGTTTTTATGCCAGATTATTTGCTTAGTGTTTAAGAGTGAAAACTCCTCAGTGGTAGCGCAATTCCATAATTAAAACCAAACAAAGAGATCACTTATGATTTATTAAGGGTAAAACAAAAAAAATCTATTACTGTTCTAAACAATGTTGGAAAGAATAGTGAACAGTTCAAGCTTCCCGAACCACTCATATTTCCTGCTGATGTGAGGGCTGTTCAAAAAGGCACTTCACTTTTTGGTTTGTTTATTAAAATCCTGCACTTGGCTATAAGAAATTAGCCTCCTAGAGATGAATCGCTCCTTTCGCAGAACAACTTGCAGCAAAAGCAGACATTCCAGAATTAGACAATAATAGAAGACCAACTAATGTGTTACATTGCCTGTATCTGAGCATAGCATCGAGTCTTCTTTTTCAGGCAGGAAAAGGGTGGTTCTCATGGAATGGCTTTTATAAAGTATCTGTTAATTTTAGGTGGTTGTGCAATATTACAGAGTTTTGTTAACATGAACCAGAGCTATTGTAAATAGTGGCATCATGACCGAACAGGAACAGGGAATGAATGGTCTTTTAAACTGTCCGTACCAGGTAACTACTGTACATCAGAAACATCTGACTTCTCTGTGAAATGTTCTGTAGTCTTGTAGTTCAAGATGTGAAATTCTACAGCGTTCTTGCTATTCTCTTTCAGAGATCAGAACTACCCCTTCCTTTTTCAGGCATCAAAGCGTTATTCCCACTTGAAGAGGGAATAAGTAATTATCCTTTTCTCTCCCTTCCTCCCCCCCCTTTTCCCCCCTACAAGCACTGACTCACTTGTGTAGATTCAAACAGAGGATGCTCTTGTGTCCAGAGTGAATAACTTTTTAATTCACTCTAGTTCAGAGAGATGCTTCTAGGAAGAGACCTGTTTATAGGTACTATCAGAAAAAGTATCAGAGTCTGTAGTGTTGAATAGTCTGAAAATGGGAGTGGAAGAGGTCTGCAGGTCTGATTAGATTATACCATTCTAGGTGCAAAACACTTTGTGGCTTTACTATAGAAATGGTTGTCAGGTGTGATATATGTTGTTTGAATTTATACACTCATGAATAAGTTAATTTATAAAACAGGTTAATCGGCTTCCCATTAAGTTATCAGTGATTTTGCAGTATCATCTTATACACTGTCTGAATTATTACAAAGACCTGGCCTTGCTTGCAGTACAGTTATTTTCTATCAATTTCTGATCATCATTGTTTATATGCCTTTTCTCTGTTTAGTATTTATTCTGTTTATTATTTCTCTGTTTAGTATTTAAGGGCTTATAAATCTGCTTTGCGACTCAAATTAATTCCCAAAGCAGCAAGCAACATTAAACTGCCACATAAAACTGCCAACTGTATTTTTAAAATCCAAGAAAAGATGCACTAGCCTTTCTCAACCTTGGGTCCCCCAATGTTTTTGGCCTACAACTCCCATGATCCCTAGCTCACAGGGACGATGGGAGTTGTAGGCTAAAAACATCTGGGGACCCAAGGTTGAGAAAGGCTGCAACCAACAGCATCACCTTGACAATAGGAAAAATAATACAAACTAAACTAATCTCTGTCCAACTTGGAAGTTAAAAGCCCCCTTAGTCCTAATAGCACTAAGTGGGCTAAGCAAATCTCAAGCTGTAATGGTTCCATAAACATTGCATAGCAACCACGTATACTTCATGTGTTATTGTAAACAACTTTTTACAATATAGTGGTATGTGAATATTTTTATAGACAAGAATAAAAATTGCCGAATGCAATCTAGCCTCCAAAGGTAGCACTTTGCAGCAGAGAGGAGTGACAGAATCTCCGTGGTTGGTGTGGTACATGTGGGAAAAGGTACTCTCTTGGGTATTCTTGATGTGGGCTTCAAAGCAGAGTTCGCATCACCCCAACCTGCCCTGTGAGATGCATGATGGGTCTACTTACCAGCAATGGCTAGGGCCCAATCCCAAAGTGAAGCACACACACAAACACACAGATTCACACGCCCATACCATTCACAAGTGCACCACATTCAGATAAGAGTTTAAGGATAAAAATCAGGGTCTTTAAATTAGCCAGGAAACAAACTGCTAACCAGTATTGGCTCTTGGAAGTTAACATCCATCTTTCATTCTGACTTCAGCATCTTTGATCAACTGAAGTTTCACGGGCAGCCCTGTCTATTATTACAGCAGTCAAACTGAGAGGTTACAAGGGCCTGCTGAATAGTGGCAACAAGGTCTCTTTTTACAGAAAGAGAACGTTACAGTACTAGCCCTTTCCTGTTGCTGTTCTATAGCATGCTGCTGCCCCAGATTCTGCCAATGATGAATACGATAGCCTTACCTTCCATTGATTCCCCCCCAATTCCCTATTATTACAGATAAAAACAAGAATTGCTAAAAACATAGAAACAATCATGAAAAAACAATGAAACACTGATAGAATGAAAACTATGTATACATATAAAATATGTTTAAAATATAATAATTACAATAAAAACAGAACACTACCAGCCCACTCATTTGAAGCACTGTTTACAAAATCCTGTAGGAAGGAAAGCAAGGAAGGAGCCAGACTAGCTTCCCCAGGTTCTGGAGTCTGGGAGAAGCGCTGAGAAGATGCTCTGCCTCATGCCTAAGCTGATGACCATCACTAGATCTTGTGGAAACAAATTTCACAGTTTAGCTATGCAATGTTTGAAGTTCTTATAACACTTTATGTGGAAATAGTTCAATTACAGTTATGTACTTTTTGATGTGTTCAATTTATTGTTTAGGACTACCTTTGCAGTTTGTAACTTTAACTATGGAAAGGTGGCATACAAATAAATTATGATTGTTTCCAAATGTCTTTGTATTGTCTGTAAATGTTTGGTTACTTTGTTACCTTTATGAAATCCCAGGTAAAGTTGTAGAGTACTTAGTCCCTATGCCTAACTTTAGCCTCTTTCAATTAGACACAGCCAGTTTTATTCAGTATTTTCCTACGCCCTCCAACTTCTAATGTAGTGAAATTGACATGGGGTAGTATGAAACTGACATATACAGGTGTGGTATTTTTCTACCCCAAACCAACTTGCATGTGTCTGAGGTGCTAAAATATTCTAAAACAAAACCATATGTATTCTATCAGAAGCTATCTACTTCCCTTGCTTGATTTTTGCTTTTAAAAAATGCCCTTCCCCCAATATTAGCATTGCCTGGGGTTAAAAAAGCACCCTATTTGTAGAATTCAGTTGGGTTTCTTAAGATATTTTTGTTACAGAATGATAACTAAATAAAAAGGCATCTGCAAGTAGGTATAAATGCGGGGACGTTGTTTACCAATGTGCAGGTGATAAATTAGGAAAACTAAGCTGTAGGTCTACTTCTGTGTAAATTCTTCAGTGAAGAGTGATTCCATGATGAATTACTATCCCATTTTCTTTGAAGTTCTATTGGCCATGTAACGTTTAACCTTACAAGGCAGATAATAAAAGTTTGTAATGATGAAGTATTTGTATTCCTCCAATAAACCCATCAGCTCAATTAGGCTAAGAAACTAGAGAATTGTTCATGAGTAGGCTTGTCAAACAGTGAAAATCCAGACAGAAAAAGCTGTTCAGCTTTTCTGGCAAATTTGCAAAAAAAAATATGAAGCTTTTGAGCTATTATGAGGGGAAATTGCCAAAAATGGCACTGCCAACATGAGTTGCCATACATCCGGATTTCCCCAGACACTTTTTTGTGATTTCCACCCGGGCACTATTTCCGACTGCAGTATTCCGGATATGTCTGGGTAATTCTGGAAGTATGGCAACCCTATTGAAGAGCACCACACTAAGCTTTGTGGGTAAGACAGGCCTTTAACCAAGATTTGCCTAGTCCACAATAACCAACACTTTCCCTACAACAACACACTTGCTGTTAGTGC
The DNA here is from genome assembly GCF_964234715.1 of Podarcis melisellensis. NCBI lineage: Eukaryota > Metazoa > Chordata > Lepidosauria > Squamata > Lacertidae > Podarcis > Podarcis melisellensis. The sequence continues at coordinate 32,957,559 of NC_138528.1, read as the reverse complement.
TCATTACCATAGCAGTAGTATTGATCATGACACTTTTGAAAAATGTTTCCATAATTCTCTTTAGAGCTCTTATAGCAGAGGCTGGATGGCAACCAATCAGGGGTGCTGCAGTAGTGGCTTTCCCATACTAAAAGAGGGTTGGATGAGATGATCTTTTAGGTCACTAGTAACTCTTATGAGTCTATGATGTCAAGACAAGACAGGCATCACACAGAGTTCAAAAAGTCTATGTGAAGGTAACTCGTGTGGAGTTAGTTAGTTCAGTGTAACACAGTTGCTTTTCTTCTTCTTTTGAAATAGTCCCAAGGATTTCACTATTAACTCATGAACAGTATCACTCATAACAAAAAAAATTCCTTCCAGTAGCACCTTAAAGACCAACTAAGTTAGTTCTTGGTATGAGCTTTCGTGTGCATGCACACTTCTTCAGAAGTGTGTATCTGAAGAAGTGTGCATGCACACAAAAGCTCATACCAAGAACTAACTTAGTTGGTCTTTAAGATGCTACTGGAAGGAATTTTTTTTTGTTTTGACTATGGCAGACCAACACGGCTACCTATCTGTAAGTATCACTCATGACAGTATCAACGAGTGATGTATGTCAGTTAACCTTCCTACATCAAGAAATTCCCATTCCCATTAAATGCACCATGAAATTCCCAATGATACCCAGACCACAGCAAGCTGGCTTAATTTTTCTACATATAAGTCTTTATTTCACAAAGCTATACGAATTGTATGAACAATCACGTTTCGCACTATAGTCTTTGGATAAAACTATATTTAAAGAGGCATTCTGATCCACAGGCATCACATACAAGAAGTATGGTTTTCTTTTTATTGTTTCTACAGACCCTCCTTTCCATCAGAAGGGAAGAGACATTTACAATGCGACGTTTAAAAGCATTCTTCATTTTGAAGAAAAAAAGTTCACTTGACCTAGGTTTCCAATAAGAATTTGACTGGTTCATATGTAATGTTTCATTTCCACAGAGTGCCTAGATAAACAGTACTTGGGCAGTCTGGAGTTAAGTACACATGAAAGCACGATGAAGTCACATCACTGTACTCAAAGAAGCTGATCAACAACCTTGGGCCTCCCTTCATTTGTTTTTCTCAGCAGTGTTTGCTTAAGTGCATTGATCTTCTCATCAAGTTCAGCCAAAGAATAGTTCTGTCATTCAGGAAAAAAGAGGTTAACATCTTGAATTTGTTGCATAAACATTTGAAACATTCTAGTCGTCGTGTCCCCCCTCCCCGTTTTTATAAAAAAAGACCCTGTGCTGCTTTTCTTTTTGTTTATGCACTTTTACAACATATATATATACACACCATACAAGATTCATCATTATCTCTTATACTCAGATAAGAGATAATGATGAATCTTATCCCTCTTATCCCCATTATCACTTATCCTTCCCAGTCCATCTCCCCATGGCATTCTAGGCAGTCTTTTCTCGGCTGCATATTCTATTATTCCACCCATCTTCTCTCAAATCTTCCTTTATTTAATGCGATCTGCTGTTCCTATGTTCATTCCTACTTGTAGGTTAAACTGACTATTATATCCTCTGAGATATTCTTCAAAAACACTTCCATTCATTTCGCGGTCATAGTTACTAATTCTGTGTATTCTATCAATTTATTTTGCCATTATTTATTTTGTGGGTATCTCCTTTTCTTTCCATTTTTTTGCATATACCACTCTAGTCGTGGCGGTTGTGTATGAAGAGATTGAGTGCCTTTTTCAGGATCACCCCGTGCTGCTTTTCATGATAGAATCCAGAAAATCAGCATCTTATTCATGTTCAACCCACTCTTCTCATTGTATTTGCCCATTTCGCCACTTTCATCGAGGTTACATAAACCAGTTTCACTTTACATCAGATATGGTATGGCTTCTGAGGGTGCTAAAAAAATCCTAAACTGTGGTTTAATGCTGGAGCACAGATCACAGTATGAAGACTGCTTTCATATTGATGTCTGGAGTCCAAAGTTAGACCACAGTTTTCAATTTCTGATGTAATAGGAAACTGCAGTTAAAGAAACCATAAAACAAGCACCAAAGTTGATATGTAAGGGAAGTCTCTGTGTGTAGGATGCTTATCATTGGCTTAATAAATCATGATTTACTACACATCTGAATTTCCCCAGTGACTATGGTGGTAATTATGATGAAAACTCCTAATGTTTTTTAGCTAGGATAAGAATAATCTGAGAGAGAGAGGTAAAAGTTGCGGTGAATTTAATTTGCTATCTATAAACTACCAAGATGATTTCTCATATTGAGAATTGAGATCCAGTGTAACCCTATGCACATTTACTTCAGAGTTAGGTGTAAATTTCACAGTGTATAAGGGAACTGAGTAAACACGCACAGGATTGTGCTGCTAGAGAACTTAGAAGGGCTGATGCTTTGATTTAAAAATAAATAAATTAATTAAATCCTGGATTAGGACAGATTCAAATGTTTGTGGAATGCCATGTTTGGTGCTCCATACTCCTATGGGAACACTGGATTCTGATTCCCATGAGGATTGGCTGGACTATGTGAGATGTCGGTCCCCAGAGATGTGAGATGTTACTGTTTCCCATGCAATCCAGCAGACTGAACTGAGAAGCAGATTTAAGCACTCCCCAAGGTGCCTGGGAGCTATGATCATAGGAGAAGGTTTTTTTGGCTGGGGCCACTGTGCCATATGAGTCCGTCCTTTCTTTAAGTTTATGAAACAATGAAATATTTAACAGTGACAAAAAAAAATGCACATGTTGTGGAGGGGTTTATGGCACATCTATTTTAGCTTAAGCAAGCTGAGGGTAGAGGAATACCAAAGGTTATAAACCTCTGAATTTTTAATTGCAAGAAACACACAGGTTAGCAGCACTCACTTGGTTTTGTTGGGTTTTCCTTCTCTTGCCAGACAAATTCTGAAAAAAAAGACCAACCCCAAAGTCCAAATATAAGTAAAGCATTCTCTACTATGTTTCTTTTGTATTACAAAAACAAGAAAGGACAAGAATTTTTTTCCTCATCATAATGAAAGAGGCAGCAACCTAGAGCCCATCCTTCACAAAATGGGCTTCCATTTTCTATTGAAGAGAAATGTGAGCACCTGAATCCTTTCCTATATAAAATTTGCTTATTCTAATACTGCTAGGAGCGCATTATGTGCAAAAAGATGGGGAACCACATGCATTGATAGACTATCAACATGTGGCTTCCCTTTTTCATCCAACCGCTGAGGTTTCACACATGGATATTAAATCCTGCTGACCAGCTGTGTATGAGTGGGTGCTGGATTTACTACTTCCCCAAACAGTTGCCCAGTGAGTTTTTAACCAACCCTAGCAGCTGTGTGTGTGCTCTTTTTAGACAGGAAAACCTGCTGGCAAAATGCAAGCGAACCACAGAGGACTGTAGTCAGGCTTCATCCCGAATTTTCTGTAACCTGAGTCCTGGAACACGTGTGTGCATGTTTAAATCCAAATGAGTAAATTAGCTCTTGAGAAAACATTTTCACCTTTGTAAGAGGAAAATACTCTGTACAGTTTTAAAAAACTAGTCCATCTTCCCAAAACAGCACCTCATGAATTCTCCAGTGTGTACATAGAACATATCGTATCTGCTGGTAGCCTAGCTGTCCTCAGTAGAGAGCATCATGAAGAGATGTCCCTTCCAGAGAAATGAACAAGACAGACTATGGAGCTGGGAAAGTACAGCAGAAAACTGTGCCTGGAACAAAATGGCTAGACTGAAGTAACCTTTCCCTCCTTTTTTTACTATAGACAACCTGCACATACTTTGCTTTGTACACCTTATTAAGCGCAACAGAGTTAGACTTACCACAGATTGAAAATATTCGGGAGACATTCCTTCCAATTCAAGAATCTTATCTTCCAGCTTTTTTATTCTTTGATAGATGTCTTTTGGCACTGGTCCACCTGTATTATGGGAGATAGATAGATAGATGGATGATAGATAGATATGATAAGCTAGCGTGACTAGAAGCATTCAAGAAAAAGAAAAAAAAAACTTCAGTATAGCCTTCAAGATTAATCTCTCAATCAAGATGTGAACATAACAAAGGGTGCATAGGAGGGAAAACATACATTAAAGAGCAATACTCTGGTGCCAAGACCTACTGAATCCTAGCAAGGCAGGATTCCAAGGTTGGGTTTGGGAGGTGCATTGCTTATATACATGTGGTGATCCAGAGCTCTGAATGCAATTGCAAAAAAGACATAGGTTTAATGTTTTGCTTTGTTTAAAAAAAATAAATCTCATCTTGTATTTTACTTCTTGTTCTTTGAAAATATAACTCTGTCCATTATGCTCCATCAAAGCAGAGTTAATGAAACCACTGATCAGGATTTCTGCAAAGAGACCTTGACTACACTTATTGTTGTGAGTTGTGACATTTTTCCATCTGAAGAACCATATGCCGGAGTCCTTACACTTCTACTTCAAAATTTTGTGGATGTACTGTACTGGAAGTGAAACATGACTGGCATGAAAAATAAAATGCACACATTTAGATTTGCAGACTATATATATCTCCCAGAGTATAATTCCTCTCTTGGATCTTTACAAGAACTTAGTGAGTTTTTCTTTCCATTTCTTATATGGAAGAGGCTAGTAATGAACATGCTAGGCTGCCCAGCAAGCTGCCTGACAGCGGTAAACATGTCAAAGACCACCAGCCACTGAGTAGTGTATCCAACTAGACTGAACACCTGCACAAGTAATTCCTACAGATTTTTTTTTGAGGGAGGGGATAAAAAGAGAGAAGGAAGTGCAATGCATAGTGCTTTTACATGAACAATTCTAATCCTTGTCCCAACATTCTTCAGCCAGGACACTCCCAAATTTTGAAGTCCAAAAGTAAGAAATAGGACACCAGGGACAAAAGTGTAGCCTTCTCTATAGTTACACTTTGAATTTATAATTCTGGTGGTTTCTGCTGCACTGAATGACTCACAACTGAGGGCACGAATACAAATGATTTGCATACACAAATAACAAGCTTTCTACAAACCTGTTTGCAACCTTAAATGTGCTTCAATGTTCTGCAGTCTCTCTTCTACAGCCTGATTCCCACAATCCCGAGAAAGGGAGTTCGCCTTATGAGTGGACCCATGAGCACTGTCACTTCTAGTCTGGGGTCCGTAGGTGTTTACAACTCGAGAAACTAGGTTCAAGAAGTACAAGATGAATATTTTACACACATGGAAGGAACGAGCAAGGATTATCTGCAAGGAGAATACTTTTGACAGTGCAATTTCATTAATTTCGCTAGAAAAGTCAGCCCCACTGTGTTTAATAGGACTACTCCCAGGGCTGCTTCCTTAGTTAAGAGAATATAATTCTAGCCAATCTCAATTTGCATTTGTCCCTAACTTAAACTGTAATGTCCCGCATTCTACTCTGGTGGTGGCTAAACTGCACAAGGCATCTAACTTCTGAATTCTTCAATTACTCTTCCTTACTGACTCAAATACCCCTGCTGTTTGTACGCCTCATGCTGGGAAAAATAAATACGACTATCCCATGTGCTTTGAATTGTTCTTGTCATGTGCACTACTGCACTGTGATTCTACACTAACTTAAAACACCTCCAATTAGAAACTGCATGGCAGAGCTTACTTTCAATACGGTAAATTAGCAACTATTAAGTACTAAAGATTATGTGGTGCTCAGCTTCATAGAAATGACTCACCTGCTCTTCACGCCCCCCCAAGAATACAATTAGCAGGAGTTCCAGACTCCCACAATAAACGCTCCACAAAAGAGAGAAAGAGGGAGCAATATCATTTGATTTTCCGGGCATTGCTGGATTAACAGCAATGGTCATTCCTGACCATTGACCATGCTGGCTGGGGCAGAGGGTGATGGGAGATTGGAGTCAAACCAGTTCCCCACCTTTGCTCCAGACAACTATTCTAGAGAATTACTCCTTGAACTTTTCACACTGCCATCTTTTTTTTTTAAAGCTAGCCATTGATTTGTTTCTTTATTTACAACATTTATATCCCACTTTTCCTCAACAAGCCCAATGTGTTTAGCACCACCAGGTTAAATAACCTAGCATTTTTTTAAAAAATGGCAATAAATGGCAATAAAGCAGCAATAACTCACTAAAACAGGAGGGGGTGAAGGAGGGAGAACAAAACTATGAAAAAATAATTTAATCACAGCAATTAAAACCACTTCAAAAGCGAAACAACCATTTATGGTCCAAAAGCTTTCCTAAAGAATAAAGCTTTTGACCATTCTACAACGGCAATTAGAGAATCAGTGATATAATAATGCAAGGCAACTTTCATCCAAAAGCCATTTTCTACTACAGTAGCCACAGTCTTTTATAGAATGCTGACAGTCTGATCACAAGCATACTTACTTTAAAACAAGCCCTGCTGAGTTCAATGGGATTTGTTTCCTAATAGGTGTGCTTAAAATCACAGCTGGATAATTTTTTTAAATAACAGTAATAAAAAAATCATCTCCCCAACCCAAGTTTCTAGCACTTGTTTCTGAAAAGCTAAATTTAATATAAAATGACAAACATTTCTAATGCAGCTGAACAAAGTGTCTCTCATTGGCTTAGAAAATGAACAGATGCTGTAATCCCACAACTCAGTTGGGAACATTTTTTTCTGAATAAACATACATTGGACTAGGTATATCGCCTCAATTGATGTCTCATCTTAGAAAGAGAGAGATCTTCCGTTATCAAGTGAATGTCTAGTTCAAGAGCGTAGAGAAACTGACCAAGTTCCCTCTTGCCTATATTAATTGTATTGGTTCTTCTTTTTTTAAAGGGTTACTTTAGAGGACAAAATCCCTCATTAAATACACTGACAGATAATGATAAATAGTACTTACCCTTAACATGACTTTTGAATCCTGGGTAAGGTGTGAACACTGCATCAGTCCTTGCACAACTGTTTTCTAAGAGTGTTTTTAATAAGTGATCATTAGTGCAGTCATTTAAAAAGCCCACACTTCGCTCCAGAGGCTTAACAGAGCCAGCTAGCATACATAAATAAGATGCAGTATCCAATTATGTCATATTCTGAGTAGACCCACTGAAATCAATAGACTTAAGTTACTGATTTCAGTCTATCTACCCCAAAAATGACTAAAATTGGATTTCAACCTAAAAGCACAGAACACTCAGTGCTGATGTTCAAACTTGGTTTTACTTACTGTAGGCCAGATTACAGATATACAGATTACTGAGATTACTATTTCTAGGGACAATAATAATATCCACATTTTAGGGTCTTCATGTTTAGCAGTTATTAACTATACTGCTCTATTAATATTTTAAAAAGTAAAAACCCCATTAACACTTAACAAATGCCAATTTCCAGAAGCGCCCAGCTTTCAATATTAAAAGATCCAGAACATATGTCAGAATCCCATACAGGAAATGTACAATCTTATATGTTCCAAGTGTGCACCTTAGAGAGAAAGAAAGAAATATTGGCAATACTCCTGTGTCAAATATTTAGGATAAGGATAAGATGATTTGCTTTCCAATTAGACTTGTTTTTATAATGATACTCTTAAATGGAGTGAATTTATGGCTACTTTAAGTGTTTGGGCAAGGCACTCATTTAAATAATTTATTTTTATTCTTATTTTAAAGATGGATACTTTCTAAAGTCATGTGTGTGAGGAATTATATCATGTTTTCTGTTAAATGCTTTTGTAATAGAATGGATTAGTAAACACTTGGTTAAAATTAAACAAGTTTTGAAATTATACACACACACACACTATGGATATAGATATAAAAAATCTGGTAAAAACCAAAGGTTTATTTTCTGAACATTATCATTTCCTCAAAACATAAGTTCCGACTGAACATAAATTTAGACTAGACTGGGAAAATATTTAAGGAGTGATATTATAGAATATTCATGTGAGTATGTATTTACACAAGAAATCAAGTATTCTATATCAACTAATTTAAGGGGAAATCACTTTAAAATCATGTGCAGGTGGTATACAGCACAAGGTAAATTGAGACAGATGCATTTAATACAAGACGATAGGCACTGGAGATGCTGTCAGTTCTGCTGATGACTTTGATAATTGGTGGTTTGTTTTTTGTTTTTGCCAAAATGTTTTATTTGGGGTCAGACTTTTTGCTATGATTAAGGAAATAAGAGGGCCAAGTTATAATGCACCAGGTTATATAAAAATTATGTAATATACGAATAGAGAAAAGTGGTAACTAACGTGTTAATTACTGGAAAAACTGAAATTGTTTCCAAGTAGAGAACAGAAAAAAACCTACTGAAGAATGATTAAGGCTACAATCGTATAAACACTTCTCTGGAAGCAAGCCCACTGAACTTAAAAGAGACTTTTGAGTATACATGGATATGGTTGCACTGGAAGGCAAGCACTTATTGGTGGTGAAGCTCACACATTTCATAAGGTTTAAGAAGTGAAAAGAACATCTTTACCAATTGAATGTGTCACCTTTTGGAAAAGACAATATGATCAAAATACTGAAATGGTTCTTTGCCTTTCTTAAGATACTGAGGAATCTTGCTCTGTTTATGGAACTTGTGTTGCAGGCATATCACACATATGTATTATTGTTTGATTTTATTCATGACATAATTTGTGTGATTGCTGTATTCCATTTTTCTCATCTATTTGAATAATAATTTAAAAGCACAGGTGGAAAAATGTTCACCTTCGGAGTTGTGCCTTTTAATACCCAGAAAGCAATATCACTGATGATACTGATGATGAAAGATGATTTGGGCAGTGGGATGATCTTGGTCACTGGTACAGAAAGAGAGAAATGTAGTTTCTAAGGGATGTGGTTTGCTGGACAAGTGATGGCCATGTATAAAATGGAAATATCAATGACAAGCTAAAGGAGCTTAACAACCATGCTTATCTTCTTCAGTACATCTAAATGATGAAATCCAGAAGTTATACTTCATTAAGAGCATACTTTTCTCCTCACGTTTTAAGAATCATTATTAATGCACATTATTATCACACTTCTGTGATACATTTCTGTGCACAGTTACTCGCACTAAAATGCAATTAGTAAGAAGAGAACAGGTTAAAAAAAACCAGTAAACACAGACTTGCTCAGATTTATTTATAGTAAGGAAGGGGATTCCATTCATACCCCATATAGCTTTCCCCAAAATATTTTTAGAAAAGCCATATTCTTAGTTAAGGGTGCAGTCTAGAAATCATGTACACTTTGGTATGCCACTACAGTTATTGAGAATACCCTAGAATAAGAATTAGATTACACTGGAAATAAGTTTATTGAAGTCACTGGGACCGAATTATAAATGAGTACAAATCAGGGTGTTGTAAACTAAGACTCCCTTTACGTTTTGTCTAACCAATGCCTTTTCATGGTTAACTATGTAACATTGCCCTTTTTTCAATAATTTTTTTTTAGGAGCTGTTCAAATAATAGGGCAAGAGATCACACTTAAAAGGGTAAGAAAATTAAACCGCAAGTGGACAGCTACCTTGATTACAATCGATAACGTTGCAAAATTCTCTGACATTGTTTTCATTGATCTCAGCTTGCTTCCTTTCAATGAAGGCTGATATTCGTCTTTCAATCTGCAGGTGACAGGGACAACTTGTATTTAGATTTCATTATATCCATTCAAAATAGGGGGGGAAATGGTCTAGTTTAGAAAAGGGGGGGAAAAGTGGCCCAAGACTCACTCACTTCAGCTTTCCCAGCTTTTATTTGGACTACTTCTGGGTCAAAATCAACATGAGCCTCTTTCAGGCTTGCAGAACCAAAAGCTGCATGTGTCACTTCCATCTGCAAGTCCTTTTCTATTACATTTGAATTAGTCTCACACTTTCCACCTTCTGTCTTACTGGAATCATCAGCGGGTACAGTGCTTTCTTCTTTAATCAAAGACTGGAGTTTTTCTATAAATGGCTAAAGCAAAAGAAAGGAGGGGGGGGGAGAGAGATGGGATTCAAACTGACAGAACACTTTTTCTTAACTGGAATCTCTAAAACAAGCTTCTTAAAATAATTGTAGAGGCCATATGCCACCACCTTTGTGTACATAATTCAATCAAACTAGAATTAAAATACAACATCTCTAAGTGTCACTGCCCTTTCAATTGGTGCCTTTTACTAATCTGCGTATTTGAAAAAAAAAATTCAACCTCTGGAGGGTCCAGACTATCTGAGAAAATCTGCCTGTTACTCATCTGTTTTGTACCAAATCAAAGCAGCACCCTTCGGCACCAATGCCACTTAATTTACATGCCATTCAAATGCTTACCCAGAACATTAAGGCTTAAGTATTTTTCCTCCTTAACATGAGAGCCAAGACTCTCATTCTGCTAAAGCTCTTGCTTTAACACTACATCACTGGCAGCATCTCCACTTGAAACGCAGCCACCCAAAATGCATGGGAGAATACAAACATTGTACTACAGGCTCATGCATCTCCCAACACAGCCAATAACCAGAGAAGCAAAATAAATGCACCTTATTTTTCTTATCATTAAAAAAAAGCCCCATTTATATCCTTTGCACTTTCTGTGCAAAGTCATACAACAAAATAAACCCAAATACAAGTTAGTTCATCCATTCTTCTGTTACACTTTTAAAGAACCTGCAATAAAAGGGCTAGACAGCAACTCAGCAAAAAACAGCACTTGCAAATCATGCGAACAATCAAAAACTATGAAGTGATTTACAACATCAGCAATCCCCCCACTTCCATTTAATTGAGCTTAATGTTTATTCCTTATTTGGAGATACAAAATTAGGATTTTACACCAATGCTATTAATAGAAATACTTCGGTTGGCACTAACAAAATAATAACATCCACTTACAAGGTTATTAGTTCTCATACTAAGAAACAATTGCATGAGAGCACTTGTTGTGCTCACTGCCCTGCAAGTTCTATTCTTTTTTAAAAGCTTTTGATATATACATTATTTAGAATGATGGCACAATCATCGGGAAATTTCTGCTATACAAGCCCCCCACAAAGACAGACAGGAAATGAACTAACATCATTCTGTTTTATTCCCAAGAGAAGTTGCAAAGGAGATGTTGTGACAGGCCACACCTCAGTTGAATATATTCTCATTGTGGCATCACACAGACACCACATGAACTGTGCTAGCATGCAATCAAAAATGACATCCAAAAACAAGGAGCAAGGGAAATAGTGCAACTTCACATTAATAATGGTTTTAAAATGTCAAATGAATAGGATAACACAGAGCAACTGGTTACTTGACAAGATTAAATATCTAAGAAGTTACTTTGAAAAAAAAATCTGTGCTGGAAATATGGTTAATTGCAGACACACACACCAGGATTGCATCATGCTGGGATAATGCCACTTCTTGATCCACTGAAAGCACTCTACGAACCGCAGAACTCACCCAACGCATGGAATCATTATCATAGCATGACACACACCTGCCGTGTTATTGCTTAATTATAACCCACCACAGATGGAAATGTACTGCATTTACAATGGAAGTGTAGAAATCAACAGGACTGCATTTGCGCAATCTACTTATCCACAGTAGCTTGCAATGCTATTCCCACAATCCTTCTGATAATTGTTTTAAGGTAACAGGTTTAAATCTTTTAGAAAGCACCGTGGAACCTCAGGTGTACAATACAGTAAGATGCACCATTTCCTTACACAGCAGCCCTAACTGCTGAGCTGAGGTTCTGCATTTAAGGATTACTCTGAGAGAGCTGAGTTTTTAAAGTTCCAAGAAAAAAAAATTACCTGTAAACCTGATATATGCTGCTGCAGAGCAGTAAAGAGCAACGCGGGTGATGTACTTTGAAGCTTGCTCCAGTCGATGTTAATTTTCACCACATCTTCTCCAATATTAAGCTTCAAAAGTGAAACAAATCATGTCACAAGAGGGCTTCAACACAACAGCCCTTCCAACCACAAACAGCCTAAGAGTTAAACGGGAATTTCACATCAGTCGAAAGCATCAAGAACAGACTGAATCAGGCCCATGGTCTACTCCCAAGTCTGGCAGCCTGCTTCCCACATTGACCAAGCAGATGCTTATGGAAAGCAAACAAGCAGGCCTTCAATACAAGTCCTCTCCTGCTGTTGCTTCCTGGCAACTGTTACTCTGTGGGATACCGCTTCTGAACTACGTTCCTAGTCCTCAGGAAAATTTATGGAGAATAAATCTATTACTATCTAAGCTAGTTGTCATTCTCACTTCTAATGACAGAGGAATCTGCAGGTTAATCAACTCAAGTTTTAAAACAATCATGTTCTGAGGTGACATTCTAATGGAGCACATGTGACAGTTAATAGCATAGATTTCAATTCGTTACTGTAGTTTTATTTTTTCTGCTAAAAATTACTGCCATTTTGAGTCTAGAAACTTAACCCCCTGTTCCTGAACATCATTGCTTTTGAGGATTTTTCAATATTCTTACTTCAGACATGCCCTATTTATGCTGTATGTAAATACAGAGGTGGAATTGGGCCAGAAGTTTAACAATTTGGGACACATTATTGGTGGTTTCCACTAGTGTTTTCCCTCAACTGAAATATTTAGTACACTCTGAGCACTTTGGGGTGAAGGGTACTCCAATATTATGAGCAACAGTGGGGAAGGCATAAGCAGCCTAGGAAACCAGGAGCCATTTAACAGATTATTTCCAAGCCCAGGGGAAAATATGCCACTTTTTTCTACATATAAAAGATATATGTTTTTCAGAGGACTGAAACATATACCGTATTTTTTGCTCTATAAGACTCACTTTTTCCCTCCTAAAAAGTAAGGGGAAATGTGTGTGCGTCTTATGGAGCAAATGCAGGCTGTGCAGCTATCCCAGAAGCCAGAACAGCAAGAGGGATTGCTGCTTTCGCTGCATAGTGATCCCTCTTGTTGTTCTGGCTTCTAAGATTCAGAATATTTTTTTTCTTGTTTTCCTCCTCCAAAAATTAGGTGCGTCTTGTAGAGCAAAAAATACGGTATATATTGAAATTTTCTGCTATGGCGTAATTGTGCACTCATTAGGTAGCAGGAATGATGTGCAAAATTCTTGGATATAATCTTGCATATGTTGATGGTTTCAGTCTCATATTTTAAGTAGTCATAATTTTTGTGCTGTAGAATAATAATAATAATAATAATAATAATAATAATAATAATAATATTCATACCCTGCCCATCTGGCTGAGTTTCCCCAGCCACTCTGGGCGGCTCCCAACAGAATACTAAAAACAGAATAAAACTTCAAACATTAAAAACGTCCCTAAACAGGGCTGCCTTCAGAGGTCTGATGGGAGGGCGTTCCACAGGGTGGGCGCCACTACCGAGAAGGCCCTCTATCTGGTTCCCTGTAGCCTCACTTCTCTCAGTGAGGGAACTGCCAGAAGGCCTATATATATTTGAATATTACTAGCTTTTAAAATAAAAGATGTGGAAGTAGTTGATGCTTTTCACTTTCCCTGCACTCAACTTTTATCATATGTTCTGCTTCTCCCATGGATGCCCTTGGGAGTTTCAACTTTTCTCATATGTTCTGCTTCTCCCATGGATGCCCTTGGGAGTTCAGAAGATGTTCTCAAAATATGGGGATAAGCTCAGTACTAATGGTGGCTATTTTCTATTTTAAAATAATGATACACTTCAGTATACTGTGTGTGTGTGTGTGTGTGTATCCTATGTGAAAACATTTCACTGAAAATTTTAATTTCAACTGAGGCTACAAAAAGTGGGAGGAAGATTTTTACCAAATGATTTACACTGGTTTCCTTCCGCAGACATTACTTTATTTAGCACTTTTAGGTTGCAATTCTATAGACACTTTAAGTGAATTCCTATCCCTCCTCCGCCCCATGTTGAACAGCATGGAGAAGGGCCATAATTCAGTGGCAGAGGATCTGCTTTGCACCCAGAAGGACCCTGGTTCAATTCCTGGAAGCTCCAGATAGGTCCAAAACCCTGGGGAGCTGCTGTCAGTCAATGTAGACAATATTGAGCTAGATAGACCAATGATTTGACTTAGTATCGGGTACCTTCCAGTGTTCCTATGATGACTGGATGGGCAATGTGTTAGGATGGCACATACAAGTCCCTCTGCTGGCTTCTACTAGCAGTAGAAAGGGGAAAGCCCTAACACAGTATTACTGGGCAGTTTTTGATGGGATGGATTCAAAGCGCTGTATATTCCCTGAGGGACTAATTCTCAGGACCTTCAGCAGTGCCAACCCAGACTTCACTGTGCATAAATAAAAATGACAGAAACCCGTTGTCTGCCAAAGCAGCAGGGCTTGGGATGCAACAACGGATCCACCACATTGCCTTTCTCTACACTTAAGATTGTTGTAAGCTGAGTTAAAACCCACCAATTTCAATGGGACTTACTTCTGAGCAGATATGTTTAGGATTAAACTACCAATGTTGAAAATTGTTTACAATCTTCATTGCAAATGAAACAATATTTTTGTAATACCATCTTAGGATAAGGGGAACTGATGATGATATATGGCCAAGGCTACAAAATAAATCCAAAACAGCAATGAAGACTTGAGCCCATATTTCCCAGATCTAAATCTAACCCTTTTTATCCATTGGAGAAAATGCCACTTTCAAAAAGCCAGACAACTAGTTTCCATCTAACTAATTTCCACCCACTTCATGTAGTTTAACAAAAGACATAACATGACACTGTTTATTGACTCTGATCAATTTCTATTTCCTCCTTAAAGTTCTTTGATCAAACCACTTCTTGAAACTATAGCTATTGAATCTTTTAATTATCTGTCTCTGTAGTAGATCCTTTCCTCATTGTAAAGAATTCTTATGGCTCCTCTCTTCATCCTCTCCCACTTTCAACTCACTTTTTAAAAAAAAGTTTGGACACTAGAAGTGATACTACACTCCAGCAGCCATCTTACCATCAATGCAGATAGAAATAAACCATTTATCTACTCCTCAATCAATATGTGCTTCTGTTTAATTGAAATGCATGTAAATGCTCAAGGATGCAAGAGAAGATTTTGAGGACAGGCCTGTATTTGTTACATTTTACCTAGGTTAATAGCAGAGGTTTTTTAAGAGTCATTGTAACACAAGCCTTAAAGAGATTTCTATCCTTTAGAAAGGCAGGCTGTAAAATGTGTGTATGTAGGCATTTAAAAAGGTGGCAAAAAAGCAATTACAGAATGCTTAGTTTCACATGGGATTTTTGCTCCCCTTCCTTACAATATGTAAACCACAATTTGAACTCAGTTCTTCAGCTACTTACATTTGTTCACTGCAGAACAAATGTGTGTCGGCCACCCATGTGCCAGTGTCACACAAGTCAAAATAATGAAGGTTATTATAAAAAAAAAGAGTGGAAGAAGAGGAAGAGCCATATACAAAATAGGTTCCCAAATTTGCAGATTTACATTACACACTTGTGAGTGGTGGGGGGTTGGGGTTGGGAAGCGCAATGTACCAAATGCATCGACGAAAAACGAGCCTGGAAAAGCTAAATGAAATATATGAAAGCAACACCCCACTAGGAAAAAGGTGAGGATTAAAACGTCCCTTGTAATCCTATTGATTTCTGTGGGGCATGCATGTCAGCAACAACAATCACCGAGGGTGGCAAGAGGTTCCTGCGGAAATCAATAGCAGTTGCTTCCAAGTAGTAGCAAGCTTAGGTTTGGTAAGCTCGGTTCGAGGCTCAGATACGCGAAGCGTGACGGAGAAAACGTGGGAAGGGAGCCCTGAAGCACTATGCTAGGCTTAAGCATAAGCCTCTTTTCCTTGGAGAGACTCCTTAAAAACTATTTTAACACGATTGTCTCGTGCAGATACACGTCTTTCGGGAAACTTGCGCAGCGAGATCGGAGCTGGGTGTCGGGGCCGACCTTTTATTTTCCCCCTTTTAGACAAGCCCCCCCTTTCGAGGATGTTTCCACGGCGGCAACGACCCCTCATCCCTCCTGCCTCCGCCGCCAAGCGCGGCTGCTGCGCCTGGCTCCCTCCCAAGCCAAACTAACCTGCCCCACCAGCGCCGGCAGCGAGCGCAGGGCGCCTCTCAAGACCTCTCCGGCTGCCTCCTCGGAGGAGTCCCCTAGCGGGGCGGAGACCTCGGGCGGGATGGAGCCGGCCTCTCCCGCGACGGAGGCCATAACAGCCGCCCACAACAAACAGCCCCGGGCGCGGCGGCGGGGGCCATGCCTCCCCCTCCCTCCGCCCCTCGCGCCTCGTCGCGCGGGGATGACGGAGGAAGGCTCGCCTCCGGAGCGGCTTCAGGGCCCCGCCCACTCACGTGACCGATGGGTAGCGGGAAGGACGCAGCTGCGGGGCTGCTGAGACGTGCTATCTCCTGCCGTTCTCCGTGTAAACGCGGTCCTTCTCAAGGGGAGCGCCAGCTGCTGTTTGAGGGGCAGGGCAGCCGCTTTGATCGTTGCCCAACGTGGATGCGTTGAGAAGCATCTGGGAAAGGAGATGTTTGAATTGTAGAGTTGGGTTATCTAGTCCAACCTCATGCAATGCAGGAATCTTTCACCCAGCGTGGGTTTCGAACCCACGACCCTGGGATTTAGAGTCTCGTGCACTGCCGACTGAGCTATCCGGTGAAGCGTTTGTATGTGTGTATATGTATGTAGGGCAAGACCCAGCCCTGAGCATCTTACAATCCAGGGATTCGCCTGGGGACAGCAGCTGCGTGAAAAGAGAGCATGTGTTCAGTGCCTGCTACACGACATTCCGCTTGAGCAAAGTCAGAATAAGGGCAGGGTGATAAGGTTCATGCCTTAAGCAGATGACTATATGTAAGCCTTTCACAAAGAACTCAAGTTGAATACTATGCAAATATGATTTGCTGTTCCTTTTAAATGTTAAAGGCAAGGGATGCGGGTGGCGCTGTGGGTTAAACCACAGAGCCTAGGACTTGCCGATCAGAAGGTTGGCGGTTCGAATCCCCGCAACGGGGTGAGCTCCCGTTGCTCGGTCCCTGCTCCTGCAAACATAGCAGTTCAAAAGCACGCCAAAGTGCAAGTAGATAAATAGGTACCGCTCTGGCGGGAAGGTAAACGGTGTTTTCATGCTGCTATGGTTCTCCAGAAGCGGCTTAGTCATACTGGTCACATGACCCGGAAGCTGTACGTCTGCTCCCTCAGCCAATAAAGCAAGATGAGCGCTGCAACCCCAGAGTCAGCCACAACTGGACCTAATAGTCAGGGGTTCCTTTACCTTTACTTTAACACACACACACACACACAGAGAGAGAGAGAGAGAGAGAGAATAAATACAAATATTAAAAAACATCAATAACCCTTTTACTGTATAAACATTTAAAAACACATGCAAAGATAGCACAACACCCACCCTCGGAAGTTGCTGCCAGTTTGTCGCAACAAAGAGGTCTTTGCCTGCTGGCAAAAGGATAGCAGAAAGGAGTTGAGTTTGACAATCTGGGAGCAGCCACCAAGAAGGCCCTTGTGTGCTCATCAAGCATGCCTGTGAAGGTGTCAGGACCATGAGAAGGGCCTTCCCAGAAGAAGGCTGATGCAGGGAGCTACAGTCTTTAGCTTGAGCCCCAGCTGTATATGCGTGGACTTCCCCTTCACGCATGTCTCTCTCTAGCAGGCTTCTTGCCATGCAGAGGGAGAATTAAGCCCCAAACACCACACAAAGCGGCCCTTTGAAATGTGTGGACAGAGACACCTAGATTTATATAGTGCCTAGCACACAGTTGGTTTTAAAGAAAGGTTATATGTTGTATAACATTTTTTAAAATGTAAATAACAGCCTTGGGACTGGAGGGTTTGGTGAGGAAAGGATGTTTAACTCTTTCCAACCCACAGTTTGTAGCTGTTTTTTCAAGGGAAGCCTCTACTGGTGCCAGTGGGAACTTCTTTGGAAATGCAAGTATGGGGGGGGCCACCAGGTGGCGCGTTGGAAGATGGCCGACAATAACATCTCTCTGACCCATACAAGGTAATTAAGGGGCTGCTATGGGAAGTATGCAGTCTTCCTACCCCCCCCAAGGAGATGGGGAGGCTGCCTTGCCAGTGGTGTTCATAATGCACCCCCTGATCCGAGAGATGGGGTTGCCGAACACTTGGCACGAGCCCTCGGTGAACTCAGATCTTCCTGACACCGATTCCAATCAGCGCGTGCTGGTTAGCTTCAGCTCGGAATTATAATTGGAAACATACGATTGGAATGAAGCTGAAGCACATACATCAAGTAACGTTCGAGAGATAAGACTGCTGATTAATGGATCTCTGTGACCGGGAGTGACGGACGGATAAGTAAATCTGATGAATCACCACTAGGAGACTGTATGTTTGGAATGAAGGGGGGGTGGAGGAAAAAACTTTTTTTTTCTTTGCACGATGTGATATGAATAACCCTTCACCCCAGATAGAAATAAGATCGTTGCATTTTTACTAATCACAAGCAGGAATTCAAGAACTGTGTGGGATGGATTATAACAGGAGAGAGGATTGGTGAATGGTGAGAAAGAGGAAAATTTTTATGACACAGTTAAAAAATGGCGTCTCGCCAAGACAGGCTTGCCGGAGAAAGAAGGACAGGGGGAGGAGAATCAGGACCATTGGAAAGAGAAGGAATGTTGGAACGCAAGCTTGACCTGACAGAGCCTCCTGATTTATTTGGCAAGCCTGAGAAAAGTAAAGGACAGACCGAAGATTAATTTTTTTTTATGGAAGCGTTGAACAGAGGCTGTCCCTGAGCAATATGATCTTTGGAGAGTACAAAACCCACACGGAGGATGCCTGTTTTCAATCTGCTTGTGAAAATTATCAGAGATCGCAAAGAAAGGAATATACGATAATAACAACAAGAAGATGAAGAAAGTAATAAAGGACTATCTGGATTGAACTGGATAGAACTGTTTAATTAAAGCAGTAATATAAGTGATGTTTGGACTCGTTCGGAGTTTTGGACTTGTTCGGAGCTTGATGTATGGGTACCGCCAACAAAATTTAAAATTTGGCTGTATAATTTGGAACTAATGTGATTTGGATAATGTGATGTGATTGGCCTGTTAATAAAAATTATTTTTTTTAAAAAAAGGAAATGCAAGTATGGTAGTAGCTTTGGAGAAGTGATTAAAATTGGGATCCTAGCAGGAAGTGAACACATTAAACTCCTCTCACTTCAAGCTTCAACTCCAGTGCCATTTACATTATATAAAAAAACATGCCATTAAGCACTACATCCATGAAGTGTTTTGAGCTTTCAGAAAAGGTTATATAAATAATGGGCATTTTTATCCTGCATCATGTAAAAATGAAAAATAAGTCCTTAGACTGACTTCTCAACACAAAAGTTTTTGCTCTTGTATGTCAGGGTCAAGAGATTCTACTCCCAGAACATCACAACTGCAAATTTTACACTGCTACCCACTTGTTTCTTTTCAGAAAAGTGTATCTGTCTCTCTAGATTATTATTCCCCCCCATTTATATTACACCATTCTTCCATCATGGAACCCTGGCATGAGAAGGCTGGTCAGAGGTGTTGTCTTGTACTTAAAAGGAGTTGAAAGTGTGGACCCATAGACACAAATTTGCATATGCTAATTTGTGGACTCAAGTTTTAAATTTAAATCTCACAGAATGAAAACCAACTCATTTCCCATCCAAATCTCGCAGATAAATTCTTCAGTTAGTTTGCACTCCTGCCTAGAACATCCAAAATCAGTTCCCCTCCAGCTCATTTACTGTAACAGGTCTTCTCTCTAAATCAATTCAGTTTCCCTTTGTTTACTCCCAAAGCATCTCTAGATAACAGCATATTAATCTTCCTCACTCACCTATTAACCCAGATTAGTAACCTAGATTATGCCCCATTTCAATTCCCCCTGAATTTATTACCAATCAATCAATTCTTTATTGCAGTCCAAAGGTCCCAAAAGTAATTTATTATCCATCCATAAACACACTGTGCACTTAGGAAAATATTTGGGAGCTGTGCAGTACCCCTAGAACTAGACCAGGAACCCTTGGGATGAGGAACGCAGGGTTGTCAATTACTTGGCCTGCTTTTGTGTACCTTCCTCGTCTCCTACTGTTTTTTGTTGTGACACACCTCCATGATGCAAGAGCTTCCCTGGAAATAGGCAGAAATGGCCCTCAGTTTCAGTGCAGCGGTAATGGCGAGGTCTCAGCCTTGGGTCAAAGGGCTGAGGCTTCTCTCCCTGATACTGGGAATCGATTACTGGATCCTATGCTCTGCTGTGAAGTGGTGTTTATGATCTGGCTAGAGGGCTTTTTACATTAAGCTCTTGAGAAGATCTAACTGTTCAGTGGTAGCAATGTTGCATTGAGATGTGGATAGCTGACATTCAGAAGATGTTCTTTCTTAAAATAACAAAACTAGATGTTTTTTGTTGGCCCTGGTTATTGTCTGTCTGCTGCACTTTCAGGCATGTGCAGTGATAAATGGATGACTCTGCTTTTTACCCTCCTAAGAGAAGCAAATGCAAATGAGAGTAGAGAATAAAATCCCACTCACAAGACAGATCCTCAAAATATAAATTGGGGGGGGGGGGACTTAGGAGTTGCGATGCCTATGCTCCCTGACTTATTTCTCATATTCCACATTTAATCCTACTTTTCAGACAAATATTGTCTCCCAAAGTGACTTGCCCAGCAACAAAGAGGCATATAAACTTTTAAAAGGACAAAGCACAGCATGGGGAATGGAAGGGAGAAGAAGAGGGAGGTCAGTGGGGACAAGGATGGCGAACAATGTGTTGAGCTGTAAAACAGGCATTTATATCCTGTTGGGGTCAGGCCGATCTTCCCTTGCTGGTGGTCTTTCTCAAACACAGCTACTGCAAGTGACCCAACTGCCCTTGTTCCTCTGGATACTGGCAGAGATAAGTGTGCCATTCCCTTCTGTTCTGAAGTCAGAAGACAACTGGTAGTGAAAACCAAGTGTCTTTTCTGGCAGGTGATGGGGTGGGAGCAAGCTTATGGCAACTGCTTTGACAGACCTTCTA
The DNA here is from genome assembly GCF_964234715.1 of Podarcis melisellensis. Taxonomy (NCBI): domain Eukaryota; kingdom Metazoa; phylum Chordata; class Lepidosauria; order Squamata; family Lacertidae; genus Podarcis; species Podarcis melisellensis. The sequence goes on along the minus strand of NC_138528.1, from coordinate 32,936,543 downwards.
CTCTGGTCTTCCCCTAGTTGTGATGTTCTTGGTACAACCCCCCAGTGGCATTTTGTCTAAGGTTACCAGATTTTTTTCAATGAATCCAGGGACACTTTTCAACTTCAATGGATTTTGTATGGGGACTGATTTGTAAATCTGGGGACTGTATTCGGGAAACGGGGACGTCTGGTAACCTTAATTTTGTCTGCTGACTGCAGGGATAGAGGCCAGAGTGTGCTTCTCTGACTCTTCTGCTGTGCAGTTCCAGAGCAATTTACTAGGAACTAGCAGTGAAAGTCTATGCACTTCTATTAAGAAGTTACCTCTGCTGCTTTTAATGGAACGAACTCCCAGGTATGTGTGTACAGAACAGCAGCCTAAGCAAGCTGGAGACAAATTAAACATGTTTTGGACTTGCTTGTTGCAGTTTTCATGTTACATTGCTGATAATAGATGTCCATGCAGAGCGTTAGTTACTTGATTCAGCAACCCCATCCTAGAATGTAAGTCACCCTTGAAACCTAGGAGAGTTTCAAAAGCAATATACAGTAGTATGTGGTGTAGGAGACTGCTTTGGTGGGAGAGGAGGAACAAAATCCCTCTGCTTATGTTCAGGTCCTTGACTTGCTGAGTTCTGCCCAGGTTGTAGCTATTGGCTGGGATCCAAAAAACTACTTAGGCTCATATAATGTGGTCCCACCAGTGAATTAGAAGAGCTGACTCCATGCCATATTGCAAACTGCTTTTGAAACTTCCCACAGCCACGATTTGTTATAGGATGGTTCTACTGCGCTCCAGCAACATTTACAGACTTTCCAATGAGGGAATCCAAACTTTTATGATCCCAATTCAATTTAGGAGGAATGCAGAAGGATATCAAGCACCTGCACCGTGAAAATGGTCTCTCTTTTTTTACCCAAGCCAATCATTTCAAGTTGACATTTTTATTTGACTTATATGCATCAAACTGATCTTGTGAAAGTTTCAGATCTTTGTAATGTTCCATCTGAATCTTTTCTGCTGCTTTTAGTGGGTTTAATCAGGAGAGAATAGGGTACAATCTGGACACTGTTGAACTGTCTGCAGTTCAAGCAGATGGGGCGCAAGTTCAACATTTTAAAAAAGTATTGTGTGAATTAGCCTTCGTATGAGAGTCTAGTACTGCATTATTATTATTATTATTATTATTATTATTATTATTATTATTAAAGTTGACATTATGACCGGGTTTGGAAATACCATACTGCATTTCTAGTTTAACCATTCAATTTGAAGTTTCCTTTATGTCCTTTCTATTTTTCTGCATGCAGCCCAAAAGATGGACATCTGACAGGCCATAATAGACTGCTCCTTTCCCAGGTATCGCCTGCTTGTTTCCTTTATCTGTGAATAGGAAATGGCTTAAAGGCACCTGTGTTATGAAGGTCCCAGGGGCAGCTGCCTGGTTAGTGAATGCCTGATTATGTGTTAACATGCTTTGTCAGATATTGGCAGAATCTCTTCTCTTCTCTTGCCTTTTCAGCAAGGGTGCCATTGACGGACTGACTACCCATTTATAGAAATGTTGTCCATCAAACTGTGAGGAAGGACAATGGTGTTTTTCTGTGGCCAGTGACTGTGGGAAACTTTTCTTTGGCTATTCAGGCAATTTTTGTAGCTTGCTCTGAAGAGGAGAGACTGATGAGTGCAAAAAGTACAATTAAGCAAAGCCAGACTTCAATTGAAGGCTGTAGTGTAGTCTGCTGTTCCTATTTTTTTCGTTTGTAGGAGAGGGAAAAAAATCTATGGGTTTTCACTTTGCTGTGTGGCATTCAGCAGGGGGCTATTACAATCCTAAATTTTTTTCCCCTGGACCACCTAATTCTAAGTAAAAATTAAATGTAATGAGAGCCACTTGGAGTTCTGAATATTTTAAAGCATAATTCCCACAGAAGGGATTCGACCTAAACTGCAGTGAGCATCAGTTGGCTAATTATAGCTGCATTTATATTACAGCAGGTGTCAGATGCAGTCATCTCAATAAAGTCCACATAATACTCAGGGGAGAAAAAATGACAAAAGCTTTTCTCTGAATGTGAGTACTAATTTCTGCTAGGTGTCATATGAGCGTTGATACTTCTCCTTGGCAATAACAAGGACCCCGCAGCACTCAGAAATGCATTTTGCTTTCGGATGAATTGACACTGTAAAGCACTTGCTAGTCAGACTTCGCAGATGTCAGTAGTTAATACTAGCATTGCAGAGGTTAGAATATAATGCGGAGAGTCTTATGTAAATAATTTTAGATGATGGGCAGGTTTGGAGAAGGAGCCTGAGCAACATTCCAGCTCACTTGACGACATCTGAAGAGATGGTAGTGGGAGATCTCTGCATTTCCTTCAGATCTACCTTTCTGTGCAGAAAACCATTCCTAGATCTGCCACAGTGCAGAGGCTGATCCTGAAGATGGCTGAGAGGCTTGGCAAGCACCTGTTACCAAATTCACAATCACTCATTAAAGCTGTATAGTAGTCAGCGGTGTGGCGTGGCCGGGGTCACAGGGGGTTGGAGACTTTTTCTGAAGCAGAGTCCCTTCTCCAGCATCCTAGAGCTGCCCAATCAGCATGAAAGGGGTGCTGTGCAGCCACTGCATGCTCTAAAGCTGAGCATTTAGGAGCACTGAAAGCACAAGGCGCTCCAGTTTCAAGAGAATGGGGTGCAAGTTCTGTTCTGTACAATGGGGCTTCATTGAAAACACAGCTTAAGGAACGCTGAAAGATAATGGAGAACTCCAGATCATGTATATGCACAGGCACTCCAGATCATGTACATATGTGCTTTAGATATATGCAACCTTTATTATTATTATTGTCCAATTAAAAGTTTATTGCATAATTTTAGAAGGGACCCTGCTCTTCTGAATTTGCCACTACTGATAGTAGCTGTAGTTTGGTAACAGTCAGGACAGCAGCTGGTTGGCCTCAAAGCTGCACCTGTCTAGTGGTAGCCTCTCCAAACAACTTATTGGCAGATAGGTGGCTAAGACGAAAAATGGTAGTTTCTTGTACTTCCATGTATTTTATTATGCATGGGTTTGGGACAGGCAAAGAAGTAAATGAACAGCATCAGAAGGAGGGAAAATCTCTTGTGGGAACTGTTGGTGTTCTAGCCCTGTCTCTTGTGCTTTAACCATATCGCCCTGTCCGTCTTTGCCAGTGCCCCTTTCTCATTTGTGGTATGCTGCTCTTTAGCCACTGTGCAAATGCAGCCTGTCGCCACATATTTGTAAGTTAAGAAGCAAGGCTTAGAAGGCATCTCTCTTTCTAGACCTTATGAATTGCATCTAATGTTGCACAAGTTGAAGGTAAGTGTGTGGACCAGATCTTTCCCCATCTGTCCTCCTCCATACAACACTCTATGCTTGAAAACACATCTTCAGAGGGTCATGTGTCCAGTGCTGTGGTGGCATTTGGGACTTGCATGAAATTATTTGGAAGAATCTTGCACAAGTGGATTTCTATAATTGCTTTTATATCCCACCACCTTCCTTCCAATAAGTTCTAGACATGTTCTTCCCTGCCTCCCGTTTTATCTTCATAACATCCCTGTGGTGTAGGTTAGGCTAAGAAATAACAACCAGCTCATTTCCTTACCTTCCATCCAGCTCACATGTGCAGAGCAAAACTACTTATACAGGTATAACCAGTGTGGTGGTCTCCAGATGCTGCTGAACTCCAACTCCCATCAGCTCTGACTACTGGCCATACTGATTGGGGTTAATGGGAGTTGTAGTCCAGCAAAATCCAGTAAGCATCATGTTGGCTACCCCTGTACTAAGGAAGGGGGGAAAGGGAGCCACATTCTCTCTCACTGTGTTTGTTTGCCACAATTATGTGCGGACAAAACTAGCGGAGGATTCGAAGCCCAGGCTCATGCTCTGCTGCTGTGGAGCAAGTGGGTGATGGGGCAGTTTTGTGTTTTGCAATCACTGTGTTAGGTTCCTCAATTACCTGGAGTGTTGATGTTTTAAGGTTCTGCACCCAGTTCAATCGATTGCCTACCAAATGACAGAAGTGCTACTGACGCTAACTTGAGTATTACCGCTTTCTGTTTCATATTTGCTACTTTTCTGGTATTAGAGCTGGCACAGTCGCCAGTAGGTTTTCAAAGCTGAAAGAAAATGTGTTTGCTGAATGTGTGGCTTCCTGATGAAAGTGAGCAATTTCATGATCTTTACACTTTTCAGATTCCAGCCCTGCTGTCGCCCAGTACCATGTTATGAATGAGCAATTCCTTCAGCTAGCATTTGGGGGACTGTGGCAAAATTACTGTACTAGATCCAATGAACAGCTTTCACTGCGTAGAAGGTGCCTTGATACAGCTGTCACATACCATCCAAGTGTCCTTATTTTTCAGGGACAGTACCAGAATTATGAAAGCCATCTCGGCTTCTACTTTGATCCCAGAATGCCCCTATTTCCCCTGCCAGTGCCACCACTGCCAAACTTGGGGAGGAGGATAAGCTGGTCCCTGTTCAGGAAGCATAACATTGTCTTTCCATGGCTGCCACGGGCGGCCTCTCCCCTTGGACAGCTCGTGGTGACTGCTTGAGAGCAGGTAAGGAGGAGGAGAGGCGGCCAGCACACTGGCTCTGAGGTGCAGGCAAAGGGCAGGGCTGCTCTGTGCAGAAAAGAAGGAGGAGTGGAGCAGAGCACAAGGAGTCTTGTGTTTTGTTTTTTGTTTTTTAAATGCTTTCTAAAATTTCTCGGGCTAGTGGAGGGTATGTGTGTGCTGTGTCTGGTTGGTGTAGTGGTGGAAGAAATGCTCAGTGGGGAGGGGACAAAATGGTGGATCGGGGAAGGTCAGTTGTGGGGAGTGAGAAATGTCCCTATTTTCAACTGAGGAATGTTGGTGGTATGCTGTCCTTAAAGATGAAACCCTTCCCAGAATGAAACAGGTTTAACTGTGGTTAAGAGTGTAAAATATTTGGGGATTAATATGACAGCTAAGAATATGAACTTATTTAAAGATAATTATGAGAAATGTTGGAATCAAGTGAAAAAGGATTTGGAAATCTGGTCAAATTTGAAGCTTTCCTTCTTGGGTCGAATCGCAACTGTCAAAATGAATGTATTGCCTAGACTGTTATTTTTGTTCCAAACATTGCAAATCGTTGACAAGACGGAGTGTTTTAAGAGATGGCAACAAGATATTTCTAAATTTATCTGGCAGGGCAAAAAACCCAGGATAAAATTTAAGATTTTAACTGATGCAAAAGAAAGGGGGGGATTTGCCCTGCCAGACTTGAAACTTTATTATGAATCAGCAGCCTTCTGCTGGTTGAAAGACTGGTTGCTTCTCGAGAACACAGATATTCTAGATTTGGAAGGCTTTAATAATTTCTATGGGTGGCATGCATATTTGTGGTATGACAAGGTCAAGGTTCATAAAGGCTTTAAAAATCATATTGTCAGGAAAGCATTGTTTAATGTTTGGATTAAATACAAAGATTTGTTGGAGAACAAAACTCCAAGGTGGCTGTCACCAATGGAGGCAAAGGCATTGAAAAAGCTAAACATGGAGCCCAAATGGCCAAAATATTCTGAAATTCTAGAACAGGAGGGTGACAAGTGGAAGTTACAGAGTTTTGAGAATCTAAAAGATAAAGTGCGAGATTGGCTCCATTATTATCAAATAATGGAGGTTTACAAGCTGGATAGGAAAATTGGTTTCCAGGTGGAGAAGTCAAAATTGGAAACAGAACTGTTAGAACCCAATACTAAGAATTTGTCAAAAATGTATAACTTGCTGTTGAAATGGAATACGCAAGATGAAGAGGTCAAATCAGCTATGATTAAGTGGGCACAAGATATTGGTCATAACATTATGTTTGTGGACTGGGAAAGGTTGTGGACCACCGGTATGAAATTCACGGCATGTAATGCCTTGAGAGAGAATATTATGAAAATGATTTATAGGTGGTACATGACCCCAGTCAAGCTTGCAAAAATTTACCACTTATCAGATAACAAATGTTGGAAATGTAAAGAAAGTGAAGGTACATTCTTTCACCTCTGGTGGACATGCCCGAGGATTAAGGCTTTCTGGGAAATGATATATAATGAAATAAAAAAGGTATTTAAGTATACCTTCTTGAAGAAACCAGAGGCCTTTCTCCTGGGTATGGTTAGCCATGTGGTGTTAAAGAAGGATAGAACTTTGTTTCTGTATGCTACAATAGCAGCAAGGATGCTTATTGCAAAGTATTGGAAGACACCAGATCTACCTACCTTGGAAGAATGGCAGATGAAAATGACAGACTATATGGGACTGGCGGAGATGATGGGCAGAATCCGCGACCAGGAGAAGGAGACAGTGGAGGAAGATTGGAAGAAATTTAAAATCTATCTTAATAAATATTATAAGATTGATGAATGTTAGATAGACAGGGGTCTTAAAAACATTGTGGCTTTTTCAGAGACCTTGATTAAGGAAAGGAATGGATTTATTGAAAAATTTGCGGAAATATGGGAATGGATTTGCTGACAGGATAATTAAATTAGAAAACAGAACGGGGAGGTATGAGGAAGTCGGAAAAATAGGTTGGAAAATAAGAATGGAAATTATACTTGTTGTTTTTTTGTTTGTTTGTTTTTGTTTTGTTTAGTATTTGTATGTTCATAATGGAAAATTTAATAAATATTATAAAAAAAAAGATGAAACCCTTCCCTCTGCACGACTGTAGAAAGCATAAATCTACCTTCATTCCGGTTTCTCACAATCACCTTATTAGAAGATTTCAACATTTAGTACATTGTGACCTAAACATTAGAGAGAGAAAGATAAGGAGCTGCAGGCAGTACAATTTGAGTAAGCAAGCTTGCTTAATCCTGAACTAACTTACCGCTGATAAAAATTTAATTATAAAACCAGCAGATAAAGGAGGAGCCATTGTATTAATGAATATGATTGACTACATTAAGGAAGCAGAGCAACAATTAAGCAATTCAAATTTCTATTTACCTTTACCTAGTGACCCCACATTGCTGCGCCGCCTTGGATGCTTGCCGCTTGCTGTGGGCAGCACCCTACTGGGACGCTAGTCCTGCCCCCACAGGCACCTAGTTCTGCCCTCACAGGCACTTAGAGCTGCCCCTGGGTGCACAGCATGTGCTGGGGGCCAGAGCAGCTAGCTCTGCCTTTGCTTGCAGTCCAGCACATCCAGGGCCAGTTCAAATCCTTCTTCAAGAACACCATGTGTAGGAACTTTCTGTGAGCTACCACCAATATGGATCCCACCAGTGGTACTTCTGCCCATCGGCAGGTGGAAGAGTGAGCGCCACACTGGTGGAGTGATGGTGGCAGGGCTAGGCAAAGGAACGTCGTCACCTAATCAAGCCACCAACACCCCAGCCTGGTGCAGAGGTGATTTGCATTGCTGCCTCAAATATCACATCAACATGGGAACTTCAAAAAACTACATCTACACACGTATCTTTTGGCTACATTCTATTATCAGTGTGTAGCAGTAGTATTTTTCTGCCTTTTATTATGGCACCTTAAATCTTTTGGAAAGAACAAGAGTCAATGTTTTAGAAAGAATGTTCCACTGTGATCTTAAAATCAGTCGCTAGAATACATTGGTGAACATATTTATAAGAACAAATATTTGCTATATTTTTCTGTTTTGAGCCATAAATTCAAGGTTATTTTTGTGATAACACAGAAGCACATCTATTTTCCCCCTTGTTCAAGCCACATTCCAAGTGCCTACCTACTATAGGTTATGTTAAAGGGCATTTAAGAATCAGAATTCATTGCTGAACAAATTATATCTGCCTACCTAATACACAGTAATTTTCATTAAGTGAACCGTGTAAAATGCACAGGCTTAGCCCTGCTTTGACCAAGAGCACAATAATATACAATCATACACTTTGTTTTAAAAGCTATCATATGTACAGTAAACTCAGAGTTTACAGTGGCATTTCAAGCGAAACCCTGTATTTTGTTGATTCTCATTTAAAGCTTGGCCCAAGGTACCTTCGGCTAAAAACTTTGCTGTGTGGGGGAGAGGAGATCCCTCTGCCATGGATGCTTTGTCTCCTCAGGTGAGGGATGGGGGAGATAATATTTCTTCTTCAGTGACCATTTGATAAAAAATAAAGTTTAAAGGTGCAAGCAAGACCATTGCCTAGTTTTACACAGCCACCTGTACTGATTTTGGTGCTTGTTTATTTGTTTAGAGAAGCCTACCCAGACATCTAATGTTAATAAATTATTATTAATATATTATTATTAAATTATTAATAGATTGTCATTGTTGTGATTAAAGATTACTGTGTACATTTTTATTTTGATAAATTTCATGTCAACTTATTCTAAATGTTTGTTTCATCAGTATCCTTAGAAAATATTGTAGTAAATATTTTTGGTTATAGCCAGCTAAGTTCTCAGGGTAGGCCCACTGAAATTAATGGAGCCAGGTTAGTCATGTTCCTTAAATTCAAAGGGTTCTACTCTGACCTGCACCATTTATATTAACTTATGCAACCTGTTTAGATATTTTTGTTGTTTAAGCAGCATATAAATCTTGTTAAATGAATAAACGTTTGCTCCCAAGCCTCTCATGGTGTGGGTCAGGCAGAAGGAGTGTTTTCACTCTCTCCCAATTGATAATTTCAGATGCACAAGGTAGCAACTGTCAAGAGATCTACCTGCCCTGTCTGGCAAGGATGTCAGGTCTTAAGGTTTTGGTTTTGAGGGGTTCATCCTGGTGGCCTCAAGGTGTTGAGTTTAATCACTGGCCATCAGCAAGTCCAGGAGACCTGCTGACTTTAGAGCTTTTCCCAGGTGTTCTGGTAATGGCAGTTAGTGCAGAATGCAGTAGCTCCGCTGTTCGCCTGATTTCACTGCCCTGTTACACTGCTGCTGAAATAATTGCACAGGCTACCAATTAGCTACCAGGCTAAGTTCAAGGTGCTGGTATAGATATACTGTGGGCTATTCAAAAGAGAGTCAAACCAATGATTCATTGTTTTCTAGATAGGCACACAATAGGCACTGAAGTGCACACAGTTTTCCTGTAAGTTTGCTGGAGAGAACTCTGAGAGACACTCCCACTGTGCCTTTACAGGTGGAGAGCATAGCCATATATATTCTCCTTACCAGCATGGACACTCTCTCTTTATTTTGCCTCTCTTCACCCCTCTTCATCTCATCACCAAGCCAGAAATGTGAGGACAACTGCTGGGTCTGAGCCACAGCTCAGGCTCCATCTGAATTACCATTTTAAGCCTGCCTGAACAAAGCTACCGTTATCTGTTACTCTGCAACAGAAAACTCTGAGTGAGCAAATGTTATGTATACCATTTGCAAGACTGTTAGTGTGAGAATTGTTTTAAGAGGGAGAAAAGGGAGAAATACCAGGAGAATCCAGTTTGCATGAAAGCGTCCTGGATTACTTAGAGACTAAAACTACTGTAGCCTAGCTAAGCTACCTTTTAAACTGCAAAGCGATGGCACTCTGCTGAACTCACAAACATGAGGAAGGAAGAATAATATCTAATAAATACACACTCTCCTAGCCTCTATTCACATCCCTCCATATATACCATTTCATCAGGAGGTTGCTTCCAATCCATACTATGTAAAATTGGGCTATTAGTGTGGAACTCTCCTCCATGACATATCAGACCAGTATTATCGCGATGGCCTTTACAGTGCCTATCAAACACCTTCCTTTTCCCTCAAGCCTTTTAAGTGGATAATTTTGCATCCCATTCTGTGTTGGATTCGAAATTGTTTTATGTATGTTTTTATTGTTAGTTACCACAGAATGTTTCATGGGAAGTGACTAATAAGTAAAACGAATGAATAAATGAATTTCCCTGATTTCACGTCTCTAGGTGATGGGCTCAGCACTTTTACCACTGTAACATGCTCCCTGGCCTCACATACATATGCAAACTGTGACATCAACCCTGTGACATCAGCACTGCCCCTTGGGATTCCACCACCTGAGGTGGTTGCTTCAGTCCACCTCATGGGTGGGCCAGCAATGGCTATGCAAAGAAGCCTATTTAAGAAGAATAAGAGCTCAGTGATGCTGCATGCAAAAGGCCTCAGGCTTGGTGCCTTCAGATAGGACTGGGAGAGCATCCTATCTGAAATCCTGAACCAACAGCCTGAGGTAGTGTGAGGCAGCTTCCTATATTCCTGTTTCTTTGGAAGCATAGTGGAAATGTAAAGCAACATGTTAAATCAGGTCCCAAGGTGTGAAGCTCCCCTAGTATTCAGAGCTGTTTAATTTGGCAGGAATCTTCAAGCAAGAAGTAACAATGCCAAAGGAGGACAAAAAGCCTCTGTCTGGAAGGAGAGGAATGTGCAAAATCCTTTTGATGCCTGGCAAATGGTTATTTTTGTCTAAGGGTATATATACACTGGCTGCTGCTTATGATTCTAAAATATAATCCATTGGAATGACCTGTTTATATTTTATAGAATTCTGAAGTGCATAACCCACATGAGAAGATTTAAAAAATAAAAATCTCGTGTGTGTTGAATTGGAGTTTCACATTCAGAGCTTAGCATCAATATCTATAGTTAGTTACAGTGCAAACTTCACTATATCCTCTCAGGAATATGTCATATTAAATTCAATGGGGCTTATTCCCAGGGAGATGGGGTTAAGACTGAAGCCTTAGAAACAAAATTATAACCAGAAATACAGTGATTGGTACTTCGCCACTAGCTCATCTGTATAATAAAAGTGGCTTAATGTAAGTATGAATCCCTTAACCAAATTTAGTCTAACAGCAACATTAGTTTATAGGAGTAAATAACCTTTACTTTGAGCTGAATGAGTATTGCAGCATGAACTCCTATGAAATTTTCTCTTCTGGAAGTTGTTTGGGAAGGGCTTGTCCACTGGGTACCACACTTTGAATAAACAACAAATTTATATCCAAACCCCAAAATCACGCTAAAGCTAAGGATTTAATATAAAATGTGCTGCACCTTTAACTCACATGACTAATTAATAATGCAGTCCAGTCATTACTCTTAAAATAAAAATCAGTATTGCTGATATTATTGGTTTATCTTATTGCCATTTTAAAATATATTCTCTTGCTGTTGCTCCAGAATATCTGACTATTATTTTTAAAAATAAAATCCTTAACACATCTTTGTCCAACATACATAGCTTTTAGATGCACAATTATCCCAGACCTCCTTAATGCTCTCTGAAGCTTTGTTTTTTGAACGTCTGTGCCATCTACTTCATTCCCCTTGTTATTCTTATCCTTAGAGAAATCCAGAAGTTAGTGAAGCATGACCCTTCGTTCCCGAGACTGCGCTGGCCATCCTTAATCAAGCTGTGCTTTTCTAAATGTCTCCATTTAATCTCCTAAAATGCTTTTTAAGACCTCTCCCCCCTGCTACAAAGGAATCAAAACTAAATGGTCTGTAATTTCCTGAAGTGTTCCCAGATCCTATCTTAAATAATGACATTTGGTTGGCCACTTTCCAGCCATCAGGTCACTCCTGAATGCAGTGACTTTGTAAAACCTCGGCTGAATCTTGGATAAACTCTCCCCTACTGTCTTCTACAATCCTAGATGTGGGCTGCTTGGCAAGATGTGTTCTGTGGAATGCTGTTCTCAACTCTGCTGTGTTATATAATGCAAGATACATAATTTTTAAACGAATGGTTTCTGTAAAAAGTACCTTCCAGAAATTAGCAGGAGATGTGCTCCTTATGGCTGATATATTCAAAGTTGTCAGCGTTGATATCGCTCCATATAAAAAGCAGCTTCTTCAAAGTATACTGCAAAATGTATTGAAAAGTATTCACAGGTTGTTGTTGTTGTTTAAAAAAAGAATTGTATTTCCTTTATTTGATCTCGTGTGTTTTCAAAATGCTGCTCTTCAAACTCTGACTAGGCTGTAGGTAATGAACATGTGCACATAAAATAGTGTGGAGCAATGAAATGTAAAGCAGTTCTCAGGAACACTAGTTTGTCAGCTGGTAGGTTGGGAGCTGCTAGTGGGTTGTGGCCTAATCCATCACAGGTTGCAACAGAGGCACTACCACCATGAAAATATACAGCAAAAGATGGAGAAATTGGTCCCCAAGTGCATGTTTGGGTTAAAAGTGGGTCCTGTTGAAGATACCCACACTAGGACACACAGAAATGGTGGTGCAAACAGAAATTTTATTCCTTGGGTGCATACAGAGCCTTCTCATAAACTGGCTTATGCCTTGCAGAACCTTCATTCATTTTAACATGAGGGGGAATCAATGATTTTTTCATGGGTGTCCATGTGCCAGGAAAAGTTCCTGCTAGGAATCTCTGCAGACAGCAAGTGAACACAAGGGAGTGCTGGACACATAGAACTGTAGAGTTGGAAGGGACCCTGAGAGTCATCTAGTCCAGGCACGTCCAATTCCCAAGGCACTGCGATCTCACAGTATATATAAAAAGTGATCTACCCATTGTCATTGGAGGATGGACCAAAGTTGTTGAGCATTGTTAAGGAAAGTTGTTGAGTTTTTTTAGAAGGTCAAAACCAAAGTTGTTGAGCTTCTTTCTTTTTTAAAAAATATTGCGATCGGCCTGTTGGACATGCCTGATCTAGTCCAACCCCCTGCAACCGTCCCTGGGTGGACTCAAACCCCCAACCTTCTAGTTAATAGCTCCACCACTGGGGGACTTGAAATACTAATTAGGAACAGCCATCACAGCATACTCATTGCACTTCAGTATTTTGCTCTGTCAGATCTAGCTCCACTTACACATGACACTGTTAGCCCTATGCATGTAAATGGGGAAGAGGGGTTGGTGATTGTGGCAACAGTCCTCCATACCTTCTGCATGCCCAGCTCCACACAGCCAGACATTCTGCCTTGTTGCCTATACACATAGGTGGGAACTGAATGAGTGATACAGTGCACAAATGGGTTTACATACCTCATGAAATATACACTTCCTGTTCCTGCATGGTGTGTGTTATGGTACACATACTTGATTTACCTTATATCACAAACCCGTATCTTCCTAGTTGCAGGTAGGTAGCCGTGTTGGTCTGCTGTAGTCGAAAGAAAAATTAAAAATTCCTTCCAGTAGCACCTTAGAGACCAACTAAGTTTGTTATTGGTGTGAGCTTTCATGTGTATGCACACTTCTTCAGAGTTTCTTCCTAGTTCAGGCGTGGAGATTTTTTTCCTGTCCACTCCTTCAGGGCTTGCTTTCTCTCTATCCTGGAGTGAAGCTGAGGTATGAAGGCCATCAGTATTTGGTGGATTGAAGGTCAGAGCACACAGTGACTGAGCCTAGCACAAAAGCTAAATTATATGAGGGCGGGAGATGGCTGAAGGGAAAACACACAGAGAGAGAACATTGCCTCTGTTTTTCAGGCAATTTGCCCCCAAACATAAAAACTTGCCTGGTCGGGGTTTTTGTGGCCAGTTGCCAACCCTATATAGACTACACTCTGTTGTTAAATCTGGACTTTCTGCCTTTCCATGTGAGTTAATTGGTATTCATATATATTTATTCATTGTCGAGCATGGTCTCAAACCAAGAACAAGAGACTGACAATAAGGCCCAATTTCAATTAACTAATTAGGTGACTCATCCTGCTCATAAATGAACATTATTGACTCCCTTGTAGTGATTGTTGAACCACTGTAAATTAATTATCTTGTTGGAATTTCTTCTGCTTATAATCTGCTGCTATCAGGCATTATTAAGAGCAAATGTGATGCACAGTGGGAAATCTTTGTATGGTCATCTTAGAGATCTCCAATTAGGCAGGCTATTGTATGGCAAATACGTTTTGTCTCTGCTCTGATGTGATAAACTAATCACAATTTACCCATACTAGTAAGAATCGTATGTGTCTGTGCTACAAAACCATTGCAGAATAAAAAAAAACCTATTAATTAAAAATTAAAATGTGCTTCTTCCATTCATTTTGGGTTTTCCAATAATTTCAGAGAAAATAAATGACTTAACAAACTTTTATGGATCTAGATTAAGTGGAGTTCAGTGAGACTTTTGCAATCATAGCCACGTCTGATCAGAAGTCAAGGTGTTTACTCTGAGGTGAGTGGGGTTACGATTGCAGCTTTAGTCTGGATCTAACCTATGGTCAGTGGCGGAGGGGTGATCCGACCCGGGTGCCATCTCTGAGGGGTGTGACAAAAAGGCACCCTGCGAGGGACTCGTACCCTTGGGCACAGTGGCGCCATCCAACCACCACCATCGTGCCACTGCAGCCACGTGTGGAGGATCCTCCGCTCATGGCTGCACCCTCCGCCGCCATCCATACGGTGCAGAAGCGGCGCCATCGGCAAACTGCCCGGTGGCGCATCTCCGGTGCCACTTGAGCACCGTACGTATGGCGGCGGGAGCCCTCTGCTGCTGCCGCAGCCACGAGCAGAGGATCCCGCTGCTGTACGTACGGCATGCACACATGTGCCACCGGGCAGTTTGCCCTGCCCCCCACACCGGGTGCTGGTTCTCCTTCCTTTGCCCCTGCCTATGGTCCTTTCCATTGGCTTCTGCTTTCTGAACTATATGTGCAGTCAATATATCCCTAACCATAATTTTTGTTAATACAAGTGCCCTGTCCTGTCCAATAAAATGTGGCTTTTTGTGCCTTTCACCTCTAAATTTGAACACCACAAGACCAAACAAAAAATCTGATCTATTATGCTTCCTAAAGTAAAAAGTAAAAGTGGCAATGTTTTGTTCACCTGAATCAAAGCCAAAATGGTAAAGGTAAAGGGACCCTGACCATTAGGTCCTGTCACTGCCGACTCTGAGGTTGCGGCGCTCATCTCGCTTTATTGGCCGAGGGAGCCGGTGTACAGCTTCCGGGTCATGTAGCCAGCATGACTAAGACGCTTCTAGTGAACAAGAGCTCACCCCATCACGGGGATTCGAACCGCCGACCTTCTGATTGGCAAGTCCTAGGCTCTGTGGTTTAACCCACAGCCCCACCCGCATCCCAAAAGACCAAATGACTGATCTATCAATAACAATAAGTAATTGGGAGATTGTTGTGAATTATGGGCAGTCCCATTGCTGTGTCAGGATTATGATGAACCTTGGCTAGGACTAGGAAAGTGCACTTCCCCCAATGTGGATATGAAAAGTACCAAACCAATACTTTGGGGGCAGGGGCACATTTCCAAACCACATAAATTGTCATGGGTGGCCTATGGCATTTCAGCACCTGAGGTGAAACGCCCTGCTGGTACCCCCAGAATGGGAGGTGAAAACTCTGGTGGTGTTTGGAAAATCCTCTCTGGTTCCCCCCCTCCCAACCAGCAGTGGGGCATTGCATTGGCTCCTCCTTTCAAGACAAGCTGAAGCAAAGCCTTGTCACATCACCGGGTGGAGGGGAGATTCCCCATCCCCAGGTGGACCGCCTCCCCTCTCACCAACTCAGCAGGAGGGAAGGCATTCTGCAGAGCTTTGCTGTCAGTCCCTCTCTGCCCCTAGGGGCCAGGGATACCAGCGGCAAAAGTGTGTGGTGGAATAGGGTGCCGCCCCTTGGAATGGTGCCGCCTGAGGCAACTGCCTCACCAAGCCTCATGGGTGGGCCAGCTCTGTGGGCACCACACGCAGCCCACAGCCAATCACACACAGCACCCTCTTCTATTGGCTGCAATATAATAATAATAATAATAATAATAATAATAATAATAATAATAATAATAATAATAATATATTATTATTTATACCCCACCCATCTGGCTGGGTTTCCCCAGAATGATTATTTCAAGCCTGCTTGCAGTATAGGGTGCCTTGTGAGTGTCAGGGATGGTGGCTCTGCATCTGCAGGCACCACGTTGGCAATTCCTGTATTAAACAATGTAAATTCTTCAGCTCCAAGTCAGTAGCAGCCACCTTCCAAATATTTACGTTTCTGTAGCAATGATAACACAAGAAATTATTCTCTCTTTACAATGTGGTAGGACAATCTTGGCAATTTCAGAAGACATATAGGAGAGCAACAAATGCACACATTTACTGGAAGGAATCCGCATGCCTTTTCTAAACCAGCAGCTCTAGTACAGGGATATTAGTATGTATGTCGATCAAAGCACTTGTGGTTTGGAAAATGAAATCTTTCCCCTCAATTGTGATAGCGAACGAGTTGTGAAATTTGGTTGTTTGAATTTCAGAGGCAGCTCTTGGATATTACCTATTGTGGCACAGGTGCCACAGTTGATCTGTCTAATATTTTGTGGTTTGGAGATTTGATTTCAAATGTTGATTTTTTAAAAAAATTGATTTCTAAAAAAATTATTTAACAAAATCTATATCCATCTAAAAAGATAAAATTAAAATAACATTCTCAAGAGAAATCCGTTAAAAGCAGGTATTTTAAAACATTCAAAAGATTATCAAAATCAACAGTAGGTAAAAAGAGATAATACATATATAATTTCTACATGTTTGGATGGGCTTGCCTAAACAAAAGTGTTTTTAGCAGGTGCCAAAAAGAATATTGTAAAGGTGCCTGCCTGGTGTCAATAGGCAGGGAGTTCCAAAGTGTAGGTGCTGCCAAACTAAAGGATAGATGGAAAGAGTTTGATATTTTTAATACTGTCAGTTCCACAAATTGAAGCACTTGAGTGGGCATTTATGGGGTAAGGTGATCCCATAAATAATCTGGTCCCAAGCCATTGAGGACTTTACAGTGGTACTTCGGGTTACAGACGCTTCAGGTTACAGACTCCGCTAACCCAGAAATAGTACCTAGGGTTAAGAACTTTGCTTCAGGATGAGAACAGAAATCGTGCAGCGGCAGCAAGAGGGCCCATTAGCTAAAGTGGTACCTCAGGTTGAGAACAGTTTCAGGTTAAGAACAGACCTCCAGAACGAATTAAGCTCTTAACCCGAGGTACCACTGTATATACGAAGAATAGCAACTAGAACTTGGCAAATGGATAACCTGAGAGGTAGACTTGTAATCTGGGGTACCGGGTTCGATTCCCCGCTCCTCCACATGCAGCTGCTGGGTGACCTTGGGCTACTCACACTTCTTTGAAGTCTCTCAGCCCCACTCACCTCACAGAGTGTTTGTTGTGGGGGAGGAAGGGAAAGGAGAATGTTAGCTGCTTTGAGACTCCTTTGGGTAGTGATAAAGCGGGATATCAAATCCAAACTCTGCCAGTGGCGGAGCTTCATGCTCCGGCACCAGGGGGCGGAGAGCAGGCAGGGGTGGGACTGGTTCATGTCCCAGGGGCGGGGGCGTGTCCTGGGGGTGTGGTGCGCTGCCCAGGGGGGCAGCCACAATGGCACCCCACCAGGATTGTGCTGCTGGGAGCGATGCGCTCCCCCGCACTCCTCTTCCTCCACCAGTGGGTCCCTCCTGTCAGCAAATGTCCCGCTCCAGCATTCTACTCTAACTGCAGCTTCCAGGTGAAGTTTGAGGTGAAGTAAGTCCCATATAGAGTCTACTGCAATAATCCAATATCTCAAAAGATGCACACCATCCATGTCTCATGCTTTTGTGCATCTCTCTCTCTCTTTCTCTCTCTCTCTCTCTCTCTCTCTCTCTCTCTCTCTCTCTCTCTCTCGTTCTAAAAAGCAGCAAATGTAATCTCCTCATGGTCAAGCTGTTGCCTTTGGACTGGGAGTTTGCAGAACGACCCTGCTAAAACTAAAAATGTGTCAAAAGCACCTTATTACTGATCATCTGGATAAGCCCTTCTGAGCCTGCCTTTCTTCCTTTTGAAACTGTTTACATTTTACTACAATCATAGTTTGCCTTATCACTGTCTCTGCAGGTGGGCAATCATCAGTGAGATGCACTGCGAATACACAGTGCCTGATGTACCTAAATGGAACCTGCACTTATAGCCAGACCTGTCAATAACCTTAGCACTATTATCGAAGATAGCTTCTCTCAAGATTAGTTTCTTTTCGTAAAGATTATTCAGTACCCTACGCGCAAACAACAGCAGACGTTATTGCTCTTTATTCCTCACTTTTCCCTTCCATAGAGATATGCCTCACATTTATTATGGTGGTTTTTTGTTTTTATTTATTTGTAAGAGCAACGAAGAATGGCCCAATCTTTCTCAGCAATTGATGATAACAATAGTTAGCACTTTTTGATTTTCAAGCACTTTGTGTTCATAATCTAATTAATTTTCAGCGCAGCTCTGGAAGGCGAGCGATGAACCACAATCTCCTTTTATAGCTGAGAGAATCTGAAACAGTGGCTTTATCAATGACTAGAGTGTGGGACTAAGATGTAGGCTCAAATCCCCACTCAGCCATGAAGCCCTCTGGGTGACCTTGGGCCACTTACCTGAACGTACCTACCTCACAGGATTGTTGTGATAATAGGATACGGAGACGACTTGGAGAAAAGAAAGGATGTAAATGAAATAAATGCATAAACATGCATTAGCTTCAGTTCAAGAGTCATGCAGTCTCAGTTCCTACTGATGGTAATCCAGATATACGTTTTCAGCTATCTGCTGGTAAAATTATTTGCAGAAACCACAGCAAAATCAGTATCCAATACCATACCATAATTTGGGAGTCCCTCTTAGCAGTGCCGTATTACCAGATAGGCAGAGTAGATACCAACCTATAGACCCCATGCCTTTTAGGGGCCCCACAACAATGGATCAAAATAATTTTGATTTGATTTGTTTAATAACATTCATAATTTTTAATCTTTGTTTTGTGTGATAATTTTGTGTGTTTATTAAAATTGTTGGTTGGTAAAATCAAAATTGTATTAGGAGGTAATTTGCGAGGGGCGCTTTCGACTGCCTAGGGGCTTCCACAAGCTTTAATCTGGCACTGCCTCCTAGGGATACAAGGGATTTGATTAAGTTAGCATTTAAAGGCAAACTCACCAAATTTCTGCTTTGGGAAACAATATGTGAACTGAAACATAGCCGTTTTTCAAAATTCGTGCATCGCCAAATTTTGCAATCTCATTCTCCAACCAAGTAATGTGAACAAAAATGTATGTGCTCAGGTGAAGCGAGCATAAAAATGCATACTTTAAAGGAATTTTGCATGAAAATAGACGTGCAGTATCAGCAATTAGCGACACGAAGCCTCAGAAACAGATTGCCACATTCTTAGGCTGGTGCACACTCTTTCAGCAGAATTCACACAGTAAAAGTTGCACAGCAGGAGAGCATATTTACAAGTTTATTCCACGTTGGTCAGAACAAAGAAAACCATGACCGCCTGCTAGCGTGTTCAGGCACAGAGAGAGAAAACGAAAGCAATAGCAAACATAAACATCCTGTGAACAGGAAATACGCAGACTCTGTGACTCACAAGGCCTGCTCCCTTTTAAGGTGGAACGGAAATATCCTAACAGTTGATGCCTTCTTTGGAAGATGAATCTGCTGCCTCTGTGGATCCTGCTGTTTGAGGCACTCGCCTCACCCTCCCTCATGGGTAGGCCAGCTCTGCCTTTTAATACCAAGGAGAATACAACAATGGCACCAGAGGTGTGAGCTTCTCCAAGGTTGATTTTCTCTTGAGCCACAAAAACTGCACCAGAACTTGCGTTGCAGCTGCCAGAACCCAAATGTTCAAGCAGAAAATGCAGGCTGGATTTCATGCAGAACAGGTGACTTTATCCTGTAGTACCATGCAATCTAGCTAGGGCTCATATATTTTTATTCCATTGGAGTATTTTCTAGCACGCACCGCTGAGTTTCCTTGAAAAACAGGTCTGCACACGCAAGGCAAGATGCATTACACTAATGCTTCCCTAATTCTTGGTGTTACTGTTTTACCAGACATTATGATCCTTAATCAGTGGAATTGTGCTGCATGTAGATATTTAGTGAAAGTGCTTAATAAAAATCATTTAATTTTAAATTGCAAGAGTGCACTTAACCCTAAAGATAGTAAAACCGATCATTTGATACATTGCAACAGGGAAGGTAGAGGTTTAAAAATAAAGGCACCCTTCATTTGCTTCAAAGAGAACAGGACTTGTATCCCTTAGTACAAATCATGTACTAATGCTTTGATTCCATGTGATAATAAAGTAATCCATTATGGGCTTTTAAAGCTGTACTTAAATCAGCTCAGTGAAAAGGAGGACTACATTTTCTGAAATAAGAATCTAAAACGAAAGCTCATCTGCTTACATATCTTATGTAGGGCTGAGCTGAAACTGTTAACCCGTCTTTATAGCCACTTTCACCTTGTTCTTGTTTATTTATTTATTTTAGGGAACTACGTAAAACAAACAAACAAACAAGGGAGCCACCAAATGTACATGTATTTTCATTCAAAACTGCTTCGTGAGTGATAATCTAATTTAATAGCATTGCATTTTATTCCTGCCATTTCTCCAAGGAATGCACATGGTTTTTTACTACTGGATCCTCATTGATAACCCAGGTAGGTTCAATTGAGAGAAGAGGTGGCTTCCCCATGACCGATCACCCAGTGAGCTTCATGGCTGAACAGGGATTCGAACTTGGGTCACCAGGGAAAGGGAAATAAAGTTGCCAAAAATTAGCCGCCCTCTTTTCAGCACCTCAACCCACCCAGAATGCTCATGTGGACACAAAGTAAGCCAAGGAAAGGAGTTTGAAGAAAAAGATACCAGTCCTCTCTCCCTTTTTACAATTGACTACAATGCCAGTCATGGGCGTAGCCAGGATTTCTGTTGGGGCAGGGAACACAACCTCAGCTAACTATGTATTTTTATTGATTTTTTTATTGATTTAGGGGAGCAGCTGCCCCTCCCTGCCCCCCCGGCTTTGCCCATGATGCCTGTCCAAAAGCAAGACAACAGAACAGCTGACTGATGTTCATTGAGACTGGTAGGGTAGCAGGCAGAGAGACCAGCAGTAAGTGACAGGTAAAACCAACTTAGTCTAGTTTTGTTCTCAGCTTCTTCCCTGCTCAGTTCCACAAGGACCACCCTGGAATTAAATAGGAAGCTGACAGCTTTGCCACTCCCCCTGGACCGGCCGTAAGTAAGAAGGCAGGCAGGTGGGGGTTGACTGAAGACAGGATGATGTTGGTGGGGCTTTGCCTATTTGCCTCAATGGACAAGACCCCACTGCAGAAACACACACACACACACACACCCCTGAATGCACTCAGAGCAAAACCCATTTGGCTCAAACAAGTGTACCCCCCTCCCCCTGCAGCCACACACAGTCTCTTAAGTGGATTCTTTGCCCTTCCAATGCAGTTTTCATAAAACAAGGTGAAGCCCTATCTTAAATAATGGAGGTTGATGCCAAGGTCTTTCAAGGTCTTCAGAATCTGGAAATTGGTTTAAAGCATGCACTCAGTGGCACAAAAAAGGGGGGGACATAAATACATATGCACAGTTTTGAAGAGAGTATAATGTATCTTTGGAGAGCATTCTTGTTAGCATATGAGATGCTACAATTCTGCTGGAGGGCTTGTAGCACTGTGGAAACTTGCCTGGTGGTTGTGGGGAGAGCACTGAAGCAAAACCAAGACTACCCATTTCTTGACTGGGCATTTGCTGAAAATTTAGGCCCCTTTGTGGGGGAAAACAGATTTTCATCCTGAACATTGCATTGTCCTGCAGGGAACAAGCTGGGGAAGCAGACCACAGCAGGATTGAATTCTCCACTCGTGAGCAGGAGGATTCAATGTTGCGTGTGCAGGATTCTGATTTGCAAAGCAGCACCCAGCAAGACTGAACCCTCCTGCTCACAGCGCGGTTGGTTGATGTAATAATATTTGTTAGTCACTTTTCTTACAGATTAACCCATAGCAACAAACATTAAAACCCATGCTATCAATAGGAGTATAGCATCTAGATCAAGGGAAGTAATAGTGCCACTGTATTCTGCTCTGGTCAGACCTCACCTGGAGTACTGTGTCCAGTTCTGGGCACCACAGTTCAAGAAGGACACTGACAAACTGGAACGTGTCCAGAGGAGGGCAACCAAAATGGTCAAAGGCCTGGAAACGATGCCTTATGAGGAACGGCTAAGGGAGCTGGGCATGTTTAGCTTGGAGAAGAGGAGGTTAAGGGGTGATATGATAGCCATGTTCAAATATATAAAAGGATTTCACATAGAGGAGGGAGAAAGGTTGTTTTCTGCTGCTCCAGAGAAGCGGACACGGAGCAATGGTTCCAAACTACAAGAAAGAAGATTCCACCTAAACATTAGGAAGAACTTCCTGACAGTAAGAGCTGTTCGACAGTGGAATTTGCTGCCAAGGAGTGTGATGGAGTCTCCTTCTTTGGAGGTCTTTAAGCAGAGGCTTGACAACCATATGTCAGGAGTGCTCTGATGGTGTTTCCTGCTTGGCAGGGGGTTGGACTCGATGGCCCTTGTGGTCTCTTCCAACTCTATGATTCTATGATTCTAAGAACAACAGTTAAAAAAACCCCTAAAAGCACGGCTGTATGAGTAAAAGGCAGGACTTCAGGTCCCACCCCACTAAAAGAAGCCACAATGCCACTTTTCAAATTAAGGACCAAAAGCCGGGGTAAAGATGCTTGAAAATGGATAAAGATGGCGTCACACATGCCCCCTGGCAATCCACAAGCAGGAGCCACCACTAAAAAAACTAGTTCTCGTGTTGCCAGCCTCCAAACATCCCATGGAGGGAGACCATAAAGAAGGAACTCAGATGATGATCACAGGTTCTGGTTTGGTTCATGTGAGGAGAGGCGGTCTTTGAAGTACTGATGTCCTAAGTCGCATATGGCTTTGTAGGTCAAAACCAGTACTGTGATTTCAGCCCCAAAGCTAATTGGGAGCCAGTGCAGTCATGCCAATATATATATTCAGACCGTCCTGTCCCAGTCAACAATCAGGCCACCAAACTGGGCACCAGCTGCAATTTCCAAGCTGGTTTCAGCATAGCAGAAGTTAGGCCATCCCTATCCAGATAGGGGCACAGCTTGGCCACCCGTGAAGCTGACAGAAAGAACTCTGTGTCATTGAGTAGCCACGGATAAGATTTCACTGTTAGGATCATGTGCAGTTTGGCTGAGATCCTTCTGTTTTCAATGTATTATTTCACTCCTTCAGTAGTTTTACAGTTTTTCCCATCAACAAGAATAATCTACTCCTCAAAGCACCTAGATTTAAAATGGCCACTGTTTTTCTTCCTATAGTAAATTCATATTAAGCTATTCATTGTGTTGAAGAATAGAACAGAAGCAATATTTCCTCTCAAGCAGCACCGCACATCCAGCCCTCTCTCACTGCCTCTCTTTTGCATTCCAGTCCTTCCAACCCAGAGTAGGCACTCCAAGGCCCACTCTTGTTGGTCCTCTCCCCAGAAATAAAAATGACAGCTCCTGTGAAGGAGGAAATGCTGCAGTGAGCTACATGTGAGAACAATGCCCAAAGAAGTAGCTGAACCTTGAAGGGAATCGCTATTGAACTCAAATACAATAGCAGAGGCTAATTCAATTAGCAATTGATGCCTGATACTTGAACAAAGTTAAACTGTTTTTTTTGTGCAAGCAGGAAATGAAAAGCCGCTGAACAGGTTGAGGAGATAAGAAGTTTTAACCTGTACAGATACATATTTTTTATAATGTGGAACAACGTCTAAGGCCTGTTTAGCTTACTTTATCAAAATTCTCATTTGAGTCCTTGAGTTGTGTAGAAGGATTTCATGACTCCTGACTCATAGACTCTTTGCCATTCCACTTCCATAATTATACAATACAATATACGCTGTGTTACCTTAAAGCGGAGGCGGGCAACTGTGGGCCCTGGCTGAACTTCATGCAGCCCTGGGCCTAATTCAGGAATGGAGAACTTGATGGGCTTCTTGATGTTGTGTTCATCAAATTGCAATACTCTAAAACAGGGTGGGAAACCTGTGGCCTTCCAGATGCTGTTGGACTACAACTCCCATCATCCCTGACCATTGAATGTATGGGACTTATGGGAGTCAGAGTCCAGCAACAAGTTAGCCTTCTTTCAGGTGGATGTCAAAGAATGGAAAATGAGGGAAAGAGGGTGGCAGAGGGAGGAAGTACAGAGGCGTAGCCAGGATTTTTGTTAGGGGGGCAGAACCTCAGTTAGTTATGTATTTCTATTGATTTGGGGGGCAGGTGCTCCCCTGTCCCCCTGGCTACTCCCATTAGGGAGTAGAAAGAAAGAAAGTGAGTGCTTGTCTACCCACTTTTGCCTGAGGGCCCATCAGAGAATGTGACCTTTGACAGGAACAAAGTTTGCTCGCACCTGCCTTAAAGGCTAGCTATTTTCATCTTTGAACATTCTTGCGACTGAATCAGTCATTTTACTCCTTTTTAGAATATCGTGAGATGCCCTGAAATGTCTAAATATCTAAATATCACGTGCCATACTCAAAGCAGGCAGATGCATTATTGGAAGCAAGTTTCTTCTCACCCATCTGCCATTTTGTTCTGCAAAAGAAGAGTATCATAAGGTGTCAGAGGAATCACATGGTTCTCTTACTTTAAACCATGCACTGCCAAAGGCTAGGGCTAATATAATTCTGCAAGCTCATTCTCCCACCACACACTTCCCCATACCAGGTCACTACGCAAGTAAAGCTAACATAGGCCAGATGTGAAACGAAACTGGTACAGCTTGGTGCCAGCTGAAAATTCTCTCTGAGCTGTACACTGGGTACCTAGGAGCTCCTCCCTTACCAGAGTAGTTTTTAATGGGTGAAAAAGCGAAGAGAAAACTTAGTCACAGGCACTGCACCATGTGACAATAATGCAGGGCACACATTATACTTTTAAACCACATTTGAAGCACATTCTTCTTCTCTAACAACAACAACAACAACAATAACAATAATAATTTTATTTATACCCCAGCCACTCTGGGCAGCTTATAGCATATCTAAAAACATAAAACATCAAGCGTTTAAAACCTCCCGATACAGGGCTGCCTTCAGATGTCTTCTAAAAGTTGTGCATTTCTTTATCTCCTTGATATCTGAATGGAAGGTGTTCCACAGGGAGGGCACCACTACCAAGGAGAATTCTGGACACTGTAGTTTGTTAAGGATTGCTGGGAACTGCAAGTCTGTGAGGGGTAAACTTAGGGTTGCCATATGTCTGGAATTTCCTGGGCAGAAATTGGAGAAATGTCTGGGAAAATCCAGATGTATGTAAACCCATGTCGGCAGTGTCGTTTTTGCTGATTTTCCATAAAAATGGGTCAAGAACGGTTCTTTTGCCAAAAAGCTCAACAACTTTTCTGTACAGATTTTCAGTGTTTGAAATATGGAAATCCTAGGTAAACTACATTGCCCAGAATTCTTTGCAGGGGAAATGTGCTTTGAATGTGCTATAAAGGTACAGTATGGTGTATATGCACCCTAAGTCAAGAGCTCTAAGGACATTCTTTTTGAGCGAGAACATTTGTTCAGCC
Organism: Podarcis melisellensis; assembly: GCF_964234715.1. NCBI lineage: Eukaryota > Metazoa > Chordata > Lepidosauria > Squamata > Lacertidae > Podarcis > Podarcis melisellensis. Next base: position 32,911,192 of record NC_138528.1, on the reverse strand, counting down.
CAGTGAGGAGAGGATGGTGAACAGCAATGTCCATCCTTTGCTCTGTGAGTTCTTTCCAGAATTCTGAGCAGATGAGATGCTTATAATCTAGGAAAGAAAGAACCAGCTTCTCCAGGTGGCATTTATTATGGAGATGTGTTCTCATTATCAGCCTGCAGTTAACTATACAGATGATATATTTCTGGTGTAGCTAATTCCTCTTAATTGCTTTTAGTAAGGTAGCACATCATGTTGGCATGATCAAATGTTTGTTTTGTATCTTGCTTTTCAACCACCAGGTCTTCCAAATGACTTGTTCTTTCTCTCACACACAATTCCCGAACTATGGGCTATGATTCTGCTGTAGGCCATACCTTCCCAACATCTTACAACTCTTCCTCTTGCACCATTTTGCAATAAATTTCAACCACACCATTATACTCACAGTTCCAAATAAAATTCCCAAGCAGAAGTCCCCATTCCCAAACCCACTTTCTGAAAGGAAACCTGATGCCTCTTCAGTGCTGTAGATTTCATCATCGTTTCTGAACTAAAAAAAAAGAGTTATGGAGCTGCATTCTTATTCTACTCGCCCTCCTGCCCTGCCAGAACACTGGACTGCAACCTTAATATCCCAGGAGTCAAATGCTGTATAGTTGTAGTGGGTATACAGAAAACTAATAAGAGGGTCCAATGTGATAAGCAAACAGGACTGAGACTTCCCCTGATAGAATTACAACAAACAGTTCAGAATCAGATAATTAATATTTACCATTTAATAGTGACTCTTTGATTTCACAACTATAGATCAAAATCTGTGCTAGCAAAACTTCAGCACAAGCAGAATTTGCTGCAGAGGAACCTGTGTCACTTCTCTTATTTCTCTCACTCTGCCCCATGAAAAAAATGGAAGTGGAGACAATCTGCAATTTAATTCATTTGGATGGTTTTCATTATCAATTAAATCTTGCTAAAGTGGTCTAACTTTCACCTAACTGCTCTACCAAATGTTGCCTTCATTTTAGAACATGCTCCTGAGATCAAAACATGGTTGAGTAAACAAAAAATGTCCACATTTCCTTCAGAAAATGTTATTTGATCCTTTCCAGAAATGCCTCTTTTACCACAAATTGGCTTTCTCCTGCACTGCTATAATCTAGTCTTACTACTCTCAAGTTAAAGTTTGTATTTGTTTGCCTATACGAACTCCTGATGGAAGCCTAAATCCTACCAGTAAAATGCCTTTTAAAGGATTGCAGTCATTCTTGTCTTCACCCCTTGTCATTAATGGGCAAATGACTAATTTATTTCCTATTAGAATTTATATGGTTTGCCGCAATTAAGATAAAAAGCATAATTGCTGTCAAACCCAGGGCAGTATTTAAATCACTTCCTTGTTGACAACATATTTCTCCTTCTTAAAAGAGAATGTCTCTGAAATTTGATTTGTGCAGAACCCTTGTGGACTCATCATTCATATGTACTGCACCTGTCACCTGTGTACTAGCATTCTGCTTAAGGATCAATTTACATAACCTCATTTAATGGGTTCATAAATCATACCCATTAAGCCCAGCTAACAGGAACCAAGGGTTCTAATTTATGCTGCCTTTCATAGGAGAAAATTGGGAGGCTGGAGCCTGTGGATAAAGAACCCAGGTCTTGCCTTTGATTGTTGATTGTGATGGTAAATGTATGGATGATGAGAACAGATTTTCACTTTATTGATTTCCTGCCAAAGCTCAGCATGCTTTATTGTGAAAGGGGGCCTTTTGGCAGCAGTGCTAAAAGTGGCAGTTGTTTAGGAGCCCTTTGCCAAGATGACATCTAAGACAATACAGACTGGTAAATACTAAAATAATATCAAGCTGAAAAGTTAACCTTTTTTTTTTTAAGGCGCCCTCCCAAACCACCATAAAATCAATGATGTATTCTCACATTTACAGATCTGTCTTGATGATGCATAGGAATCGACATTAATATGTCAAGTTAAATAAGAAATTTTGCATTTTTTTGCACTGTAAATTGTACTGCCCTCAAATTTATTCAGACATTGGAAATCCATCCGAGAAAACACACAGACACAAACCTCTAAAGCTGTTTGTCCAGCCGTGTTTTGGTCCTGGTATTGTTCAGTGTTGAAATATGATAAAAGGAACTTTTTCTGCTCTGTTATTTGCTATCCCTGCCATCATGATATTATGTGTGACTCTGGCCCTCTGCCCAAACACTTTCAGGGATTCGGTCCCATCTGAAATTAATGAGAAGATCAGAACCTATGTGGCTTTTTTCAGAACTGGGGTGTCTGCCTGTGATTTATTTTATTTTATTTTTTGCAGTTTTCATCTCAGCCCTGCCAAGCACAGGATACCTCAATCTTTTGTTGAATTTAGTGGCTGAGTCTAAATCAGGTCACTGTTATTCACCTCCAACTCTCCACAGCAGAAGCCCTGGTCTCAGTTTCACAACAATGTTGGCTGAAGACATGACTTAGGAGGGTGGGATAATGCTTGCTAACACCACCCACATCTTCTGCACATATCTTTGGAGGTTGAAGACAGAGTTATATGCATGAACAGAACTCATATATGCACACCTGTGCATACGGAACTCACTTCATCTTTTCCACTGAAAATATGGAAGCAGAAAATAGCAGCATAGCGTGGTTTGCTGGCACCCGGGGCAAGCATGGGTCATAGAGGGTGAATGGAGCCCGCCACTCCAGCCCAGCCCCCACCACCAACACTGCCAGACCGACACCAACCCTGAGCCACTTTGCAATGCTGGGATCTGAGCTGCATGATTCACAAAGAATCATTCAGATCAGATCCCAGCATCACATAGTGGCACAGGACTGGCAGGGTGGCATGAGTAGCTCCCCCCCCCCCAAATGCGGGTAGAGCCATCACCTCAGAAACATCCCCATGCTATGCCTCTGGCAGGAAGTGAGCTCACTGGGCACAATCTTGGTCTCCCCTCCAAGTGCTCGATCTATTTTGATGTGAAGGTGAGAATGGGACTCAAGGCTACAACTCTTATGGAGAAAGGGAGAGTTAGTCAGATAGTAGCTCCTTAGAGGCTAACATTTCAATTATCTTTAAAACATAAAATGTTCATAGGTTGCAGCCTCCTTGCTCTAAACCCTAATGGGATATAAGAAGCTATGCTAGATTGTCATTTTCAGATATGTGGTAAATCAAACTTCTTCATCACCAGGGTTGTGTGTTCCTTAATGCACATGGAAAGAGCCAAACCTAGCTCCTGGTTTTGGACTTGACGAGAGCCAACAAACTGAAACTCAACACAGATAAGACTGAGGCACTGTTAGTGGGTGGTTCCCTAGACCTGATGGCTGGGAGGTTGCCTGGGTCCTTTGCTGTCACAGTGATGTGGAGTGCCTTTCATCAGCTTCAGCTGGTGGCCCAGCTGCACCTTTATCTGGACAGGGATAGCGTAACTACTGTTGTCTATGCTCTGGTAACCTCACTTGCAGTTAGATTACTGCAATGCGTTATACATAGGGCTGCCTCTGAAAATGGAAACCTCAGCTAGTGCAGAATTCAGCAGCCATGTTGCTTACTGGGGCAGGACAGTTTGAACGTATTACACCGATCCTGGCTACTAATTAGTTTCCGAGTCCAATTCGAAGTGCTAGTTTTGAACTATAAAACCTTAAACAGCTGAGGAACACAATACCTCAAGGACTGCCTCTCCCCATACGAAACTACCCGGACTGTGAGATCATCTTCTGAGGCCCTTCTTCATGTGTCTCCTCCATTATATGATTCATATTCAACATAGGGATTTGAAAAGGAGAAAAACAGGTTCAAATCCCGGCCCTCTCTACCTTATCTACAGCAAAGGGCTGTTATGAGGCTAAGGGAGTAGGGAGTTATGTAGATCTTATTTTGCCCCTTGGAGAAAGATGATAAACATGTAATAAACCTTAGCCACTACGCTATATCATTATACAGTTATTATAATAACTACTTGAGTTTTAAGTTTAGCAACTTGAGAGTATGTCTTTTTGAAATATAGCTGTACAAAGTGACTATGTGAATACAGTTGATGGTATATTATGCATTCAATGTTCACTGAAGTGTCAGCGTAAGAAACTCAGGTGTAACATTTGACATGATTTGACCCTATAGTAATGTTAACGGTCTTCCTTAAACAACTTAACTGGCATTTCCTGTTAGAAGTAAGTATTTGTTTATTTGATGGATGAATTGTAATGGGAGCCTGAAAGTGTGCAGGTTCAGACATAACTACTTGTTTTCACTCATGATATAAACAAGAAATCAACTCAAGCTCTCAGAGGTGAAAAGCTTTTAACTTCATTTCACTTTTCGATATCTGCTGTGTTGACAACATAATTAGCTGTTGTGTTTCCGTCTTCAAGATTCCATTTGACAAAGTTAAGTGAACCCTGGAGACAATAATGTGATAATGCCATTCTCTTTAATAACCAAGAGCTTGGATTGAAGCCAGTTTAGTCTCTAAATCAATAAAGGAAAGGAATGGTTCATGAAGTTGTGTCTTACATTGGTCAGAATTTTGGAGTGAGACATGGGTTGAAATCCCAATTTCCAGAAGCTCACTGGGTGACCTTGAGCCAATAAAAGACTTCTTAGCTTAACCTGCCACATGGGATTGTTGTGTGGATAAAATTGAGGAGACAAGAACCATGTTCGTCTCCTTGAAGGAAAGGCGGGACAGAAATGTAGTGATAAAATCAGCGTTGAGATACAAAGAAGCTGAACCCCACCCCAAAAAAGCTGAACCCCACCCATATTGTGTGTGTTGAGCTGATTTTCAGAATGGTCCAATGGTCATTGAGATCATGATTCACCAGATCCTCATCAATCTGCTTTTGAAGATCCTTCAGGATATGGTGATTTGCGTTGGGCCAAGCTATCATAAAACCAATTAACAGCTAAACTTAATATGTTAACATGTCTTGACTAACACCTTAGAAATGAGCGTGTTAATTAATCTTAAAATAATTGGACTCAAGGGGCTCTGGCTGCCTGGATCTGCAAAAATAGTCTCGGGTGTATGTCGGTCAAATGCTTGGCAAGTGCTATACAGTATATGAAGTATGTTCAGCTTGGTGAATCACAAACTGAAGGTACCAGGAGTGAACTGCATGCAAAGATGGGTCCTGATTTTCCACACAATCTGTGAAAGTGGCTGGTGGGTTGGAGGTGAAGTTGGTGGGGAGAACTAATGGATGTATTCTTTTCCCCTCCCTTTGGTCATCTATGTGGTATAATGGAAGCAAGGCAAATGCTATAGCACTTGGAGATCTACGCATTGGGACATGTAAATGAGTTTTTATTTAAAAATTCAGCAATAAATCTGAAGACCTTTTGCACATAATAGTAAGATTGTTGTTATTTAATTAATTCATTTATATACTGTGTGTCTATTCTCCTTCTGTCCTTGAAGACTGATCAGTTGCAGCTGGAATTATTCTGCTTTCTCTCCCTTCAGCTAATTCCTGGCCCATGACATTCTGCCCAGCACTGCAGAGAGCTAGTAAGAACTACCTTGCTTTCTTCACCTCTCCTGTTTTTCTTTCCTGCCCAGAGTCCTGCCTGCATCCAGCAACTCCCCTGACACCCAGCTGCTTCCTTCTCTTTTTTTGGATCTTTTTGGTCACTTCTTTTTTTAGAAAAAGAATGGTTCTGATCCGTTTAATAAATAAATATGTTAAAATTATTGCTTGTGTATTTAATTAAATACATTAATTGTGTATATTAACTAAGTTGCAAACACTTTAATTTAGGATATGGTCATTTATTTCAGTGTGTGGCCTGCAACTTCTGTGTTGAAGAATTCCTGCGGCCCACTTGGCCTGAGAGGTTGGACCACCCTGCGTTGGAGCAATATTATTTGCCCAAGGGGATCAGCACTTGCTTTCAATGGACAGCACTCAAGACATGATATAGTCCTTCTTCTGATCATTCATCAACCTCCTTGCCTGCCTTCCCTATGGTCACCCAGTTTTGACCTCATCAAATACAAAGGTTTATTTCAAAAAAATAGTTTAGAAAACTCAGGCATGCGTTTCTGTATCAAAATGTCTCCCCACTGCCTACTTCCGCAAATTCATTTGTCATTAGCCAAAAAGGTATTTAGTACTTCAAAATGGCAATCTAACTGCGTCCCTTCTCTGGTCTCGAGTATTCTAGACAATATACATGGAGTCTGTCACTGGCCAATTGCCATCAGATGAGACTGTGTATCCCCTTTTGATTTAACGAAGTGAAATTAATTTAAAATCTGAAAACTGGATTCTTTCCCACTTTCTTTGAAGTGAAGCAATGCAGGCATTTGAGTCTTTGGGCTTTCCAGCCTCAGCTAGCATTCTTACAACATTGTAATCAAATACTTGAAGGGCTCAAAAGCTACTGAATATGCATATTTATAGCCCAATTACCTGAATGTTCCACTGACTTCCCTTTAGTAAGGAATTAATAATCAATTAATTTTGATCTGACACTGAAAGATATCAGAGGGACATTTGCCTTCTGCAGCTGTCGTCTCCTTCAAGCATGTTGACTTGAAACATCTCTTTTACTTCCTTCCAGGCCTGGTTTTGATTACCCACCACAATTTCTCCTGTAACATTTTAAAGCATCTGCCGAGAAGTTATACCTACTGATATCAGGGTCCAGAGAGCCACAGCTCCTGGAATGAGGTGCTCTCAGCTCCTGCAAATGGAAGATAGGGGGAGGAAAACTGATGTGCACTTACTCCTTCCTATTGGATCCCCCCTGCACCACAAAAAAACTGTTGAGGAGGGCCTTCAGATTACTGCATGAAGGGGTAATAATAATAATAATAATAATAATAATAATAATAATAATAATATATTTATACCCCACCCATCTGGCTGGGTTTCACCAGCCACTCTGGGCAGCTCCCAACAGAATATTAAAAACACGATCAAACATTAAAATCTTCCCTAAACAGGGCTGCCATCAGATGTCTTCTAAAAGTCAGATAGTTGTTTATTTCCTTGACATCTGATGGGAGGGCGTTCCACAGGGCGGGCACCACTACTGATTGGTTCTGCCTGGTTCAGTGGGGAACCCTGCTCTGGGAAGGGTTTGCCCTGAGCCAGGCAACTTTGGACCACTCGGAGGCTCCTCCTCCTGCCTCTCAGAAATGACATCATGGAAAGGGGGGGGCAATTTGGTCCCATCCATCAGCCAGAGAAGGAGCTTGCTTCCATTCACTCACCCTTCTTGATGTTTTGTAGATCTTCAGACTAAGCTTCCTGGGAAGTGACCAGTGTTCTGCATTGTCCCTTGCACAATGTTTGCCTGAAAGAAATCAGCAGCGGTAAATGTATCCTGTGCTCCTGAAAAGAAGCTGAGCTTCACGTGCCATGTTATCAATGCAACATTTACAGAACGGCCTCTTTTTATTTATGCCGTGATAAATGATTCTTTACGTCTAGGAAGTGCCAAATGTTACAAAATGAGTTTATCAACTTCCAAAATTTGCGAGCGGGAAAGAGAAGTCGATGATTCAAACCAGTAATGACTGTTTTCTCCCACCATCATGTATGTGTGCTCACACACCCATTTTGAGTAATTGACCATTAATTATAATATCAATAGACTGTAGATAAGCAAAGCAGACACATGTTAGGACAACATTTCATTTGTAACTGTTTTGTATATATCATAAATCTCTAATATTGGGCTATTGTCACACATGATGAATTATTGTAAGCATGTCAGCACATAGTGGAAGTCAAGTACATTCAAACGCTACTCAGTCAGAATTGAATTTGGCATGATAGTCTCATAAAAGAGGACTCAATTGAGAGTTTCCACTTGCCTGCTCTAAACTTGTCACTTGTAGGTGCTAAAGAGCTTGTTGTGTTGGTTTAATTAGTCAACAAATCGGTCCTTACTTGATTGCATGGTCGTATCACATATGTTAACACTTCAGCGTTTGATGGAGATATTAACAAGTTACAAGAGACTCTTGGTCTATGGACTTTAAAGAAGAGAAGCTCTTCTATATTATTTCATTTGGTCCTGCCAATATTTATTAGATCATGCAGCCAGCAGGCTGGCAGGGTGAGAAAGACAACACAAACATTTTTTCGGGGTTATGCTCATCTGTATCCAAAAGAAGGGTCACCAGACAATCGATTGTAGAAGAGTATAAGTAAGATAAGTGTTCTCTGCCGCAGCTTACAAATTCATTATTTGATACAGTTTGCTGCAGACCTCCTTTCAGCTTTTGTCACTTAAAGATAATTTATGACAAGAACAGAGAGAGAGGTTCTTGAAAATGCTATAGCAACTAGAGCTGAATGATGCTACTTCGGCATTAGATGCATAGTCACCAGAGGCCAAGAGAAAGGAAGTTTGCATTTGTATGAAAAACCATGCGAGTTAAGCATTCATCAAGGTTGGATAAAATATTCCTATTAATTGTCGCTGGAAGATTAAACAGGGGGGGCAGGGGAGGAAAAAAGTTCCATAATTAAAATGGCTTATTCCCAGCAGTGGAGTGAGAGGGGGGGAAAGAGAGTGGGGGGGAAAAGTTGATTCTCTGTAGGTTTGCAAAAGGGCTCATTTATTCAGGTTTTGTAGAGCAGCAGACAAAAGAGACGCACATACTTTACATCATCTTTTCACTTGGCCACCATTGGGGAATAGCTTTTTTATCTGTGCTGAAATAACCAAGTCTAGAAGCCATGGGCTGTAATAAAAGAAAAGGTACCACATGAAGGAAATCTCATTTCTGCTTTTCAGCAACTCCTGTGTCAAGGTGCAGCGCAGCTCCCTTAGAGAAGTGTGGGGCACTTGGGGGGAGGCGGAGGGCTGAGGAGAGCAAAGCTTATGGGGAGGGTATGATCCCGTCAGAGGCAGTGCCTGCCTTCATGTTCAATCAGTCACAGTGATGAGCCTTCTTGCCCCCATCGCCTCCATGTGATTTGAGAAAAGGGGAGTTCAGAAAGGGTGTCTGCTTTCTTATAAACGGTTCCCAGTGTGTGGCTTCAGGATCCAAGACACCCCATCTTAATTTATCTCGCTAATACCAGTGTGGTATCATTACCACAAACCAGATTGCTGCATGCAGCAGCAGGCTGTATGCACAGAAGCTCAGGGGATTATTTTTGCACACTCGTTTGCAAAACAGATCATCAGTGTTTCATTGATCAGAGCTTGAAGACAATGGCAGCTTAGGAGGAGGACCAGAGTTTGACAGAGGTGAAAAATAGATGTAGTGGCATGAAGCATTTCATGAGGCTTTTAAAGCCATTGTTGTTATAAAATGTGCATAACAAAGAAAATACATAATGGGATCTTTTAATGTATCTGGAGGAGAGACATAGACTACTTGTTTAGTAGTTATTTTCTAACTGTGGAAGTTGTTGCAATAAAACAGTGTGGAGTGCCCACGTTCAGGATTCTAGCCCACCAGCCCTCTTTCAGGGTACAGTACTCTATTCCATTCATCCTCTACCACCATAACAAAATTCAGCATTTTGTGGCCACTGAGTGGATTCTGTCCTCATTTGGGGGGGGGGGTCCCCGCTTAGGGGTTTTTCTTAACTTATTTGTACTTCTGAAACCTTTTGGGTTATTTCAAGCCTGCTCTTCCTTGTGTGCATAAGGAGCAGAACTCAAAAGATTTCATTTGCCATAGCAGAGTTCCCCAGCCTTTTGGGGCTTGTGAGCACATTTGCAAACCAGAGAAACTGTTGTGGGCACCATGCACACACTGCAACCAAGCAGCCATTGCAACCTATTTTATTGGCTACCTCAGTATGTGTTATCCAATCTAATTTTGGGGTGGGCGGGCCTATGGGCACCATGTTGGCAACCCCTGTGGCAAAGGATAGCATGAAGCAGAAGAAAAACAGGATTATTAGGACTATGATGGCAAGAAAACAATTGGGATTGCTTGGGTCCAAAGACTGCACAATCCAAGGCCCTCCTTCCTGATTGTGGAAGAATCCAAATGTATATTTTTTGTGGCTCATTTCCACCTCATTTAAGTCCTACACAGCTCATCTAAAGGGTGTACAGCAGGGGTAGGCAACCTAAGGCCCAGGGGCTGGATGCGGCCCAATCACCTTCTCAATTTGGCCCGCGGACGGTCTGGGAATCAGCTTGTTTTTACATGAGTAGAATGTGTCCTTTTATTTAAAATGCATCTCGGGGCTATTTGTGGGGCCTGCCTGGTGTTTTTACATGAGTAGAATGTGTACTTTTATTTAAAATGCATCTCGGGGGTATTTGTGGGGCATAGGAATTCGTTCATTTCCCCCCCAAAAAATATAGTCCAGCCCACCACATGGTCCGAGGGAAGCTGGACCTGCGCACGGCTGAAAAAGGTTGCTGACCCCTGGTGTACAGCATTAGGAGTTTGTTGTTAGTTCTGCATTGTTGCAGCACTATCAATTCAAAGATGGAGTTGGCAGTAGTTTTTCTATCCTGTTGCAGCCTGCTGGTCAGGCTGTAGAGCCAACTTGCCTTTGGGTAACTTTCTAGGAGAATGAAACTGGAGAAATCCCTGTGAATGGGAGAACAGGAAAGGGGGGCTACTTATAAATGGGGTATAGAAGAAGAAAAGGGAGCTGTAGAAGAGAGAAAAGGGAGGATGATTAGAGAGGAAGGTTCAGAAAGATAAAAGAAAGCATGCTGTGGGGTGCAGAGAAAACAGCGCCCCCATAGGTTGGGTTGGAAAGAAAAAACTTTAACTGGTATTATGAGGCCGGCAGTGGTTATCCAAACATTCTAGCACATCCACAGCTCTTAAGTGGCCTTAAAGTACTGTAAGCTCAAATGGAAGAATGATCAACTCATGAAAAAAAAAAATACTCGGTTCAAGGGCAAGATGAATAAACCTGATTTTGTGTGGGAGTTTATTATTATATTTGCAGGAGTTTATGTAAGTATGAAATGAACCAGATTTTGAGGGGAATGTAGAAACTGAGTAAGCATTCCATTTCTTAAAGATAAGACCTGCTACTACAGAAAGTGAGATGGTTTGGCTCTGGTTTATTTTTAAATACGTCATATTGGCTCTCCTCACACACCTACAATTCTCAGAGTGCTTTAACAGTCAATCCACTAGACTTCCTCTGAGGTAAAAAAATGTGTTTTCCTAAGAGTACATCTATCTGCAGTTTTTCTATCATGGTGGGACTTTGAGATAGAACCCCAGAGCCCCACATAACAGAATGAGCGGAAGGGTCTTCAAACACAGCAAGGCTAACTTACTACATCTCTGCGTTGTTGCTTTTCAAAATCGTAGTAGTAGTAATAATAATAATAATTTCAGTACTTTATTATTCTGCATAACTGATCTTCTTTCTGTTCCTATAAATGCTGGAGTTGTTTTGGATCTTGCTAAAAACTCATTTATTTTCTCAGGACTATATTGACTATTAGTATGAACTAGTTGTGTCTATTAATTTTATGTCTGCCCTGGCATATTGCAGGCTGTTGTATTTCATATTGTAATTTTCAATTAATTTACTGTTTCTTAAGTATACACCACCTTGTGATTTAAAAGTAAATGTGGTATATAAATATTTTAGATAAATAAATAACATGTCCGTAATTAATGCAATTAGATAAAATAACTTTTTGAAAACCAACGTTTTCAGTTAATGTGTCATAACAGTTATGAAAGAAATATTAAATATGCATATTTTGAAGTGCACAAAATGTGCATGTTTAATATTAAGACAATATATATTATTGTCATCTAAACAACAGCCAACATAAAATAATTCAGTCTAGTGTCTAAATAATTGCCTAACCATATCTCCTCCAACAGAATTAAATTGGCTGAATAGTCATTTTTTTAATGCCCACTGAACTCTGGGAACTACGGTTTTATAGGTTGGGAGGTCTCAACTGAATTCCCAGCAGCAGCAGCATGAAATTACAGTCCCAAAGATTATTTGAGGAAGCCATGAATCCTAAAAGGAATAAATTCCAAGATTCCATAAAAAAATATGATTTTTTAAAAGTGTGCAATAAGGAACACAAAAAGTTTTCTGTTGTTACTTGGACTACAACCTACACTGACATCAAAATTCAGCATCTTTAATGGACCTGAAGAGCATTGTGATGGTTGTGCAATATCCAATGTTACTACCATGTGTTCTAAATCTCTTGTGCTGGATATGCCATTCTGCCATAAGGATTAATAGGGTCATTAGCTTTCTGTTTACAAGTCCCTTTAGAATAAATTGTCGTGACTGGTGTCATCCTTTCCCCCTCCCCATTTCCTGTTTTGTTTTTGTTTTTTGGCGTTTTGGTTTTTAAAATGTTTTCCGCTATTAATTTTATTTGTGAGGTGGCTTTCCTTACTTGACAGTACTAGCTGCATGTGTACACCCCATTAAGTTTGAATCATGGCCAGTATCTAAGGAGATGAAAGAACACGCTGTACAAATGGAATTAGAGGAGACAGCAGAATGTTGGAATAAGCAACTGGAATAAATTCAGTAGGCATTTTGCACCCTCTTTGACTAAAAGATTTCAGCAAAGAAAAAAAGAAATCCTGGACTAAACCTTAGAGATTTTCTGGTTTACGTTATGAAAAATTGTGTTATACTTCAAGCAGCGTGGGCAGTTCCCTCGCACAAGGTGCCAAGCTGAGGGGGTGCAAAATTGAGAAAACCCATAATGGAGAAGATCTATTTGGGAGTGCCAAATTTTGGCATTACTCAGGGTGCCATAGGACCAAAGATTACCCAAGTCTGCCCCTCCTGCAAGGGTGGCTAAACTGTGGGCCTCCAGATGTTGATGAACAACACCTCTCAACATCCCTGACCATTGGCCATGCTGTCCATGGCTGGTGGTAATGGTAGCTGAGCAACATCTGAAGGTCACAGGTTAACCATCGTCCTTTATTTAAACCAATCGCTAGCACCAGATTACAGTATCAACTGGTGTTTCATCAGTGGGAGCTTAAAACAGATCTTCTCGTATTCGCTGATAATCCCGTTCTAGTTTTTTTTGTTTTTGGTTTTTTTTAATAAGCCATCCCTCAGAGCTTGGGAAAGATTACATCTTTCACTGAAAGAGAAGAGTTTGGAACCAGTTTGCAGTTTGATTTTTCAGAGTGGAGAAGACACAGAAAAGAAAGCCAGGAATTCCTCCCTAATGCAACCTTACCTGCTGTAAGGTAAGCCTTACTATGCTCAGCTTCCATATTTGTAAATAAAATAAATATTTACAGAGGGGCCATAAATGCCTAATACTTTTATCATTCAAAAAATGCTGGATGCTCTAGTGCTGCCCCTGAACTTAATGAATGCTTTGGGAAATAGAGAGCACTTAAGAATATTTTTGCTCTGTTATAGAAGTGTTTACCTTTTACATATATATATATATATATATATATATATATATATATGCAGGTTTTGGTGTCCTCGGGTGTCTTCCCGTGTAAAAGTTGGGGTGTCTAGGCGACGTTTCGACGAGGTCTCACTCGTCATCTTCAGGCTGGTGCTTTCGGCTTCTTGTTACTGGAACAGAGCTGTTCCAGTAACAAGAAGCCGAAAGCACCAGCCTGAAGATGACGAGTGAGACCTCGTCGAAACGTCGCCTAGACACCCCAACTTTTACACGGGAAGACACCCGAGGACACCAAAACCTGCATTCCTGTACCCGTGAAAATCTACGAAAGCATATATATATATATATATATATATATATTCTGATCACTCCTTCCCCACGGATTTAAATTGGAGGCATACTTTGCAGTCCTCTCTCTCTCTCTCTCTCTCTCTCTCTCTCTCTCTCTCTCTCTCTCTCTCTCTCACACACACACACACCTTAATCAAGTCCCAGTGTGCATAAGACTGTCACCTTAGGTTGTCACTGTGAGCATTTTTTTTAAAAAGGGATGTTTAAATAATAATGATCATTCATGATAGGCACATTACAATTGCATTCATCCACTGGGTCAAGAGGCATCCCCAATACAGATGATTAAAAGCGTGGTCAATGGAGTCGGTATTTCAGGAAGATTCTGCCGGTGAGGTATCCCAAGGGGAACCACTGTGAATTCAGATAACCAAGTGCTTTTGGTTAACCGAAGCTGGTATAATAAGGTTCCTACAGTGCTTCTTCTTGTGTGATCATGCTTTTGTATTCAGAAGAGCACTTTGCCTTCCTGTGTCCTACTGTGGGAGCATTACAATACAGAGAGTGGCTGGAGGGAGCTGACTTGGCAGGGAGCCTCTCCACTGGGAGTGGGTCAGCTAATTTTGTTGTAGCTCTGAATAGGATATTACCAGCTCCTCTGGGGAATTAAAAGGTATATTAATGTCTGATCCTCCAGTTAAAATTGTGTCTAAGTATGTAACACTTTAAAAAATCTGCCGGGGCCCTTGATTCAAGTACCACATCTTCCATTAAGAAGGTGAGATTTATCTCTTTACAGTGTCACAGATCCTCATTTTAAGCTGCGTAGGATCACTAGATACCAGACGACAAGTGCATCACTGATCTAGGAATGAACACTGCCCTTCTTGAACCACACACCATTGGGATTTGAGTAGTAATAAATATAAGAGAAAAGGAAAAAAAATGTTTCTCCCTGACTCTTTTGTGACTTTTACGAAGTTGTAATATAATAGGTAATCTCAACATTTCGTGCTGAAAGTACAATACTCTGGGCATTTCAAAAGTGCCAACCTTGAGAATCTGAAGAACAGTTTCTTCCTCTCATTCATTTTTTTTAAAGGAAAGAAATGGAGTTACCTTATGTTGTTATTCATTCAGATAATCCAGAGGTGGCCAACATGGTGCCGTCCTGATGTTTTTGACTACAACTATCTCAGCGACTCTCTGTATTGTGGGTTAAACACAGGTGGTGCTGTGGGTTAAACCACAGCTTAGGACTTGCTGATCAGAAGGTTGGCGGTTTGAATCCCCGTGACAGGGTGAGCTCCCATTGCTCGGTCCCTGCTCCTGCTAACCTAGCAGTTCGAAAGCACGTCAAAGTGCAAGTAGATAAATAGGTATCGCTCCAGCGGGGAGGTAAATGGCATTTCCGTGTGTTGCTCTGGTTTGCCAGAAGCGGCTTTGTCATGCTGGCTACATGACCTGGAAGCTGTACGCCGGCTCCCTCGGCCAATAAAACAAGATGAGCGCCACAACCCCAGAGTCGGCCACGACTGGACCTAATGGTCAGGGGTCCCTTTACCTTATCTCCAGCCAACATGACCAATGGTCAAGGATGTTTAAAGTTGCAGTCAGCAACATCTGGACTTTCGCTACCCCTGATGTAATCAATATATTGCCCATCCTCTTACCTCTTGGCAAGATGTGGTGAGACAGCAATAAGCAAAGCCAATTAACACCAAACACTCACTACAAGTAAAGCAGCTGAACTGGTGTTTTTTTTTAATGACCAAACTTCAGTCCTCTATCCCTAAAAACCAGACCAGATAAGAAGACCTCTATCATTTCCAAAAGCTGCTCAAGCTTCAGCTTTGCTAATTGCAGACCGAAGAGAAGGCGACCCATCAAATTGCATCTGAGCTGGGCTAGGCTGCCCAGCTTAGTCCAGAAAGTAGAAACTAGCCAGGGATGGTGTGTCCAAGGCAAAACAAAAAGAGTCGCCCTACTCTGCTACTGCCTCCAAAGCATCCCTTAACTAGGTTGCATGGCAGTGTGAAGCAGCAACTACAATGGTGGGTTCCGTAGCAATCTCATGAGATCTCACTGAAATATTGTGAGATCTCACACACTTAGAGATTTCAGTGGTGCGGCGGGCAGACACCCATGGAGAAGAAGAGTTTGGATTTGATATCCCGCTTTATCACTACCTGAAGGAGTCTCAAAGAGGCTAACAATCTCCTTTCCCTTTCTCCCCCACAACAAACACTCTGAGGTGAGTGGGGCTGAGAGACTTCAGAGAAGTGTGACTAGCCCAAGGTCACCCAGCACCTGCATGTGGAGGAGCGGAGACACAAACCCGGTTCACCAGATTACGAGTCCACCGCTCTTAACCACTACACCACACTACCTTCAGGGCTTCTGCCACCTGAGGCAGTTGTTTTAACCCACCTCATGGGCAGGCCATGAAACTAGCCAATGTGGATTTGCAGGGGAGAATGATCAAACACCCCTCTCCACCACTGCATCAGAGTTAGGAGGCTGAGAGCTTCTCAAGGTGTGGTCGCACCCTTTGAAAGAAATGTCAATGCAATATTCAATGTCTCTCGTTCAACTTTCTCCCACTGCGACTGGTGCCAGGTGTTCAGAGAGCACAAGATGCTCAAGAAGTAAGGCACATTAACTGAGAGATCCTATCTCCGTTCTTTGCATGATTGACAGTAGGCCGTGTGAGAGGTGTGCTACCAGCTTGTACATGGGATCAACAGTACAACTCTCAGATGAGCCAAGTGGAGAGCAGTGGTCGCAGAGCTGTCGCTGGAGCTTCTTGTGTTATAGCACAAAGGATCTTTGGATATTTCACACTCAGTCGGAAATAGATGCCAACTTTGTTAAGATGACAGAGAGAAAGCAACCGGACATCCTGATCCTCCCCTGGCACAGAAATGTTTCAGCCATTCATTAAAAGTGGTCTTCTATAAAGGAATTCTCTCCCTCTTTTTTGGATTGGCCAGAGACTCACAGACAGACAGAAATAAGCTGCCATTCTTCCATTTGATAGCCAGACGCTGCCAGTTGTTGCTAAGGCAGTCATGCTGTTAAATTAGGTCTAATGAACGAGTAATTGCTTTAGGTATAGTGAACCATTTGAAAGAAAACAAGGATTCTAATTGATTTGCAATTTGTTTGGCACATTGCTTTGTCTGGGGCTATTGATTAGTCTTCTGGATTTCACTCTGCATGTGTTTCCCTTTATTAAGGGAATAACAGGTTACTGATTACTTTCCTTCTGGGTTTAATGTAGCGGTTAATGTCTACTTTGTTCTTGTGTCATGTCCCAGGCAAGGAAGGAATAATATGCAAGTGGGTGGCCCTTTGCTAAGAAACTCCCCTGCTGCTTAGAGCTGTGTACTTTAAGATGGGCTGAAAAGCAGATCAAGAGAAAGGGTTAGAATAGCAGGACGCACAAGTTACAGCCTGAGTCAGGCGAGATGCGGGCTGGCAACTTAGCTTCCCTGCACAGTCAAAGCATATCCTTCAGCATGGAACAGTTGGTGGTAGATTTCGCACTTGTGGTATTTGACTGTGTACATGTACGCATGAATGGGTGTGCCTACTGTCAAGCCAGTACCCAGTGGACTAATTGATTGATTAATGAAATTTAAACAAATTTGTCTGTTGCTGAAGCCTCAGTACAGATGTCTGAGAGCACACCTTTATTGAGACAAATTCACAGTTAGTAATCAAAGCCCCTCTCATGGCTCAGAGGAGAGGCCTTTTAACATTCTTGTAATTCTGCATTATTGACAGAGAGGCATTCATGGGGATGCTTTGTCTCTGAATTTCCTGCGTCAATTGGTGAGTTGGACTAGATCGCCCTCTCTCAGCTCTGTGATGTTTTAAAATCCCTATCATGGTAACAACAAAGGAAAAACAGCTTCTGGTATAAACAGTGACAGCCCATTTCAGTCATCGATAATTTCTCTAGCCATCAAATGATACAAACAGAGATGAGTAGGCAGGCAGGTAGATAGAGAGATTAAATAGAAAATACACCATCCTGTACATTTTGTAAATCTACTTGTGATCTTCTCTGATGAAAAGTGGTATACAAATAATTGAAATAAATGAGTAATGGTCCAAATTCCCACTCAGCCATGAAGTTGGGTGACCTTTGGCCAGTCACAGTCTCTCAGCCTAACCCATCTCATGCAAATGATGTTAGGATAAAATGAGGCAGGGAAAGGCATGTACACCACCTTGAGCTCCTAGGAGGAAAACTGGGATATACATAAACCCATTAAATAAATATATATTTCCTTGCAGAATGCCCAATACAATAATTTGCTTGCGCAATATAATAATTTATGTTTATGTTTTTGTTTTTAATTTGGGTTGGTCCAAAGCTGTCTGTTATTTTCTTTCTCTCATCTCCACTCATCCTGGAAATATTTACTGCGTGAATAAAACCTTTGAACTCCAGAAACTGTAAGTGATTGCTTCAATCTAATTCACCAAAGCTGCAAGTTCTGTTTAACAGGAGATTCGTTTTGTTTTTGGCCTATTGGTACAATGAGCTTTTCTTGACTGATGAGACTTTCTCCATGCATCTCTTACCTTTGATCAGAGCTACCTAGTGTTGCACCCATTTCCCCTGCCTGATACAGATCATTGGTCTAATTCACTGTACACCAGCATCAATGAAAGCTTGTGCCAAGACTTATCTCTCTGTCTCCGTGCAGTGGTACTGAGACCTGCATGTTTGATCTTATGAGCAGCTGTTGCAAGTCTTTATGGCATCAGGTTGCATGTCTATTTATTGCATTTGTATCTCATCTTTTTCTCCAAGTTGTTTGTGGAGGAATACATGGTTCTCACCTTCTCATTTAAACTCCACAACAACCCTGTGAGGTAGGTTAGGCTGAGAGGAAGTGACTGGCCAAAGGTCACCCAGAGAACATTATGACCAAGTGGGGATTTGAACCTTGATCTCCCAGGTCCTAGTCCAACACCCTAACCACTACATCACACTGGCTCTGCATGAATGTGTAAAAGATAAATTGAAACACATGAAATTTGCTATCATGTAATATGTCTTCTGTACCAGAGCAGCAGTCAAATTATCCTAATAGAAACCACTGCTAGGTGTAACTGCCTTGTGCCTTGCATTGTATAAGGTTTTGCTAAGCCTAGTTATAGTTAGACAAAGGTATCCAGCACACACACACACACAACCCTCTGCTGTTCTCAAATTCAGTGTTTATTCCAAATTGGAAAAAGCATCTTTTCAGGGAACGCAAATGCTTTATGCTCATAATGCAATCTTTGCAGAGGGATTCCTACCCCTCAATTATAATAGGATCACAGGATTTTGAATGTGATTAGTCCATAAACACAGTCTTCTTTGCCTTATTAGGAGTATATTTATTCCCGAATGTTTTGAACTATGTTGAAGAAAAGGATTATGTAAGGAAGTTCAGGTTGAGCCAAGAAAATATTTTAAATGAAGGGCTTTCGTTCCTATCCATCACAGCAGTAACAAGTTAAGTGCTTTCAACTTATTCCACTTTGCTATTGTCTGAACCCCTTGCTAAGTGTTCAGGATCATGTGCTGTATCTATTACTCTTCACTACCAAAGTCATTAGCTGCCGCAATATACTTTCTTTTGCAAGCTCGCAAATTGAGATTATAACATTCTGCACAATGTATTGTATAGCAGTAATCAAATCACTATTATATATAAAATGAAGTCTTAATAATATCTTGGGTACATAATTTATCTGTTCTGCAAATAGAATTCAGAGGGGAAATGTAGGCTTCTCTATTCATTTAAAAGTAAAAAAAAAAAAACTTTCTTTCAGTTGTGTCAGATTGTGGTCCATTGTGTTGCCTGGTGGAGATGAAAGGGATGTGGGTTCTACAGTCTTCTACTGCAGAGGTACCTGTGCTGAGCTCCATTCACATCAGAATTCGGGTGAGCTTAATATGCATCTCTGCATTAGTCAAATTACCAAATTAAGTTTTCTTCTTCTTCTTCTTCTTCTTCTTCTTCTTCTTCTTCTTCTTCCTCTTCCTCTTCCTCTTCCTCTTCCTCTTCCTCTTCCCTCTTCCCTCTTCCCTCTTCCCTCTTCCCTCTTCCCTCTTCCTCTTCTTGCAGATTCCTTTTAATATACAGTGGTACCTCGGGTTACAAACGCTTCAGGTTACAAACACTTTGGGTTACAAACTCTGCTAACCCAGAAGTAGTACCTTGGGTTGCGAACTTTGCCCCAGGATGAGAATGGAATTCGCGCACCAGTGGTGCGCCAGCAGTGGGAGGCCCCATTAGCGAAAGCACGCCTCAGGTTAAGAATGGTTTCGGGTTAAGAACAGTCCTCCGGAACGAATTAAGTTTGTAACCCGAGATGCCACTGTACAGAATACTGTCAAAACAAGGAGTTGTACACATTATGTGGCCAAGGCGCTGGCTTGCCCCTGCTACTGAGGGGGCTGATGTCACATGACATGCTGACATCACACAACATGCTGACATCACACCCGACGTTACTGCTCAATATTTAGGGGGCCTAGTCTCCTCCTTAAGAACTTTGAGGGGGAGGTCGAAGTGTCTCAGCCCCCCCAGCTAGCGTGCCTGTTATTTAGTAAAAGCATTGGACAGTTTTGAACTGGAAAAAGTAGGTCCCGCAACAAAATGTCGCAGTCTGCGGTGCTCCTATTCAGTGTTTCAGTCAGTGAACCATGTGCTCCTCAATGATACACCGTTTCATCCCTACTTATATCCAGATTTTCACATCCTGTCCTACCAGAAAGTCAGCACCCCATGCCCACTGAGCATGCTGTCAGAGAAAGATGTCTTGCACTGGGCCAGACCATCGGTCTATATCAGGCACATCCAACTCCCAAGAGACTGCTATTTACTCCCAGTATAAAAACACTGGCCATGATCTACTCATCCAAGGGGGAGAGGGGGGCAAAGTTGTCGACCTTTTTTTTGCGGGGGGAGCCAAAGTTGCTAAGCTTTTTTTAGGGGGTAGGGGGATCACTCGCCTATCATAAACCAGAAATCATTGACATGAATAGAAACTGATTTGACAAAACAATGATACACAGAAAGAGAGCCGAGGGGCGGAGCTAGGGAACCCGAAATCGACCAATGACACCCGGGGATCGACCTGCCAATCCCAATTGACCGGTTGGGCGTCCCTGGTCTATATACCGGTAGTTCAGTGTTGTCTACACTGACCAGAGTGCTTCTCTAGGACTTGGGGCAGGAGTTTTGCCCAGCCTTAGGAACCAGAGTTGAAACCTGGGACTTTGTGTAGGCCAAGCAGATGTTCTACCACAGAGCTAAGGCCCTTCCCATTCTGACTGGACTGGGCTGCAGCCTCCTTCCTTAGTGTTTTTCTTCAACATTTTTTAAAACCTTACACCTGCAGACCATCCTTTCCTTGAGCCCGCTTATATGTATGGATGCAAAGCCTGGTCATTATGGATGGTTGGTGCCATTTTGGGTATGCAAACAACCACACTGACTTCCGGACAGTAGTGTTAGGATTGTGCATATTAATTGATAAAATGTCTGGTACTAGACTGTGTACAAGCCAAAATATATACAGTACACAGCTTTCCTCTCAGATGCAGGCTGAATTATGTTGCCGCAGATACGTCTTCGAAATCTTTTGGAAGTGCTAAACTAACCCCATCGTACCAACATCCTAAAATTAATTTTTGAATAAGCAATTTCCATAGGGGTGGCTTGGTAGCCTGTTGCATCAAAAACAATTAAGATCCTTGTAGTGCTTTAAAGAGTTACACACTTATGAAGAACTAGTTAACTTGTTGCACTAAAGGTGTTAATTTTCTCAGTCATGCCAAGATGATGGTCTTAGCTGCAATTAATACTAATATTAGTACTGTGGCCCTGATCACTGTGCTTAGTTTGCATTGTCACCCCTGTATTTCTTTGCAATAAAGCCCTACTCTTTTACACACACACCCTCTAATCCAGTGTTTCCCAACCTTGTGCCTCCAGCTGTTTTTGAACTACAATTCCCATCATCCCTGACCACTGGTCTTGCTAGCTAGGGATGATGGGAGTTGTAGGCCAAAAACATCTGGAGGCACAAGGTTGGGAAACACTGTCTAATCTACCAAGTGGTAACTTCATGCATTTGATGAAATGGGCTCTATTAAAGTTCATACCCTAATACTTTAAAAAATCACACCATACATTTAAAACATTGTGATACCACTGTAAACAGTCACGACTTTCCCCAAAGAATTCTGGGAGCTGTAGTTTGTTAGGTCTTCCCTTCACTGAACTACATTTCCCATAATTCCCTGTGAAGAGGGATTGATGATCAAACCACTCTGGGAATTGTAGTTCTGGAAGGGGAATAGGGCTTGCCTAATACAGTGGTACCTCTAGTTAAGTACTTAATTCGTTCTGTAGGTCCGTTCTTAACCTGAAACTGTTCTTAACCTGAGATACCACTTAAGCTAATGGGGCCTCCTGCTGCTGCTGTGCCGGCAGAGCACAATTTCTGTTCTCATCCTGAAGCAAAGTTCTTAACCCGAGGTACTATTTCTGGGTTAGCGGAGTCTGTAACCTGAAGCGTATGTAACCTGAAGTGTATGTAACCCGAGGTACCACTGTAACTCTCAGCACCCTTAACAAACTACAGCTTTCATTATTCTTTGAGTGTTTAAAGTGGTAGTGCTTTATGGTGTGACGGTGTAAAGGTGGCTATCTGTTTGAGTAAAGTTATGATTTGGGGGGATGTTTCTCAAATGGGAAACATGTTCCTTTTAGGAGCAGTATTTATTAGGCAGACAAATGTTTTGAATTGTTTTTCCCGACTGTCAAAATTTTATTTTTTAAATCCACGTTGTGGCTTCCATAGTTTTAAATGCAAAGTGCAAAACACTGGTGCCTTGAGACTTTTCCAAGACTACAACAGTAAATACTGAAACTCGAAGAACGTGTTGAATTTCTAGATCTTCGTGAGTTTCACCTACAAAGTTGCAAAGGAGTCCAGAAGTCCAGAATTGAATGGGAAGTATTTTACAGGTGCCAATGTTCTGTGTTGCCACATACACCATTCGTTTTGCTCCCTTGTTTTGTCACTCTCCAATTACATACATTTTCTATGGTAGATGTACCCACAAACACCTACTAAATATCTATAAAAAACATACCCTATTATTTCTTTATTTAATTGGACTGTGCTGCTGATTACTAAATAGGATAGTTAAAGGATATATGGGGGCAACTCTTTTCTTGGGTCCCGCATTCTTTCTGACCCATGGCATTTATAGTCTGTGAGCTTGCCCTACTGGCCCCAGCTGCAAAGGCATTCTTTTGATTGGTCATTCACAGTTTCCCTTCTATTGGCTATTGTTCCATATATAAAGCCTCAAGAGGCTGCAGTTATCTGCTGAATGCACCAGTTACCTGGCTTATCTAGTCCTGCTGTGAATAAAGCCCAAATGCTGACTGCTTTGCATTGGTGAATTTTGTCTGAGTATATTCACGTGCCTCAGCAAATACCTAGGTTTGAATGTGTTGAAAAGTTTCCTTAAGCTTTTTGCAGTTGCCAGCAAATCCATTCTCCCCTTCCCTGCGGTCTTATTTCTTCAGTGTGAAATGAACGGATTGAGCAGCCAGAAAACATGGAGGCAACTCTCGCATGTGCACAGAATTCCATGCTCTGCCGCCTCCTTTTGTAAGAGTTTGCACACTTGTTTACTTCATTTTTTTATGTGTATACCACTCATTCAACATGGATCTGCAGGCAAATACATGCAGGTGCACTTACACATCCAGAGTGGGGATTGCACAGCATTTCACTGCCTAAAGAAAAGAGTTGTGGTTGCACTTCTGAGCTCCATATTGGAGCCTTGTGGAGATTCCAGGTGTGTCCAGTTAGCAGCCCAGCTGAGGTTTCCTGTGGATGGTAATGATGTTTGGGTTAGCAGAGGAGAGAGGAGGTTCTTTAAAGATGTAGGGATCAGCCATGGAGAGACTTCTTGAAACTGCCTTTGGGTAGTGTCCACTTGGTGGCTATGGGCTTTTAGAGAAAGCAGCTCAACCACATGGACCACCTTGGATAAATAATTGGCCCGACAGAGACTTAAATGAGCCTGAGCAAAGCATTGCTTCCCCTGTCTTTCTCCTCCTGTGTGGCCAAGATGGGGCCTTCAGCAGAGTTTTGTTCCACTTTCAGTGAATCCTGGGTCAGCACTAATTTTTAACTAGGCATTTTCAGTGTAAAAGGAACTAAACAAAAAATGGGTTTAAACCAAGATCCCTGCTTTGAATGCATCACTTAGCATGGATTCAGTAAATGTGAAACCAAGTTCTTCCAAAGTATTCTTCCCAACCATGTGGAAGGAGTTGAGAAGAGGGGGAGCATGTGACTCCAATAGTTTGCTCATGCTCATTCAGGCTGTGATGCAGCACAGCAGTGTGGAACCTGTGGCCCTCCAGATGTTTCTGGGGTGGATAGGAACTGTAAACTTATGGCATTTGGAGGGCTACATGGTCCCTATACCTTAAGGTAAAGGTAAAGGGACCCCTGACCGTTAGGTCCAGTCGTGACCGACTCTGGGGTTGCGGCGCTCATCTCGCTTTATTGGATGAGGGAGCCGGTGTATAGCTTCCGGGTCATGTGGCCAGCATGACTAAGCCACTTCTGGCAAACCAGAGCAGCGCATGGAAACACCGTTTACCTTCCCACCGAAGCAGTACCTATTTATCTACTTGCACTTTGATGTGCTTTTGAACTACTAGGTTGGCAGGAGCAGGGACTGAGCAATGGGAGCTCACCCCGTCGCAGGGATTCGAACCGCCGACCTTCTGATCGGCAGGTCCTAGGCTCTGTGGTTTAACCCACAGTGCCACCCGCATCCCAATACTTTATGCAGCACTAAAACTATGGTCCATTGTTGCAGGCAAACATGGCTGTACTCTTTGAAGCCTTCCTGCATTAACTAATTTGCTGGTGAACAGGGGGTGGGGGGGGGATTATAAAATCATTCAATAAAATCCCAAATTGTAAAATGTTTTGAAAAAATTCTAGGAAACTTGTTGGGATGCAAGATGATGTTAAAGAGATAATACTAGATGCCCCAGGGTTTTTTAAAAAAACCATATTCATTTAGAGCATGGAGAGTCTCTATATGACCACCAGATGGCAGATATATATTTTTTCTTCATTTAAAACACTTCTTACCCAGTCTCCATTGCAAATACAGTTCTAGAGTGGGTTACAATTAAAACAAATCCCCATACATGATATAATTATCGAAAAAACAAGGCAGATAAATTGCAACCAGCCAATACTAAAATAAAATCAATGCAATTATTCTGGACAAATAACCAAATGAGCGCAGAAAGATTAAAATGGTAGGCACTAGTCACATCTCTGAAGGAAGGGGATTCCAGAGCTGAGGTGCCACCACCAAAAAGGCTCCAAAAAGACCATTGGAGAGTGGTGGCATAACTGTTATACATATTGTGAGTAGGGAAGTTGCCACAGGAAATATATATATATATATATATATATATATATATATATATATATATATATATATATATATATTTGTGTTTTCCTACACTTGCAGTGTCATCTCCTACATCTTCACCCATCTCTCACTAATCTTCCCTACCACAGATAGCTTCCATTATCACCAGAAGTGTGTTTTTTGTTTCCTTTAAACCTCATCATCATCAGAGTAGACCCCTTAAAATTAATGGGTCTAAATTAGTCATGTCCATTAAGTTCAGTGGCCTACTCAATGAGTATGACGAGCATGCGCTACAACCCAATAATTCCACCTGGGTTATTGGGGTGCATGCATTTAGCACATCCCATCTCAACACTGTGGAGGGCCCT
Organism: Podarcis melisellensis; assembly: GCF_964234715.1. Lineage (NCBI taxonomy): Eukaryota > Metazoa > Chordata > Lepidosauria > Squamata > Lacertidae > Podarcis > Podarcis melisellensis. The sequence goes on along the minus strand of NC_138528.1, from coordinate 32,885,687 downwards.
GTCATGCCTGGACACAGCTCCATACTGAAGACCCCTCCCTCTAGCTACTTACTGCTATCACTGAGGCCACCCGAGGCAAGGCTAATCCAAGAGATTTTGCTGCTTGAGCAGAACAGCGACATTGCACTCTCAGTTCACATACAATAACTGACTGATGCAGTAGCTGAATTTTACTTCAGCAATAGTGATGGGACATCACTTTCCACCACTCCTAACTTGGGAGCATAGAGCGGGCCATGTGATACACATGGCTTTGTCGTTGCCCCCAGCATCAGATGGCTGAGATGGCCTCCTCTTTTTTTTAAAAAAAGAATATTTATTAAAGTTTTCAATAGTAATACAATAAAAATCAAAAAGAAAAAAATAACAAACAAAAATACAAAAATGAAAATAATTAAAAACACACAGAGTTTCCATTACTTATTTTCCATTAACTTATTTCCCAGACCTCCTCGTACCTCCCTTTTTTGTATTCCAATTCAAATTGTTAGTTCAGCAAATCCTTATCAATAAATTTTAACCTATTTCTAAACCTTTTTTTCCCATATTCTCTTAAAGCATTACAGCTGGAAACCACTTAATTTCTGTCCGACATCATTCTAACATTCATTAATTTTGCAATATTTCTGTAAATAGTCTTTAAATTTCTTCCAATCTTCTTCCGCCGACTCTTCTCCCTGGTCTTGCATTCTGCCAGTCATTTCTGCCAGTCCCATATAGTCCATCACCTTCATCTGCCATTCTTCCAGAGTGGGTAGATCCTGTGTCTTCCAGTACTTTGCAATGGGTATTCTTGCTGCTGTTGTAGCATACATAAAGAAAGTTCTATCCTTCTTTGGCACCAATTGGCTGACCATGCCCAGGAAGAGATGGCCTCCTCATGCCACCTAATGGTTGAACTTCCCCTGACCAGAGAGAGAGGAAGCATGAGCTTTTGCATTGTATTCAGATCCAGCTTCACGTCCTTCTGAATTACTTCCTGATGAACTTAACTTTCTGCCCGAGTTTTCTTTTCAGAACTTCATCTTCCATAATTGATCTTCCCTTTGCTCTCATCTCCCCATACACCCATCAAATCTGCTCTATCCCATCAATCTCTCCGGAGCAGATTGGGAGGAAACAGGGGGAGAACAAGGGAGAAGAATTTCTGCTGTGCTGGCGGAAGTCCTTGCATGAACAGGGATGACTTCATTGGAGACAGCCCCATGACTCTTTGTTATTTTAGAGTCCTATGACGCTTTACTCTAAACCCTTTCAAGATATCTTGGTATACGTTAGCTAAATCAATGAACAGAAGTGGTGGGGGTCTGGGAGCACATCTTTTTCATGTGCTGGTAACTGTGCAGGGGAAAGGATCCCTGGATGGAGCTATTAGCAAACTCCCCTGTAGACATGCACGGAGATTGTATAGAAATAGCAAATCGAATTAGAATAATAGTATCATAGAACTGTAGAGTTGGAAGGGACCTCAAGGGTCATCTAATTCAACACCTGCAGTGCCTGGAAACGATGCCTTATGAGGAACGGCTAAGGGAGCTGGGCATGTTTAGCCTGGAGAAGAGGAGGTTAAGGGGTGATATGATAGCCATGTTCAAATATATCAAAGGATGTCACATAGAGGAGGGAGAAAGGTTGTTTTCTGCTGCTCCAGAGAAGCGGACACAGAGCAATGGATCCAAACTACAAGAAAGAAGATTCCACCTAAACATTAGGAAGAACTTCCTGACAGTAAGAGCTGTTCGACAGTGGAATTTGCTGCCAAGGAGTGTGGTGGAGTCTCCTTCTTGGCAGGGGGTTGGACTCGATGGTCCTTGTGGTCTCTTCCAACTCTATGATTCTATGATTCTATGAATCACAGCTGAAGAATCCCTGACAGGTGGCCATCCAGCCTCTGCTTAAAAACCTCCAAGGAAGGAGAGTCCACCACCTTTAGAGGGTGTCTGTTCCACCATCAAACAGCTCTTACTGTCTGAAAATTCTTCCTAATGTTTAGTTGGAATCTCCTTTCCTGAAATTTCAATCCATTGGTTTGGGTTCTACCTTCTGGAGCAGAAGAAAAGCAAGCCTGCACCATCTTCTATGTAACTGCCCTTCAGATATTTGAAGATTTGTCTTGCTGAATTGACAGCTTTTTCACTAAGTTGCTGTCCTTAAAACAACAGCAGTGACAGCCCAATGGATGAGGTGTCCGTTCTCCTGATACAGTGCTGGTTTGTGAATGAGATGAAGACATCTTAGCCCTTATCCAAGATTCATATTTTTCACAATATCAAGTTATGAATAAAAAGCTTCCAGCGTATGCCTTCGAAATTGCCAAGGAAAGCCATTGTTTCTTAAATGCCTGTTGAACATTGGGGCAGACTTGATTCAAATGTGAAAGCTGTGCTCAGACCTTTAAAAAAGGGAAAGCTGTCAGAATAATTGCTAAGAACATGCAAGGATTATCCAAAGTAAACTGCAGCCTGCAAAATGAGAATTGCATGTTAGCTAATTGTTAATTTTAGCAATTGCAATGGCTAATTAGTGTGGCACATATTGACTATTAGCATGATGCCCCAGCACCTGCTTTCCCCAATGAACCGATTTCTTCACTTCTCGTACAGGAGCCAAATGTGTAATTATTGGCCATCATTGGGGCGATTTTTTCAGTGATTCTTTTGTGTGATGTGAATAAAGCATAATGACATATTTTATTAGAGGGCAAATAGCTGTTTGTTAATGGAAATGATTTGAAACCCAAGAAACTCGGAGCTAGGAACGTGTTTTCAGTATCAGCATGAATTCAAATGTATTCCCTTTTCACTGTATAAAAGAAGCATAGAAATCAAATCTAAACTTAGTATAATATATTTAATGGTATGTGCAAACACAGCATTGATTAGCTACCTCAGATGTAGGGCACCATTTGGGTGTTTTTGGAGGCTGCCAAGTGTCCACGTTCCTTGTTTAAAACTCCTTTTTTCTGGATTGGAGTAGCAGCAAAAGGGGGTTGCATTTCCTCACTCTAAAGAACAAGAACTCCCCAAATCATGTGTATAACATAAAGCAATACTTATAAAGCATACATCTTTAGCAAACAGGGTTATAGAGCACTTCTTAATTACCCCCTAAAGCAGATGCTTGAGTATATTTCACAATAGACAAGTGTCAGCTGCTAAGTAGATTATTCAAGATAACCACAGAAGGCGATCAGCCTTCTTTATGGTCCAGCTCTCACTTCCATACATCACTACTGGGAAAACCATAGCTTTAACTATACGGACCTTTGTTGGCAAGGTGATGTCTCTGCTTTTCAAGATGCTGTCAAGGGTTGTCATTGCTTTTCTCCCAAGAAGCAGGCGTCTTTTAGGGGTGCCATATTCCAGGAATCAAAAACCCGGACACACACATACCATCGGGGCACCCCCACACACCATCTCACATCTCCCTCACTCTCCCCCTTCCTGCTGCTAACCCGTTCCTCGCCTGCCTGCTTCCCCCTTCTTCCCTCCCCTCTCATACCGTTGCTGTCTTCAGCCTCCTGCTCACGATGGGAGGCTGGGCGGCCCCGGGAAGCTCACGCAAGGCCAGGCAACTGCCAGGACCAGTGCAGGGCCTAGTGAGCCCCCAGGAAGGCTGCGCCAGGCGGTGGCCAGGAAGAACACCATGCCTAGCACGACTCTCGGCAGGCCATTCCAGGACACCTGATGCCTGCTTGCCTAGCACGACTCTCGGCAGGCCATTCCAGGACACCTGATGCCTGCTTCCTGTTCCGGGGCACAGAGCCTTCTGAGATGCACGTGCCCCACAAAAAAAATAAAAAACCCAAAAACATTTTTTAAAAACCAAAACCCAGACATTTAATCCAAAATGCAAAAATCTGCCTGGATGGACGTGCTGATCTCCAAAAACTATGTGTCCAGGAAATCCCAGATGCATGACAACCCTAGGATGGCTATGCTCTGCCTACATAATTCTTCTGAATATCACTTGCTAGAAACACTGAGAAGGAAGAGTACTCTTGTGCTCAGTTCCAGCTTGAGGGTTCCCCCACAGGCATCTGACAACATGATGCTGAACAAGATAGGCCATTGGCCTGATCCAGCAGGCTCCTCTTATGTTATGTTCATAATATATCAGAAGCCTAACATCTTCTTCAGTCTCTTTTGAGCTTAATGTGATTTTATCTATTGCGTACACAGATTAGGTGCAATCTAGCCAAAGACACACACTTTTAGTCCCATTGATTTCAAAGGGAGAGCTCAATGCACCTTTAATTTGCTCATGTTGGGAACAGTGTGACTCTAATCTGGAAGGATCACACCTATTGTTATTTCACATATATGCAGCCGTGACATGCACCATCTTCACCATCCTGTGAGCGCTAGAGTTTTGCCCAGACGACCATTTTGAATATGCAAGTCATTCAGTGTGGCTGATCTCCTGGGCTCGGGTCCAGCCTACTCAAGAGACTGCTTTTTCCCATACGGGTGCCTTCTTGAGCTCAATCCTTGTTTGCCAAGCTAGGACCACAAAGGCCCTATAGAAAAGTATTGCCATTGGCACCCCCTCCATTGTAGGATCCTCTTTCCCTAGATACTTGCCAAAGCCTGAGTATCCTTCAGCACTATTGTACATCTCTTTTATTTGGTCTGGCTCCGGTGATCAAAGCTGCTGTGGGATGAATTTATAATTGTTGTAATTTAATAGGTTGTGGGGTGTTCTCTCAGACGCGCCAATGAAGACAGATGCCCAAGTACTCAGTGTAATGTAACTTCCTTGATTTAGCAAGATGGTAGTTTTAATATTTGTTCTCTCTTAGGCCTCTATTGTATTAGCTGCCTTGCAGGCTGCTCTCAATGGCTTCCTCTGCCAGGCTGTGGCTCCACTCTCTCACTAAAAAACCTCCTGGAAGGCTTCCCTCAAGAACTGAATATCCCTCTGGAAGCTGTATTCTTCCACCTTGGGTCCCCATATACTGTTGGACTACAACTCCCATCGTCCCTGATTGTTGGCTAAACTGGCCAGAGATTGTGGAAATTGCAGTTCAACAGCATTTGGAGTCTGGGGATGTATTAAGCAGGGGTGTGTGTGTTGCTAAGTAGGTGTGATGGCCTGGGAATCCGATTCAGAGGCTGAACTGGAGGAATCCCAGCCTGCACAGGAGTCCCGGCTTCCAGGGCCAGCTGAACTGGGGCAGGGCCTTGATTCTGAAGCGCCTGCACCTGTGCCGGATCCTCAGGAGCAGACACCAGGTGAATCCACTCTGGCTCCAGAGGTGGTTGAGGACTCAGTGCCTACAGGTGAGTCTCCCCCTGGGTCCAGTAACCCTTCAGCCTCTCCTGAACTGCAGAGGCTCAGGGCAGAGAGGCGAAGGGAACTGGTTTCTCCCAGGAGGAGTGCTCGCCTTAAGGCCAGGAGAGGCGGGTCTCCTGGGGGCCAGGACCGCCCCTGACCTCAGAGAAGATAAAGGCCAGTCAGCCCGGTCCCAGGTTGCGGGAGCAACGTCGTTGTTGAGTACCTGTTCCTGCCCGGACCCAGACCTGACCCTCCAGTGTTCCTGTCCCCGCCCGGCTTCCTGCTTCGGACCTCGCCCTGCTCCTTGTGAACTGTTTCCAGGCTAGTGACCCAGGACCGGACTTTGACTACGCCAACGGTAACCTTCCCCCCGGGACCAGCACAGTAGTTCCATCAGCACAAGGATTTCTGCTTGCGCAACAAACCTTTTCCCCTGTTCTGTTATTCAGAAGGCAGGTGTGCAATGCCACAAGGCCTGTGCTGCCCCAACCACTACTGATTGTGACCTTGCTTGGGTGGCTTTGAAAGAGGATTAGACAAAGTCATGGAGGAGAAGGCTATCAATGCACTAGCGTAGCATATGCACCCCACATGTCTCCTGAGAGTGTTGTGGCGACTCCCTGGGAGTGACGTGGTGGCTCGGACTCCTGCAGACACCGTGCCACCCAAAATGGCAGTGTGGGACTCCCACAACCTACCACCTTCCTTTCAACCGCCCTACAGGTGAGGGGGAAACGGTGGGCAATGTGAACCCCATGCCACCTTTTCAGGCAGCACGGTGCCTGCAGCTGAAGGGGAGGCGATGGGCAGAGTGGACGCCACACAGGCTCTGCCTCTGCACACCCTACGCAGGCTCGCTGTGCCCAGTGGACAGCTCACCCTGTGCTTGGAAACACACCGAGGAAGGCCGCCAACTTCCCAAGTCTTTGGGGTGTCTCTCTGATGGTCCTCCCTGGCTGTAAATCTCCCTCAGTCCAGAGAGACCGGTGATAAGCGACCCCTCTCTCCTGGGAGGAGCACACTCGTCTTCTGGCATATCATTTCAGAAGAAAGACTCAGTCTGTAGCTCTAAAACTACTTTATTTACAGTCTATAATACAAAGACTCCATCATCATGTCTGTGCTCTTTCAACACCAGTACAGAAACTGCGACACTTTCAGAAGTGAAACTAACTTCCAACAGTACTCAGACTTCCTTCTCATGCTCACTCAGACACTCACATGATGTGAGTGTACAAAACACAGTACAGTGGTACCTCAGGTTAAGAACTTAATTCGTTCCGGAGGTCTGTTCTTAACCTGAAACTGTTCTTAACTTGAAGGACCACTTTAGCTAATGGGACCTCCTGCTGCCGCCACGCCGCCGGAGCACGATATCTGTTCTCACCCTGAAGCAAAGTTCTTAACCCGAGGTACTATTTCTGAGTTAGCGGAGTCTGTAACCTGAAGCGTATGTAGCCTGAAGCGTATGTAACCTGAGGTACCGCTGTACAACAGTACCACTAGCTGGAGCAGCTCGGATTGATAAAAATCCTAACATGGGGCACAGGCGCCCGAGTGGCTAGCTATGCTGCTGTATCAATGGCTACTAGCCGTCCTGGCTATGCTCTAGTTCCATGGCCTGATTCAGCAGGTTCTTCCTATGTTATTATAGTTATGACAAGGCATAATAAAACTATTTATCCCCTCAAATGGTTCTTCTAGTGCTGGAAGCATTGGGTTGGCTCTAAAAGCACCCTTCCGCTTGTGGACAGTGTCTCCTTGTGCCAAGATCATGCGCAACCTCTTGCAGAAGCTTCCAAAGTGGCTGTGGTGCTTGGCGAACGTTTCCACAAACTCATGCTCAAGGGCTTGCAGAAAAGCAGCACTTCCTGGTTCTTTGGACCCACCCCATTGAACAGTGCTGTCCTTGTTCCAACTATTTTTGTTTCGGGAGAAAATTATTTACAAACATTAGGAAGAAGCCATGAATAGGCACTTTCTTTTCTCTTCAAGGGCCTATAGCTTCTCCACTGTTTCAAGATGCAGATATATGTTCAGTATTCAGGTTCACTGTTTGACCCATTAAACTAGTATTGAGGAATAATTTGTGTGTTTTCCCAGTATGGCTGCATGCAGAATGGGGCTCATTTCCACAAGTTTGAATAAATTTATCCAGTTCAGTGAACCTGTTGTTATGCTTAGCAAAACTCAGTAGGTGGCTTTAAAGTCCTGTAATTAGCCCATTACATAAAATCTGTACTTTAGATTTTTGCACATTGGTTAATAAGTATAACGTGCTTCATATATATAAATAACATTACATTAAATGATGCCGCATAAAAGAATTAAAGGCCAAAGTAGTTAAATAAAATACTTGAAAGAGACCTTAAATTAGTATGTTTAATTCCAACTCATTGAACAGGAAAAGACTTGCAGCCTTACTGTAACATTTCCCAATGACAACAAGCAATAATTGGCAAAAAAAAAAAAAAGCAGAAATGTGGCCTTCTTCTTTTGTCGGTGGTTGCTGCATCACCTTGACATGGAGAGGACTTTTAATGAATTTTTAAATTAATACAAAATATTCTGGCGTTCCGGGATTACACCAACAACCGCAATGAGCATCATTATGCTCTATCCTAAATGCTATCTCTGTCATTTATAAAGATCTGGTCATTTTGCATGCAGTCCTCAGCGTGTTTACTTAGAAGTAAGCACCACTGAATCCAGGTGGGTTTACTCCTTAGTATCCCTAGGGGATGCGGGTGGCGATGTGGGTAAAACCTCAGTGCCTAGGACTTGCTGATTGCATGGTCGGCGGTTCGAATCCCCGCGGCAGAGTGCGCTCCTGTCGTTCGGTCCCAGTGCCTGCCAACCTAGCAGTTCGAAAGCACCCCCGGGTGCAAGTAGATAAATAGGGACCGCTTACCAGTGGGAAGGTAAACGGCGTTCCATGTGCTGCGCTGGCTCGCCAGATGCAGCTTGTCACGCTGGCCACGTGACCCGGAAGTATCTGCGGACAGCGCTGGCTCCCAGCCTATAGAGTGAGATGAGCGCACAACCCTAGAGTCTGTCAAGACTGGCCCGTACGGGCAGGGGTACCTTTACCTTTTATCCCTAGGATCATAGAGTTTTACACTGACAGGCCAAGCTTATTCAGATGTTAGTGGGAAGACACCATGGCAGAGGAACTGTCATTTCCTAAGCCCTCTTGGCCTTACCCTGACCCAGGTAGAAATGTGACTTTTTACCTTTTTGGTTCTCTTCTTTCTCGATTGAACCTTTTTTTAAATAAATCCATCCCGTTGGGTTCAGTGGAATGGAAAATAACTATGTCAGCTCAAGGGCCAGGATAGTTTGTATCCCTGCCAGAGCATGCCAGGGGAATGGGAGATCTTTGGATCCCACAGATTCAAGGCCTCCCCCAATTTGCCAACAACATGCTCCTTTTCAGACCCTACCATCTCTGGAGCACCATCCTCTGACAGAGGAGTGGTGGCAGCTGAGATTTTCACCACATCAGCAAGGAGGCCTTGTGGGTACAGGTCTTTTTATCTACCTGTGGAGAGGGAGGTGCACATGATCCAGCTGCCCCTACTTGGGAGCCAGCTGCAGGTGCCAAGAAGTGATGACACACTCACCTGTGTTGCCACTGCTCCCCAGAGGTAGAGGAGCAGAGACAAGGTGATGAGGAGGTCAGCACAGAACAAATGCCCCACCAGGAATACTGGATTGACTCATCCATTGTATTTGCACTACACTGACCTGGCTCACCACCTCACCCCTCTACCTCTACCTCCCAGTGTGCAGCACTGATGTCACCAGTCAGAAGTCAGGTAAGCAAAGCCAGCCTGTCATGCCAACTGCTTCTTCTGGGGGACTAGAGTTACTCCCTAAGTATCAGCTAAAATAAAAAAAAGGTGAGCCATATGAGGAAATGGAATTTTTCAAACCAAATACATTTACATTATCAGGCTGGAATTTCACAATGATGTATAGGGGGATTTTTTTCTGATATATTTTACCCAATTTCCTTTTTATTTTATTTTATTTTATCAGATCTGTGCTTTAATTTTGTAGCATTGTTGCACATTGCAGAGAGGACTAGGTTAATAAGCAACTGGTGGTGAAGTAAATATATTCTTAAGTCTTGGTATTTTTCATATACTATGAGCATATGACTTTTAAAACCCAATGTACAATAACTGAGTTTTAAAAACCACAAGCAAGTATGGAGGGAAATGTTTACTAATTTTAGAAAGCAGATACAGATCATTTCACTTATTTTAGACTGTTAAGTTTCGGCATGACAGAAAATATATAGAGTGGCATAAAAACTTTCAACAATAAATACTCATTTATCCACATGTGGTGGCAGTGCCCTAAAATCTTTCTCTTTTGGAAAGAAGTATTTCATTAAGTAGGCCTTATCACAAAACATGATAGCCCTTTGGATCTTAAAACAGCATTTCTATCGTATTTTTCAGAAATTGTTCAACAACTTCATTGGAAAAAATATTTTATTTGATTTATTGTATTTCTATGCCACTTTTCATTCAAAGGAATCTCAACGTGACTTAGAAATAATAAATAAAAATAACAGAACAGAACATCACAAATACAGCATAAATCATATAAAATAATTAACAAATCATCAATAAAACAATTACAATCTATAAAACACTATTAACAGCATCAACTAAAAAATACACCACAATTACAGCAAAGTCATATTATATCATTAACAAATCAGTAGGGCATTTATAATCCATAAAACAGTATTAACAACATTAACAAAATAGCAACTAAAAAAAGAGGAAGCTTTTAAGTTTATATTAACTGTTAAGTTCACTCTCCATGCCCCCAGGATCTGAACTGAACTTTATTCAGTTCATTAAAATACTCATAAAATACACATAATGCCTGTTGTTAACCCAGCTGCACCAGCTGGGGTCCTCAGGTCGTGGGCCATGATGGAGATAGTGGGGCTCTCACATCAGTGGGAAGGTGAAGGTTAACTCCAGGTAGCCTGCTCAGGCACTGATGCTGAGGAACTCACCCACATTGCTGTCAATAATCAATAGGTCCATTCCCACTGGATGAAGGAGAGACACGTCTTCCCTCTTCAGCAATGAGTTGCAACTGCACTCTTTGCAGAGGCTGACAGGAGGTCCAGCAGCCACTCCATGCTCAGGATGCTCTTGCTGTGCTGCAGGCCATCCTCCAGCAGCTGCTCCATCTTCTTCAGCCACACCTTGACTGACATGGCGTCAGAGCAGGAGTCAGCTTCTGAGGGGAGCAAGCAGAGGAGCTAGTCGAGTCCACCAGGCAGGAGGGAGAAGCTGCAATAAAAACACAGAGGGAGCCTCAGCAGGATCCTGGTGACCTGGATGAGCTCACAGCCAGTGACTTGGAGCTGTGCCTTGGTCTCAGCATCCAGGCCACTGCCCATGGAAGGCATGGAATGCTTTCCCTCCCAGCCACAATACAGAAGCAAAATATTTCCCTCTCATGCATGGAAAGGGAGCGGCTGAATCTTGCTGACTCATTTCAAACTCAGGAATCACCTCTTCCCAGGTCTTTGGTTGGCTGGTTCATAGAATTTCTTAACCACCCTTCACCATAAGATCCCAGGGCAGATTACAATATAATAATATATTAAAATTAGTGAAAATAATTTTTGAGACTTTTCTTCTTGTCTCTCCACCAACTTAGGCATGGCTGAGGAAGTCCTCTGTTTAAAGGATTAGAGAGCTATCAAGTTTAAAGAAGGTGTCAACTTGCCTATCAACCGTTAGCACCTTGACACCAGACCAATGGGTTTCCTGGTCCCTGTCTTCCTCACTTTGATGAGTTGTATTCTATTTCTAGTCCTGATAGACCTACATTGGCTCCCAGTATGTTTCCGAGCACATTCAAAGTGTTGCTGCTGACCTTTAAAGCCCTCAATGGCACCGGCCCAGTATGCCTGAAGAAGCGTCTTCACCCCCATTGTTCAGCCCAGAAACTGAGGCCCAGGTCCGAGGGCCTTCTGGTGGTTCCCTCACTGCGAGAAGCGAAGTTACAGGGAACCAGGCAGTGGGACTTCTTGGTAGTGGCGCCTGCCCTGTGGAACGCCCTCCCATCAGATGTCAAGGAAATAAACAATGATCTGACTTTTAGAAGACATCTGAAAGCAGCCCTGTTAAAGGAAGTTTTTAATGTTTGGTCTTTTATTGTGTTTTTAGTATTCTGTTGGAAGCCACCCGGTGGGGGGGGGGGTCCAGACAGATGGGCAGGGTATAAATAATAAATTGTTGTTGTTGTAAGATATCCATCTTAAATATAAATTAGCATTTGCAAATTTTGTGGAAACCTTTTTTTGTGATGTGTAAACAAACCCCCTTGTTGTGGCTGTTGTGGAAATGAGAGACATGTGGTTATTGGTGGTGGCACCCAATTTAGGGAATAGCCATGGCTGCCGTCTTACTGGTGTTGCTTGTTTTCACAGTTATTTTAAGATTCTACTTTAGCTACTTTGTTGTTGTTGCTGCATCTGGGATAGCCAGATGCAAAAAAATAAAAATAAAAAGAGGATGGGACTCCACTTGCATCTTTAATACAGAGGGAGGAATTTCAGCAGGTTCCAGCTTGCTAAAATCCCCTCCTCTGCACAACTGTTAGAAATGCAAGACCCCTGTTCTCTTTTGCATCAGGCCTCCCTAGTTGTATATTCTTACCATAGTATGGCACCTTGACTATTCTCTTGTATGGAAATATAGGTAGACTTACTTCCAAGTGAATGCACTTAGAACAGTACCTTTACAGACTTCTTTCAGAAGATGCTAAGATCTAGGCTTTTGTAGCTCTTCAGGCAAAGATAGTTCCATGTTTACCTTATGGAAGTTTCATAATTCACTGGATATTCATGTTTTATGGGCACTTTAAGTCAAATGTTAGGTCATACTTTTTTATACTTACTCTCCGGTGCCAAATTCTCTTCCATTCATAGCCAATGCTTGTTTTATCTTCTGGAAATAAACTTACACTAGATAGGGAGAAAAGATGATTATCCTTAGGCAGCTGAAAAAGCATTTTGATTGTAAGGTTCTCCAGTCTTTTGTAGAATTGTCTAGTGCATAGAATATTTTGGCTAATTGCATTTGCTGCCATGAAAGGAATTGATTAATTAAAATATTAAAGCATTTGAATACAGTTCACATTATTTGATAATGAAGGGAACCTTCTCTTCACCAAGTAATACAGACCATTCATTTATCCTTTATAAAATCACCCTTAAACACATGATGAATCAAATGAAACACAAATAATTGACAACAAGTTTATCAGTATACGTAGAACCCTTTTCACCGGAGACAGCTGCAATTAAAATATGCAATGCACAGAAATCCATATTAGCAGAGGATCCTAATCAAACCTCTCTATTGCTTTCAACCATTTTTGCTTTCAACTATTTCCAACCGTTTTGTGGTTTTGCAGGCGTGGGAACTTTCTTTGTGCTTTGTCTTTTTGAAGAGTTCAGAATCTTTTAAAATTTAAATTATAAAAAATAACGCTGAGATGCTTTATTCCAAACCCACCTTCTGTTAAAAAAACAAACCAACCAAAAAACCCCTAGCATATCTGTAAATAGCCATGTGGAAAACACTAAATGAATTGTCCATTAAATCTTATGCAATCCTTGAACTCTAGATGATAAGGACTTCAATATTATTGAAAAAGCAGATATTCACATCTGCATTAGGTGAAATAACTACTTGTAAGGAAGAACACCCATCACCCCACATGACTACTGTTAGAGGCAACTGCTGAAACTCATTAGCAGAGGCAATTAGAGAAGGGGGAGGGAGAGATTAAAGTAGAGAACTAGCTGTTTTTAAACGAAGTTATGCCTTACACATAAATGATACAGTAGTTTTAAAGAAAACGCTTGATATCTATCCTTGTTCAGAAGCAATAATGCATTGCACCGGCTGCTGGGCACGAAACTCCTTTATTTTCGCAGAGACAAAAGAAACTGCACCAAACCACCAGGGACTTGCCAAACTTTTGAGTGTGTGTGTGTGTGTCTGTGCATGCACAACATTTTTTAATGCAACTTCCCAAAATTTTGCTCACTGTCTGGATGATACAGTTAACGAGAGGTGGTTGTGCCTCTTCCCACGCTTTTGATAAAGAAGCTGGGCTTTACGTTGCTGTTGTTGTTGAGAAGGTAAACTTTCGGAAAGTTAAACTTTAAAAAAATAAAATAAAATAAATCAAACTTTAATTAGGCAGTCCGTTGCAAAGACCTGCAATTGCTCGCTAAGCATGCTGAATTATTAAAATGTATTGATCCGGGAAGCCAGATTTAAAATCCTGGAGCAGTTTCAGTGGACAGCCCTTGATTGTACTTGCATGTCACACACGGCTCTAATTGGAAGCCCCCCCCCCCCCCGGTCATGTGCACGCTTACTTCCAAGGCATACAAGAAATGATCAATGGGGGGAAACAAGGTCAATTGAGCCAGACTGTGAGTAAAATTAAAATAGTCAAATGTCTAAACATTTTGCTGCAAAGAGGAAATCTGTAGACCCACCCACACCGTATTCTGCAGCAGGGAGAACTCGGGCCACCATTATTCACATACCTCCAAGTAATTTGCAGCCCTCCATACAAACTCCCGCTTCCACTAAGAAATTTGCTATTTCTGCACATTTATTCGCCATCTCCCTCCCTCCCTCCTTCTCTCTCTCTCTCTCTCTCCCTTTCTCTCCCCCCCCCCCCCCACCCTCCGAAATGCTGGCTAATTGCTGCAATGGCCATTATAAAGAATAATTTTCGCTTAGTGGAAAAAAAGGGAAGGGAATGAAGAGAACATTTTCTGGTTTTGTTCCTCTGCGGAGGCTCTATTCAGGCCCGGCTGAATGCACAGCGTTTCACTGCTACATTTATTATGCTGAGAGGTCAAGTATTACACAGCATCTTGTATGACGCTTTGCATGCTAAGTATTTCACTTCACAAATTGACCCTTCGGTGTACTTACTACATAATGCTTTAAAAACCCTGCTAAAACGCAGGACAATTAGCAATACTTTGCCTCTCGCTTGACAAAGGGGACACCAATGTAGGTGATTGCATTTACAGTGGCGCTTTCTTCCCCCAAACATTTTTGACACATTAAGGTACTTTGGAATTGTGCAATACCAGTCGCCTTGTTGCCTCTGAATGGCTTTTTCCAGCACGCTGAGGCCAGGGAGAAAATCGCAGGCTGGAGTTTTAGGATGAAATGGACAAGAATTTCAGGCGCAGCCCTATGAAGCACCAATTAAGGGGATATTATATCATAAAAAGCTGTAATATCCATTCTCAGCCTTGCGCAGCAGCCAATACAAACCAGGGTGTGATTTTAAAAGGGGGATGTATGGCTTGATCTCTCAAGACTGCTACATTTAATTAGAAGTTCAGGGAGGGGAGGGCGAGGGGAGAATAGCTTGATTAGGAGCACATGACCTGGGCAGGCAACCCACCTCAAGAGGAAGACAGGCCACAGCAGCATGAGGCAACTACAGGGTCTCAGTGGTTGGCTGCCTGCATAAGAACAGCCTGCTAGATAAGACCAATGGCCCATCTAGTCTAACCAGATGCCTTTGGGAAGCCAGCAAGCAGAATTTGAGCCCAAGAGCACCCTCCCCTTCTGTGGTTTCCAGTCATCAATAGCCCGATCCTCCACGAATTTGTCCAATCTCCTTTTAAAGACATTTAAGTTCCTCTCTAGTGGGAGGAAGTTCCATTTTGCACTGCTTGAAAAAAGTACTTTTGTTTATCCATCCCGAATCTTCCAACATTCAGCTTCATTGGAGGTTGACACGGTTCAGTGTTATAACAGAGGGAGAAGAACTTTTCTCGAGCCACTCTCAGACACCATTTGGACACACAAAGTTCCCCTTTCTTGTTTCCCCTCAGTATTCATCTCTTAATAAGAAAAACGCAAGGCCCTTTCCATAACCTCTTGCATCACCTTTTAACAGAGGATGTCATATTTAAATAAACTATTTGGTAGATCTGGAACTTGTTGACAGATCTGGAACTATCTAACCCATCTGGCCAGCTCCATTTTGACCTTCAGAGCTCTAGCAAACCTCATAAAATAAGGCTTTTGGTTCAGTAGAGGTTGTTTTTAGGCATGACTTATTTTATTACTCCTTGCTGGTTGTTTACTCTCTTTGATTGCAGGATTTCCATTGTTAGTTACTGTAGTTTTGTGCATTTTTATTTCTTGCTTTGAGTAACCATGTAGGGAAATCATGTGGGTTGGTGTTTTTCTTAAGGCTGGAAATAAACAAATGCACCCATCAGCTGTCCACTATGTCAGCCTACAGAGCCTAAAATAGAATGCGCCAACAAGCAATCAGCTCTGCTGCAGCAAAATAAAATGCTTCTAGAGCACAGAGTTCCAAATGACTGGAAGAAACCAGCCAAGCCAAATAATGCAGGGAATTATAGAATCATAGAATTGTAGAGTTGGAAGGGACCCCGAGGTCATTCCAATGCAGGAATCTCAACTAAAGCATCCATAACAGATGGCCATCCAACCTCTGCTTTAAAACCTGCAAGGAAGGAGAGTCCACAGCTTCCTGGTGGAGTCCATTCCACTGTCAAGCAGCTCTTCTCAGAAAGTTCGTCCTGATGTTTAGTCAGAATATTCTTTCTTGTAACTTGAATCCACTGGTTCAGGTCCTAGTCTCCAGAGCAGAAGAAAACAAGCTTGTTCCCTCTTCCATGTGACAGCTCTTGAGATATTTGAAGATGATTAAGATATCTCCTTTCAATCTGCTCTTTTCCAGGCTAAACATACCAGGCTCCTTCAACTGTTCATCATAAGGCTTGGTTTCCAGACCCTTGATCATTTTGTGCCCTTCTCTGTACACTTTCCAGCTTGTCAATATCCTTCTTAAATTATGGTGCCCTGAATTGGACACACTATTCCAGGTGTCGCCTGACCAATCCAGAACAGAGCAACACTATTACTTCCCTTGATCAGGATTGTATACCTTTGTTGATGCTACCTAGAATAGAATTAGCTCTTTCTTTTGCTGTTGCATCACACTGTTGACTCATGTTAATCTTTTGGTCTACTAAGACCCCAAGATCCTTTTCACATGTACTACTGGCAGCCCAGATGTCTGTAATCTTATATTTGTGCAGCCTCAGTGTAGAACCTTACATTTGTCCATAATGAAATTCATCTTGTTAGTTTTGGCCCACTTCTCTAATCTATTCAAGTCAATTTGAATCCTGATGCTGTCTTCAGCAGCATTGGCTACCCTTCCCAGTTTGGTGTCCTCCGCAAATTTGATGAGCATCCCCACAATTCCTTCATCCAAAGCATTTATAAATATGTTGAACAACAATGGGCCCAGGACAGAACCCTTAGGCACTCCACTTGTCACTTTTTTCCAGGATGGTGAGGAACTGTTATTGAGCACTCTGCCTGTGTGGAACATTTTTCACTGTCTCTTATACAGCTGACAGATCCAGGATAGCACCAACAAAACTCTGAGTCTTCCAAAAGGCCATTTGAAGGGCATCTGTAGACCAATCAATGGGTTCAAGAGCTCCATGGAAACATTCCTTTGCTACACCTTTGCCCAATCTAAAAAAAAGAGTTGCCACTCTATTCCAGCAAGGCTCTGCTGCTTTTAATTGCATCAAGCGGAAATTCACCAGGTGAGTTTCGGGGGGGGAGAGAGAGAGAGAGAGAGAGAGAGAGAGAGAGATGGACTGGTGAAGAAAGAGGTTTAATTTTTGCCCATCACACAGCTGTGAAAATAGGTCTTCCAGGTTCGGAGAAAAAAATATAGCAACCCCTATACTATGGAATATTGTTGAGATAGTTGCTGTCCAGCTCCACTAATACCTTATTCAAATAGAATGCTTCTTTTCACTGATTTTGTTTTTGCAAAAAAAGGGGGGGTAGCCCAGCCTGCTCTTTCAGCCACATACCTCTACCAAACCTGTGCAAAGGTGGGTGCCTAGTTTGTGCTTTATATTTAAATCATTGAACTGTACTTGGAGGCCATTGTGTTGAGGTAATAATAATCAACACACAGCCTTGGAAAGGTGCAATGTGTTAGGAAGGCTTTCAGCTTGCCTAATTACCAAGCTTGTTAATCTCCATTTCAGGCTGCCTTAATATGAGCTGGATGGAGAGAGGCCCCTTTCTCACTGTGCTGGGGGAGCTGTAATTTGCATAGCCTGTCTACACATTGCCCTCAAGGGGGGGGGGGAATGCTGGGTTTCCAAAGAAAACCCACATTAAACAATGCTTCCCCTCCCCCCTTCCATCAGTGCCCCCGGGGCAATGTTGTTTTCTTATTTACAGCTGCAATCATGGAAACAAACAAGCTTGCATTGCTATTAAAAATTGAGCTTTCATTGGAGACATTTCTTGAAAAAAAATCAGGGTAACAGCAGTTATTACAAAGCGTGCATACACAGCCATATGAGGGCTCTGCCTAGTTGATATTTCACTTCCAGGCTGCTACTTCAAGGAGCAGCTCTTAGAAAAATATTGGCAAGGAGCCTGAAAAAGTACCTTTAAATAAGCAAGCTGCATTTCTTATGAAGCATCTTCTTCCACTGACGCATCTCCAGGCTATGTGTTCATTTATTTGGAAGCTCACTGGGATTATTACCTCCCTCCCTCCCCCCCCTCCTGGGAGGATTTTTGTGAATTTTACAGCTGTGTCGCTGGCGGAAATTCAACAGATGAAGCTCTTCCCATGACTGCCTCTGTTTGGGAGCGTTAAAGGCTTTCATGGGATTAATTCATTATATCGTCCTTAACAATGCTGCTTCTGCTGTTTCATTATCGCTTCAAATAGCTTCTAATAATTCTCAGCTGCGGGCCCACTGTGGTGTTGTGGCTTGACTTGGATCGGTGGGATGCAAGTTCCCTCTCAGCCGTGAAGCGAGCTGTATAATGTTGAGCCAGTCATTATCTCTCTCCTTGACATACCTTACAAATGTAGACTCGCCATGGACAAGTTTAACAATATTTGGAATTCATTTGGAATTCGTTTTTATAAATACCAAATTAGATTAAGGTCTGGTTAACTATAATAACAAGCCCACCCCCTTTTTGTAATGTACACAATAAATATATATATATTGTTCTGTTCTGTTTTTTAAAAGCATACTGTTTCTTGTTTCTTCAGTTTTTTGTGTCTTACCTTACTCTGTGCGCTCGTAATTTTGTAGTTTTTATTTTTCAATAAAGAATATAAAATAAAATAAAAAATACCTCACATACTATCTGAAAGTTCTTCCTGATGTTTAGCTGGAATCTCCTTTCTTGTAACTTGAAGCCATTGGTTGGAGTGCTCCAGAGCAAGAGAAAACAGGCTTGTGCCCTCCTCCATGTGACAGCCCTTAAGATATTTGAATATAGCTATCATATCTCCTCTGTTTCCTCTTTTCCAGGCTAAACATACCCAGCTCCCTCAACCATTCCTCATAAGGCTTGGTTTCCAGACCCTTGATCATCTTGGTTGCCCTCCTCTGTACCATAGCTGTTAACATTTCCCTTTTTTTAAGGAAAATCCCCTTATTCCAAATAGGATTCCTCGCAAGAAAAGCTATGCTCTGTACACGTTCCAGCTTGTCAACATCCTCCTTAAATCGTGGTGCCCTGAATTGGACACATTATTCCAAGTGTGGTCTGACTAAGGCGGAATAGGTAAATGTAAAGGGACCCCTGACCATTAGGTCCAGTCGTGGCCGACTCTGGGGTTGCGGCGCACATCTCGCTTTATTGGCCAAGGGAGCCGGCGTACAGCTTCCGGGTCATGTGGCCAGCATGACTAAGCCGCTTCTGGAGAACCAGAGCAGCGCACAGGAACGCCGTTTACCTTCCCGCCGGAGCGGTACCTCTTTATTTACTTGCACTTTGACGTGCTTTCAAACTGCTAGGTTGGCAGAAGCAGGGACCGAGCAACGGGAGCTCACCCTGTCACGGGGATTTGAACCGCTGACCTTCTGATCGGTAAGTCCTAGGCTCTGTGGTTTAACCCACAGCGCCACCCGCGAGTGGTGCTATTACTTCCCTTGATCTGGACACTGTACTTCTATTGATGCAGCCTAGAATAGTGTTAGGTACTTCACACAGTGCATGGTTAAACTATGGAACTTGGTGGTCACAGGAGGCAGTGATGACAACCAACTTGGATGGCTTTAAAAGAGGATTACATCACATTCATGGGGGGTAAGGCTATCAAGGTGTATTAGCTGCAATGGCTGTGTTCTACTATCAGAGGAACACAGAGGAACTGCTTTGAATAGCAGTTGCTGGAAATTACAGGAGAGCAGAATGCTCTCGTGCTGAGGTCCTGTTTGAGAGTTCCCTATAGTCATCTGGCTGGTCACTGTGTGAACAGGATACTGGGCTAGAAGCATCACTGGAATGATCCAGCAGGCTCTTTTTAATGTTTTGCTGCTCCCGTGACACAATGCATCAGTGCATCTCAAGCCCACCTAGGGACAGCTGTGGACAGGATTCCTGCATTGCAGAGGGTTGAACTAGATGATGCTCAGGCTCGCTTCCAGCTCTACATTCTCATTTGTTGTTGTTGTTTAGTCGTTTAGTCATGTCCGACTCTTCGTGACCCCATGGACCAGAGCACGCCAGACACTCCTGTCTTCCACTGCCTCCTGGAGTTTGGACAGACTCATGCTGGTAGCTTCGAGAACACTATCCAACCATCTTGTCCTCTGTCGTCCCCTTCTCCTTGTGCCCTCCATCTTTCCCAACATCAGGGTCTTTTCCAGGGAGTCTTCTCTTCTCATGAGGTGGCCAAAGTATTGGAGTCTCGGCTTCAGGATCTGTCCTTCCAGTGAGCACTCAGGGTTGATTTCCTTAAGAATGGAGAGGTTTGATCTTTTTGCAGTCCATGGGACTCTCAAGAATCTCCTCCAGCATCATCATTCAAAAGCATCAATTATTCGGTGATCAGCCTTCTTTATGGTCCAGCTTTCACTTCCATTCATCACTACTGGGAAAACCATAGCTTTAACTATATGGATGATGTCTCTGCTTTTTAAGATGCTGTCTAGGTTTGTCATTGCTTTTCTCCCAAGGAGCAGGCGTCTTTTAATTTCATGACTGCTGTCACCATCTGCAGTGATCATGGAGCCCAAAAAAGTAAAATCTCTCACTGCCTCCATTTCTTCCCCTTCTGTTTGCCAGGAGGTGATGGGACCAGTGGCCATGATCTTCATTTTTTTTTTTTATGTTGAGCTTCAAACCATATTCTCATTCTACATTCTCATACCCTCCAACATTTTTCCAGTGAAGATATGGATGTCTCATTCCATAATGATAGTTGCACTATTTATACCCCACACATCTTACTGGATTGCCCCAGCCACTCTGGGCAGCTTCCAACTTACATAAAAACATAATAAAACATTCAAAAAAATTTTTTTAAAAACTTCCCTATACAGGATTGCCTTCAGACGACTCGGGAGTCAGATAACTCCACACCCTCCAATGTTTCTCCAATGAAAAGAGGGACATCCTAAGGAAAAGTGGGACATTCCGGGATCAAATCAGAATTCAGATGGCTTTTCTAAATGAGGGACATCCCTGGAAAATAGGGACACTTGGAGGGTCTGTACTCTATGAGTCTATGATTCCCTAATGATCTACTTTTCAGGGGCTGCATGGGCGGGGCCAATAAAAGTGGGTGGGGTCAAAGCAGGCAAGGCCAGAGCTGGAATAAACAGACATGTAGCACACATGAATGTATAAAAAATACAACACACACCGGGAGACTGTTACTCTCCCCCACCTGCCCCAACAGTTAGTTTGAAAAAAGTATAGCCATTGACAGCCTTTCCCAGGATGGTTTTCCTTCAAGTATTCCCCTGGTTCACCGATATATTTTGAATTTACAAATCATTTTCTCAGCATCTCTTAATAGTTAAGGTCAATAATCCAGAATTTGCACTTCTGCTTAAGAACACAAGAACTATGTTAATGAATGGAACACAAATCCTTGCATAAATTCCAGCAACCAGTGGGTGTCATGTGATCTGCCAGAAACTGGTCTGTGGTCCATGGGTAGATTATGGTCTTCTTTTGCCCAGCCCTTAATTTTATGCTAGAGGTAGCCCATTGAATAACAGCTGCAAAAATAGTCTAAACAACGATGGTTGAAAAGCCAGATATCAGTGGTGTGCCCTATTACTAAGTCAAAGGTTTCCACCAATTTAATTAAAAATGGGCTGCTTTTCTCAGTAAATTGGCTAATGGTGGAGTTATGCTTCTTCAGATGCAGTGATTATGATGGCTTTAACTCCATAACTTTCTGGTATTCTGGGCCTTAGGTCTAGAGAGCTCTACTTCTCTTGGATTGAGCAGGGTACATCAATACTTCATTGTAGCACATCTCTTACAAAACCCACTAAGGATCCGTTTTAATCTGATTACAGAGATCAAAACAAGATTAACTAGATTACATGTGTCGTGTTGCTTAATATCTCAGCCTGTTCCACGCTGCTGGACAACAGACACAAACGCACACAGTTTCCTCCATGGCCATCAACTAAGGGAATGGAGAGTCTTGCATACCCTCCAAGTGTCCCTATTTTCCAGGGGAAATCCTGGAATAATGAAAGCCATCCTGGCTTCTGATTTGATCCTGGAACATCCCAATTTCCCTTGCCAATGCTGCCACCGAGCTCAGGGAAGAGGCTGAGCAGGCGTTTGTCCTGAGCGATGGTGGCAGCTGTGAGAGAACATCCTGTTGCCTCTCCATGGCCTCCAATGGTGGCCACTGCCAACCTCCTCCTTTGAGCGGCTTGTAGTGGCTGCTTGTGAGCAGTGAGGCTGCAGCCCCGAGACCCAGCTTTGCATGACATGCCAATTCTGTGAGGCAGGAAGAAAGGAGGAGCAGAACATAAGGAGTTTTGATTTATATAAAAAAAATGCTTTGTTCATCCACATCTAATCTTGCCCTTTCTAAAACTTATTTATTAGTGTGTATTTCTGTTTGTCATTCTAACAAAGAATAAAATATAACCGGGATTAAGGGGTTTTCTCAGGGTGGTGGATGGTGTGTGTGCTGTGACCATTGGGGATAGTGGTAGAGGCATTCACCCTTATTCTGATACAAAATGCTTATGGGGGACAAAAAATGGGGTGAGAAATGCCCCTATTTTCATCTGAGGAATGTTGGAGGGTATGGTCTTGGTGACTGGAGAGGTGCGGCGCTACAGATTTCTCATGTCAGAAGTCTCAATGGCAGAATTAAATACCATATTTTTTGCTCTATTAGACTCACTTTTTCCCTCCTAAAAAGTAAGGGGAAATGTGTGTGTGTCTTATGGAGCATATGCAGGCTGCGCAGCTATGCCAGAAGCCAGAACAGTAAGAGAGATTGCTGCTTTCACTGCGCAGCGATCCCTCTTGCTGTTCTGGCTTCTGAGATTCAGAATATTTTTTTTCTTGTTTTCCTCCTCCAAAAACTAGGTGCGTCTTGTGGTCTGGTAGAGCGAAAAATATGGTGCCTTCCAAGCTCAATGGCAGAATTAAATACCTGCTTCCTCTGAGTGATCTGCAGTGTAATCTACTTCAAAGTAGGCCTTGGACACTTTTGGAGAAAAGTTGGGTCACGCTGATCTGTATCATTATAGGCCCATCTGCATTGGAGTTACTCTCTGGGAAGAAGTGCCATGCAATGAGGTCTAAAAGGAAGTTGTTGGTCACATTCATATCATTTATGTATTTCATTGTTAAAATCCTTAACCAGCTCAGGACTGCAATGCCTCAGGGACCCGCCTTTCCCCATATGAACCAACCTGGATGCTGTAATCATCATCTGAGGCCTTTCCCTGTGTGCCTGCTTTGCAAGAAGTCTGGGTGTGGCAACACAAGAACAGGCCTTTTCTGTGGTGTCTCCCTGCTTGTGGAATGCTCTCCCAAGGGTGGCTCACCTGGCACCTTCCTCCCAGGCCTTTGGCTAATTAAGCGATCTATTGCCTTTTAAACTGGTGTTTTTTGGGGGGTCTTGTTTTTGCTAGTTACTATGGTATATATTTTTGTGTTTTTATATTGTAAACTGCATTGTGATCCTTGGATGAAGGGTGTCACAGTAAATCAATCAATCAATCAATCAATCAATCAATCAATCCATCCCATCTTTCCTCCAAGGAGCACCAGGCTCATTGTTCTCCTTCCCCCCTCCCCCATTTTATTCTTACAACAACCATGTAATGTAGTCAAAACAAAAAAAATTTCTTCCAGTAGCACCTTAAAGACCAACTAAGTTAGTTCTTGGTATGAGCTTTCATGTGCATGCACACTTCTTCAGATACACTAGGTTGGCAGACCAACACGGCTACCTATCTGTACATGTAATGTAGGTTAGGCTGATAATGAACGAGTGGCCCAAGATCACCCAGTGAGTTTCATGGCTGAGTGTGGCTTCCACTTTCTACCTTGAGCTTAGGCTTGAATTCTCAAAAATCAGGTCTTTCCTCCTCCCTAATAAAAGCTCAACAACTTTGCCCTGCACCCCTAAAAACGGGTCTTTCCTCCACCCTAATAAAATATCAACAACTTAGACCTGAACCCCCCAAAAGGGGGTAGATCACTGCCAGTTTTTAATTCTGAGAGTAGATCACAGTCTCTTGGGAGTTGGCCACCCTTGCCAACCCAACCTTTCTCAACCTTGGGTCCCCAGATGTTGTTGGACTACAACTCCCATCATCCCTGACCACTGGTCCCGGTAGCTAGGAATGATGGGAGTTGTAGTCCAACAACATCTGGGGACCCAAGGTTGAGAAAAGGTGCCGCTACACCACCATGGCTCGCCTTTCCATCTATGTCATGATTTTGTCCTTGATGTGCAGTTTTCCTGAGCAGGCACATCTGGCATCATCACTCCACACCATGACTTGGCCCCAGCCCCAGATGAAGCAACATGGTGAAAATGAAAGAAAATGGGCAAGAGAAGTAAGCACATTAACATGGAGGGAACTCTTTCTCCTGTCAGCTGAATCTCATGTTTATGTTGTTAGTATTGCTGCTAAGTCAAGACATTCATTGATAAAGTATTTCAATTAACTATAAAGACTCACACAGCTAATCAGTTACAACTGACGTACATTTGGGCTAAATACCTATAATTACAGTTGTTTCACACCTGAGTCCCTGTTACTGATGTTGTGTAACAAGCAGTCCTGATTGCTGACATCAGCCCACTTAATGTGCCTGCATTTATGTCATAATCAGATAAAATCAAATATAGAGTTAATAGTAAAACTTCTAAAACACAAGGCAAAATCCACTGGCAACATCTCCTACACAACCCCCATTGAAGCGAATGGAAGGTCTAGAGGGGAGAAGTTCTGAGATGATTGCACCTGCAGTCACTAAGATATTTGATAGGAAGCTGTGCATGTACAAAGTGTTTTATGATTTATAGTTCTCCACTTAATGATTACCCAAGAATCTTATTCTACCCACTGTTTGTTTGTTTAGCAAAATTTACCGTTTTCCCCCATGTATAAGACTAGGTTTTCCCCCTAAAAAATAATGTAAAAAATTAGGGGGCATCTTATACTCTGGGCCATCTTTCCCCACTTCCTTAAATCTTAGTCCCTCAAAATAGGGGGTGTCTTATACATGGGGACGTCTTAGAGATGGAAAAATACGGTATATACCGCTTGATTGCAGTAACTCTTCTAAGTAGTTTACAATAAATATTAAAATAATCAATAAAAACTGTTGTAAACAATGTAAATCATTTTAAAATAATTATATTTAACAAGAAGAGAAATTAAAACACATTGACAGTTTGGATACGCAGGGGAGATGATGATGATGATGATGATGATGATGATGATGATGATGATAATACCAGTTTGGTTAGGCTTGCCTAAACAAAAATGTTTTAAGCAGTTGCTGAAAATGGTCTTTCATGATTAAAGAATCCACTAACCCTTTTTGTTTTAGCCCAAGGATGGGAGTCTCAAGCCCATAGGGCAAATGTGACTGCCCGAGCCTCTGTGCCTAGCCCTCGGGACTCTTCTCAGGCCACACCCCTTCTCCAAAGGCCACACCCTTGCCAGTCATGCCTGGCACCCTCTTGGACTGCTTGTGTCTGGCTGGTATGTGTCTTTGAACACTGACCAGGCCTCTTGCTTGTCTGAATGGAGGATACAGAGGAGAGTATCAGTGTGTGTAGAAGGAGCCTACTGTACAAATGTAAAATGGTGTCCATTGCTTCAAGCTCTTTTTTTTCTCTGGCCTCACCCACCACTGGTATGTGACCCTGAAAGTTGCCAAGAAGATAAAGTAACTCTAGGAATGAAGAGGTTTCCCCTTTAGCTCCAGTCCAATGCCAGCAGAGCATTTTATGACTGTGTAATGGATATAAGGGACGTGGGTGGCGCTGTGGGTTAAACCACAGAGCCTAGGACTTGCTGATCTGAAGGTCGGTGGTTCGAATCCCCGTGACAGGGTGAGCTCCCGTTGCTCGGTCCCTGCTCCTGCCCACCTAGCAGTTCGAAAGCATGTCACAGTGCAAGTAGATAAATAGGTACCACTCCAGCGGGAAGGTAAACGGCGTTTCCGTGCACTGCTCTGGTTCGCCAGAAGCAGCTTAGTCATGCTGGCCACATGACCCGGAAGCTGTACGCCGGCTCCCATGGCCAGTAAAGCGAGATGAGCGCCGCAACCCCAGAGTCGGTCACGACTGGACCTAATGGTCAGGGGTCCCTTTACCTTTACCTTAATGGATATGGAAATATTCTTTTTTACAAGAGTAAGATTTTTTTCTGAAGAAAATGATTACAGTGTCATGTGAGTGGCCAAATCTCTTCTCTCTAGCCACAACCATTGGATCCCTTAGTTCAGTGGTGTTCAAACTTTTTTCAAAGAGGGCCAGATCTGATTAAGTGAAGGGCCGTGAGGGCCGACCAAAGGGCCGACCAAAGTTGTTGACCTTTTTAGGACTGGAGTTGTTGACTTTTTAAAAGGATTTTACACCAGGAAATAAACTGCCATAGATTAAACCAACTGGCCCCCAAAACGGACTTTGAACATGCCTGCCTTAGCTGGATCAGGCCAAAGGCCCACCTAGTCCAGCATCCTGTTCTCACAGTGACCAAACAGATCATATAAAAAATAGCATCATCAAATTGTAGAGTTGGAAGGGAGCCTAAGGATTATCTCGTCCAACCCCCCTGCAATAAAGGAATATGGTGCTCTCCCATATGGAGATTGAACTTGCAACCTTGGCATGATCAGCACCATCGTCTAACTGACTCAGCTATCCAGGTACGGATACCTTGGGGAAACCCGCAAGCAATATATGAACTTAACAGCACTCTCCCCACTTGTGATTCCCAGCAACTTATGTTCAGAGGCATTGATGTGGGAGTAAAAGGTAAAGGGATCCCTGACCATTAGGTCCAGTCGTGGACGACTCTCGGGTTGTGGCGCTCATCTCACTTTATTGGCCGAGGGAGCTTCTGGGTCATGTGGCCAGCATGAATAAGCCGCTTCTGGCAAACCAGAGCAGCACACGGAACGCCGTTTATCTTCCCACTGGAGCGGTACCTATTTATCTACTTGCACTTTGACGTGCTTTCGAACTGCTAGGTTGGCAGGAGCTGGGATTGAGCAACGGGAACTCACCCCGTCGTGGGGATTTGAACCGCTGACCTTCTGATCAGCAAGTCCTAGGCTCTGTTGGAGACCAGGTTTCAAATCCCTACTTGGCCATGAAGCTCACCTTGGGCCATTCCCTCGCTCTCTCATAGCACTAGAACCTGTGGAAATCCAATGAAGATGAATGTTGGAAGATTCAGGACAGGTTTTTAGAAAGAATTTCTTCATGCAGCGCATATTTAAACCGTGGAATTTGCTTTCCGCAAGATGCAGTAATGGTCACCAGCTTGGAACTGTTTAAAAGAAGATGAGGCAAATTCATGGAGGATAAGACTATCAAAGGCCATTAGCAATGACTGCTACTTAGTAGCTCCACTGGCAGAGGCAGTATTCCTCTTTAATACCAGTCGCTGGGTATCGCAATCAGGAAGAGTACTGTTGCGCTGAAGTTCTGCTAGTGGGACTTCCATGTGCATCTGGATGACAGCTGTGAAAACAAGATTTTGGACTAGATATGCCTTTGGTCTGATCCTGCAAGGCTCTTGACTGGCAATAATGTCTCTTTCTTGCTTAAATGCAAAGTGGAGAGGTGAGTGCAGGTGACTTTTGTGTGGCCAGAATGGAGGTAAGATTATTTATTTTTATTCTTTATTAAATTTGCACCCTGCCCTTCCTGCCCAGTGAGCTGATTGAGGTCATTTTCCATGGATCTATTCATTGTTTTCCTCTCACCTATGGAATGTAACCCCTGACAAGTTCCTCATTAGGGAATGTGACTCTGAGGCTGAAAAAGGTTTCCCACCCTTCTGTTTGTCACAACCTCACCCCGTGCGAAGCAGACACATTATCTTGGTTTGATGCTTTTAGAAATCACACATATCTCTTGAGATCCTGGCATTTGTAATTCAGGGCCTGAATGAAAGGGCGGGGGCTGCCTGCCAAAGAGAAATAATATTCTGGCCGAGTCCTGAGAAGAATGGATATGGAGAATCAGTTAATGGAGGGGGAAATTGTTATAGGTGAAAAGGTTCCAATTGCTAAACAACAATATAGTGTATGCCTTTCTCTGACTAGATCCAGAAGTTGCAGGAGAAATAAAAACACCCTACTGGGTGTTCACTGCAATACTCTTTGAACCAAGTCAAAACTTTTCTGCCTGTCTGGCCATTTAAAGTCAGGCTTGTCTTACAATAGCCTTACTATCTTTAATGTTCTCTGGTTGTGTTGCATTGTTGTAATGTTTTCTGGTTGTGTTGCATTGTTTTAATTGTATTATATAGTTCAGGCACAGGCAAACTCGGCCCTCCAGATGTTTTGCGGCTACAATTCCCATCATCCCTGACTACTGGTCCTGTTAGCTAGGGATGATGGGAGTTGTAGTCCCAAAACATCTGGAGGGCCAAGTTTGCCTATGCCTGATTGTATCACCATTCCTGGTTATATATTGTTCACTGCTCTTGTGATGGGCTGTCTATAAACAATTCAGTTATTCCTTCTTTACTTTCTGTTTTTTATCTTTCTGCATTTCTCCAATCCTTTCTCTCTTCTCAAGAACCAGGGAATTTATCGATGATTCTTCAGTTGTTGTTGCTTTTTAAAATCAGATTACATTTGAGGAAAACCTGCATACCTAGAGATTTGAGGTTCACTATGGAGACCTGATGATTGCAAAGCATTCACAGAATTTAAATCGATCGATGTTAGGTCTGAATGGACATGATTAGACCACAGGTCCAATATTTCTCTAAATGTATGCAATCTCACTCTATTTCATTAGTTTTAAATGCATAACTTAATGGAAGTTTTTTTTCCAGAAGAACTTAGTACAAAATGTTTCTATTCTGTTCCGTTCTATTTAACAAAAGCTATTCTGGTATTAAAATACCAGAGCCTTGGAAAGTCACTTTCCATTCCCATCCTTCAAACTTATCCTATCTATTCTATTTGTCTTTTACCTCTTTAGCTTTCCAACTATACAAGGCTTCCTTTTGTGCTTTAATGCTTTCCTGCCAACCATTAGCGGTGAAATATATTTTCATGCAACTCTGCCTTTTGTATTCCCCTACTTCCTTTTCTGATTTTTGATGACCATCACATTTATTGGCAATGTTTAATTAAAGCTAATATATGAGGAAGAAGTGGGGGGAGGACACTGACATAATTGAAAGATTTTGTTTTAATAATCTCTATTAGCTCTCACTTGTTTGAATCAATCCTCATGAGATTGGATACAGGTAAATAATATACCCATAAGACAATGGAGACAATGTGCTATTTATATTGGGTTTTATTCCAGGAATAATTCAGTGGAAGTTAATGGTATAAAAGAGTCTTGATGGCAGTGGGTGTGTGCATAAAACAGAAGGAACAAAAAATTATTAATTCATTGATTGCAGCTTATAATATGGATTTCTTATTACACGTCTCAGGGAAGACATTCTCCTGTACGTTCTTCTGCATTGTTAACAGCAGAATGAAAGAAAGTGGTTTGGGAAACCAATTCCATTTATGTTTTGGATTTATCGGAATCATCCTCCTACTGGAGCTTTTTTCTTTTTCGTCACTGTTCTGCGTCAGCTGCCTACACCCTGCCCCAGCTCTGAAAATTTAAAGTCTGCTTCATAAGACGTCTCATTTTGCCCTAATGGATTAGGCCTGGGCTCAACTACTACAAGCGGAATGACAATGATCTGTGTCCCTTTGTGTACTGAAGGAACACAGGGTCTTCTCTGTGGTGGCTCTCACATTGTGGAATTTCTCCCACTCTGCTCCACCCCACTGCACAGAGACATCCATTAACTCCAAAATAACGATACGGTCGGGGGGGGGGTTTAAGTCTCTGTGACATAATTTGAACAGGATTTCATTTTAAATTGACCTTGTTTTCATTACATGGTTTATTCCATCTTTCAAGGTGGTCAGGGTGGCATACAAAATTATCCCCTCTTCCCATGTTATACTCATATCTGTGGCCCAACATCACCCAGTAAGCATCATGGCTAGTATCAAGTCTTGGTTTTCAAGCCCTCCCCAATCATTTTTTCCTTTTGTTCTCCCCCAGCAAAATAGTTGGATTCTTGTACAATGCACAAAACAGCTGCTATTCTCCCAGACAAACAGGTCGAGTGGCAGACTGAGCTGCAAATCTTAAAAAATGTAGTATAAACACTGACAACTGGGAAACACTGGCCTGCAAGTGCTCTAATTGGAGAACAGCCTTTACCAAAGGTGTCATGGGCTTTGAAGACACTCGAACTCAGGACGCAAGGGAGAAACGTGCTAAGAGGAAGGCACACTTGGCAAATCCACACCGTGATCAACTCCCACCCGGAAACCAATGTCCGCACTGTGGAAGGACGTGTGGATCCAGAATTGGCCTCCACAGTCACTTACGGACTTATTGTTAAAACTGTGTTTATGGAAGACAATCTTACTCGGCTATGAGTGACCGCCAAATAAGAAGATGGTAAGGAAGTGGACATTGTACATATTTAATACCTACAGTTGCAAAATATGGGTAGAGTGCTTTTTTCAAATGAATTCAGTAACCAGACACTATATCAATATACACACAGGCCACACCTGGAGTAACCAGTTCTGGGCACCACAGTTGAAGAAGGATATTGACAAGCTGGGACATGGGCAGCGGAAGGGGACTAAGATGATAAAGGTCTGGAAACCAAGCCTTATGAGGAGCAGTTGAGGGAGTTGGACATGTTTAGCCTGCAGAAGACAATATTGAGACATGATATGATAGCCATATTCTATTAACTGAAGGGCTGTCACACAGAAGATGAAGCCAGCTTGATTTCTCCTACTGCAGGAAGTGGGACCCAAACCAATGGATTGAAACTACAAAAAAGGAGTATGGTTAAAACTGCTCAGCAGTGGAATGGACTCCTTTGGAAGCTTGTGACTCTCCTTCATTAGGGGTTTTTAAACAGAGGTTGGGTGGCCATCAGTCAACGATTCTTTAACTGTGATTCCTGCATTGCAGGAAGTTGAACTAAATGACTCTTGGGATCTCTTCCAACTCTACAGTTCTATGATTCTGCCTTTTGTTTTTCTGATATATTTTGTCATGAGAAATGAGTGTGCCTGTAAGCCATCACTGATAATAAATAAATAGGGCCATTGATTGATTTATTATTCAAATTTATATCTCACCCTTCATCTAAAAGGAGTCCAGGGCAACAAACTACGTAGTAGTAGTAGTAATAATAATAATAATAATAATAATAATCATCATCATCATCATCTTTAAAGTATTTCAAATACAGATGCAGACTGGGAAGGATTTCAACTCAGAAGGTTTCTTGAAAGAGGTTTCTTGTCACCGAAAAGACAGCTGAGATTATGCCTGCTCATATTCAAGGGGAGGGAATAATTATCTATTTGTCAGTATATAACAATGTTTCCAGTGCAATTCTGGCCCAGAACTTTATTGCCGGCCTAATATCCATAGGACATTCTGTGGAAGAGACCTCTGAGGCACAGCAGCTGTGCCAAACCAAGTTCAGAACAGGAGTTGACAAAAAATGAAGGACTCTGGACATGCCTATATCAGATGCATTACCAGTTAGTATTTTCGCCAGAGCTAAAGCACCCATTGCACTGTGGGAATTTTAGTGCAAAAACAAAAGCATGTTTTTCAACCCACTGGCAGAGGAAGAGGAGTGCGGGGGGAATGTACAACCCCCAGCAGTGCAATCCCAGTGGGGTGCCATCATGGGTGTCCCCCTGCCCGCACTGGTGCCACACCCCCACAGGCAGCCTGACACGCCCCCAGGACACACGTCATGCCCCCGCGGGTGGCGCACCATGCCCCCAGGACATGCGCCAGCCATGCCCCCACCTGCTCTCCGCCCCCCAGTGCCGGAGCATGAAGCTCCGCCACTGTTTCAACCAAGAGCTGCCATTGTCAAAATTGAAACCAAGAACAGGCATCTTCAGAACAAAAAAAAACTGGACTAATAATAATAATAATAATTTATTATTTGTACCCTGCCCATCTGGCTGGGTTTCCACAGCCACTCTGAGCGGCTTCCACAATGACCAAAATTACACTAAGATGTCACACATTAAAAACTTCCCTGAACATGGGAACATATGCTGCTTCAAATGAGAGATTTATATAGTGAGCATGGTACACCATGAAAATTCAGTGCAGCAGCAGCAGTATCTGTCATGTATTTTCACATTTGGTTATTCAAGACTTTATAGTACATCCAAAAGCCTCTTCTAAACTAGTGTCTGCCATGGCATGTGCTTACATAAAAACAATAGGCGTTGCTTTGCCTTTCATGTTTACAGGGTAAATCTGTATTTGAAACCCCTTGGTTGACAATCAGCCATGGTGTGAATACTACATTTTGCAATTCCTCAAAATAGTCAAATGATATCTGGACTCTGATTCTCTACCAGTGGCGTAGCGTGGGTTGTCAGCACCCGGGGCAAGGCAAGTAATTTGCGCCCCCTAACCAGTGGATTTCCACCCCCTAACCCGTGGATTTGCGCCCCCTAACCCTAACCCCCAGATGTTGCGCCCGGTGCGGCCGGCCCCCCTGCACCCCCCAAGCTACGCCACTGTTCTCTACTACTTAACAGGCAGTTCCACACCCCGAACTCATTGCTAAGGAGGGAGGGAGGCAGGTGGGGCTGGCTGAGGGCAGACTGTGGTTGGTGGGGCAGTTCCACATTTGCCCTAATGGACTATCCTCCACTGCTGTAACCACAGCTCAGGAAATTAACACAGTGGTGCAAGAACTTCTCTTTGCTGGTCTCTGGGTTGAATCCATATTTAGCCATGCTTAGAAGAGACCCCTCCTGCCAACCTAGCAGTTCGAAAGCATGTCACAGTACAAGGAGATAAATAGGTACCACTCCAGCGGGAAGGTAAACGGCGTTTCCGTGCGCTGCTCTGGTTCACCAGAAGTGGCTTAGTCATGCTGGCCACATGACCCAGAAGCTGTACGCCGGGTCCCTTGGCCAGTAAAGCGAGATGAGCGCCGCAACCCCAGAGTCGGTCATGACTGGACCTAATGGTTGCAGTCCCTTTACCTTTACCTAGAAGAGACCCACTGAAATCAGTGGTACTTAAATTATTCACTTGGATCCCTTGGATATCAAAGTATGCCTAAGTCTTGGTTCAAACTTCTGTTCTTGCAGGGAAAAAGTGGAATGGAACAGAGGACCTTTTCCTTTTCCTTTTTTCCTTTTTTTGCATTATTTGCTTATGTAAAGAAATGCTATCAAATATTTGTAGACTCTTACTTCCTTGAGAAGGACCATTGCTCCAATCAGAAAGAGAAAAGGAATGCCAGGAAGAGAAAAGATTGCTTGCTTTGCAGTTGCAGAAACGTGTGTGCGTGTCAGAAATTTCTAACTGCCTGTTTCCAAGATTCTTGGTTTTGCGATTTGTGTAACTTGACTTACGTCAAGTCGTATGGTCCTGACAAATAAACCTGATTCAATTTTCAACATCACCCCAAAGCTTCCTTTTCATTTAGTACAACTGCATTTATGCAATATAACTGATTAATTGCCCAAAACTCATACAGCTATTTGAATAGGATTTATTTATTCTAATGACAGGCCTAGTTTTTATGTATTGTAAAGGTTAACCATTTCAGAATAATCTGGTCTGCTGAAAATTAGCTTGCAATTCTTTGAATGAAATCTGATGCTTAATAATAAAAAAGGATATGGAGGTCCTATTAAACAAAGATTTTGCATTGCTTCTGTGTGCACAGATAGGTTAAAATCACATTTTAAAATATCAGAAACCAATATGAGCCAAAGGGGAAAGAGAGAGAGCGAGTGAGAGAGAGAGAAGCACTTGCTCATTTAAAGATCTCTGCTTAACTCCAGTCTAAATAAATATCGACATCTGGATCATGTAAATAAAACCTTTCTTAACGCAAACTTTTTTCTGACTCACATGATTGCATTAAATGTGATATTTGCTAATGGAATACCCTTTTATTCCCGGTTACTGATGGTGGATTTGTCCAAGGAACTCAAATGCCATTTCAAGCATAAAAAAAAAATCAGTCTAGAGTACTAGCTTTTTTAACAGTGCTTTTAAAGGTATATATTGTGAGGATTTTAATTCTGGAATATTTAACATGAAAACACAAAGAAACACAAAGTTTTTGTTCATTAACATAGTTATGTTTGTCTGGATAGATAGCTAGATTGACAGATAAGTATCTGGGTTGTTGGATATTTTTATATGAAAGTGCAAACAGCTGATTATTAGGAATATACACAAAATATAAATGCTGGATATATTTTTAATTGAAAAGACATGTAATTAGGAATCTATGAATTGGGCATTTGTACCGTTTTCTGCATTGAATATATTTTAAGTTTGAAAATTAAATAATTAGTGTGAAATTATTTTCTTCGGTTGGTCATGGAAAAGAATTGAAGGGGGGAGGAAATGTTTCTGCGCATTAGATGCTAGAGATACTTGGCTTCAGTCAAACCCAAAATGAATTTCCTTTGGGATCTGATTTTTAGGAGCTCTTCCCCCCCCCCATCCGCCCTTAAATAACAAGCAGATTCATGATGCAAAGCACTTTGTCTCTGAAAGCAGAAGTCCTTATACTTCCTTCGCCTAATTAATCCCATTCCAAAAACCCTATTCACTTTTTCCCAATAAAGGTGGCTCTGTCCAGGATGGTTCTGTGTATTTTCAACTGAAATGGTCGAAATTTCATGTTATTGCCTATTTTATGAGAAACGCTGAGTAGCAGGCATGTAATTATCACATCTGATTTCCTTCTCATGCTGAATATTCCCCCACCCATGCTAAAGTAGGATTTTGTTGAAAAAGCTCAAAGAATATCCAATATAGACTGCAATGTTTAAAAATAAAATAAAGTTAAATGGAGATGCAACAAGAGGATGTTCTCAGTTTGTAATATATTAAATCACTTTGTATATATTAAAAATGAACTGTACGCTACAGTCGTTTTTTAGACAACGTTGCAATATAAAACTGGCTAATAAATTATCTTTAATATTATGATATATACTGCAAGAAATATATTAACCAACACTTAAAACATTTTTGAACAATCCATATTTATCGGATTGGCATTTTTACTCTGAGGGAAAAGCAAGTAATCTTTTTTTAAAGGAATCTAAGAATTATGCACATGTGTTGAAACAAAATGATTTGTACACAAGAGATTATTTTAAAATTCAGTGATTGTGCCTAATGAAGAAAAAATGTAAAGCACAAATACTTTCTGCAAAAGGCAATAAAACGTGTTATCATATTTTTCCCATAGAAAAGTAAGCTGATGGAACTTGTAAACAGTGTTTCTGCTCTGTAGTCAGTTTTGCTGAATCAGAAGATTAAATGCTATTTTGAGGGAATTGAGAAAAAGGGCAATATTTCACATATCTAACTTTGCTCAGGATACATTTAATACAGAAATAATTGAGGCAATGTAGCACTTCATTATTTGTAATGCATTAACTAGACTATTTTAAACGAGGAGTTGATAGCAAAGAAAAACAATTATCCGGTAAATAAAAAAGCAATGCAATTACAATAAAATGCTCACTGAAGATCCACTTTCAAACAATAAATATAGCTAGATAATGTGCAGCCTGATCCACAGCCCGGTTAATCCTGAAGTACTTGGATTTCAGCCGATTTTGTTCCATTTATTTCATTGGGACTAAATCAACATAAGTAAATCCAACCGCTTTGGGGTATAACTAGGGTATGTGTGGTTTGTCCTGTAAGGATAGAATAAGATGCCAAGCAAACAAGAACACAATCACGAATGGTCAACGGCTTATTCTGTTCTTCAGCAAAGGGTTTCAAACCTCCTTTCACTCGTTATTGGAAAGATTCATTGTGATGCCTCCAGATTTTGAATGGCTAAAATGTTTATTTTCTGGCAGGTTTTTTTCTCCTTTTTTTGCATCAAGCATGTGGGAAATGTTTACTCTAAGGCTCAGATAGAACACGGCTGTAAGAAATGTTGCAGAGCAGCCAGCGCTGACTAGAGCTAATTAACTGCAATGCTCCATTCCTTGTTCTCATTTTAAGCAGGGACATACTGCACAATACCTTTTTATCTGGCTTTCCATTGAAATTTCCTTTTTAAAAACCACTTTTGGGGGATCCCAAAATTCCAGGCAATCTCCTCCTGGCAATCTTAATAACTCATGGTTAGAGTGTATTTGAAGTCAGAGAGACATTAAGTTTAGAAATCTCACACCCAAGCTAGAGTGGGAAATGTCTGCAGCGGTTCTTCCAAGTCTTAGTTTAATTCTTCTTTATTAATGATACAGCCAGTATAATTGGTGATTGATTGATTGATTGATTGATTGACTGATTTATTGTTTTTACAAGGCCTGATTCCATTTATTTATTTTTATTGAACTCTCCTCTTAATCAGCCAATCGAGAAATTGACTGAAAATCCATGTGAGAACAAATAAGGAAGAAATCCAAGGTACTCCATGAAATGTAAAGGGAACTTCTGTATTGCTAATCAGTTTTTTGCATGGAACATGTGGCCTTCACAGCCCTAAGACAACAAAGAAAAGCCTTGAAGCAAAAAGTATAGGATGCTGGACTCCTTAGAATGTTTCCGTGCTATATCTGCAAAATATTAAAGTGCTTTCCCATCTTTTCAACCCTATCAGAGATATATATGCCCCAATGCAGTGGTAGCAATAGGTGTTGGTTTAGCATTTGGAAACTGGTTTCTATGCCTGCAGCCAGTGTGGTAGAGTGCAACCAAAATGGAGCTCAATGGGAGGAAAGACCTGCATCTATCAGTAGTTTAATGCATGAGAAGCCCTCTATATCTATCTCCCCATTCTAATTCTCTGCAATCAGCCTGTTTTGTGTACCTGAGAGCAGTAGCCTTCTTCTGTGCTACAGTTTCCTAAAATCAGGGTGATTACGAGGCAGTGAGTCCAGTTGATTTTGATGGAATTTCCATCCATGTTTTATGTTCAGGACCAGAAAGTTAAAATTATATTAAAGGTTTTTTGTTTCTGTTTTTTACAAGTGTGGACTGAGTGAAAAATATATAATTTGGATGATTACAAAGTTTAATCAGTTCAATCAATAGACTGATCAACTAAAGCTGTGCTGCTCTATCTGATAGATGTTTACAAAGTAATTAGTTCCTGGGAATTCAATGGGTCTTACTCCTAAGAAAGTGTGAATGAAAATGAACATATTAAAGAGAACTTTTCTATCCAACAACAAATGGGAGCTTTTATTCATTAAGTTGCAAGTTATCATACACATCTTTCAACATCTCAAGGAAGACATCTGTATTGAGGTTTTGGTAAAAATATGAATTGGTTAGAAGGTAAGTAGTTGATTTAACTGCAAATGTCATCAACTGACAACTCTAATCATTCTCCCCAACATTTGATACAGACAGATGTTTTGCTATTCCGAAATATTTGGTACAAAATAGGTAAAGTGATATCTTTCGCTGAAACAAATTTTGTTGGTGAAAGGTTATGCAAGTTGATAGTTAAATTGCAACTCTTTATAAGCTGAAAATGAAACATATTTTTACCAGCTATAGATAGGGCAACACAACTTGCTAATCAAGTTTATTAAATGACTTCCGACTAGCTTTGCTATCCCTCAAGAAAATTAAAATCACCCTTTCCATATGTCATTTAACAATCTATCCAGAAGTCACAATACTGAAAATGGGTGAACGGCTAATAGTATTCTGGTTCTGGGATTTAGAAAATCTCTTTGTTGCCTGAATAAAACTTCCAGTTCCTTGTACATGGTAAGACAGCTGCATTTTTATGACTTAACTAATGTTCCATTGAGAAATGCAATTTGATGTGTTCACCTTTCCTTTTAATGTTATTTCCAGAACTACTGTCTGTAAGTTTTCTGGGTCTCCATTCTGTCAGTTCATTTCTTAAACCAGACCAGAAAAATGCCTCACAATTTTAACCTTCAGAAATAGCTAACAGACCTTGAAAAGGCACAGACAAAAATGCCCAAGATCCAGCGATTCATGTGCAATTCTGTGCATTGACATGCCTAAAGCTCCACTATCCACAGGTCTAAAAAGTGTCCTGTCTGCAGGAGCAAAAGGATGAGGCAGTAAGAATCGAGGACAGTGCTGCCTCTAGAGTTGTTGCTGTTGTTTTAGGGACAGGTTTTGGAAAAGACACCTTTGGTGGGACCCACTTGGCCTTGGATACCCATGAGTTATACACACCAAAAGTATGCATTACAGTAGGGCTGGTCCTAAAGTAAGACCAAGTGAGGCAGTTGCCTCTGGTGGCAAATGCTGGGGAGTGGCAGCAAAGTGTTGGAGGAGAGAGTTGTATGAGCCACACGCCCTGTCCCGTGCCTCCTACACTTGTCTGCTGACCTAGCAGCACATATCAAATGTACTGTAAAATCAGATGTCTGCTTATAAAACATGAAAAATCCTATCCATGCCTACTCAGAAGTACGGTAAGTTCTATGAAGTTCAATGAGTTTACTCTAGGAAGAAGCATGGATAGAATCACAGCCTAAGTCTTGGAATGTTACAGGGCCTTCTGGGAAAGTATAGCCCATACTGTAATACATTTAATTGGCTTAATAATTTATCTTGTTGCAGAACTGTTGATGATGCATGAAAAACATAGGTTGCCAACTTTTGCAGGCCCAGGGGCCCATTATGTGAACTGAGAAACTGTTCTGGACACCACAACCTATTCTAATTTCAGAAGAGGGAAGGGACTCTGTAGGTAGAGATGCACACACGTGTGTGTTGTTAGCAGCCTTTGTACTAGAGTTTGGATAGTTAGTGTTTATTTTAAGTATATAGATATAGATACTGAATTTTACACAGGGCAGGTACTATCAATAAAAGTTAGAGTTGTATTCCATGAAGTTGGACTACTTTTCTTTCCCAAACATCCAAAAAGAAAGTGTTGCACTGCTGTGGAATAAATTCACCGAGTACATGGTGGTAATAACTTTCCATGTGATATAAATGCCTGCATGAAGATATTTAAAACAGCACACAAAGACTGCACTGTGTAATCTGGTGCTATATGGTACTGACTTTCATGGAACATCTGTGTGTGTGTGTGTGCGCACGCGCGCACGCGCGCGCATGTTGATCTGTGCATATTCAGTTTAAATCACCTTTAAAATCAAAGTTCTTTGATTTCATGGAGCACTGGGCTGGAGCCAAAATGAGTAAAATAACACATCAGAAACAGTTTGATAGTGAGGTACACATCTTTGGTCTCACTTCTGTCCATTATCAGTAGACAGCACTCAGTGACGAGACCAAGGAATTTAGGACCATACAAATTTTGAACTCGGTTCCATAGTGCCTCGTGCAGCCATGTTGACCAGATCAGCCAAATCTGCAGCTGCAGAATATCTCTTTGCATTAGCAGATTTTGTTTGTCTGGCTGCTTTGCACTCCATTTGTATCTGGGAGTATAAGCGGCACAGAGCCCAAGGCACCCACACAGAACAACTCGACACAATAGCTTGTAAAATAGGCTTAAAAGGTAAAGGTAAAGGGACCCCTGACCATTAGGTCCAGTCATGACCGACTCTGGGGTTGCGGCGCTCATCTCGCTTTATTGGCCGAGGGAGCCGGCGTACAGCTTCCGGGTCATGTGGCCAGCATGACTAAGCCTCTTCTGGCGAACCAGAGCAGCGCACGGAAACACCGTTTACCTTCCCACCAGAGCGGTACCTATTTATCTACTTGCACTTTGACATGCTTTCGAACTGCTAGGTTGGCAGGAGCAGGGACTGAACAATGGGAGCTCACCCCATTGCAGGGATTTGAACCGCCGACCTTCTGATCGGCAAGTCCTAGGCTCTGTGGTTTAACCCACAGCGCCACCCACATCCCAAAATAGGCATAGGTACCCTCCATTTCCTGCTTATGCTTTTGCTGACTTTCCACACAACCTCTTCTCACTTTACTGCCTGAAACCAATTCATGCCTTACTTATGACCTAAACCACCTTTATGTGATAATAGTACATGGAAATGTGGATGGGAACATCTGGGCTGATCTAGATATGAACAAGTCTGGTTCTTTAATAAGAAGATCTCCGTTAGATCAGCCAAAAGCCTTTCTAGTCCAGCATCCTATTCCCACGATGGCTGAACAGATGCCAATGGGAAGCCCACAATCAGGACATGAGTGTAACATCCACTCTCCCCTCATGTGATTCCCAGCAACTAGTATTCAAGGTATATTCAGAGCTAATGTTTTCTGACATTATGGCTCAACTAATTTGGTTCCTCGAAAATACTTCCGCTTACACATAATGAGTTGTAATTAGTCTTGTTCTCAATTGGCTACTCACTTTTGGCTCCTGGCCATACACTGTGTTTTGAGCTGGCCATGTTTTTATCTCATCTCACATCCAAATCAGACTCCGTGACCTCAACTTTGGTCCTGCTTCAGCCCAGCATTTATCTGTAATCTTGGTCTTACCTATAACTGTACAATTACATTAATCAGCCTTGATAATAAGTCCTCTGTTGTCACAACAACATGCCTCTGTCCTTATAGTACAGTTTGGTAAAAAATTATGAGTCAAATAAAAATATACAAAGAGGGATAAAAATGAAAAAAGAAAGAAAATTCAGCCCACTCAGGATTCCCTATGGGAATGTTTTAAACCCAAATTGTTTGGCTTATACAGAACCCAAGGAAGTACAGAAACAATAACACTGAATGGAAAGACAAGATATAAATGTTCCCAGAAAGTACATGTCAGTACCTATGTAAAGTTTCAACACAAGTTGGTTCTGCTACACTTTTTCTCCAGCTCCTTCTGCTTGGAGAAAAATGTCACGTTACTGATCCCTTTTTGGATGCCATTTCTCCATATATATTTTTTAAATGGAAAAATACAAAACGCTTTACAATATTTACAATCTTTTAATAGCATGCAACGGTTAAAAGGCAAAAGCCGCTTTTTCAGCTAGCAAACAGATTAGCAATATGACAGTCCATGCTTCCAAGAATGATGCATTCATTCCAGTAGTTAATTGCCTAAAGTTGCATGGGAAAGGTGTGTGTGGTTTGTGGAGCTCTTTTGCCTTCAGATCATAAGGTCACATGACGTGAAAGAGAGTAGAAGCTTTTAGGATAGTGGGAGAGGTAACAGTCATAAAATAAAAGCTTGATACATAGAGTCAGTGACCCAGGTCCATCATGTTGGTGAAGAATGAGAGTAGCACACCTGATCTGTCACCTCCTGTGCAATGACTCTGCTCCCCATTCTCCACTTACAGTTAGTCTGTAACCAAGTAAATCTAAACAAACAGTGTCAACTGCTGTCACTAGCAGTGTGATAATGCTATCCATTTAAAATGGCTGTAGGCCACCTCTGATCCCATCCATCTTTATTTTCCCCAGCTCTGTCTCTATTACTTCTCCTGAAGGACTTTTATTCTCTCTCCTGTGCTGTTCCCTTTGACTTGTCATGTGCACTTACATATATTCCAGGTTGATTTTGTTGTTGCCTATCTTTGGACATGGAGGACAAAATCCCTTCCCAATGTCTGGAACCAGCTAGAGAAACCATCTATATGATGCATCACACCTGTAAACAAGATTGTGTCTTATTTTGTGCTCTGAATCCCACTGGTTGAGACTGGTCAACCAAGAGGTTCATTCACTACTGTAATGCTGTGTTATATCCTTTCCTTCTACAGAACCATAGAATTGCAGAGTTGGAAGGGACCCTGAGGAATCTCCACTAAAGCATCCATGAGAGATGGCCATCCAGCCTCTGCTTAAAAACCTCCAAGGAAGGAGAGGCCACCACCTCCTAAGGGAGTCCGTTCCACTGCTGAACAGCTCTTACTGTCAGAAAGTTCTTCTTGATGTTTAATTTTTGTTTGATTTTGTATCACAGATGTTTACAGCTAGATGGAGCACAGACCTTAAAAATAAAAAAAACACTCTCCCAGAAACAGGCAACCCCTATCAAATGACCAAAAAAGCCAAATAAACTCATTTAAAATAATAATAATTAAAAAATAAATAGGAAGGGCAGGGGACCTTGGTGGTTCCACTGGGGGTGTCTGAGAGTTCCATTAAGCCCACAAGGGCATGAGACCAGTTTACTTATGGGATTGCATCTTCCCATATGTGCCCACTCAACTGCTTTGATCTGCAGAAGTATAGTGGTACTTCGGGTTACAGACGCTTCAGGTTACAGGCTCCGCTAACCCAGAATTAGTACCTCAGGTTAAGAACTTTGCTTCAGGGTGAGAACAGAAATCGTGCTCCAACAGCAGGAGGCCCCATTAGCTGGTGCTTCAGGTTAAGTACAGTTTCAGGGTAAGAACTGACCTCCAGAACGAATTAAGTTCTTAACCCAAAGTACTACTGTATTGTTACCTGTGCCACATAATACACATTCCACAGCTATAAGAAATCAGTATTTTAGTGTGGTAGCATTGTGACACTTCGGAACTCCCCACCTGTTAATATCAGGCAGGCACCTTCACTGTACTCCTTTCAGTGCCAGCTTAAAACATTTTTGCTTAGGCAAGCCTATCCAGACATGCAGGTGTTGACATTTTCAAATCTCCTTTGCTGTTATTGATCTTTAAATGTTGTTAACTGGTTTTTAACCGTTTAGTACAGGCTTCCTCAACCTTGGCCCTCCAGATGTTTTGAGACTACAATTCCCATCATCCCTGCTAGCTAGGGTTCCTGCCAGCTAGGGATCATGGGAGTTATAGACCAAAAACATCTGGAGGGCCGAGGTTGAGGAAGCCTGGTTTAGTAGTAATTTCAATATTTCTAGCAGGCCACTTAGAGGTTATGCTCAAGCGGTAGATTTGTTTTTAAAATAAAATACATAAAATGAGTGCAGTTGCTTATGCAGCCAAGTAGCACCACACATGCACAAACTCAAGAGAGACGGGGTAGTAACAGGCTTAGGAGATGGAGCATTTGGGGAGGGAATATTCTAAGGGAGGGGAACTCCCTAAACCAGGCATAGGCAAACTTGGCCCTCCAGATGTTTTGGAACTACAAATCCCATCATCCCTGACCACTGGTCCTGTTAGCTAGGGATGATGGGAGTTGTAGTCCCAAAACATCTGGAGGGCCGAGTTTGCCTATGCCTGCCCTAAACAGCCCAATGAGGACTGAGCATGTTCAATGGTCACTGAATGCTAATGCTGACAGCTGTGAGTAGGTTAGGATCTGAAGCAGCAGTAGAAGTCCTCCATTGGGCTTCTTCTCTCTTCCTCATCTTCCCCTGAGTTACCTCCAGATCTAAACTCTTCTGAGTGAGTGGTGTGTCATCAGTGGTGTGCACGTCCAACTAGTGTGTATAAAATATTTGCGGTCTTGCAGCAGGCAACCCAGAGGTAATAATAAATAATTTGGTCCCAGTACTCTGGAGGGATCGTGCTGCAGGGTTGACAATTTTGCCATCGTGTTCAGAACTTGGAAACCAGGCAGGGAGGGCAGAGGTACCCATGTATTTCAGCTCAGGAGATGTGGAATACAGACCATAAAACACTAAGACATTTCTTGAAATGACAAAGTGTTTTTGCAGGGGGAGAAGGGGTAGCCTTGCGGTGCACGCCATATTTTAAAAGAGCTGCATGAATGATCTTGCAGTTGAATGGTATAGTGCTCGACCTCTAAAGAAAGGGGGGGGCGGAATCATTAAAATGAAACTTTTAAATGGTCAGAAAGTGGAGTGGGCAGGAGATGGGAGGAGAGGGGAGATGTGTCACTCAACGCCAATGATGTCACAGGTCCTGTTCCAAAAGTGGCCTGCAAAGTTCCCCCTCCCCACCGACTTGTTTCCCCCCACTGTAATAAAATACTGTGGTTTGAGTTCTGAAGAAATATGGTATCTCCATGACAGCAATGCTATGTTTGGGGGCTGGGATCACAATCACTGTGCATATTGAGAAGGAAAGATATATTAAAAGCCTGAAAAGACTTTTCATTAGGAAATGCTTATTTTTCTGAGATCACATATGTATCCAGCTCAGATTAATTTGCTCAGTGGAACATTTAGTTATTTACAGACAGACATTTTCCCTAGTCTGGGCTCAAACTTTGATTAGTTTTGTTTGTTAAATCCTGGTTATTCTCATGCCCTAATATAAATTATGTTTGGGGTGTTTTCTGAGTGCATTTACAGTTTTTGCAGAGCAGATTGGGAGAAACTAACTTGCTAATAATAAAATAAATTGGGTGTGTGTGTTGAAACAGAAGTGAACATTCAGAGTTTAGTCTGTCCTGTTTCCAGAATGTTGTTAGCACTCTTGTCCTAAGTACAGGTTTACTTGAAAGTACCGTAAATCCCCTTGAATTCAGTGATTCCGCTTGCCCTACAGGTTGATTCAGAAGTCAGTTTGCAAAGCACTGTTGCATCCGAGGTTTCCAGTGAAGGTAGGACAACATCTTTCATAACTCCCATGCATGTTCTCTGACTGAAGTTTATTATAACATTCTTAACTTCAAGTAAAGCCTTGGCTGCTGCTAGGTTATCAGGGCAGCATTCCAAGCTAGGTGCATTTCTGTAACATTTGGGACAATATTGTTACAAAGTTCGTTTAAAATAATCGAGGTGCTTTTTATATATAAGAACCCTGGAGTAAACAAAGTACAAGAAATCCTAACTCCCATATGATTGCGCTGAGATTAGGGTCTAATTGCTTAAGGTTCAGGTGGAATCCGCAGGCTAAATCCTATAGGGGCGAACTGAATTTCTTAATCATTCTGTCAAAAGCAGAGGGATGAGAGCCCACACGCTTCCTAA
This sequence comes from Podarcis melisellensis, assembly GCF_964234715.1. Taxonomy (NCBI): domain Eukaryota; kingdom Metazoa; phylum Chordata; class Lepidosauria; order Squamata; family Lacertidae; genus Podarcis; species Podarcis melisellensis. The sequence continues at coordinate 32,840,968 of NC_138528.1, read as the reverse complement.
CAAGTCATTTTAACAGTTACAAGCTCCTTACAAAGACCACACAGGGAGCCTAAGAGATGCAAATCGAATTCTAATCCGTGGTCATTCTGCGGGGCCTTCAACAAAGATGTGCTAAAGCCTAATAGAAAAGAAATCAGTTCTCTGTCACCAGCTCCTAGGAAAATCTATTAGAGAAAGTACAGATCTTGTATTTACAGCCGTTGCTTTTAAAGGTTAAGGACAAGTACATGTAAAAAGGTAGCCTGAAGGATGGTGGGTGTGTTTTTTTCCGTGTGAAATATTGGACAAACCCCTAATGATTATCTTCTCATTTTATCCCTCAACGTGCTTTGATAATTTAGTTTGTATTCATTGGACAAAAGAATAATCCTTTCGAATACGTGGAAAACAAAAAAAGGGGGGAGTGATAGTACCCGATCCTTGCCAACTTTAGGCGGAAAGCAAGTCCCATTGGTTTCAGCAGACCTCATTCCTATTAAATGTGGTTAAGAGTAACAGCCAAACATTAAATACAAATAGGAATGATTCACATTAATTTCTCTGACTTTAACTTCCACATAAACGTACCAAAAGATCGCGTCCTGGGACAAATTTGACTTCCATGCCCACCCCCAAAAGGATTGGATCACTTTAAGAACTTTTTGGCTTGTGTTAACAAATCAGTTCCGCGATCCTATGCATTTTACGCGGAAGTAAGTGCCACCGAAGCTAAGGGGACATTTCTGTGCTTAGAAGCAGCACGCATCCTAAACGTTGATCGAGGCTGCGATCCTAGCCGCGCTTACTTTTGCGTCAACTGACACTAGCTCTAAGAGGACCCCACTCCTAAATACATTTTCGTGGAGAGAAGCCCCACTGGATTCAACAGGAATGGCTTTCAAGGAAATTTGGCACCGCGTTCTAGACCGCCTACTCTGCGGTTGCCTTAATTCGGAGGACCACTGGCCAGAGAGAAGATGTCGGAAGTACTGTTGGAACAGCGATTTGAGATTTGAGAACCTAGAAACCGAAAGCAGGGAATTAAAGGTGGGCATCCGGTTACGAAAGGGAGGAGGGAGAGGGGTTTCCCCTCCTCTATTACCTTCTCATTTCGCTCAGTGTTAAATGGATTTACACGGAGCTAAATCCTATAGTTTGTGGAACGCCAAAATTCCGGCCTGCCGCAAATAAAGCACTACTTGCTAAGCCGTCTTATTCAGAAAGAAGCTCCACTGAGATGAATAGGACTCACTTCGGCGGAAACCTGTTTCGGGTCCTAGTAGAGCAAATGCCTCAGAACATTTTAAAACCAGAAGGCAGCTAAAAACAAACCTCCACAGAAAAAGAGAGAACTTACACGGCCACAGCTTAATATTTTGCAGAGCTGCATGCGAAAGTTTAACGTAGAAAATGCGTCACGTGTGAATTCTGCTTAATACTGGATATAAAGGGGGAGGGAATCCAGCTTGTCGCGTTCTATCTGATGTCACTTTTCCATTTCCATTTGTATCTGATCTGGGCAATAGAAATATCCATTGATGGAGGTATGTAGGAATGCCATTCTCTTACTGTCTAGAGCTCTGGCCCTCCCTGGTCAAATCCGGTTTGACTCCTTCCTTGAGAGCAACGGTTGGCTACAAATGGTTTAGCTGCAGGTTCCATTGTGACACCAAGGAAGGGATTCCGGATGAAGAGCTCTGCTCGACTCCTTTTCTCTTCAGAACTTATTCCGGATTTGGAACTCCTGAACTCGAGGGAACTGACTTCCGAGCGACCGGTTTGGGATCTTCCCAGTGATGGGTTATGGGTTGTCTTCAAAAGTTTGAAACGGACTGTTTGGATGCCACCGTGGTGATGGGCAACGTACCAAGCGGTCCCTTTAAACTCTAACAATCAACGCACCATTTCAATTCGACGCCGTAAAAAGTGTATCTACTAACTAAACATAATAGTGTTCCTCTTTTAGTTGGGTAGCGAAGGATATTTTCCCTGCTTTTGGGTGCTGGTGGGTGCACATCCCATGTGTGGCTTTATTACTTTCGGCTCTTTTGTGGCATCTTTGCATTTTTAAGTAGTAGTCCATCGCTTTAAAACTCCCCCCCCCCCAATGTAAAAAGCGATGGATAAAATGAATTAATCCTAACAACAAAACGGAATGCAGTCTCCCTTGACCTCCGGTTGCTGGCTATCCAAGGGGCCTAAATTTGACCAGCAGGAGAAGGACCTGATCTGCCAGATATTCTGCTCGGGTGCATCTCGGATTTGCTCTGCGAAGCCCAAGACGCTTGCATCTTTTTCATTTCCCAAGAGGTACTGCCTCCTCTCCTCTGTCCCTTTGAAGGAGACAGTGGGGGATCTTAACGATACCAAATGAAAAGCGTCCCTTTAACAGAGCTGTTACGTACTAACCTTGGATCCTAGAACAACAGGCAAGTGGGATCCTAGAATGCAACAACTGATTGGCTTGCAGGAGAAGACCAATCAGGCTCCAGGAAGAAGTTAATCAGCCTATTAGGATGGTGGGATCGCAGAATGCAACAACTGATTGGCCTGCAAGAAAAGACCAATCAGGCTCCAGGAGGGAAGCAGAATCAGCCAATCAGGCGGGACTCATTGTGTAAATAATGTATATAAAAGCCTGAGGTTTGGGGGGCAATTCAATCGCTGTTTTACAAGCTGCAATAAAGAGCAAGAAATCACTACAGGATTCCGAGTATATTGCAAGAGCTTATTTGCTTCCTTATTTCTGAATGTCTCGAAAGTATCTAGTTACAGATAGGTAGCCGTGTTGGTCTGCCACCACTGAAACTTCTGTTTCAGTGTATCTGAAGAAGTGTGTATGCACACGAAAGCTCATACCAAGAACTAACTTAGTTGGTCTTTAAGGTGCTACTGGAAGGAATTTTTTTGTTTCGAAAGGATCTGATTGCGGCCCCTGCCAACTGGCAAATGAGTGTGCCCTGTCACTCAGGCAGCAGGCACGCCCCAGTCCATCTCCAAGTCCTGGGGAGGGAGGGCGGGAGGAAATATTGGGAGCGGCATTGGATAGGCTTTGGTCCATCTAGCGACACTGACTGACAGAGCCTCTTCTTCAGGAGTTCAGGCGAGGGTCTTTCCCGAATCCCATCCCTACCTGGAGATCCTGAGGACTGAACCTGGGACCTTCTGCACCTATGGCACATTCAGTACTACTGAGCTACAGTCCTTTCCCCAGAAGTGGTGTGATCCAGACCTCGGCCGAGGGCTGCAAGTTTCGCACTGGCTTGGATGAGGTGCAGATCGCAGCATTCCCACTCTTCCGAAGGGGCAAGACAGGGAAGCTGCGAACATCAGACTGTGTGTGTGTCCTTCCCCCAACTTTTCCACCGGGTTCCTTAACCTAAGAACCAAGCCAAACGGTGTCACTGAGTGTACCTCTAGGACTGATCTTCGCTAAGTTTCGACAGCAGACACCAGGGAATGCTGACAGTAGCCTTAGGCCCTGCTCTTTAGCTCGGAGTTTTCGACTTGCATCCGTATACATAAGCAAAACCTGCTGAATCCGCCCAGTGGCCCACATAGTCCAGCCTCTTGTTCTCACAGCGGCTAACCAGAAACCTGTGGGAAGCCCGCAAGCATTTCCAACCTTTGTCTGGGACGCAGCCACCAGATGTTCTACATATATGCTCTGCCTCCCTGCCTTCTTTTTCGCACACCATGTTCCCAGGCAATATTTGAGAGCATCCCGCAGTTTATTCACTTGCGCTGAGTAGCACCAACAAATAATCCCCACCTTTGGCTCCATTGCATTCAGGGGTGCCCACTTGGATAACATATGGGGGAGCAGGTAAGCCCCCATCCCATAATCGGTCCCATGATTTGGCGCGCGCACACCATTTGAATGACAATACTCAGCAACTTTGAGGGTCTGGTCCCTCAAATATTTTATTGGGAGACAGCGGAGGGACCTCGGCCCCTATGATTGCATTTTACACCCCATCGTGGCCATCCAGGAATGGCTGTCGGCTGGAAACCTGCGTCGCAGGGGATTACACTAGATGACTCTCGGAGTCCCTTACAAATCTACAATTTTATGATTTCTATGATTCCTAAACGTGTTTAATTCGAAGTAAATCTCGTGGGTTTCAGCATCCCAGTGGGGCACAGTCCAGCTGACGCAAAGCCTGTGTTGAAGTCCTAGGAAAGCAAGCCGGAGAGTCGGATCTTTCCCATTCACATCAGGGCAACCTGCAAGGGTTTCGCCTGGGCTGGATCGGACTTCTAGATCTAAGAAAGTGAGCTGACAACAATCGAACCTGGAAGTCAAGCCAACGTCGTCTCGTTTTGCGTTGTTTCTTCTCTAAGTGCACATGCGCTCTTTTACTTGGGAAGCTTTCCAGAAGTGCTAGCAGAATTTTGTTCCATTTAAATGCAACCAAAAAATATATTCCTGTGGACAAGCATCCCTGGAACTGACTGAGTATGAGAAGCATCGGGGTGCTGTCCTTATGGGGCTATTAACATCATGCACTTGACTATGGGGTCAGAGCAGAGCCAATCCACTCGCCTACCTGCCGTTGGTGCCCCGGCCAGGCCAGGAGTTCCATCCCACCTTAACTCAAAGTTCTTCGGTTAAAGATAATTCAGCCTTTATTGAACTTAAATGGGAAACCCGTTTCAAAGTATCCAAGGTTCAAGTTAACTGGAATGCCGGTCCAGCTGCTAGTGAACTGACCAAAAGAGGCACATCGTTGGCTTCGCCTGGTTGTTCAGGTCAGCAATTGCCTCCGCCATCAAATTAGGATACAAAACGTTAATCGGTTACATTTATTTTAAAAATGAATTTTAGCAGGGCTTTCCACTCGAGGGATTCCCTGTGGAAATGTCTTTGTCGCTGGTGATTTAGGCTACATTCTCCCGCACCTTTGCCTAGGAATAAGTCCCATTGGCTTCTGTGCCTACCCTTGAGCAGGCATGTTGCACCAGAAGCGGTTTAGTCATGCTGGCCACATGACCTGGAAAGCTGCCTGTGAACAAACGCCGGCTCCCTTGGCCTGAAGGTAGACGAGCGCGACGCCCCATAGTCGACTTTGACTGGACTTGACCGTCCAGGGGTCCTTTACCTTTACCTTTTTACAGGAGTAGCTTCTACCGTACAATCTTATACGTGTGTATTCAGAAGTAAGCAGCATTGAGTTCAGTACTTACTTCCCTCTCAAGTTGACGCAGGGCTTGCATTGAGTTTCATACCCTTTGAAGGATCGCCAGAGCCCCCGGTGGGACATATTTCGCAGAGCAGAGCCAATCCTTCAGATTAAGTATAGAATCGTAGAAGCTGGAAAGGACCCTGTGGATCATCTATGCCAACTCCGTGCAATGCAGCACTATGCAGCTGTCCCACAGGGGGATCGAACATGCGACATTGGTATTATCAACACCATGCTCTAACCAACTGAGCTATTCGGTAAATGAGCTCCTTGTTTTATTTCAGTGTCTTTTATTTTATTGATAAGAATGTGCTACTGACGGTCAACCTTTGAGGTAGAGCACCTTAGAAACTCAAACAAAGGCATCAGTGTTGGAGTCTAAAGTTATTCTTTGTTTTTGAAATTGTTCCAACATACGTGTGTCAGACACTCCTTATCAGGAGCGTCAACTTGAATAAAATATTGTGGGGGTCCACGTAAGCCCCGCCCCTAATAATTGATCACATGACGCAGCGCACACACATAATTGGAATGGGAATGCCCATCAACTTGGGTGTGTGTGGCCCCCTTAAACATTTTATTGTGAGGCCAAAGACCCCGAAGCCTCTAGGAGTTGGCTCCTATGGTCCTAACCACAAACCGATCACTTCATTCATGGGATGTTCGTTCCTTAAAACATTATTTATATCAGGAGACTCCTGGTTCATTACGTGCCTAGCACACATTTCAGACCAATGGTTCCAACCACGGGTGACAATTTGAATAAAACACGGGGGGGGGGCAGGTAAGCCCCGCCCCACATATTCAATCACGTGGCATGGCACACACATACAATTTGAATGGAAATTCCCCTCAGCTTTTTGGAAGGCAGCCCCCTCAGATATTTTATTGAGGGCCGAAGGGACCTCGGTCCCTAGGGGTTGGTTCTTATGGTTCCAAACAATGCAGAAGCCAAGGTCCCAGGTTCAAAACCTGGCATCTCCAGTTGAATTTTTTCTCAGGTTTGGGACCTTGAAGAGCAGCTCCGGGCCAAAGAAAAACTGGACCGAGCAGCTCAACCACCTGGCTTAGTATAAAGCTGTTTCTGGATTACATTTAGGGGGAAGGATGAATCCGGCTGTAAGAAAAGGATGGTTTCCCCTTCCCATACAGTCTGCTGTCCAAGCGTCGTTGCGCCACCTCCTATTCCTTTCCATTGGGGCTTCTCAGAACAACTTCCTCGCTGGATCGTGCAGGAAAGATAATTTAGCTATGCATACTCGTTTTTAAGATGTGCTGTTTTATTGAAAATTGGTTTACCTACAACGTAGCTTTGAGATGTGTTTTTCTTTTTTTAATAATAATTTTTATTTATTAGATTTATATACCGCTTTTCATCATAAGATCTCAGATCTGATTTTTGATTAAATGGTTTATACACACACCCCCCCAAAAAGAAAGAGAAATAAACAAATAAATAAGTGGAAAGAAAGCAGGCGTTAATTTGGGAGGCTATGTAGGAAAATCGGAATCCAAGAACCCAACTCTCAATTTGTGAAGAGGACGAGGATCCAGGTAGCCTCCGATTTCTTTCTACTTAGGAACATCTAGCAAAAGATAAAGAGGAAGCAACCGGAAGCGGTTAGTAAAAGAGCTGCCTTTGGAGTCAAGGCCTCTCATCTGGCACTGACAGAACCGGGAAGATGGCGAGGAAGCGGGACAGGGATCCTGAATATAGAGGCGCCTTCTCAAAAGCCTGAAATCAGCGATAGCGTTTGCGCCTGCAAACCGCAACCCGTTCAAGCCAACGGCGAATCTTCCATTGCTTTCAATGGCTGCGGAAGCCCCCACCCCGAGGTCCCCCCCGTGGTTCTTGTCTTGCCAGTCCTCAACTTCTTTCCACCTTCTTCTTCATAAACAGCGATCATAATGATTATTAAGGAGCGGTGTGGGCCTCTTAGCTTTCACTTAGCTGCTGGCACTTGACTGGCAAAGCGGGAGGGGGGCAGTGGCGTAGCGTGGGTTGTCAGCACCCGGGGCAAGGCAAGTAATTTGCGCCCCCTAACCCGTGGATTTGCGCCCCCTAACCCTAAGCCCCAGATGTTGCGCCCGGTGCGGCCGGCCCCCCCTGCACCCCCCCACGCTACGCCACTGAGGGGGGGTGGTTCCTTTCTACCAACACAGCCAAGGAAGTGGCTCCGAAGACGGTGCCCAGAAGCAGGCAGGGCCTTGAAGAGACTACGGTCTCTTGCTTGTCCCGAATCGAAAGCTGTGGCAAGAGGAGTCTGTCCACGCGCGTCTTAAATCTGGTCGCTACAGTCGTGCAATATTACTTGGCGCTTAGCAGAACAGCTGGGGGCGGGCTAGAGCCCTGCAGTGGCAGTGTTTGACATGGATAAGACACCCCCCCCCCGCAGCGCCCGTCCTTCTCAGTGCCTCGGTTATAAAAGATTCAGGTACAGTAGCCGGATCTTCCCACTTCAGTCTGAGCAACATCATCCCATGGACTCCGTTATGAGAGACATCTCTTTCCATCTGAAGTGTCACCTCCGTTGTCGCTATTATCATGGTCATAATTATTTAAGATAGCAAAAAGTGACCTGGTTGCAGCAGCATTTTTCCTTTCTCTTTCTTTCTTTCTTTCTTTCTTTCTTTCTTTCTTTCTTTCTTTCTTTCTTTCTTTCTCTCTCTCTCTCTCTCTCTCTTTCTCTCTCTCTCTCTCTCTTTCTTTCTCTCTCTCTCTTTCTTTCTTTCTTTCTTTCTTTCTTTCTTTCTTTCTTTCTTTCTTTCTTTCTTTCTTTCTTTCTTTCTTTCTTTCTTTCTTTCTTTCTTTCTTTCTTTCTTTCTTTCTTTCTTTCTCCCACCCCCCCCTTTCCCATATAAAGCCTTGCAGTATCGCCTCTAGGCTGAATGAGTTTGTGAAGCACCATTTGGCAGACATATCATATCCATTCAAGGAATCCTGCCCTTTCTGGCGTCATCTTCGCTACACCAAGCTCCGAGAGTTACCCAGCGCACAGCTCGACGAACTCGCGAGTGTGCGCACTCCCATTTTCCCTCTCCCCATCTCTCCCGCACACTCAGCCAACAAAACCCTCCTAAACATACTCCTTTCCACCCTTGATTTCAGCCGAACTTCTTTGCAAAAGGAAATCTCTGTAGGCTCAAGGGGCAAAAGGGAAAGAACAACTCTGGTGGTTAGAGCGTGGTGCTGATGACGCCAAGGTCGCAGGTTCGAACTCCCTATGGAAAAGCTGCGTAGTGTCGCATTTTGCAAGGGGGTTGGGCTAGATGACCCATCAGGGTCTCTTCCAACTCCATGATTCTATTATTCTAACATCGCATCCAAGTGGAGGACGATCTACTAGTTCTGCAGATGGCTTTTCGGCCCTATTGACACAAAGGCGATCATTTCCCACACACACCAGTCCTTCCTCATCCCTTGCAAACTTCCGTTCAGTCTCAGTATTCAAGGACAAGGCGTTATTACAAACCAAGTTAGCATTTTGCCCCGAACCATTTCCCCGTGTTGTACTTTCTCTTGATTAAATGCCTGTTAACCCTAAGAGGCTAGCAGAACAATCAACATACTTTCCCAATCACCATTTGGGGAGACGGGAGGTATTCTTGGCTGTGGATTACACAGCTTGTTTTGCTTTGGTCCTGGTTTGGGGTGGAGAAAGCAATTAAGTTATATTTTCCAAGGGAATGCATAAAAAGTCTCATGGCTACAGCCTCGTGTTTTAAATAAGTAAATAAGGATTGGGAAGGGGCAGAAAATCTTCAGTGCTTGCCTGACTGTTCTTCCTCTCCCTCTCTCTCTCTCTCTCTCTCTCTCTCTCTCTCTCTCTCTCTCTCCACCTTCCCCTCTCCCGGGCACGTTATTCTGTATCTTTCAGCGTGTCCGGCTCTCATGATTGCAAATAGGCCTGTTTTCAAATGGAAATAAGACTTCCAAACTGATTATGTGTATTGAATCGGAGTCGCTCGCTAGAGCCTCTTGTTTAAAATGTATTGAAAAAAGGATGATGGCTACAGACCTCTGGAACCAGCGCGGAGAGGTCGATTTATTTTGCAACTTTTGGCCACTGGAGAATATTTCAGCAAGATAATTACGGCAGCCTGGGAGGGGGGCGGCGCCTTGGAAACACAAACACTCTCGCGTTTCGCCTTCCCTTCATCTCCATCTCTCCCCCGCGCGCACCTGCCATTTCCAGCTCCTAACCTCAAGGAACAGGCAATGTGTGTTGACTACCACACCCCAACACACAAATATTGAGCAGGAGGAAGATAAACCGTGGTGCTGCTAGGGGCTGACCAATGACATCCTTAGTTCCCTGCCCATACAACTTATCATCTATAAATGGAAGACGGTAAGAAAAGAGGAAATAAAGTGGGGATAGGGTAGAGCAGGATAAACCTCAAGGAAGATTTGAGTCTGCAGGAGAGGGGGCGTCATCCTCAAACTCTTGGGAATCTTCCGAGAGCTTCATCCACATTTATCTCAGGCTTGCAAGGCCATTACTATTCTCCCCTCCACCCATTGTAAATGTCCGGGGATGAGGCTAAAAGAATGTCACGCGCATGGACCTGCTTTCCTGTCCAGACAGTTTATTATGAAAGCACCGAAAGGCTCCGAAACGCAAGAGATTCTCCCCCACAAGCTGCAGATCAGCACCTTTGGAATTCGAAGCAGCGAAAACTTCTCCAGCCTTACGCACCATCCATTTAAAGCACGCGATTTCCCGCAAATAATTCTGGCAACAGCAGCTTACTCCTCACAGAACTACAATTCCCAACAACCTTAACAAACTACAGTTCCCGGGATTCTTTTGCGGAAGCCGTGTGCTTTAAATGTGTGGTGTGTACCTAGGTGCAGGCGTGGTCTGGCCCGTGAGGATTCGCAGACACCCTTGCGCGTTGCCAGCCGTCTCCCCAGACTGACTGGTCAGCAATCATAGGAATCAACTCCTAGGGGTCTAGGTCCCTTCGGGTCCAAATCAACTATTGGAGGGTCCCCCCCCCAAAGTTGATAGGCATTGCCATTCACATAGTGTGTATGCGCCACATCCCGTGATCAATTATGTGGGCCGCCGCTTACCTGCCCCCCCAATAATATTTTATTCAAGTTGGCACCCCCGTCAGCAATGCTTCCCAGAAAGTGTTCCCTTGCAGGGAACTTGCGGCGGCCTCCTGGCAACTTCAGAAAGCGGCTGGTATCTCTCCAAGCGCGGGGAGCTTGGAAAATGAGTTTTGAATGGCAAGGGGTGAGAAATGTAACCGTTTGGTAGGACTTAAGACGGACATATGCCCGCTCCTGCGTTCCCCTCCTGCTTTTGTCCATCTTGCCTTCTTCCTTTATCTTGTCCACACTCCTCCTTCTCCTCCTCCCCGCTAGAACTCCGGTCCAGCTTTCTCTCAGCTTCTGATTGGTCGGTGCCACTCGTGCGCTTCAGAATGGACAAGTGTGTAGCGGCGCGGTTAGGATGCATAAATGATCCATCGCCCACACTATGAATATTAATGAATACTTTTACCAGAGGGATCTGTGTGAGAGAGAGTGAGTGAGAGGGAGGGAGGGAGGGAGGGAGGGAGGGAGGGAGGGAGGGAGGGAGGGAGGAGGGGGTTGGGGTTCTTTCCTCCAAACGATGACCCTTTCAAGCGCAGAATGACGAGGAGCGATGAAAATATTTGGAATCTCTAGGAAGCAGTTCATGTCCATATAGTGACAAAATATTTTTACATGTCACACATCTATAGCTGGGTGCGTCAAATTCAATTAGACGGCGGTAATTATGCATACCCGTGGTATACCTGATTAAAATATGCATGTAAGGTACATAAGGTACTCCCACTTAATTTATTCAAGGGCGGTTGTGTAATGAAATTATCTTCCAGGGTTCAGATTCACTTTCAGGGTTGTACAGCCTGCGGAAATACTATAATAAACGGGTATACTATTATATTCTCAGATCAATTAAGACAAACCAGGGTAGGTAAGGGTTAGTGGCTAACGTGTAAAGAATAGTTCCACAGACATCAACGGAATTACATAAGTGGAAGTGGTCCTTTTACGCCCAGACCAACGATGCAGTTAAACCTAATAGTAGAATTCAAATCTAGGATTTCGGCTTAAATGCTTTATATTAAGATAATTCACAAGGTTATCCTATGCGTACATAAAGCTAAATCCACTGTATTTAATTAAGCTTATTGTGCATAGAAGTGCAGTTACAAGCTACCACCCTTTTATGTTTTCCTGGGAATAAGCACTATTGAAAACAGTGGGACTTACTTCCAACATAAACCTGCTTAAGAATGCACCACCCCAATCCTAACTAAGCCAAGATACTTCTGTTTATAGGGGCTGTAGTAGGGGTTGTTTATAAGCATATTCTGGGTTTGATTACTTTTTCTTAAAATACTAAGGTATCACGGTGATCGTATATGGTTTGCCACTAGTTAACATCCCTTGAAGAGACCTGTACCTAAGCGCATGCGCACCTTTAAGCCTTACAGCCCATTCAACGTTGACCCGAATTCCTTGGGTGTAAGGACATTTGAAAGGATGCAGTCTCCTGCACACTGGGCTGCCAGGAAGTACCACTAAACTGGTAGATTTATGCATGGAATCTGACGACAGAGCTGCAATCCTACTTGCTTAGAAATCTGTAGGAAAACGTCGTTGATTTCGAAGGAGCAGAATGAAGCCCTCATCTTCTAAATTATTTTGGCGGGGCGGGGGTCAAATATTTTTCTCGACATGGGTTGTCAACCGGAGTGAAGGAAGTGAGCTGTAGTGCCATCTGTTATTTCCCTCTAACTGAAACCCTGAACATGCTGTGACCATATTTACTCTCTATTAAGTGGAAATATTACTAGAAAATCCCCTTTTTTGTTAACAGGATAGGCAATATTCTTTCTTATACTGTAATTACTAGAAGCTGTGTAGCTGAAGGACCAAAAGTTCTCGCCCGAACATGGAATTAGGAGTTTGTTTTTTTGTTAAGACTTTGTTCTGGGTGCTTATAATCTTGTTTTTCAACAATTCAAACCTATGAAGTAAGACCCACTGAATTCAATAGTGTTAAATTCCAGGTAGTATTGTAGCCTTAGAAGCGTGCTTCTTTACATGTTTGTCGTTGGGAAGGGGGAAAGAGCGACAGTTTATAACAAAGTTACGATGGACTATTCCAAAGCTAATACCACTTAAAAACCTACAACTGCATAGCTTCCCTTCATATGAGGAAGCTTGTTGTTTTACACGGTTTGAAATCCAAACCAGGTATTTACTATCCAGGCGAGGTTCCGACTTCTTGTTCACCACTGGAACTTCGACAGAGTTTAACACGCCTGAGTTTGGGCGCCATGCAGACAAAATTAATCCAAATCCTACTGACTTTAGTGGGCGAGTGAAGCCCACTTGGCCCACGTAGACCCCACGGAATTCGGCCCCCAAGTCGGTGTGCATAAGATTGAAGTCTCCAGATCGCTTGGCAAATGGATAAACTAGCCCTTTGCTTTACCGCCCGTCCAAAATTCATAGTTATAACTATATTACATAAATATCGGTATAATATGGGAAGGCAGACAGGAAAACTTTGTTTCGATTTCAGTGATATCTCTGCATTTAAGCTGCTCCTGAGACTCCTTCCCAAAACACACCAGTCATCGCAACAATAAATGGACCAATATGGTTCCAAAGTTCCAAACCCTTTTCTTAAAGCTGAGAGAAAGATGGAGGGACAGAGAGAGAGAGCTCTCTCTATGCACCCGAAGCGCTTACGGCGGAAATGCTAGGCGCTTCTGGTACTAGTTTGAAAATTCCATGAAATGACTAACTCTGATTATTCTGAAAAGCTTTCTGTTTCGGCCGAAGTACTGTGAAACTACCCAGACTCTACCCGAAAGTCGAATTAGGGCCTTATTTTACTATGATGAGGTTTATGCTTTCAAAGATGCGGAAGGTTTCGACGTCTTTTCGCTTGGCTTTCTTTACCCCAAACCACTTCAGAAATTCTGCAGTCATTTATTCAGCTTGAGAAATGCAACTGAATTTCCTTAAAATCAGTTTCACGTCTTTCCTAGAGACTGGTGGCCTAAGCTGCTATGGAGTGGGCGGGTGAGAAGTTTTCTCATGCACTAGTAACCTCGAAATCAAAGAAACAGTAAACGAAGAACTGTTGGAAGCCAGATCTACGCAGCTGCATTTTGGTCCGCGTTGAAGACACCATCGGGGCAATGTTGACTACTTTTGAGGTTGCCACACTAGACATACTTACTAAGCACTGAAACCAGAGGACCTTCCCTCTCCGTTAAAATGTTTTGGATCCAGCTACAGATTTCAGTGCAAATCCAAAGAAAACAATCCTATCCGCGTCTACCGAGAAGGAATTCCCATCGAGTTCAGTGTCCTTTACTGCCAGGAAAGTAGGTACAGGATTGCTGCCTGATTGTGGCTGGATCGTGCCCAAGTATTGCAAAATTGCCCATCCACTTGTAAGGGAAACGGATCTCAACACTAATAGCGAACTCCATAGCCACCCACCCCCATGGGAAAATAAATTTTCGGCATCCTCATTCAGGAAAGAAAACTAAAAACAGGCGGCGGACAGAGCCGCTTGGGTTGTTTAACTTGAGTTGTTGGGTGTGGAGTGGGTTAGGAGTTGTCCTTGTCTCTACAACCATTCTTATACTCGCAACAGTACTGCCCCATTCAAAGGGAAAGGCCAAAAATAAGGATGGGGGTGTCTTCTAGCTAACAAACAAAAGCAGAAATCCGATCCAAAGCTCGGATTAGGAAGAGTCTTGGAGTAAGTCGGTTAGCAGGTCGCTAACAATCACAGAAGGACTCAGACCTCAGTTACTCCTCTGAGGTGTTACAGCCCCACCATCCCAGCCACCTCCCAGCTTCCACAGGTCCCCTCAAGGTGTCCGTACTTCTGGAGCCTTTCATTATGGTTTCAAAGACACGTCTTCACACAAAGAAGGGTGACCCTCCGACATCCCGACTCAGCAAAATTCTGGGCTACCCTAGAGAGCTCGAAACGTTTACAGTCAGAAGAAAATTATCCAAATGGAAAGACCTTCCTGGTGACGTTACCAAACGGAAACCAAGCGGCCTCACGAAGCATTAGATCTCAAGAAAACGACGGATCTGAGGCCCCCCCTAGGGATGGCGACAGCAAAAGAAAGCAACTCGTTTGACCACGGGGACAGCCAAGTGAACAAATTTTAAACCTAGCTAGCACCCCGCAAGCGGAAACATGGAAAGGACCACATAACTCCTTAGAAACAGGCCTCACAGACATAATGAAACTTACTTCCCAGCTAAAAGTGTCGACAATCAGGAAAGTCTGGCTGGAGGAAGGGACCCAACTAAAACCATGACTTCTGAGGTGTGTGTGTGTGCTAAGGTAGAAAAGGTAGCTCATTGCACCTTAGGCTGATGAAGCCAAATTTCCTTCCATTAGGATTAGGTCCCTTCAGGCGGGCCCAGAAACGGCAGACACCGTCCTTTCTAGAAAATAGTCATCTCTTTAACAAGCCTTCAAAGCAAAGCTGAGGAAGATAGACAGACAAACGTTTCCCGGCTGCAGAAAAAACCCGAAGCATACACACTTAGCTGTTTTCTTCCTGCACAAATGCTATGTTAGCTTGACATTCAGCGCCCTAAAGGAACGTGGAAAGAAGCCACGTTCTCATCTGCCAAATTCGCCTCCAAAAAAGTATACCTATCCGAGACACACTTACGAGGAAGTCAGTCCCACTGAAAGCTTTCCTCGTGGTTAAGTGCGTCGAAGATCGGGGTCCCAGCATCGACAGCCTTCTCTATCTCCTCCTGGCCACAGCTTCCGAGAAGAGGAGGAATGGACATAAAATGTTCGAGAGAGAGAAAGAGAGAGAGTTGACCTTACCTGATCTCTTCTGTGCCTGTTGTGGGGAAACAAACGCAAGCCATTTCGTGTTAATCACCAAATTGCCATAGACGAGAGTATTTCTACTTTCCAGAACCGTTTGATAGCACAGACATCATATTTCCATTTACTGTGACCTCCCCTCTTCCCCCCACGCCCCCCCCCAGACATCAGCAGACCAACTGGGCAGATAAGAAAGATGCTGTCAACTTTGCTCCAACTAGTTTACCATACAAGGATTGATCATCTTCACGAGCCACTCAGTGTTTACCTCCAAGTCCTCTTTTGTCCAAGCAGCCCTCAGCGACTCGACAAGAGCTGGTTCTCCAGCGAGGCCCTTGTGTACCTGCTGGCCTGACTGATCATATATATATATCTCTACAGGCAGATGCCTTCTCTGGGGGCTTTGCTTCATTCTCCAGCTTTTGCGAATGTTCAAAACAAACAGTCAGGCTGCACTTCCATGCAACATTTGTGCCTTCATAAGAACTGATATTGTGGCAGGATTCCTAGACGATACTCAGGGGGTGGGGGAAGGGAACTGGCCATTTTTTTCCAATGGGTGAGTTGGGTGACATTTTCTCCCTTTAACAAGCAATCCGTGGAAACCTCAAAACCTGGTTCCGAGACCAAAGAAGACCTTGGGAGAGAGAAGGTGGCTTGATATTGATCCTCAAATATGAAGAAGCTCTGAGCCATTATATGCAATTCCTCCCCTTTTATCTATGGGGTGTTTATAGTCCAATGGTGCAAACAGTGGCTAGAGTGGGACAAGCTGATAGAATAATATATTCTAACCCCTTGTCTTACTCTAGCTGCATTTTGCAGTATTTGAGTAAACATCCCATAGATATAGGGCGAGGGAATGCTCTCTCCAGTACCCGCATAACATAGTCCAGGCAAAGAGATGGGAACAAAATAGTCAGCCTCCATTAGATCCTATTACCCATTGTGGTAGTTGTTGTTGTTGTTGAAGTCCACAGGTCTCTCATCATTTTTTTCATGTTGACAAGGATAGAACTTCCATGCACACCAAAAGCTCATTTTTCTCCTCCATCGTTCCACTTTTAATCACTTTCTTTCCCTTTTCTCCTCCCAGTTACTCAGCACAACAGGCAACACCAATCTTACAAGGCCAGGGTGATTCCCCACCCCTGGTGTAATACAGATTTGCCCATTTTAGCCTATGGACGCAGTATTAAGCACACTCATTTTAAAAACGAATTTCCCTGAAATCAAGGATGGTCCACTTCCAAATCAAATGCAGCTGGAACTTCGGCCTTAAACGAAATTATGCTTATTGCAGGGCTAGTCCAAATTCTCAAAATATGTTTGGAGGGAAATTTCGATTTTTAAGAAAATATTTTTAAAATAAACCAACAAACTAAACCATAATGGCTTGCATCAGTTCAAACAGAAGTATACCCTGGGGGGGGGGAGTCTTTTTTATGATTAAACCTCAATGCTATTACGTCATTTCTTTAAAAGAAGAAAAAGCGAGAGAACGAACTATAATTTTGCTAGAGCCGTTTTGTTTGCATTTCTGCTGACTGATATGTAAATACAGTTTGAATTGTGTTTGCTTGGACTCTAGAGGTCTATAAAGAGACGAATTCACCTTTTCTGTGGAACAAGCAAACAGACTTTAAACTAAGCCGACATCAGACAAAGTGGAAGCCAGTTTATTTAATCGAAACTAAATCTAGTCGCAGTAAGATAAGTCAGTGTACATAATCATCCATTACAGTCATTACTCCCACCACCAAATATGTGTTTATTAGCTCGTCCAGATAAACTCGATCCATTTATTTTCCCCTGGCTCTTCGGGACAAACACGTTTCCATGTTTTTTCTTCTAAGGCCTAACTTTAGGGCTGCGGAGGTGGGGGCGAGACAAGAGACTACTAAAGTACCTTCAGGAATGCTGTTTTATAACCGCCTCCCTTCCCCTGTCAGTCTCAGTCAACAATTCATTTACTTCAGGAAAGAAAAAAGGAGAGAGAAAAAACAACTATAAAATTTTGAGATCCCTTAACACAGTTAAAGAGAGTTGTGAATTGTGGGCACGTTATTTAAATAAGTTTTGCTTTTGTTTTTTAATTCCAAGAGCTGAACTCTACTGGATGTGCCTCCAAACCGAGAGATTTATTATTGGCGAGCTTCTCGCTGCTGATTTCCCTTTGCCAAGACCCTCAGCGCAGTTATTTGAAGCTTTTTCATTTAGGAAGGGTGGAAAAAAGAATCACAAAAAAAGACACACTGGCGTTTGAAATGACAGCCTCGAGTGCTCCGTTTTGGGCTCCGCGGATGCTAATTTTAGCGCAGAGGTATAAAAGGCGACTGGGGGGGGGGGGATAGAGAGAGAGACCTGATTTAGAAAAGGGGAAAAAAGGAACAGCTGGAAATGTGTCTACCGCACTTGACCAAAGTCTCTCACTTTCTCGCTCTCCCTCTGTAAACAAGAGGACCACATTTTACATATTGCACCGAATATTTAATATCTCTCTGCTGACGCACGTGACGAAGAGTTGGAGACGCATACATGTGCACATATCGTTATATCAAGAACCAAGCCTCGATCCCAGCCCCCAACCCCACCCTGCCCTCGCCACCAGCCCTAGAGGGGAGCGGATTCTCTGCTTCGGCTGTGGAACCGTTTCGTTTGCGCGGTGGTTGAAGCTCTTTCTGCCTGTACCATTCTCACCCCATCATTCACTTTTCTCTCTCTCTCTCTCTGGGTTCCTGCGCCCTTCACCCTTGCAGATATAAATATATTGGATATATCAAGCCAAGCTAGGATTACGTATCCGCCCAGGGCTCCTAAGCAGAGAATGATTAAACTCTTTTGCTGATCATTATCCAGAGATACCCGTAGACGGACTGATCAGCCGAGAGCTTCACGTGGGCTCTGCCTCGCAGGCTGATTTGGGTTTTGGTTCGTTTCTCTCCTGCCTACAACTCTCTTATGTCCGATGGGCAGAAAGCCGCTTTACTTGGATGTAAAGCCTTTCCGTTTTGCTCTCCCGCCCCCTCCCTGGAAGCTCCTTTCCTGAGCGCCGCCTGTTTCTTGGCTCGTGACGTCGTGACTTCTTCTACCGGCTTAAAACAACGGGAAAGTTATAAAACTATTCTCAATTCATAGCCATCGACAAATCTATCTGGCCTGAATATTGTGCCCCAAATGTTGAAAATCGGAAAGGGAGGGCAATATATCCATATATATATATATATATATATGCATGCATATACGTATATACACACAGATATATATATATATCTCAGACACCCCCAATACACTTTGTGTGCGCGCGCGCTTCAAGGTTAATTCAATTTACACGATACACCTCGTGCACAATAAACTATCGTTTTATTTTGATTATAAATAAGATGACTGTACTTTCCTTAAAATACAATTACATAGGAAACCTTTGTAGAAATGGTGTTTTTACAAGTTAATAAATCTGGACGCTCTTTACAAAGACTTGATATCCACCCCCACAACCCTGTTAGTACGCTCCCCGTTAGCTTCCTTTCCCTGCCTTAACAGCATCTTAAAAGCACCCTTTTGGGATTTCGATTAGTGGGTCTGCAAATATTGTCTTTCCTCTGCGAATGACGCCACTTGGATTTCCTTGTCTCCGTGCCTTGCTACTTATCTCGGGCAGGACTCCCTGTCGTCGTATTCTCTAGTTAATCGGGAATATAACATACGAATCGATCCTATATCTGTATGTGCTGATCAGTTTCCCCGAAACGTGGACCCGATCGTCCTTCCTGGGCCGCTTTCCCCGTTGAATTCAACGGGCCTTGGGAAGGAAGCTTACATTGCGCAAATTCGGCTCCCGAATTGCATTTTTTTCTTTTTCTTTTCTTTTTGGAGGTGATAGGAAGGTTGGGGAAATAGCAAAGGGCAATAAGAAAGATAAGTGATCTTTATAATTTATTAGAAACTCCTCAGGAAGTATATTTAAAGCCAAATATATCTACATAAGTTACAAGGGGCGGAGAGAGAGAAAGGAAGATAAACGTGCGCCAAATAATTTCACCGATCTGTGGACATCCATATTTATTTATTTTTAAAAAGTGGGTTTTCCTATTTTATTTTATTTTTTAAAAGTTTTGATTTGTTTGGTAGATCGTTGCTTGATATATTCCTTTTAATCAACAAAATAGTCAGGATACTAAAAACTATGGGTTTAGTCCAACGTTTTTGACAGCATTATACAGCTACAGGTTCACATCGAACATAAGGGGGAAGGGGAAGCTAAGCCGTGATAGCACCCGCGTTTCCATCCACCGTCTGGGCTGAAGGCCAGCGAAGGTTCTCTGTCTGTGCATTGTTTTTGAAGAGTGTGTGTTTGTGGGGGAGGAGGGGGGGACGCTAAAGTTTTTTGGGGCGGTGAGGGAGGGGAGAAAACACCCACCCTTCGCCCCGAGGGTTTTTTTTGTTTTTTGTTTTTCTTATCTGTACATACAAGCGTCCACTGGAGATCCACCTCACGCTGCGGGCACACGGTCCATCGTGGGTCTCAGGGGCCACCAAACTCCTCCAGAAAAACGCTCCGGGGCCTTCAGCAACATGGCAGCCATTTCACAACTTAAGAAGTCTGCTTCTGGTGCTCTCGTCTGTCCCAAGGACACAACACCCCACCCCACAGTTCTGATATTTTCTTTTTAAAAACAAAAACAAAACAAAAGCAGAAAAAAAGGAGAAGGGAGGAAGTCAAAGGAGGAGGAGGAGGGTGCGTGTATTTGTGTGTGTTTCTGTGTGCGTGTGTGTGTGCGTGTGAAAAAGAAAAGGAAGGGGTCAGCCCGTCGGACAAGGACGAGGTGGTGGGCCCCGTCGGGGCGGCCCCTTTCACCAGGTCCTCCCATATAGCAAGGTGGAGCAAGACATGGCCGTCCCATAGTCCGAGCTGGACGAGTTCAGGTGGGACAGAGCCGACACCTGGCTCTGGAGGGACGAGGGGCTGCTTCCCGCGTGCTGGCCCAAGTCTGGCGACTGGCCGGCGCTGCTGGCTTGGTGGCTCTGGTGCTGTCCCAGGCTGGCGCCGTTGGAGGCCACGGTGATGGCGGTGGCGGCAGCCTGCTGCTGGTGGTGGCCCTGGAGCGCCGCCGCTGCCGTGGGCGTGTTGGAGCCCGCCTGACAGGGCTTGCCGTCCTTGACCAGGACCGGGACGGCCACCCGTCGGGGCGAGTGCTGCTGTTGCTGCTGCTGCTGCTGGCAAGAGGCGCCGTCCTGCTGCATCTGTTGCTGCGCCGCCTTGTCCTTGGCCTGCCGCTTCATCTTATAGCGGTGGTTCTGGAACCAGATCTTGACCTGCGTGGGCGTCAGGTGGATCATGCTGGCCAGGTGCTCCCGCTCGGGCGCCGACAGGTACTTCTGCTGCTTGAAGCGCCTCTCCAGCTCGTACACCTGCGCCTGCGAGAAGAGCACGCGGCGCTTCCGACGGGGCGTGCTCTGCAGCGGGGCCATGCTCTTGCTCACGTCGCCCAGAGAGCTCAGGCTGCCCATGCCGCCCATGTTCATCCCCGACGATGGGCCCATGAAGCGGGAGACTGTGGGAGGGAGGGAGGGAGGGAGAAACAGCGGGGGAATGAGCGTTAATCAGCGGAACCAAGCGCAAAGCCCAGGAGGAGAGACTCCGGCAGACCCGCGGGTAGCGGGCTCGGCCCGCGCGCCGGGAGGCCGAATCCAGTTATCGGGATCCAGATCCACAAAGGGGGGAAAAGGCCATGGTTGACATGTCCCTAGACATGATAATAATAATAACAACAATAATAAATACTAAACAATAATATCTGGTCAAATCCCCACAACACTAATACCAGTTTACATCGATACCGGTGAAAATGTCAACGCGCAAGATGCTGAAAAATCGGCAGAAATCCGTTTCTAAATCGGATTTGAAACAGATAAGGTATCTGGTGGCTTTGTAGAGTACGATCTCCACCCTGTAACCCGCCCCCCCCTAAAACAAGAACAAAAAAATATTCTGGTGGAGAAGTGACTAGAAACGGCCAGCGAGGAGAATTCACATTTAGAAAAAGGGACATTTTGCTGGGGTGTAGAGTAGACTGCAGCGTTTTCATAGGTATCTGTCTGTCTATCTGTCTAACTACATCACACATACATTCCTGCATACATTAAGAAAGGATAATCTAAGAACCATATACTCCACTTTTGCAACGCTGTTTACACCTTGTAATTTGTCAAAAAAATAATAACCTGTCAAAAAATAATAAACGTTACTTCCCCTCCCTTTTCACATCCTTTATGGGTTATCTATTTCTCTCCGTTTATTAATTCCCTTAGACGTAGTCCAGAGCCTGCCTTCGTACTTCTAAAGCAGATCCAATTCATTTCGCACCTGTTCAATTTTTATTTACACTTTAAAGGGCCACTGGAACCTCATCGTCTTCACGGACTCTCGCCTTAGGGTTTTATTTGAACAATTTGTTTGGCGTCCAAACATTTTATTATTTCCTATATCCAAGCGCGCTCCCTCACACGTTTTCTTTTCTTCTGGGCGCGCATTATTTTTTATTCGTAAGTCCCTTCCTTCCCTCCTGGTCTCAGCCACCCACATTTGTCCAATAAAACACTTCTCTTCTCTTTGTGAATGCGCTTAGCCGCTGAGATTAATCATAAGGCGCAAGAGATGCCCCTGACTTCCTCCAGCCAAAGCCAGGAGCAGACCAGAGCCCAGGAGTCCAGGACAAGGTCAGAAACCGGTTGCAATTTTTGTTGTTGTTATTATTAATACACAAAAATCGGGGGAGTGGGCGGGGGGAGCAACATCCAGACCAGCTTCATGCCAAATGCTCCCCCTCGCGCGCATCCCCGCTCTAACTGCTGCCCCACACTCCCCCATCTGCCTGGGACCGCGCGTCCGCGCCACGGGGAAAGGTGGAGAGAGAAGGAGAAGGGGGGAAAGCACTTACTTGTGGAGAAGCGGGGGTCCGGATTCGCCCCGTACCAGCCGGTGGCGGAAGCGCTGTTCCTCATGGTGTCCTGGTAAGGTGGAAGGTCTCCCATGTTGCCATTGCAGTAGCCCCCCATGGCGGTGTGCGAGAGCTGAGGGACCCCGGCGGCTGTCATGTGGTAGGCAGCGGTGACCGTCCCGTTGTGGCCCATGGGGTGCTGCTGCATGGCCGGCTGCGCCACCTGCGACTGCCTGTAAGCTGCCAGAGGAGCGCCCAAGTTACTCCCCTCCATGGCCACTTTCTTGTAGCTTTCCTCCAAGGGGCTCAAGATGTCAGACACTGAGAAAGGAGTCGTATGCTTTGGGCTCATCGACATGATTCGGCGGCTGGGGGGAGAGGAGGGAAAAAAAGGGAAAGGGGAGGCAAAACTCTCTCTCTCACTCTCTCACTCACTCTCTAGTCTTTTTTTTTTTTTTTTGCCAAATATTCTGGTGTGTTGCCTCCACGCCGATCTTGTTGGATGAACACGTAACCGAGTGGACCAAGTCCGCCTTAATTGGATTGAGTGGAGGCTCAGAGCTGCCTTTCGTTTGTTTTAGCCAGACGCCAGGTTTTAGGCTGCCACCAGAGGCGGGGCATAGGCACTAAAGCAACAAGACAATAGAACCCCACATCTTGCCCGAGATAATTAGCGTACATGCTGATGACAAGGTAAACACCTTTTAAGTTTCCCCCCCTCCTTTACTTCTCAGGCTTTCCCACCCGAACCACCTGCCCACTCAGCCTTTATTTTTTATTATTTTTAATATATATATATATATATATATATATATATTTGTATATATCATAAGCCTTAAAAAAATTAAAAATGCAACGGTTGAAAGGGAAAGTCCTGCCTTCTCCCCTCCCCCGAATCAATCGGTTTATGGATTTATTGTTCGGGAGGGGTGCGAATCGAACCCTAAGGCTGGAGATGGGGCTCTAAAGAGGTTCCAATATGGAGAAAGGAGGATTGGGAGAGGCGCGCTGGGGGGGGGAGCTTTATTCCTTCCCCCGCCCCTCCCGTGGGCGAGTTTCACAAAAAGGAAGCCCGTTCGGATCCTAAGCCCTTTTTACCCACTACCACCCAACTACCCACCCACCGCCCCACACGCTCCCCCCATTCACCCCCACACCTCCTCCTCTTCCTCCTCCTCCTCCTCCTCCTACCTCAGTCTGAACGAGGAAGGTCAGGACTGAAGGACTGGATTTAGCCACCACCAAGCACCACCATCACCCGCCCCCGCCTCCCCTTCGTAAGCACCCGAGGAAGAAAAGAACAGTCTCTGTGTGAAATGGGATGGAGCGTTCCTACATCGCCAAGTTGGCAGGAATCCGCTCTCTGGCCAGACATTGGACGGAGCCTCGAGAGAGGCGCGGAGGGTTGTCTAGAGCAAACTACTTGTGCCTTATCAGCGCTGCTTAGGAGGCATAAGCTATAGAGCCTATAGGAAGCTTATCTGTCCGAGGCTCCCAGCGCATCCCCTCCCCGCCCGCGCCGCCCGCGCCTCGCCAAATATATGTTCTCTGTACATGCAATCATCTGATCGTTTTGTCTAGCTCGTTACTCCGCAGGCAGATGGAAGCTGGAACTTTGGGGTGGGGGTGGGGGATGTTGCGCGGGGTGGGTGGGGGGATAGAAATGTGTGTAAAGCAATTGTATAAGGATGATGGGCTGCTGGAAAACACATTAAAGCTAAGAGCCCGTTTGTTATTTTCCAATAGGAACCGTGTCACGCACTCCTCCGGGCCACGTCTAAAGCTTAAAAGCAGCTTCTCGGGTTATTTATGAATCAGAGGCGCCAGGGATGGAAAAGACCTGTTAGGTCATCACCCTGCCAGTGGAGAATTGTGTCTTTCATTTCCTAATATTCCGCTCAGCCTAATTGCGGCCACCTCGGTGTCAAGAGAAATCGAGAGCTGCCTGGGGGACGGAGGCTTGAAGGCGGCTCCACCACGATCCACAAGCCGGTTAAGGCGCGCTGCTGGGGGTGGAGGGGGAAGGGAGCCTCGAGGGGCACGATCCTACGCCCCGCTCAAGCGGGTGGAGGATATCCCCGGTTGATTTTAATGGGCATGCGTGGGTGTGTCGGATCTGCCTCTTCATAATGGCTCCGTTCCAAAAAGGTCTGCTTAGGCGGCTCATCGATCCAAGGGCGCGCGCCCTTGCTCCAAGCGATATTTAAGACGCGCAAGTTCCGCAGGGAAGGGAGGGAAGAAGCCCATCGTTAGAAGGGAAGGCGAAAGGCGGTGGGCGGGCAAAAAAGAAAAGGAAAATAACGCAAAGTGGGGAGGGGAAACTCAGCCCCTTCCTCACCCAGGCCTAGAGCGTTGGCACCTAATTTAATAAAGCGATTCCTTCAAGCTGAAGGAAATAGCAAGGCAAGGGAGGGGGGCAATTAACTTGGTAGGGTTTTTGTTTTTTGTTTTTAATAATAATAATAATAATAATAATAATAATAATAATAATAATAATAATAGAGTCTCAAATAACAGTTAGGTCCTAACAGTTAAGTAATTGCCCCTGGTAAATATGTTGGCGTCTCTCGGCTGGGGTTGTGCTTTTAAAACAAATAAATAAATAAAGGCGAAAGTGCACTTGCAGCTACCCAGGGATAACTAAATATCTTTGTCTAAAGTGGCGGCGTAAATGGCCAGTCGCTTTGTCACTGGCTCGATATTAGTGCCTAAGGATCATTTCCCTTCAATTGGGAACCTCTCGTTGAGGAGGCAAGAAAGCGCTTAGGAGAAAAGTAGGTGCCCACAGAGGAGACTTCCCAGCCTTCAAGTCGAAGCCTGCGCGGTGATTATACTTTGCCGCTCGGCAAGAGGTGAGCTTCTCCACGCCAATATAATTGCAGCAACTCCCCCCCCCCCCATCAGCCCTTCCGTTTCCCCCTCGACTTCTCCGGCGCCAAGTTACAGATAGCTGCCGTCTTAACGCTGCAGTCCCAAGCGCGCTCGGAAGTCGATGCCGTGGAAATGAATGGGACGGACCCACACCCCAAGTTGAGGTGTACAGGCCGAGGGATGCTTTAGGCTAGGATCCGACGCGGCGCTTACGGTGGAAACAACTTTCACGTGTGTGAACCGCGTACAAGTAACGCACCGCCCTAAATAGATTTCTTGGAAGGCAACCAAAGGGAACTTCGTTCCCAAGAAGTTTTCTTCGCATCGGAGAGAGTATCTGTTTTTGGGTTTCGGGGAGTTTCTGGATTCGTGAGGAAAAGGGGAAACTTTATAACTTAGAAATCTGTGCACTTCTGAACCCTGTTTTGACGCAAATGCTGGGAAGGGGAAAGGGGGCCGTTCTGCTCGCCTCTGAGTTAATGCGCCATTTCTTTCTTTGCTTTTTAGGGGAAATCTATTCACCGAAGTGATTAAAATAATTTAGTTACTGGGGAATCGAAAGTTATTTTTCCCTTCCCAAATGTATTTTTTAGAAGTGATTGGTGATTTCATGACTGTTCGGCTAATAATTATAATGAGGATGCAAAACACATAGTAACACCAAAAGTAGTTATAAGGTCACAAAACTGTATGCTAAAATACCGAGGGGTGAATTTCAATATCTGTTACGGTCATAAATTCAAGCTGTAGTACAAAGACTTTATAATATCTGGTTGTACTAATGACTCTTTTGATTTCTTGAAAATATCTCATCTCAACTGTTTAATAAATACGTTATATAGATACAGGACTGGCATACTTATTGGGATAACGGCTTTTAGATTCCTCCCTCCCTCCTTTTCCTATTTTTATATACTCAATAACTTGATCGTTTTAAGGAACTGAACTCAGTTCACTCTACTCATCCAAATTGTTTACCATTTTATATATATTTAAAAATGTCTAGCAGCTGCTCAAACCATTAGGATTGTTCAGTAAACATTTTAGGATGCATTAGAGACAGAGGATACGCACACGCACATACTATATACTCACGCACAAATACACATTACTAGAAAATATGGAACTCGAAGGCTTCCTTACAATTATACGAATCTGCCAACGTGTACTGCAAGGTAGTTCCTTCTTGAGCAGTGGAAGATGCCTCTGTTGTTTTGTGATATATACAACCAGCATGCACTGATATTATTTGTTTTCTCGTTTATTTCTTGTAACGAGTGTGGATTTCATCATCTTCTAAAGCCCACGCCCGCTCGACTCCAATATTTTCTTGGGAGTGATTCTTGGGGTGGAAAGGTGGATATTTCGTATGTGCTCCCCTTTAGGCGTGCCTTATTAAGTTTGTTTATTTTTTTAAAAAAATGTGACCGTTTTCTTGATGAGGAAGAGGGAATACCTGTCCACCGTGGGACTTGGCTATTCCAGATAGGGATGGTTTGATCATTCTATCTTCACGTGAGTGTCATGCGGGAATTTTGTCATAGAATTAAATGGGAATTTTGCAATGGAACTAAACAGGAGGTGGATCGCCCCCTGAGGGAAGATTTTCAATGATACACCCTGAGCCCCAAACCAGTTGAGCCGAGGCGTTTGAACCGAGGCCGATTTAGGGGGCCCCGGTCATATTTCCACCCCGTTCCTGAGCAGCTTTACTTGGTATTGGAAGTAGTTTCCCTTGATTTAAAACAAAACTGACCTCCAGCATCAGGGAACTTTGATTTTGCACCATCGATCATTTCCGCAGATCGATTCGTTACAATGTCCATATTAAGATGGACCGACTCCTTAGCAATTTCGTGGACTCGGATTGGACTACTCAGAGTAGCCCTGGTAAAATTTATTTTACCTGTGGGGATTGAGCGGAGAGCGGCTCGTTCTTAATTTTAGCTCTCATTCGCGTTTGGAAAGCCGGGCGTGTCTTCATAGCCTGCCTCTTAAACCGAATTAAGTTCCGCTAAAGTGAATCGGGTTTACTTCCCGAAGTACCAGGCGCTGTCAGAGTCAAGCCCGTCCACGCTCCTCCAGATCGGCTATCTGCTTTCCCACAGCTAATCAATCCAATTTAATCTCTCCTCCTCGAACTGGCGAGGAAAGTTTCCTTTGGAAATCTCCCTTTCCAGCTAAATTTGGAGGGAGCCTGTCTTTGCACAAACCCCTACGCCTTCCTTCTCGGTGCTCACTGCTACTAGCCTAACCACACCGTATCCTTTCACCTGGCTGAATTAACACCAATCAGTCAATAAAAAGAAGAAGCGGGATGCAAAAGTAAAGAGAAAGGAGGAGAAAAATGCAATGCCTTTGGCCTGCTTAAAGGATTCCCCCCTCGGCCCATGCCCTTCAGAAGAGTCACTGTCTCCCAAACCTCCCCCCCCTTCCCACCTCCCGGTGTCTGCGAAATGCTTTTGATTTACTGTCCGACGGCTTCAATAGTTTGACCCCACAGAATCCGACTGATAACTCTCCACGTCGGGTGGAAAGGGGGCGAGTGGGGAGGAGAAGAGGGGAGGACTTTCTTACTCAAACGGTGCCAACCTCAACGCGGACGGTGCCCCCCGAACCTGCAGCGTCTTCCAGGCTCCTCCACACCAGATGGCGGGGACTCAGAGGAGTCGTTTCTCGAAAGGAGCTCACCGGGGCTCTCCGGAGAGAGCTCACCTCCCCCCTCCCACCCCCCCTCCAGGCTCCCCTTGCCGCCCTTCAGTGTAGCTGCCAAGCGCTTTCCAAGTGAATGGAGAAAACTGGCCATTAAAAGCGGGGGCGGAGAGGGGCTGCTTTAAATGGGCAAGCTCCGACTAAATTGTAAATTGTGGATTCTACTGGCAAGGCCGTTGGGGGGCTGCCGCGTGAAGGACCCCTGAAGGGAGTAGCCACAATGACCGGGAGGAGTGGATTAGAAAGTGGTATTTCTGCAAAGGTTTGGGAAGAATGGAGGCGCTTCTCTGTGCTAGGGAGGAAGGAAGATAAATAAGGAGAGAAAATCTTTAATAAAACAAGGTATCTCTTAGAAGTCGCAACGCAGTAGGTTGGCTTTAATTTTTTTTTTCCGGCAGCACCCGAAATAGAAACAGGACCAAGGTCCTGCTGTTCAGCAGGCCTCAATGAGGCGCTTAATTCAGACCCCCGACAGATGATTTCTTGGCTAGAGGTCAACCCCTCCTTAGGAAACTTTCCTTCCAAAGTGAGTGTGCTTAAGATGGCGTTCTTCGCTGTGAATGCTAGAGACGCTCTTGCTTAAATTAAGCACCCGCTTAGGCACTTAATGAATAACGCCCTTAAACCAGAGTGGTCTCGCCTAACGTCTTCCCAAGACATTTATTTCCTTTCAGCTGGGCGGGTTCAGGAACACTTTATCAATTCTCCCCGATTGTGCAGAGGCTGGATTTCAGGAAGCGGCGCCCCCCCCCCGCGCGCCCCCTCCGCCTTTCCAACAGGCTTCTTCACAAAGCAAGCCAACCTTGTTGGACTTCGGCTGAGGAGCAGCCACCACATTTAAACACACGGAGGTTGGACTTCACCCATCCCTTCAGGCTCCCTCCCCCCCGAAGGGTGGATGTCAGTCTCATAAGCGGCGCAGTTAGATGATTCCTAGACTCTGGACAATCTGAAGCCTGCCTCCACCTTTGGAGGCTGAACTCTGTGTGTTTCCAGACGTTGCTCCAAAATGACCCAAGACTGTCTTCAGGGACCCTCCTGCTCAGTCTGCTGAATGGGGCCCTAGGCTTCTGCCCGGAAGTTCTGCCCTGACGGTTCCCTGAGCGCCACTGAAACAAGGAGAACGAATTCCGAGTCTGAGCTGTTTTTAGAACCACTCGTTCAAATAAGGGGGCTGGGGAAGCGGGTTTAAGTGGAAGAGTCCTGGCCAAATTGCAAACTGAGGATTCTATTGAGGCTGCAGTCTTAACGACCGCTGGCGGGAGTAGCCACAATGGACTGAGCTGGATTATTGTGGAATGAGTGCCATGCTCACTTCCCCAAAAGATCTGTGGCTTAGCATTGATTTTGGAAGAAGCGGGCTTTGTTTGACCTCAGCTGATAGTCTCTTCCACTGAAAATCTATGTGATTGCTTCCACATACGTTTATAGGGGTCTTGGTCTTCCCCCTATTACATTCAGGTTTCGATGTGATTTGCCTCATTCGAGGTACCTGGAACCAGAAGTGGAGAAAGCGTTTCTCTAGTTCTCATGCATTTCTCTGGTGCGGTGGCGTAGTTTGGCACATTTAGACTCTGCTCTTTAATGGTGTTGTTCTATTATCTCGATGGTTAAGTTAACGGCAATTGCTTCACTTAATGGTATTATCGCCACCCGCTATTTTTATGGGTACAACTTCACTTGCTTCAAAATGTGGTAAACGGATTGTGGGTTTGGGGAGCGAGGGTCTTCCTGCTTGTTCGCTTGTTCTATTGAGTGGGCTGCTGGGTTTTTGCCCGGCCCAGTTTTGCCCTAAACCTGCCACTTCTCCGGTTGTGAAATCCACATACCTGATACCCTTGTACTGAAGTAGAGATTCTGAGTTTGTACTCCATGAGTAAACTTTTCAGAGAAAATTTGAGGTTGGAACTCCCCGCTTCTGGAATTTAGGACAGTCCCACTAAAGCAATGGGCTGCACTTGAGAGAATTAAAGTCGGAATCGAGGCTGCAGCACCATAACATTCCACTTCAAAACGCCTTCGTGGAAAATATGTCCGCATTGAACGGAAGACTATAGGAAGAAGAACCCTGATGACTCATACCCAAGGTCTATCTTGTCCAGCATCGTGTTCTCACGGTACCCAGATCAATGCCTATGAGAAGCTCACAAGGAAGGGCGGGAGCGCAAGAGCAGCTGTTCCCCAGCAGCTAACACTCTGAGGCATCTCACCTTGGAGACTGGAGGTGGTGCACAGATATCACGATGGGACCTCTTCCTTCTAAGTAAACTTTTGAAGATTGCCATGTCATTCAGGTTACTGTGGCAAGAACTTTCAAACGCACCTGCGTCCTGCTCCTATGGCATCTCGTATTAATTCATCAGGACTGTCATCGTGGGCCAGTAGACTGCACTGTTTAGATTGTTCGTCTTTGGATATATGCAACCTAAGTAACCTGGAGCTGCATGTTATGTTGAAACCAAAAGGATGGTCTGAGCTTTCTGAATGCCATGAAAGAAACATTTAGCAGGCTCTTCTTAATGTGTTCTCATACATCTAACTAATACATAGTTAACACTCCAGAAAGCAGCATGCTTCTGTAGCTCTCCCTGCTAGTTCTCAGTTTGGGCTGAAGAAACACAGCCCAGGAACAGGTGTATCACCTCACCTGTTTATGCGAACTTCAGCACAGAGCGTCTCTGTACCCATACCACTGCTTCACCCATACAATGAAATAGGCTGCTGCCGCCTGCAGTAGCTCGTTTCATGGCTAAAGAATCAGGCAATACCAAAGTCAGAAAATGAAGAGAAAAGAAGAGGGAGTGAAATGGGGAGAGTTTTTAAAGCATAAAAATGCTTGTTCTGGATCCCGGAAGGATGTAGTTAGTTGCGAGAAATTGTATTTATTTATTCCAGCGAATAATAAAGCAGAGATATTAATTTTGGCGTCCACTTTCGTCCACCCACAGTGCTATACCAATGGCAGTTCCTGCATCTTACGAAGAGGGCTGCAGTCGGCAGAAGCTTCAGTCTCAATGCACCTGTTGGATGCCAGAAGAAGGCTTTAAAAAGAAGAAAGGAAAAAGATGGCGGGGAGGTTACTCCGTAAGAATGAAGGCACAACTAAGTCCGCCTTGAAGCTCTTGGGGGTGGTGAACGCTCCAGCCGGCGAAGCAAGATGCTCTATGGTCAATGTAACCCTCCCCACAGTTGCGTTCAAAATAAGTCACTTTATTATTTCATTATTATTATTTATTAAATTTCTATACCATCCTCCGCCCGAGGATCACAGGGCGCCTTTACAATGTAAAAAACACAAAAATGCATACCATAGTAACAAACAAAAACAGTACCCCCCGCAGCAATTTAAAAGATCATAGATGGTTTAATTAGCCAAAGGCCTGGGAGAAGAGAAATGTTTTTGCCTGGAGTCTAAAGTAGGACATTTTCGGAAAGTTAACAGCTAAAACTCTCCTCTGCAAGATAGTGAAATCGTCAGCACGCACACACAAACAAAACACCGCCTTTCCTTCTCTGTCAGTCCCAGATATGACTACATTCCAGAGGCGCCAAAGAGAAAACAACCGAAGGAAGCAGAGAAGAGGCTGAGATGCTGCTTGCTGCCGCGCCGCAGAAGGTTGGCCAAGAGCTCTCTCGGCCTAGGGACCTGCCCAGAAAGATTGAGGAAGAGCCGTCTTTCAGTGATGGGGCACATGAGTTGCATTCCAGGTCCCAGGTCCCATCCCCAGCATCTCCACATTCGGCTGGGACAGTCCTCTGTCTCCTCCAGATGAGCTAGATGAGTCCATGGTCTGACTCTGCATACGGCGGACAGTTGGGTTGTCCTTGTTTTTATTTTTGTTGTGTATTTTGTGGTTTTATGTTGCGAACCGCCCTGAGATCTGTGGGTTTAGGGCGGTATACAAATTTAATAAATAATAGTAATAATTTTACAGGGTCTCTCAGGAAACATGCGCTTCCAGCAAACACTGTCTCCGTGAGCAAAAGTCAGCCACCAAAACAAAGCAAGAAAAACCAACAGGACCACTGTGAAATAGCCTTTTCCTGCAGAATACCACCAGCTACTTAACAAAGCCAGCACGGTGTAGTGGTTAGAATGCCAGACCAGGCTCTGGGAAACCTGGGTTCAAATCTCCCCACTTGACGGTGAAATTCACGGGATGACCAGTCACTGTCTCTGAGCCTAACCAACCTCATAGGGTTGCTGTAGGGATCAAATGAGGAGTAGGAGAACCATGGAGACTACTTTGAGCTCGGAGAAAAATGTGAGATATAAATGCAATAAATACACTGTATGGCATTGAAGTCAGCGGCTGCTTCCCCGGGGTGAACAGTCAAAAAGTGGTTGTGAATACTTTCCTTGGGAATGGGTCTAATTGGGTTTATGGGCTGTAGTTCTAAAGACAGCTAAGTCTCACTGGTCAGATTTTAGTACTGGGTTTCTGTTTCGTTTAGGAGCTGATTCACACATACATTGCACATCCACGTGATTTCTCTTTACGTGATACCGGAGGGAGACGAATACAGCCTCCTCATGCTGCTGCAAAAAAGAGAATGGAACCGAATATGGAACCGAAAGGGCTAATATAGATGTATGGTGGTTATCCGTTTCTATGGAATAAAGCCCACTTCACCAGTTGCGTGGGGCACATACGTACATATGCAGGGCTAGAGAGGAAATAATTCAGTGGGCATGGCATGCAAGAGGTAGAGAGGTCTGTTAGGTCTCTATGCAAAGCTCAAACGAATACAAGGTGAGCGACTCTTCCCCGCTGCAGTTCATTAACTGTAGCCGCGCACTTGCTGGGGAGCGCAATGTGTGACCCCACACTCGCTCCACTGACAGCCATTGTTTCAGGTCAGATGACCTGCCACCTGCGCTCTAGTGATGAAGCAGTAACATCGGGGCGTCAGTAAGTTATGGGGCGCCATACGTGTGAAGGAGACCATGACACAGTGACCAGTGAAGGAGACCATGACACTGAGGCACAGTGCGGTCCCCGTGCGCCTTCTTGGCATCGCCTTCTCCTTTGGAAAGTAGGTGACAAGCGTTGCCCCTGGACGACTCGCGGGCAAGTGCCCAGCAGGCAGGGCTTTCAAAGGACTACGAGCTCAAGTCCTTCAGGCTCGAAGGCCCTTATCTTGTTCCTTCCATCCACTCTTTCTTCCAGACCCACACCTGACGAGCGCCACCAAGGCTTCACCTTGCGTCTCCACCCCATCCCGTGGAACTTTATCCGGGAAGTATGCAGCAACTCACTGGCGAAGTGGTAAAAGCACTCTGCACATGGACCTTCACTTTGGTAACATTTCATATCGCTCGGAGTAGGGACTCTTTCAAAGTAAGTTTCTTGACTGAGCTCTGGGCACAAATTGATCGAAGGAACAACGGGGCGCAGTTCTTTACAGCTAGTCCGGCGCCACTTCTTTGGTTTCCAACTGCTTTGCCTGCTCAGCAGCCCCTCAGCTACTCTCTGTCCCTTTCCTGCTCCAGATATATCTCTAGCTACCCTACCCTTCCTCTATGGTCCATTCCTGCCATTCTTTCCTACCTGGCAGTCTACAGAGAGGCAGGCTTAAGAAGGAGCTGCAAAGGTGTGTCTGGCGCTTGTGCCACCAGATACCAAGATTTATTGACCCTTTCCAGTCTCATTTCGCCTCAGATATACCAGATCTAGGTATTAAACACAGAAGATCCCAATGGTCCTCTTTTAAAGCGGCGGGTTTGGACTGGATCCTGTTATCTTCAGTTCCTTTTCCCTCTTCCGGCAAACTTAGGCGCGCTTTACAATATGCAAAGCACCAATTTCTTCTTCAGTGTATCAGTTTATCATTCGGCTGTCGGATTACATGGAAACAAACTGGAGAAGGGGAGGCCTTTCTGCTGCATCTGCCCGATGCCTATTTCAGACAGCAGAGTAGCAAGGCTCCTGCCTAAGTTGCCGGCGGCCTTTCCCCCTAAATGGCTATAGCGCATTTGGAACACAGCTAGACTACTGACGATAACTGGATGCATATTCCAGACAGACCATTCTGTGGAGAACCTGTGATCCTCCGGATACTGCTGAACTTCAGCACCCATCGTCCCTAACCAGCATGACCAATGGCCAGGGATAATGGCGCTGTAGTCCAGCAACATTTGGAGAACCACAGATTTCCTCATCCCTGGAAGTGACTGTTCCAGCTTACTGTGGGCGAGCGTTCCACAGACAACAGTGCGTGGTTTTTAAGAACCTGCTACTAGTTTATTTCGCAGTTTATACTCACCTCCTCGATTAATCTCCAACAGGCTTAAAAGTAATAAAATACAATATTCCTCCGCTATCTTCTGCGTAGGTGTTGGCATCTATTCAGTATGTGTTGGGTGTGTAGGCAGGCTGAATTAAATATGAAAGCCCCAGATAATCTGCCGACTACGACCACTTTCCAGCAGCTCCACAGGACTGTAAGACTCAGCACCTTGAAATTATTCACCCTGATAGCCTAGTAAATACTATGAGAATAAGGGGTTGGTGCTCAGAAGATTCCATTAAAAGAGGTAGTTGTAGGACGGGGGAGTGACTCAGTTTTTACCCCGATTTAAATGTCATGGTTCCTCCTCTTCTCCCAACTTGGAGAATTGTCCTGTAGTGAATCTGCAGCACACTCTTTGTTTAAGACGATCAATCCCTGAGTTCATGGACTGGGAAATAGCTTGACAGGACTGACGTCTTAGCAAGCAAGGTCTAAATCTTTCTGCAGCTATGATCTCTCCAGGAAACCCGCCTTCCTAATACGAAAATTATTCTACTGGCCTAATTTAGAGGGTTGTGATCAGGTTTCCTGGGATAATGTAGCCTTTCCAGAGAGGTAGTTATTTTAGATTGTTTCAACAAAAAACAAGGAGTCTTGTGACACCTCAAAGACGAACACATTTTCCTACTTAAAATTTATCTGCTACATTTCCACCTCACCTTTCCTCCAAGGCGGCATACATGGTTCTCCTCCACGTGTTTATCCTCACAACAGCCCTGTGAGGTAGGTTAGGTTGAGGGACGGTGACTAGCTTAAGGTTACCCAATTAGCTTCACGCCTGAGTGGACGTCTGAACCGTGGTCTCCCAGGTCCTCGTCTGACACTCTAACCATTACACCGCATTGGCTTTTGTATACTGTACATGCGATCCTCAGTTCTCAAGTGCGTGGGTGTAAAAGGGGCGGGGCGAGTAAATGGGAATGGGATACCAAAGTAGCCTGTGATAATTCAGAGCGTATGTAAGCATGCTTCTAAGTTCTCCTTGAATTGCATCCCTTTGGTTTTTAACGCCAACCTTTTGCATTTCTTTCCTCCCCACCCACGTATGTGCTTGTGACAACTGAGGATCACACTCCACGTGTGGGGAGTTTCTAACGCACTGTTTCCCAAACTTGGCCCGCCAACCCAGTTGGACTGTAACTCCCATCATCCCTGACCACTGGGTCCCGCTAGCTAGGGATGATGGGAGTTGTAGTCCAACAACAGCTGGAGACCCTCTAAACCCCAAACACCTTGCCTCGGTCCACCCCCGGCGTTCTCTGCCCACCTATTTCAGAAACCAACAGTTTCAACGCTATGTGTTAATTTCTCTTGGTTCTGCCTTTGCTTTGTGGAAAACGAATACGTCCCTACTCGTCTGAAAACCCAAAACAGACAATCCAACATACAAACAAACCGCCTCCCGCGTCAATTACCACGCAATTCTTTTTTTAAATTAAATCAAATAAATTATGGAATGATTTCTGGAGGACACAGACCAAATTTGGTTGTTCTTATTTATTCGTTTCTACCTCCAACAGAAGCGTGATCCCTGCCTTGAAGGGGACGGAGGAGAGGCAAGGACCCACCAGCTGC
Source organism: Podarcis melisellensis (assembly GCF_964234715.1). Lineage (NCBI taxonomy): Eukaryota > Metazoa > Chordata > Lepidosauria > Squamata > Lacertidae > Podarcis > Podarcis melisellensis. The sequence goes on along the minus strand of NC_138528.1, from coordinate 32,805,511 downwards.
TCAGTTGCCTTGTCCGTTGGTCACTTGGAGTCACTCAGCAAAGGGGGGGGGGAATCCCTGTTAAATACAGTATATCAATGGTGAGCTCGGTAGACCCTGGGGAATGGTGGTACAGGTAGTGGGAGGGCGAGAAGCTGTGCTGTGGGTGTGTTGGGGTGTCGGTGTGCGCGTAATCTACTGATGGAGCAAAAACTACAAGTCCCAGTTCACTTTTACTTGCCCATGCGAAGCGTGACCCGTGGAACAAGAACCCAAGGCATTTAGTGGAGGAGGGAAATCCTGCAGTCTGCCATTGAGTCGTTAAACTCAGAGGATGCCTTTTCTGTTTAAGGGGCATCGAGGCGCCCTGTGGGTAGCAAAGGTTATTGCTAACTCCGGGGACTCGCGCTTCTTCTTTAAGGCGCTTTGGCCTGAGACGATCTGCAGTAGCCTCTACCGGGCGCTGCGAGAACTGCAAGCCGGCAGCGCCGGAGAGAAGCCGAGCGTCGATCCCCCGTCAATCAAAGAATAACTACGAAGCGGTAGCATCTTTCAGCACCTCTTCTGGGTAACTGTCGTTGCTTTCGAACTCAGTTCCTTCAGTGCTAACGCGCCACTGCCCGCCTGACGCTTCTGGGCAGCTCTGATTTTTCCTTCCTGATCAATGCAGAACTTTTTTCCCCATGGCACACTTCGCTTAATTCAGCAGCAATTTAAATATTCGTAAAAGTCTGGTGCTTAAATTCGAAAAAAATATAAGAAACGCGGGGTCTCGGGTCTCACACCTGCATATGTCCTCTCCCGTGAATGTGGATATTCTTCTCGGTAATCTTACCTCCAGAGTTTCTCTCCCTGCTAGGGCAAGATCACACTTCCCCTCTCCTTCTCCCAGTAGTTATTTCCCCCCTCTCCCTGAAAACCGAGTCTCTTCCTAGCCTATTCCCAGGATCAATGGTAAATATGGACAAAAAAAAATAAAGGATATGTATCCTGGTGAGAGTGGTAGGAGCAAATTATCTGAGTGTGATGGCTGGTATATATGGAAGCCCTGTCCTGCTTCAGCTCGGAGTCCAGGGTCAGGGGCGGTTTTAGGGTAGCTGCAGGGGGCGACACAACAATGCTGTAGGATGGAGTTGGAGAGGTGGTGGGCCGGCGAAATTTTAGCATTGCACAGGGTGCCACTGAAATTTGAGAGCCCAAATCCATCACTGCCCAGGTATTCCCACAGGTCTTTCGAAATCACCACCAGTGGGATTGATGCAGCCACTAAGACAATTTAATAGCTGTTAGGCCTCCAGAGATATTTACTTTCTAATACTTTCCTATACATAGCAGTGATGACCACCCTGTGGCAGCTTGATGAGGAAGATTCCTATGATGGTTTTGAAAGTATCCAGGCATGGCCTGTACCCTTTGATTTCCCCTCCAACAGTTTCCTGTCTCCTCTCCCCCAAGAAAAAACATTTTTTTAAGAAAAGAAAATATCCAAGCATCTAAGGGAATTTTATTCTCTGAGGGTTTATCATGGGACCTTTCATTCTTAAATACTTGTTGCACTGAGCAACCCCATGAATATCTAATTATTTTCCTTTAAAAAAACAATAACGAAAGGTTAAAAAGATACTGCTTGTCTCTTGTTTTCTTAAACAAACTACATAAACCTCTGTCTTCAAAACCAGCTAAAACTCTTGAGACATCTTAAACACTAACAAATTTATTACAGCACAAGTGTTTGTGGGCTCAAGGCCATTTCAACAGATGCAAGTCAAGGGGACTTGAGTCCATTAATGCTTGTACTGTAATGAATTTGTAGTTCTGAAGGTGCCACAGGGTTTTTTAAAAAATAAAACTATTTTTTTCCCTGCAAGAGACTATTACATATACACTTCTGGAAATTTATATGACCAGGCTCAGTTGTCTCCTTCGTCATGTTGTCTGCTGTTCATGCGTTAGTGATGGCTTAGGTCTAGGCATAAAATCACCAAGGTGTATAGTGTATGTATCTATGTGCATTTAGAACTGCATTCTAACAAATTCACATGCTTTCCTTCAGTTCCATGTTATTCTCTTTTCATCCTACAAAAAGCTCTTGGATGTCAAATCATGATTAATTTTATGGTTGTTGCTGTTGCTGCTGCTATTTATTTATTTAATAAAAATTACACACCGCTTGATTGTAAAAAATAAATAAATCTCAAAGCAGTTTACTAAAGATAAAAAGAGTAGAGAAACTCACAACCATGCTTTTAAAACATACGAACTACAGCTGCCATCGCTGCTACCTCCAGAGGAGGTAAACACAGGAACATGGGAAGGTACCCTTTATCAAGGTCTATCTAGTGCAGTATTGCCTACACTGGCCGACAGCAGGATTTTCAGACGGGGTTCTTTCCTGGGCATGTTATACTTGGCACCTTCCACATTCAAAGCAGATACTGAACCACAGGGCTACAGACTTCCCCATAGCTACAAACCTTGCCATAAGAAAGTAACAAAGAAAAAAAGTTTTAAAATAAAAGGAAAAAAAAGCCACCAAAATATAAGCAATAAAATGAATGTAACATTAATGAAGGACTGATAAAATGATGAATGCACTTATAAAATAGAAGTGGCCAGACAAATGAAAAATTTAAAATGCTTCAGTGTTTTAAGTCCGCCATACACAGCAATAAAACTCAGAGTTGTATTATATAAACGATGTTAAACACATTTCTTCTTCTTCTTCTCTGGTGATCACTCGTGGCCAAGTAAGATTGTCTTCCATAAACACAGTTTTAACAGTGTCGAAGCAATGATTCTTCAACATCAACTTTGTTGGACTGGTCTTGTTGTTCGGATGCCTGATTATTGTCTTCCATAGCAACTACAGTGGTACTTCGGGTTAAGAATTTAATTCGTTCTGGAGGTCCTTTCTTAACCTGAAACTGTTCTTAACCTGAGGTACCACTTTAGCTAATGGGGCCTCCCACTGCTGCCGCACGATTTCTGTTCCCATCCTGAAGCAAAGTTCTTAACCCGAGGTACTATTTCTGGGTTAGGGGAGCTTGTAGCTGAAGCATCTGTAACCCAAGGTACCACTGTACTCTATTCCGAACTTAAAAATGGAAAGTGTAATGCTGGTGGTCAACAAAAGAGCTTTAAAGACTCTCTCAAGGCAAATCTTAAAAACAAAGTATAAAACACATTACATATTATCTGGTACACTTCTTTTCCTCAGGGTATATGCAGGGCTTTTATTTCCATTGGAACTCACCAGAACTCAGTTCTGGCACCTCTCAGGTGGGCACAATCACCATTCTAAGAGAACAAGGGAGGTGTCTATGGTGAGTTCCTTTTCTAGAAAAATAGCACTGGTATATATGCCATAACAAAACATTCCTCAGCAATAAGTGGTACGGTAAGGGAGAATCTGACTAGATGACTCTTTTAACTCTACAATGTCTATGATTCTTGCAGATAGATGGATTTTTCACCGTTTTGCACAAGCAAACCTTGCTGATTGAGTGGACATAGTAACTGAAGGCATCAGTCTATAACCTGTCTATGACCTCCAAGAACTGAATCCAGGCCTGTTGTCAAATATTGCATGCCAGTCTTTCTTCAGGGGTTCAGGTACATGCATAAATTTATCAGTACAGTATGCCTTATGACTGCCCTCAGATTTCTGTACCCTGATAAATGGAAGGCAATAGTCTGTGAAGGTGAAGCAGCTCACTGGACACTGAAAACAGGGCACACTGTTGGTGCTGGAGGGATTCGTTGAGGGGATGGGCTTTGATAACTATGGGTTTTCACATTTTTGTCTGTTCTCCTTCTGGTTTTTTGTTTCAAACATTTCCATAAAAGCACTTAAGTGTTTCAAAATATTTTATTTCCATTCCGATTATTTCACTTTGCTTCAGTTCCAAGTTAGCAGGACCAGATTTTAACACACAGGATTCTTAGGTATCTTAACATGCCAAAAACAGTGGAAATTATTTCCCTTTAATAAGGAATGTCCTGCTGTGACTCCCTCACCATATCTATTGATACAATATTTTTGCTTTGCCTACTGTTAGCTAGATACATAGATTAAAACTGCTTCAGCTATTGACTTTTTTGACTGCATGCTAGTGTAATTGTTTTATTGTGTACAAAATGTATTGTTTTACTATGCATTAACTGCATTTTAGTGACTTTGAAGATTGATATTGCTTTGGACTGGTTTCTTATGGTATTAATATACTATAATATTTATCTCAGGGCAGCTTTGTTGTTAACTGAGATAAATTCTTATTGTTGAAGGGAATGTTTATGAATGCATTTCTATAGAATTAACAGATCCATTGTATTATTGAAATATTGAATCTGGGATTTTCCTTACTTGTTTTGTATTTTGATATATTGTTATAATTATTATCATACAGATATGTTGTATTAATTAGGGGGAGGGTTATTTTCTTTATTTGTCTGCTTTTTGACAACCAATTTTCTGCAGGGATGAAAAGCTGGTAATAAGCAATAATAGCTGACATGTGTCTTAATCTTTTTTTTTAGTTTACTATTGATTGTCTGAAGATTTTTTAAATGCCTGTTTTTGAGCTGTTTTTATTGATAATTCTAATGGCTTAAAAAACTGCTTAGAGGTTCCATTATAACCAAGTGATATATAACTTTTGTAAAATAAAATAAGCCAAATGATAGAGAATTCTGAAGAGCATAAAGAAATTGTTTCTTATCTTCTCACTATGCAGAGTTGGTCAGTGGAACATTACTGGGGACGCTGTTTTCATTTTCATGAATCACATCACTTCAATAGCTTTAAAAACATAATTTCATGGTTTGGGGGAGAAGATATTTATTCTGAGGAGACCAAATTGGGGGCACAGCCACACCATATATTTAAAGCACAACCAGCACACATTTAAAGCACATGACCTCCCCCTCAAAATTCTGGGAACTGAAGTTTATTAAGGTTGATAGGAATTGTAGCTCTGTGGGAGGGAAACGACAGTTTCTTATGACCTTGCTTTCTTATGTTTGCATTCTGGGCATATTCTGTGGACTCTAGAGGTGAAACAAAACCTTACAAATCCCAAACCTGACCACCTGTTATGAGTAAAGGGGGCATAATTAAACCAGAAATGAAGAGAACATATTTTCTTCCAAAAAGGGAGCCAGACACCTGCACGCTCTCCCTTCAGATCAGCTTTTGTCTTGCCTGATACTTACTCCTGTCTAATCCTGACGTCAAGAGAGCTTGGCCTTGAGAGACACACTCCAAAGCAGACTGGGTGTGGATCAACAAGACCTGAGTCATAAGTACCTAAGTGTTGAACTTTGGACTGAGCTAGGTGTTTGTCTGATTGCCAGAATGGTGGTGGGTTCATGGGCTTTTGTGGCAGTCAATACTATGTATGTCTATTTGTCCTTGAATTCTGATACAGTAAATGTTTTCCCACTAAGTTTCATAGTTCTCCAACATTGCTGAGCTTTCTCAGTCATTGGAGCAGTCATTCCAAAGAACACAAGATAAGGCTCCTCACCAGCAAACCTTCTGCCTTTCATGTGTGCACATGGGGTCTGTTGATATTATTAAGTGTTACATACTGTACACAAAAGAGAAGAGAATAAAACATGGCAACTGTTGCCATAGCAATTGGCAACAGATGCCAAAATCTTGCTACCGGAAGTTGTTAATAGGACAGGTGATTTTTTAAAAAATGACTCACTGCTGTTATTTAAGCAATAAGCAAATCTGGGATAGATGTGAGGAGAGGAAGCCAGCAAAGGCAGAAATGTACCTCATGTTCCATCTCCTGAAAAAGAAATTGCCAACTTTTTAAGGCCCATGAGCACATTTGGATTTTGAGTGAGGGCTGTAGGCACCTTCCCTTCTGGTAATTTTTCTCTTCTCTCTCCCCCCCCTTTCCTCAAATCAACCCCCACACCAAAGAAACAGAACACAGGCACACACACTTCATTTTTCTGATTTGTATACAATAGAATTAATATGAGCCTTAAAAAATACATAGAGCTGAAAGATGAAGTGGGAAGCAGGGGCAACAGCTGGCGGGCTGAGAGACCTTGGCCCTTCTAAATTTTCAATATCCTGTGGTGACATGTGCACGATGCATGGCATGTGTGCGTTACGTGAGCACATTACTTTTTCTTCTTCTTTGGCAATCACTCGTAGACGAGTAAGATTGTCTTCCATAAACAGGGTTTTAACAATGAGTCCCTACGTGACTGTGGAGGCCAATTCTGGATCCAAATGTCCTTCCACAGTGGGGACATTGGTTTCCGGGCGGGAGTTGATCACGGTGTGGATTTGCCAAGCGTGCCTTCCTCTTGGCACATTTCTCCCTTGTGTCCTGAGTTCGAGTGTCTTCAAAGCCCACGACACCTTTGGTAAAGGCTGTTCCCCAATTTGAGTGCTTGCAGGCAAGTGTTTCCAAGTTGTTGGTGTTTATACTACATTTTTAAAATATTTGCCTTGAGACAGTCTTTAAACCTCTTTTGTTGACCACCAGCATTATGCTGTTAAGTTCAGAATAGGGTGGTTGCTCCCTGGCCTCCTCAATAGTGGTGGCAAGCCGGTGCATCTGGTTGGAAGTGTGTCATTCTTCTGACTTCTTCCTTCAGTTCTATATCTTTTCTCTAAAGGGATAAAATGGTGACCATTTTCACCAGATCATGATTAAGGGCATCCTGAGTTGAGGGAGCTCAGACGCTTCATAGACATTTGAGGAAGGCCTCAAAGGCACCGTGCACCCATAGGTGCCATGTTGGGGTGCTCTCTTATAAAGATTCAGCTAGGATATAATCCTCAAATTCATTTTTGATGTTGTATAGATTTTATTTCAGTATCATTCAATGTGCATTTTTTCCATTGATTATTTTAATAAAAGGTTATATATATTCATTCTCTTTCTGAGAGAGAAGGGAGTTTCTTAAAGGTCAGGGCACAACTGCAAACAATTCCAACAAGAAAGAAAAGTGAGAGGCATCTGCAGAAACTAGTGTGGTTGCACAAGGAGCTTATAGTGGTATACCTCAGGTTAAGAACTTAATTCATTCCGGAGGTCCGTTCTTAACCCGAAACTTTTCTTAACCTGAAGCACCACTTTAGCTAATGGGGCCTCCTGCTGCTGCCACGCCGCCAGAGCATGATTTCTGTTCTCACCCTGAAGCAAAGTTCTTAACCCGAGGTACTATTTCTAGATTAGTGGAGTCTGTAACCTGAAGCGTCTGTAACCTGAAGCGCCTGTAACCTGAGGTACCACTGTACAGATGAACTGAGATTTAAAGGGGGGATGCATAAGAAATGGAAGAAAGGGTAATTCATGAAGGAAGAGTATGTAGAAGTAGCCAACACCTGCAGGGAGAAGCTGAGGTGGGCTACAGCTCAGAACAAGCTCAGGCTTGCAAGAGAAGTCAAATAATAATAAAATGTTTTTTTTCAGCTGTTTTCAAAGCAAGAGGAAGTGGTAGGTCCTCTGCATGGAGAAGACAGAGAAATGCTCTTGGGTGACAGAGAGGAGGTGGAGCCGCTCAACATCTACATTGTCTCTAATATCCATAGGAAGAAGCCTAGATGAGCTGTTGGACAAGAAGATTTACACATTTCCGCTTTCAACATGCTGCCGTGTACATAAACCAGGTGGGACTGAGGACCAAGGAATGATGTACAGGAAGCCAGATTCCTTCCTTTGCTTCAAGAGGCAGACAAGATTTCATAATACAGATCTTCCTCACAACACAAGTGCATTATCACATTGGTATTTACCACATCAGGGAGCTTGTTATTTCCCACGCTTTCCCTTTGACATAAGTACTTACTGTCACCCTGGAAAGCGTGGATGGCATCCCCCTGCCTTTTCTTTTACTGAACTCCGCTGCTCCATTGTTAATATTTCACATCAGGTTATCTACATTGCAAATGTGTTGCTTAGCTTCTTTTATTGAGGCAGGAGGAAAGGAAAGGTGGAAAATGCAACTTGGGCATTTCCCCCCCAGTCATTCGAAGCAGAATATAGACTGAATACAGAAATCATCTTCATTTGCCGGGCTGCCTGTTCATCTATGGGTCACCTAGAAACTCCATCCTTTGTGTTTCTGGTAGGTTGCTGGATCTGGCATAAACTACATAAAATTCAAGTTGACTGGGAACCCAAATATTTTGTTCCAAGATGTCCTAACAGGATCAGTTTATGTTAATTGTGTATCAAGTTTATGTTATTGTAGGGAATGACAATCACCACCAGGTGGCAACACTACAACTATTTGTTTCCTTTAGAAACACACAAATAACACCCCGCCCCCCCACCTGCTTTTCAGTTCAAAATGCTAAGGCGGCCACATCTTTTTTGTTTCAGCAATATATTCCACGCACTGGTATTATCCCTCAGGAAATATCCAGGACCTACGGAACATGGAATTCTACCCACAACAATATTATGGTTTTTAAAGTCGCTAGTCCATTCTGATGATTAAGCATTTGTAAAGGTAAAGGTAAAGGGACCCCTGACCATTAGGTCTTGTCGTGGCCGACTCTGGGGTTGCGGCGCTCATCTCGCTTTACTGGCTGAGGGAGCCAGCGTACAGCTTCCAGGTCATGTGGCCAGCATGACTAAGCTTCTTCTGGCGAACCAGAGCAATGCACGGAAACGCCGTTTACCTTCCCGCCGGAGCGGTACCTATTTATCTACTTGCACTTTGACGTGCTTTCAAACTGCTAGGTTGGCAGGAGCAGGGACCAAGCAGCAGGAGCTCACCCTGTTGCGGGGATTCGAACCGCCAACCTTCTGATCGGCAAGTCCTAGGCTCTGTGGTTTAACCCACAGTGCCACCCGCGCCAAAGCTGTTCTAACTTCCTGCTCAGGAATGTGCGTTATCTTTCCCATTTTTTTTCCCTTTTAAGTAACGCAACTAGTTTCGCTCCTGGAAGCAGCTTCGGAGGAGTTCCAAGGCCCGCCAAGGGTTATGCACCCAGTGCCTCACCCCCTCCTTCTTCTGAACTCGGGGGTGATTTATGGCAACCGCGGGTGAAAACAGCATCTCTCCCCCCTGGAGGGAGACTGATATACTCCCCATAATCAGCCTCTAATTACCTCCTGCGAGCTGGATAGATGTTAATATCCACCATCTTCCAAGGCGCCCCTAGCGGGCCCCTCTTTCTTTCTTTCTTTCTTTCTTTCTTTCTTTCTTTCTTTCTTTCTTTCTTTCTTTCTTTCTTTCTTTCTTTCTTTCGTATATACACACACACACACACACACACACACACATGCATTTACCACAAAGGCATTTCAGAGCAGTTGGCAAGTAAAATAGTTTCAAATCCAGAAAACAATGATTAAAAACAAGGCAGTGAGTCACTACCAGTCAACAAAAAATACCAGTAGCGCCATCAGTTTCCACCACAGTCTTGAGCAAATAAAAGAATCCTGGCCTTCATCTGGCATCAAAAATTTAGAAGAGCAAAGTGCTAGCCATATCACAAAGGAGCGGGTTTCCAAAACTGGGGTGCCTCCTAACAAGAATGCTCTTACCTATGTTGGCGTATAATGGCCTCAACCAAAGATGGTTAATCTGTAAAACAAGATAATATTTAATAATAAAAAAACCAAAAAAACCAAAGATGGTTAAAATCCCTTGTTGATCTTAACCAATGGACACAGTCTAGTCAGGAAAATATACTATTACAAGAGCCTTGCTCCCCTGTTGCATAGGAGTTTATGTCCTTAAATCCATCTTCTGGAGCAAATGGCTTTTATTATTGATCAGGCAATATGGTGGACGCGTGGAGAAAGAGGGAAGGAAAGAAAAGGTGATAAAAACCCCATAATGATTTGGGGACCCCTGGATTCTGCACTACTCCTCTGTGGAGAAATGTGAACTTTTCCATAAGCCCTCCTGGAATTATCTTCAACGATGCAAAGAAAATACAAGCTAATTATAAAAGGCACATTGTCTATTAATATGTTAATGAAGCGAGGCTGCTAATGGAGAGATCTGAATTTTAATACATTTTAAGAGCTTCATGATTATGTGTTTGTTAGTTGATATGATCATTACAAATTAGCTGTACATGGTTTTACCCTGACTAAAGTCTATATTAAGCCCTGTATTCTAAACAGGCTTTAATGAAGCAGGTGAGTGGGCCATCTGTGTCACAAAGATTGTCACTAAGAAATTTGCATTCAGAAGAAATGCATGCCAGCTAACAAGCAAATAAAGCATCAGGCATGGTGGTTTATTGTTTACAAAACAACATTTTCATACATCGCCATATATCCTGATAATAACTCTGATGTACATTTCTACAACAGTAGCTCTGTAAAAGTATTTCTTTAATTTTAAGAGATCATAGTTAACTTTTATGGTTTCCCTGCAACAACAGAGAGTTTGAACACAGAGTGGAAGCAATGTGATAACTAACAGCATAAAAAAACAAGAATTCAACTGAGATTTTTCAGCTTTACAACTGAGATTTTTCAGCTGTAACTTTTGAAATTATGGGTTGTTCCTAAACTAGCCATGGGATGCGGGTGGCACTGTGGGTTAAACCACAGAACCTAGGACTTGCCGATCAGAAGGTTGGCAGTTCGAATCCCGGCGACAGGGTGAGCTCCCGTTGCTCAGTCCCTGCTCCTGCCAAGCTAGAGGTTTGAAAGCATGAAGTGCAAGTAGATAAATAGGTACCGCTCCAGCGGGAAGGTAAATGGTGTTTCCGTGTGCTGCTCTGGTTTGCCAGAAGCGGCTTAGTCATGCTGCGCACATGACCCGGAAGCTGTACGCCGGCTCCCTCGGCCAATAAAGTGAGATGAGCGCTGCAATCCTAGAGTCGTCCACGCCTGGTCAGGGGTCCCTTTACCTAAATTAGCCAACGTGTGAAGGTAGAAAGGACCTTGGAAAGGCACAGCCTGCGGATCAGAGTAGGTCACAGGTTCCCTGCTTTGTCTTAAAGGACTTTATGATCTGAAAATAGAGACGGTGTATGTGCTTCTGTAACCCAAGAAAATCGTTATAAAAACTTAAAATAAAAATGCACACCAGAGTGGCTTGTGAGATCCTGGGACACACATCTGCGCTCATTCCAAAATTGCACACTATTACAAGTTCTGTCCCACTTTAACTCATGCTTGAGAGCACCAGTAGCTATTTGACAAGTAAGAAAGAGCTTTGTCCTTTTATCTGTCTGCAAATCATCGCCAGCAAAGATCCTTGAGGAACACAACTTTGTTTACTTCCATTGTGAAGACACCCAGTTTATGCTTACTATCCACTGCTTGTCCTAAAGTTTAATCGGTTATTGATCCCATGACTGTTAAGTTCAGGAAATGCTGTGGGCTATTCCATCTTTTTAAAAAGTAGAACAATTGTCCCTATCAATTTCAGACTTGTCGGGAAACCAAGAGGAAGACAGATGCATTTGTTCTGATAGTCTGGTGCCATCATTCCTGACCCCTCCTTCTAGCACCAGTCTCTGGCAGCCTGCCTTAGCTTCCACCTGTAAAATGGCAATAATAGCTATCTATATCTCCAGGGTGCTCTTGTGCATGTGCCTCATGCATGGTTTAAGATTGTATGGGCTGCACCATGAGGCATTTGGGAGAAGCCTCTCAGAAGGTTGACGGTTCGAATCCCCACAACGGGGTGAGCTCCGGTTGCTCTGTCCCAGCTCCTGCCAACCTAGCAGTTCAAAAGCATGCCAGTGCAAGTAGATAAATAGGTACCACTGTGGCAGGAAGGTAAACAGCGTTTCCGTGCACTCTGGTTTCCGTCACGGTGTTCTGTTCCACCAGAAGTGGTTTAGTCATGCTGCTTGCATGACCCGGAAAGCTGTCTGTGGACAAACAGCGGCTCCCTCGGCCTGAAAGCGAGATGAGGGCCGCAACCCCATAGTCACATTTGACTGGACTTAAGCATCCAGAGGTCTTTTACCTTTTTATATAAAACAAGTAGTAAGGGCCACCTATTGTGCATGTGTGCTAGGCTTAGTTTCAGTTAGGAATGAGAGCCATAAGTACAGGCAAGTAAATTATTCCCCCTTTTACCTCTCCTCCTCCCTCCTCCTGCCCCTTCTGATTGTCAGCTGTTAGATTCTACAGTTCTCAATAAAGAACCATGGGTAGCCACATAATTATCACCATCCATTACAATCATAGTATATTATTATACAACAACAATAAGCAAAATATTAACACACTCTTCTTTCTTATCATTGCAGCATGTTCCAAGGCTGAACCCTAACACCAAGAACATATTCTGGGTCTCAGGCTGAATCCAGTTTTTACTCATGGCTAAATATACTTCTTGAAAACAACATCATTTATATCACATGTGATACACTGACGGAATCCAGGTGGTCTCTATTCTAGGCACTGGCCAGGCCTATATTTGCTGAGCTTTAATATCTTTGCTGCATCAAGTGCCTAACCTTGGATCATAAGTGGAATGGGAGTCACAGACCAGGTTATGACTTGAAAATGAACTAGCATATGAAGCATATTTGAACAGTACTCAAAATACTTATTTATACAGCTTGTTATTTTAGGAGCAAAGCATTTATAATCCTTCTGCTGTTATTTGGGATCAAAAAATAACTTTCACCAGGCAGATTTGGGAAAGTAATTCCTTAAGTGAGACAACTGAGCCGATCCTTGGAGGGGGAAATGCAAATTGAACGATTCAGCTTAATTTAGGTCATACTGCCCTCTAGGGGATCAGTCATACATATCCATTTTTTGTTTCTAAATAGTAGGAACTCTTCTTAATACAGCTTTGATGTTCAGAAAAAGAACGTTGTTGTGTATTTCAATGGGCATCTTTACTACATTAAAGAATGAAGGTAACGACAACTCTCATAAAGAATTTAAATGTTTATTTAGTTCTTTGAAGAACTTGGCAATCAGCACCAAACTGAAGCTTGTGGGAGATGCATCATCTTTTCGCACTGTCTCTGTACTGGACTTTCTGGATACGTTAAGACAAATTGCTTCCTTTTAGCCTTCACTTTCCTCTGTAGAATGGGAATAATAATTGCCTGCTATGGTGATTGTATGCCGCAAACTGCCAAACCCTACTTCCTTAAGGGAATTTACACAGGAGCAGGGCTGAACAGAACATTTAATTGGGTTAGAGACTATAGAATATTCAATTACTATTTATTACTTTCCTGGGACATGGGTGGCACTGTGGGTTAAACCACAGAGCCTAGGACTTGCCGATCAGAAGGTCGGCAGTTCGAATCCCCACGATGGGGTGAGCTCCCGTTTCTCGGTCCCTGCTCCTGCCAACCTAGCAGTTCAAAAGCACGTCAAAGTGCAAGTAGATAAATAGGTACCACTCTGGCGGGAAGGTAAACAGTGTTTCCGTGCGCTGCTCTGGTTCGCCAGAAGCGGCTTAGTCATGCTGGTTACATGACCCGGAAACTGTATGCCGGCTCCCTTGGCCAATAAAGCGAGATGAGCGCTGCAACCCCAGAATCGGCCACGACTAGACCTATTTATTACTTTCTTTTTTAATTGTTACTGCTAACAATAATAACCAGGAGACCAATTTAGAATCAAAACCAGTATTTAGTGGTTTAAGGTTCAAGTGGCAAGAGCAGTGATAGAAGCAAGAATGCAAAGAGCTAGCTTCCCATTTTTAGAAAGTCATATATACGAAAGGATCTGTAAATGATAGACCTGTTAATGGAGATGGAAGACTAAAGGCAGGTCTGCAGGCTCTTTTTTTATAGGCATCAAATGTATACTTTCAATTAGTCCAACCCCCAATGCCACGCAGCATTTGTGGGCAGTCTCTGCTATGTTTCTGCCCACAGACATTGCACACTAGCCAGTGGCATAGCGTGGGGGGTGCAGGGGGGGCCGGCCGCACCGGGCACAACATCTGGGGGTTAGGGTTAGGGGGCGCAAATCCACGGGTTAGGTGGCACAAATTACTTGCTTTGCCCCGGGTGCTGACAACCCACGCTACGCCACTGACACTAGCTATAATTTTGGAGCCACTCAAGGCTCTGCAGTCTTCAGCACCAAGGACAAGTGTTATGAGAACACTTTCTTTGGAATAAATGGAAATGCTATTTTTATTCCACACAATCCCAATGCTTAATGACACATGGTGCCTAAAAGATTGGCGAAAATACCTTTATTTGGAGGGGGGGAACCTAGGATAAAACATGAGATTCTAATTGATGTAAAAGACAGAGGAGGTTTCGCACTCCCAGATTTGGAATTGCATTTTGAAGCTGCCTGCCTGTGTTGGATAAAAGACTAGATATAGCTAGAAAACACACAGCTGCTAGATTTGGAGTGTCATAATGTCAAACACGGGTGGCAAAGCAGGAATACGTAAAAGCTTCAACAACCGTGTTATTAGGGGGTAAAAACTTAATTAGGTTGTGGGGAAAATGCAAACATTATTCATGCATACTTTTTATTAATTTGTACAAATCAAAATACAAATCAAACTATATCAACACTCTTAATGTTTTACAAAGAAAATAAGAAAGGACTTCCTTCTGCTGTTCCACGAATCGTCCATAATAACAAAAAAAGTGAATCCGCATTCTTTTGTGTGTAGTGCCATGAGTCGTTCTCATTCTTCCGTGTTCCATAGGCATTACCCTTAGCTTTTTACAGAGCACCTTTGAAACCAACTAGTGTTATCTGTTCATCAGTTAAGCTTTCCAGATATTCCGTAAAACTTTCCCAATCTTTGACAAACCTCTGATCTTTTTTATATCTAACTTTTCCTGACATCCTGTCCATCTCCACATAATCTAGTAGTTTAGCTCTCCATTCCTCTATAGTCGGCGAACTCTCTTGTTTCCAGTTTTTGGCAATCAACACCCTTGCAGCCGTTATGGCGTATTGAAACAGTTTGTAATCCTTCTTTTTTATCTCCTTTCCTACCAGACCTAGTAAGAACGCCTCTGGTCTTTTTGCGAAGGTGTACCTTAACATTTTCTTTAATTCATTATATATGCTTTCCCAGAACTCTTTGACCTTTTGGCATTCCCACCACATGTGGTAGAAAGTCCCTTCCCTTTCTTTACACTTCCAACATTTGTTGCAAGATCCGTACATCCTGGCTAGTTTTACCGGAGTCAAATACCAGCGGTAAAACATTTTCATTAGGTTCTCTTTTAATGACACACAGGCCGTGAAATTAAGGTGGTATTTCCAAAGTTTTTCCCACTCTTCAAAGTAGATGTTACGGCCAAAATCTTTAGCCCAGTGTATCATTACCGCCTTAACTTCCTCGTCGCCTAAGTTCCAGTCTAATAGTTGTTTATACATTTTGGATAGAGTTTTTATGTTATTCTCCAAAATCTCAGATTGGAATCTAGACTTTTTGTCGGCATATCCTTTATCTTTAACGTCTTTCTTAAACATATCGTTTATCTGGTGATAGTGTAGCCAGTCATATACTTGGGGTTTGACCTGCTCATACGGCCTCATTTTCCACTTTCCTTCCGCCTTCATTAGGAGTTGTTCGTAGGTTGCCCAGTTGGCTCTCATGTTAGTCTTTTTAACCGACATAACCTCTAGTGGAGACAGCCATTGGGGTGTTTTGGGTTCTAATACATCCTTGTATCTTTCCCAGACCTCCAACAGGGGACCTCTGAATATATGGTTCCCAAATCCCTTGTGTCCTTTCTTCCTCCCATGCCACAAATAGGCATGCCACCCTGATCGGTTATCGTGGCCCTCTAGGTCTAACACTTCCGGTTCTTCCAGTTTTATCCATGTTTTAACCCAGCATAGGCAGGATGCCTCGTAATATAATTTTAGGTCTGGGAGAGCGAAGCCTCCCCTCTCTTTTATGTCCGTTAATAATTTAAATTTTACTCTCGGCTTCCTCCCCTGCCAGATGTATCTAGAAATTTCCTTATGCCAGGTTTTAAATATCTTTATGCCTTTAATGATCGGGATATTTTGAAAAAGAAATAGAATTCTTGGCAGTACCGACATTTTAATTGTAGCTATTCTTCCCCAGAATAGCAATTTGAGCCGACCCCACGTTTCTATGTCTTTCCTGACCCCTTTCCATACGGTTTCATAATTATTTTTGAATAAGTCTATATTTTTTGGTGTTATCCATACCCCTAAATATTTTAGCTTTTTTGTCACTTCTATTTCTGTTTCTCTTTGTAATTCCTCCAATTTGTCTAATTGCATATTCTTAGCTATTATTTTTGTTTTCCTTTTGTTTAATTTGAAGCCCGCTACTTCCCCAAATTGGTCGAATTCTCTAAGTACCTCTTTTGTTGAATCCAGTGGGTCTTCCATTGTTACCACCAGATCGTCTGCGAAGGCTTTAGTTTTGTGTTCGTGGTGGCCGACCCTGATTCCTTTTATTCCTTTGTTATCTCTGATGGAGTTTAGTAGTATTTCTAATATCGTTATAAATAACAGTGGGGACAGTGGGCATCCCTGTCTTGTTCCTTTAGTTACTGTTATTTCTTCCGTCTCCACATTGTTTATCAACAGTTTTGCCCTTTGTTCCGTGTAGATTGCTTTTATCCCGTTATAAAATTCAGTACCTACTTCCATGTATTCCAGTTGTCTCAGCAAAAATTCCCAATTTACATTGTCGAACGCCTTCTCAGCGTCCACAAATAACAATATACCTTGTTTGTCACATCTTTCTGTTAAGTATTCTATTATATTAATAATATTTCTTATGTTATCTTTCATTTGCCTACCCGGCAAAAAGCCGGCTTGGTCTCTGTGGATATTTTTTACTAAGATGGCCTTGTATCTTTTTGCTAGGACTCCCGCAAAGATCTTATAATCTATATTTAGTAGGGAAATAGGTCTGTAGTTTTTAATTTGTTCTAAGTCTGAATCTTGTTTTGGGATTAGTGTAATCAACGCCTCCTTCCACGTCTCCGGTATTTCTCTTTCGTTAAGAATGTTATTCATTACTTCTTGTAGTGGTGCCAGTAGAACCGGTGCCATTTCTTTGTAATATCTACTACTAAACCCATCTGGGCCTGGGGCTTTCCCATTTTTTAAATCTGTTATTATTGCTTTAATTTCCTCTATCTCAATTGGGGCATTTAATTTCTCTTTATCTGCTGGGGGGATCTTATTAATATTCTTAGACTTTAAGTATCTCTCTATTTTTCTAGTCTTGTTCTTTCCGGTGTTTCTAAAGAGCTCTCCATAGAAATCCAAAAAGGCTCTCCTTATTTCCTTGGGTTTATTTATCTCTTCTCCTTCCACCACTATCCTGTTTATCGTATTCTGTTCCTTCCTTTTTTTCAATTGCCAGGATAGTAGCTTTCCCGTTTTGTTGGCATGTTCGAAGTTCCTCTGTCTCAGTCTTTTGATTTTCCATTCTATCTCTCTATTTACCAGCATTGTGTATTGTGATTGTAAGATTTTTATGTTCTCTTTTATCTTCTTATTTTTTGGGTTTTGAGTTAGTTTCTGCTCGTTCTCTGCTAGTTGTTGTATAATTTCTTTTTTCCCTTTTTCTCTCTTTTTGTTCTTAATTGCGCTCTGCTGGATAAAAAAACCCCGCATCACCGCCTTACCTGCGTCCCACACCACCTTCAATTTTGTGTTGTTTCCTAAGTTATCCTCGAAATATTCTTTTAATCTGGTTTGGGCTTTTTCTACTACCTCTTGATCGTCCAGTAAATAATCTTTAAGTTTCCATCTATTTGATCTGCTTTCCTGCCCTCTTAATTCCATAATTAATGGGTTGTGGTCTGAAATTGTTCTGACCTGAATCTCCACCCGTACCGCTCTAGTAGTTATCTCTTTCGAAATCCACATCTGATCCAATCTTGATGATGAATCGTTAGGTTCCGAGTGGAAGGTATATTGTTTTTCCATGGGATGATTGAATCTCCAAATGTCTACCAAGTTGCAATTTTGAATAAGGGAGAAAAACGTTCTGGGTAGCTTCCCTTCTCTACCCTTTGTTTCCCTCAATCTGTCCATTTCTAACGACATCACTCCATTCATGTCTCCCAGTAGTATAATTTTCTCATCAGCGTAGTCATACAGCTTTTCTTCCAATCTCCCGTAAAATTCTGACTTATTATCATTAGGCGCATATATTCCCACTATTATTATCTTTTCTCCCTGCCAATTTATTTTCACTGCTATTATCCTTCCTTCCTCGTCTTTAAATAACTGTTTCGCTTCAATTTGTTTTTTTATATAAATCACCACCCCCCTTTTTTTCTTCTGGTCTAAGGATACATACTCATTCCCCAATCTTTGATTAATCAGAATCCTTTTGTGCTTTCTCGCAATATGTGTCTCTTGGAGACAGATAACATCCAGACTTTCCTTCTTCAAAATATGTTCAATTCGGTTCCTCTTTCCCTTATCATTCATCCCATTAACATTCCAACTGTATACCTTTAACACCATTGTGATTTAATTTGTAGGAAAAAACAGGAAAAAAAAAAAAAAACAGCTGTGATTTCCTTTTAACCTTCCTCTTACGTTTCCTCCCCCGTCCCTCCTCCCTCTCCCTCCTCCCCCCCCGAGCTTCCCGTCTCCCCCTCCAGCACTCCTTCCGATCCTATTCCTCCGTCTTTACCCTTTTCCCTTTGCGGTTTTAGTTCTTTGTATTTCCTTAAGAATTTATCTGTTTCTCCTGGATTTGTCAATTTTTGTCTCTTACTCCTGTATGTAAAGGAAATGCCTTCAGGAAACTCCCATTTGAACTCGATGTTATTTCTTTTGAGTATCTGTACCAGTTCTTTGTAGGAATCTCTACGTTTTAAAAGCCTGACAGGAATGTCTTTAAAAATTATTATGTTATTCCCTTCAATGTTTAATCTTTTCTCTCTGTTTTTAGAGAGAATTCTGTTTCTTATTTCCCTGTCTTTGAATATTATCAGGCAATCTCCTACAAATTTTTTGTTCCCTGGAGGCTTAGTTTTCAGTCTAAAGGCCGATTGCACTGCCCTTCCTACCTCTTCTGGTGCTATTTCCAACCAAAGGGCTAATTCTATTATTAGTTTCTCTTTTACATTTTCTCCCTGGACTTCGGGTATACCTCTCATCCTAAGGTTAGCTTCCCTCTGCCTAAGTTCATTCAAAGCAATCCAATCTTTCATATCCTCTTGACTCTTGTTCAAATCCAGTATCTCAGCTTTAATTTTTTTCCTCCTCACGTCTTACTTCCTTTAGTTCTACTCTTGTCTTTTTCATACCTTCCTCCACTGTCTGTGTCCTCCTGAATACCTCCTTAAGTTGACTCTGCAAACATTTAGTAGAAAACAAAACACCAAGGTGGTTATCCCCAATAGAAGTTGAGACAAGGAAAAAATAATGAGAGTGATAACTAGGATACCTATTTGTTAGACTTTTCAGAAGGAGAACCAAAAATTATTTTTTAAAAAAGAGATTAAAAATATGTTTCTGACTGGCTAAACTATCATCAAATCAATTCAAAATTTAATATAGGTAATAAATTGGGATTTGCAGAAAAACCAGTACAATTGGAAAACCAAATATTAAGATCTAGAGTTTTAAAAAATTATCTAAAATGTTTAGGATATTATTAGATTGAGAAACTAAAGAAGAATTTGTGAAATCATCTATGAGCAAATGAGCACAAGATGTGGGTCATAATATTGATCCAAACCTGTGGGAACATTTGTCGAAAACAAATTTTAAAATCACTGTTAGTTATGCATTAAAAGAGAACTGTTTAAAAATGGAACTTGATGCCAAGTAAATTAGCTAAAACTAGAACTAAAAGTGACCTGTGCTGGAAATGTAGAGAAACAATTGGCACATTTTATCACTTATGGTGGTCTTGTAGAATAAGAAAAGAATTCTGGGAGATGGTCTATAATGAACTTAAGAAAATGTTTAAAAGAATGTTTCCTAAAAACCCAGAAGCTTTCCTTCTGGGAATAATAACAATAGTAATTCGGAATAAACAAACTACTCAACAAATGTGTGACTACAGCTGCCTGAATTCTTGCAACACAAAAGTGGAGTACAGTTGCAGTAGCATCAAGAAAAGAATGGCACCTTAAAATATTAGAATATGCAGAACTTTCCAGCATGACACATAGATTAAGAAATAAAGATGATAAGAATTTAAAAGAGGACTGAACATCATATTTAGAATATATGGGAAAAGATTATAACAAGAAAATAAATGTAATAGACTGAAAAAACAAAACTCAGTAGTAGATGTGACAAAGTGGGATAGTTGTAAAGTAATGAAAATAATTTAGTAGAATAAGAAAATGCAGTCATAAAGACAACAGATAGGAAACCAGAGAAAGAGTGGAAGGGGAGTTAAAATTAAGGCTCAGGAGATCCAATTAAATTGGAGGAATAAGTTATGTTACTATTATTATTTACAGATATATGTCTTATACTTATGTTTCTTTTTCTTTTTCCCTTTCTTACTAACATGTGTTTGACTGTAACATACTATGCACTGATGACATGATAAAACAGAAAAGCAAATAAAGAGGGAGAGAGAGAACACTTTCGGTTTTTGGAGGGGGTTCCTTATGGTTTTGATTTAGCTCATTTTTAAAGGGTTTTTTGAATGATAGCACCATGTTTAGTACCATAAAACATGTTTGTGCTGGGGGCAAATGGTGGTCCATTGGGTGCGGCATTTTTACAGTGGCAAACTTTTAATTCTTTACCTCCAGGGAGACTAGCAACAGGTCTCTGGGCAGCTTCACTATTGATGAGAAGGGAAATTATCCATTCAAGGAAGAGAGTTAATCGCATTATATCATTTTGTTTCAAGAAACAGAACACTCTATGCATACTTACTTGATGCTGTTATCTCTGTAATTCTTAACAGTCTCATATAGTGCCCTTATAGAAGATCTGGATGCACGCAAAATGAAAAAGCAAATACAGTACCAAATAAGCAAACAGGCAAGTAACTTTGGGCACAAATGTCCAAAGTAGCTATATATAGGCAATATATAAACAATGAGGTTGCATTTATCCGGATGCTTGTGCAGAGAAAGAAACTTCTGATTGAGTTTTTCACGCAAAAAAGGTTTTTCTTGATGACAGTTGTTCATGTGTCCTACTTTACAGAGGAAAGCCCTCTGTTCGAAGGCAACCTCTTGAAGGGTAATGCATTTCTACGTTTGCATCTATACATATGAATCAACATATGTCAATCTTATGCAATGGCATATTTGTCCTCTTTGGCCTTTTTTTGTGTGTGTTTGATGCATTTCCTCATTTCTGGTGATGTGTAAATGAGCACCCTAGATAACAGTGTACCAATAACAGATAGGTAGCCGTGTTGGTCTGCCATAGTCAAAACAAAAAAATTCCTTCCAGTAGCACCTTAAAGACCAACTAAGTTAGTTCTTGGTATGAGCTTTTGTGTGCATGCACACTTCTTCAGACTTCACACTTCTGAAGAAGTGTGCATGCACACGAAAACTCATACCAAGAACTAACTTAGTTGGTCTTTAAGGTGCTACTGGAAGGAATTTTAGTGTACCAATAGATAGGTAATTCCTTACAGAACTGCAAAGCATTAGTCCAGTGAAGAAACCAAAATGCATAATATCAGATTCCTTTGATCTGCCCAGCTGATGTGATTAACAGAGTGGCTTGAGCTAATGTCTGCTGGCAATTTATGCTTGGCAAGTACATTATACAGTCTCTTCTGCCCATTGCTGTCCCTGTTCTGTGCTGTGCAACTGGCAGAGATGACTCTTCTTTTTGTATCTGTACTGGCTCATGCTCCTATTCCAGTTCTGGGTAGTCTCAAAAGGCAATCACATCCATGCATGTGCACACACACATTTTGAAAGGGCTAACTCTTTACCCAATCAGAATTTTAAGAGGGAAGGGTATAATACTCCTTGATGTATCCTTTTATGCAAATAGAGCCACTCATTCTTGAACTGTGAGGAGGCTTTAGAAATAAATATATGTGGGAATGTTCAGGGAGGTAGGAGAGGATATATTGTTTAATAATATCCTTCTCAACTTGCGTTAGCAAGTTCTATAATTTAGCAGAGTAACATTCCCCTTTTAAACTTACACAGCGGATAACTTGTTGCCAGGCGTGTTTAAGCCTCTAAAATAAGTTTCCTGGTATTTCCCCTTTATTCCCCCCTAAAAAGAATAGACATGAGACAGTCTTGTATAAAAGGTATAAAATAGTTTACTCACACATTCTGTTCACAGATGGATCCCAGAAGGCAGACTTAAGTTACAAAATATATACACTTGGAATCTATCACATAAGGAGATAGTTCCTTTGTCCTCTCTTGGCTGGAGGCCAAGAGAGCATCTCAGGCTAAGCAGCTGATGCTTCTACAATGAAGGCAAGATGAAGAAGAGAAAGAGATGGTGGCCACCCCTGTGCTTATGTTACCTACACAGGTAAGGTCACGTTGTATTTGACTGTTCTGTGTTTCACACCCCACAATATAAACACATGTTATAACTGCAACTTATCAAGAATAACTATCAACAATGAATGGGATTCTTTGCAAGCTAACTTTTAGAAGTGGAGCACACTGGGTCTAAGAGGATTGTCTGTCTCAAAAAAAGCTCCATGACTACTCAGGCATGCATATGTCACTAAAAAGCCCTGGGTACTTCTGTTGGTTTATCTTCCATGAGTTGATCACAGACCCCAGAATTCATATTCAAAGCTTTGCTCAAAGTCCTTCTCTAAGGCTCAAACTGTGACATCACTGCTTCTAAATTAGTGGCAGCCAAAGGGGCCAGGACCCATGAGAGCGACCAGGATTATTGTGATGTCAGAGCAGCCAGTCACAGCAGGCACAGCTAGTTTTTCCTCTGAAGCTCACAGCAGGACTATTCAGGTATATCCTTTTTGGCTTTAGCTTTTAGATTCATAAAGCAATTATAATACCAGAAGTTGTAATTTCATTACTTGCACCCCATCATAAACCGCTATTTGCTGCTATGATACAGTTAGCATTTGGCTGCTAGAAAACATATCTGGTTTTAATTTCAGTCTTTTACGCAGCCAAATAGTGCACCTTCAATTTATTTTAAAATGTGTCTTTTATAATAGAGAGACAACGTATCCTTTCATATCTGTTTGAGATCTTTTTTTACAGAATACAAAAAGGGTTGATTTATTTGTATAAAAGGAATCTGCCTTTTGCCTATCGTTTTCCTGAGCACTGTCAGTATATCTTGGAAACTGCAGCATTTTCTTATTTAATGACCCTCTGCTTGTAGGAACTTTAATTTCTGATGTCTAAGCAGATTTATGTTTTACACCCCATTTTGTGCCATATGGCACCGAAGCCAGAAAATTAACAAAACCTTCTTCTGTTTCCAATATCCTGCATAGCTCTTCCTGATGCAATCATATAAGCTACCATATTCCCATATCTTCATTTAACCATTTAAATCAGTTTCAGAACTACACATGACCTCAGCAAACATATGCCTGCAGGTTGATAACACCTAATGGAAGGGATGCTTACAGCTGAGAATAATTGGGTGGGCAAATACCACATCTGCTGATGTTGTGTAGCAAACCTTGTGCTGAGAGGCAAGTTTGCCAGAGGTAACAAAATTCCAGCCTCACTAGGGAGTAAGTCCCATAGCAATCAGTAGAACTTACTGTGAAAAATAATCATAGATAGGAAAATTATACGCACCCATGATTGGGTGCAAGTACTACACGCTCCATTAAATAGACGTCAGCTGTAATTTGTGTTCTTCTCCTTGTTAGTATTATTATCTATATGTTTATTGGTCATGTTTAAGCGTGGCGTAAGCACTGCAAATTACAAGGCCAGTGGAAGTGATGGTATTCCAGCTGAACTATTTAAAATTTTAAAAGATGATGCTGTTAAGGTGCTGTTAAGTTTGGAAAACTCAGCAGTGGCCAGAGGATTGGAAAAGATCAGTCTACATCCCAATCCCAAAGAAGGGCAGTGCTAAAGAATGCTCCAACTACCGCACAATTGCACTCATTTCACATGCTAAAAAGCTAAAAAGTAGAGACATCACTTTGCCAACAAAGGTCCGTATAGTAAAAGCTATGGTTTTCCCAGTAGTGATGTATGGAAGTGAGAGCTGGACCATAAAGAAGGCTGATCGTCGAAGAATTTGATGCTTTTGAATTATGGTGCTGGAGGAGACTCTTGAGAGTCCCATGGACTGAAAGAAGATCAAACCTATCCATTCTTAAGGAAATCAGCCCTGAGTGCTCACTGGAAGGGCAGATCCTGAAGCTGAGGCTCCAATACTTTGGCCACCTCATGAGAAAAGAAGACTCCCTGGAAAAGACCCTGATGTTGGGAAAGATGGAGGGCACAAGGAGAAGGGGACGACAGAGGACGAGATGGTTGGACAGTGTTCTCGAAGCTACAAACATGAGTCTGACCAAACTGCGGGAGGCAGTGAAAGACAGGAGTGCCTGGCGCGCTCTGGTCCATGGGGACATGAAGAGTCGGACACGACTAAACGACTAAACAACAACAAACAACAAAAGCGTGACGTGCCTTTCCATAAAAATAATAACCAACATTACAGCAGCCTTCCCAATCTTGGTGCCTGCCATATGTTTTTGGACTTTAACTCCCATCAGTTGCAGCCAGCGTGGCTGTGCTGGCTAGGGCTCATGGGAGTTGTAGTTCAAACCTTCTAGAGAACACCAGGATGGAGAGTGTCACATTACAAGCTTAGAAACAGGGCTTTTCTTCAGCTGGAACTTGCCAGAACATCATTCTGGAACCTCTCAGGTGGGCACCATTGCCATTACAGTCAAACCTCGGATCCTGAACACCTTCACTTTGGAACATTTCAGCTCCCGAACGCCAAAAACCTGGAAGGAAATGCTCCAGTTTTCAAATGTTTTTCAGAAGCCAAACGTCTGATGCAACTTCCGCTTGAGTGCAGGAAGCTCCTGCAACCAATCAGAAGCCGGGCCTTGGTTGTCGAACATTTCGGAATACGAACAGGCTTCCAGAATGGATTATGTTCAACAACCGAGGTTTGACTGTATAAGCGAACAAGGGAGATCAATGTAAGTTCTGGCACCTCTTTTTCTAGAAAAATAGCATTGCTTAGAAGTATTACAAGCTAACATTACAGGTTTTACAGTGCCAGGTCAATACTTTCCTATTAGCTTAGGCAATTTAATTTGCAGATGACTTTTGGAATTGTCATCTGTTCTTAGCATTTAGGGAGGTAGTTTTGTACTTTTGTATTTTGTTATGATCATTTGTTGGTTTTAAAAGTGGTTTCAAAATGCATTTTTATGTCGCATGAATTAATTTTATTCACACTTTTGCATACTGCCCTTGAATCTTTGGATAAAGAGCAGGTAAGATATAGGAACATAGGAATCTGCTTATACAGAGTCAGGACATTGGCCCATGCAGCTCAGTATTGTCTTAATATGTTGATTAATGGCAGCTCTCCAGGGGTTTCTCCCCCCAATCCTACCTACAGAGTCTGTTAATTTAACTGGGGACCTTCCAAATGGAAAGCAGATGTTCCCCCACTGAGCTAGATACATTTTAAATAAAATAGAACAACAAATAAAAATATGTAGAAATCAATTCAGAAAAATACAGCATAACAGAATGCCAGCAGAGAAATGTAAATAGACTTGAAATACAAAATAATTTCATTTTACTGGTCTGGGGGATGCTCACTTCTGCACAGAATCAGGCAGCAAGTCTTAGAAATGCTTTTTTGCTGCATTAGTGTTTCTTCTTTAATTACCCTGTTAAATTAGAGCAAAGGTTCATAAAGCACAGCATTCTGCCTCTCAAAGTGGGTGGCAATGCATGAATATATTAGCCATTGCTTGTTGTTTCCCCACCCCTGAATAGATTTACAGTGCAATCCTATATAGGTCTACTCAGATGTAAGCACCAGATATTTCAAAGGGACTTACTCCTAGGTGTGTAGAAAATTGCACCTAATACTAATAGACAAGTTTAAGCAATTCCCGATTAACATTATACAGCAATGGTAACTAGCATGTTTAATCACATTATTGTCAGCACTAAGCATGCATGTCTTCTCTCACATATTTAATTTCAATAGCTGAATATGTTGTACTTAAAAGCTCTTTTTTCATTATGCACCCCCCCAGTAACACTATTACTTTAGGAAAATGATACATTTAAGAAAATGATATTCATCCCAATTAAGATGTTTCCAGACAATTAAATTGCTTCCTGATTTCCATAATTGTCTCATGTCTAAGATTTCTCTCTTTCCTGATTAGTCAGGTAGGGTAATCCCAGTCCTTTAAAGATGTATGGCATTCACAAGTTTCAAGCAAATCCTCAGCAAATAAGCCACCACAAAATTTGCCTGTTTGTCCTTGTTCAGCTCCAAACACTCAGCATGACACTTAGAAGTGTAAATCTCTGTGTGATGTAGTCCTGAGCTGGCCTATTGGGTCAGATGAAATATTACCAAGGAAGAAGGTTTTCTGTGAGGTGCAGTTCTAAGAGCTGGAAGAGTGAATGACCATCTGGCATAAATTAAGTCCGCCATAAGACTGCTTGGATTTGTGGTAGGAAATAATCTCATAAAGTGTCAAAGACATGTCCTTGCCAGTGTCTTGATCATCATTCTATTGGAGTCCAGTGGCGTAGCGTGGGTTGCCAGCACCCGGGGCAAGGCAAGTAATTTGCGCCCCCTAACCCGTGGATTTGCGCCCCCTAACCCATGGATTTGTGGCCCCTAACCCTAACCCCCAGATGTTGTGCCCGGTGCGGCCGGCCCCCCTGCACCCCCACGCTACGCCACTGTTGGAGTCTGGAAAGGAGTAGTGAGCAATGAGGACATCTGTTAATGCTCTCTGTGCTACATACTTCCCCTAGCACTGATATCAAACATGGGCATGGATAGGCAATTGTGCTCTAAATAGGACTGTTGCTATATTTGGATATTCAGAAACAACAAAAGCCATCCGTCCAACAAGCAATCCTGATTTACAAGGCCACCAGAAATTTTGGAAGTACAAACTATTTTCACATTGTTTGTACGTATCAGTGCATCAGTTGTTTTGTTCCATCACACGCTGTACTAAGTATTCATCCACTCAGAGCATAATATTTACAAAGGCAGATTTAGCGGAGTGCTTCTAATATTGGATAGCTTCAGCATACTCAGGAATCAAAGGTTTTGTCTCTCTTTTGTGGGAAATGTACACTTGTTGTGCATCCTAGGATCCATGTACCTACGGGACCGCCTCTCCTGGTATGCCCCGCGGAGGACCTTAAGGTCCATGATGACAACATTTTGGAGGTCACAAGTCACAAGGTGGTTAGATTGGTCTCAACTAGGGCCAGGGCCTTTTCAGTACTGGCCTCAACTTGGTGGAACGCTCTGTCACAAGAGACCAGGGTCCTACGGGTCTTGACATCTTTCTGCAGGGCCTGCAAGACAGAGCTGTTCTGCCTGGCCTTTGGTTTGGACTCAGTCTGACCCTTATGTTTCCCTCCCCTTATGGTCTTGATTTATTGGCTATTTTTAAATGAGGCTGCATTTTAAATTGCATTTTAACCTGTATTTTAAATTGATCCCCCCTATTATGTTTTTACTGTGATTTTATTGGTGTTAGCCACTCTGACTGGGGACGGTGGGGTATAAATAAATAAAATTTATCATCATCATCATCATCATCCAGCAATTTCACTGGAGGGCACCACAATGATTATTTAGAATGGAGTGTGAGAGGCGGGGTGGGGGGCACCAAATGTTGATGGTTGCACAGATCACCACTGAAATTTGAGACCCCAAGATCTGCCACTGATATTTACAAGCCAACTTGGCTCTGAATTGACCCAGATCAACTGCACAATGCACTCTAACATGATGTAATAATGGCCACCAACCTGAATGGCTTTAAAAGAGGATTAGACAAATTTCTGGAAGATAAGGCTTTCAGAGCCTACTAGCTGTGATGGGCATGTTCTACCTTGGAGGCAGTATGCCGCTAAATACCAGTTGCTAGGAATCACAGGTGGGGAGGGTGCTGTTGCACTTGAGACCTGCTTGCAGGCTTCCCTTAGGCATCCGGTTGACCACTGTGAGAAGAGGAGGAAGAAGAAGAGTTTGGATTTGATATCCCGCTTTATCACTACCCGAAGGAGTCTCAAAGCGGCTAGCATTCTCCTTTCCCTTCCTCCCCCACAACAAACACTCTGTGAGGTGAGTGAGGCTGAGAGACTTCAGAGAAGTGTGACTGGCCCAAGGTCAACCAGCAGCTGCATGTGGAGGAGCGGAGACACGAACCCGGTTCACCAGATTACGAGTCTACCGCTCTTAAGCACTACACCACACTGGCTGGACTAGGTGGGCTTTGGCCTAATAGGGTAGGAATCTTCTTACGTGCTTGGATTTTGGAGATAAGCACGTGGACAAGATATGCAGGAAATCTTTTTTGTCAAACAGTGTTTGATTACTGTAAAAGTTTGGAAACGAAACAGAAAACTCCTTGATTTGTCTTCCAACATCCTGTGGCAACTGCTGTCATTTGTAGAGAATATGCAGAAAACGTTTAGGACACCTTGAAATATAAAGTGCTAACTAGAATAACCTCATCATGGTATATAATTGATCTTTCTTACATCAAATCTCTTCTGCTTTAACAATTTGGAGAGAAGTTCAATAGCCACTTGCTCTGATGTAGTCCCATTGACTTTCACAGGTCTGAACTGGCATAAGAGGTCATTGAATTACATCCTTTTTGACTCTCTCACTGAACTCCACTTTGATCAGACAAAGGAAGCAGCTTATTGATGGAGCAACATATTTCCCTCCTGCACTGCTGAGCAAACATTCCTCAGGAAACCCAGTAACCATAATCAGCTATCAAACACATGTAGTGTATGAATGTTGTGTATTGAATCCATTGTTCCCTTTGATCTGCATTCTTGATATCTGTGCTTACCAGATGCTCAGAACTTCAAAAAGTTTCTTCATCCTTTTGTCTGAATTTTTATGGGCCAAATGTTTGAAGTGGCCTTTTAACCAATCTCTAAATTTGTGGCCAACAAAAATTTTAAAAAGAAAGATAACACGGCGATATTGCAGTAAGGTGGAAATACTCAGAAGACTGTAAGTAATCCAAAATCACATTAGAGCATTCACACGCTGGAAAGAGTTACCCAAAGTAAATAACCCTAAAGTTTATTTATCCTGCAGTAAAAGAACCACATCATTTGGTACAAATGGGTTTGTATTCTCATCACCAAAAATGTTCGAATTCCAGTAGTGTATTATTTAGGTGTGCATCAAAGGTTTTAATGGCTATCATTGCTGTGCATAGACATAAAATATGACTAATTATAATCACAGGTGTGAGGTGCTGAAGGAATCAAAGAAGTAATACAGGTTCAAATTTAAGAGCCAGTTACAGAAAATAGGGCACTTAAAACACATCAAATATAAAGCAGAGATGGGAAACATATGGCTCTTGAGTCTGTCCATTTACATCCCAAAGCTCTTTGCATTGAGCTCCATTATCAGAGCTTGACTTACCTATAATATTAGACATTTTTAAAAAAAAAGGAATATAAAATCTTTATTAAACATTCAACACATATTTACACAATAATATACCATGTAACAATTTATGCACCTACACTACAAGGAAAAAAGGAAAAAAGAAAGACACAGAGAAAATTAGAAAAAGAGAAAATAAAGAATAAAGATAAGTGAGATAAAATAAACTTACGCTTGTTCTCAAAAAACTGGTTCTCATTTGTTACTTTATACACAGTATCATATTATTGTATTGTTTCCTAATTTCTTTCAGAGAAGGATTCTTTAATTTGTTAACTAAAGATTGCAAGAATCATTCAAGATCTGCCAGAAGATTTTTACTATCGCAATAATTTTTATAATATACTTTCATTTTTATAATATACTTTAAATATTGTCAATTCTTTATTTACCTTCTGCACTGAGTCCCTTCTAACGCTCCCTGTCATTTTTGCTAGTTGGATGTATTCTAACATTTTTACCTGCCGTTCTGACTTTGTAGGTGTAATTTCACTCTTCCAATTCATTGTGACCAAGTTCCTGGCTGCTGATGTTGCATACATAATATTAAACTTAATGGTCTTCCCAGGAAGGAGGAGCAAGAGGCTTGAGAAAGCCATAATAACATAAGAGTCTTGCTGGATTGTGCCAAAAAACCATTTAGTCCAACGTTCTGCTCTCACAGTGACCAGCCAGATGTTTACAGGAAGTCTGCAAGCAGGACTTGAGTACAACCACACTTTCCTCACTTGTCATTGCCAGCTTTGGGTATTCCACAGCACACTGCCTCCAATCATGGAGGCAGAACATGTGGGATATATTGCTAGAGCAGTCAAGTACAACATTCCTGTTTTCCTAGAATGGATATGCAGGGGGATGTGGCTCCAAAGAGGGAGGACTTCCTGTCATACCTGTTGGGAGCCACCTCCCTCTGAGTGTGACCAAGTAGATAGGTGTTACCCTAGCTGACCCAAATAAAAAGGGCTAGGCATGCAGTCACCTTCCTTTTTTCTCCATTTTCTTCTTCTGGATCTCTACAGTGGTACTTCAGGTTAATTTGTTCTGGAGGTCCGTTCTTAACCTGAAACTGTTCTTAACCTGAAGCACCACTTTAGGTAATGGGGCCTCCCGCTGCCACCACACAATTTCTGTTCTCATCCTGAAGCAAAGTTCTTAACCCAAAGTAATATTTCTGGGTTAGCAGAGTTTGTAACCTGAAGCGTCTGTAACCTGAGGTACCACTGTACTGCTCCTGGCTCTGAGCCAGGACATGGCTCATCCCACAAGTTGCAAGTCTGAGATTTAGCTCAGACTTCTTTTCTTTACCTGTTTTACTTTACAAGGGTGACTGGACCACAAGATGAAGCCTGCCTTTAGGTTATTGCAGTGAACTGAATGTGAGTAAAACTTTATTCTTATTTTCAAGAAGACTATGTTGTGTTATTGTTTTAAGAAGGAAATAAAGGGGAAATTTACCAGGAAGAATCCAGTCTGGACAAGGCAGACTGGATTACTTACGTAATTAAAATACTGACACCAGTCATCAACAGCTTCATGACAAGTTGCAAGGCAATGTGCTTTGCTGTTTGCTCACTAGTCCAAGTGAGGAGGGATCATATCAAAACAATATATCCTCTCCTACCTTCCTTAACATTCCCACAGAACATAGCCATCATGGCTAGTAGTCTCCATGCATTTATCTAATCCTCTTTTAAAGCCATCCAAGTGGGTAGCCATCACTGCCTCTGAGGGAAGTGTAGGCATGGATTTCATAGGTTAACTATGTACCTTCTTTCGTCTGTCCTGAATCTTCCAACATTCATCCTCAATGGATGCCCATGAGTTCTAGTGTAATGAGAGATTGGGGGGGGGGGACTTATCTCTTACCATGTTCTCCATTATCATGCATACAGTGGTACCTCAGGTTAAGAACTTAATTCATTCTGGAGATCCGTTCTTAACCTGAAACTGTTCTTAACCTGAAGCACCACTTTAGCTAATGGGGCCTCCCGCTGCCGCTGCGCCACAGGAGCACAATTTCTGTTCTCATCCTGAAGCAAAGTTCTTAACCCGAGGTACTATTTCTGGGTTAGCGGAGTCTGTAACCTGAAGTGTCTGTAACCTGAAGCATCTGTAACCACAGGTACCACTGTAATTTGTTTTATACACCACTAACATGACCTCCTCTTTTGTTTTTCTTAACCAAACAACCCCAAATGTTGTAGCCGTTCCTCATAAAGGAGTTGCTCTATTCCCTTGATCATTTTGCTTGCCCTTTTCTGAACCTTTTCCAGCTCTGCAATATCCTTTTTGGGGTGAGGCACCCAGAACTGTGCATGGGTACAGTGCACTATGTTGTGAAGCATGCAATTTACACGAATCTTTCCCTTACCACCTCCTTTACACCTAAAAGAAACCAAGCATTTGGTCAACCCCCAAAAGAAAAGAAATACTTTGAGCATGTGCAGTTTCTTCAATCCACTTCAACCATAGCATCATCACAGTGACTGCAGGAATATAATGGAGTTTCTTTCTACTGCCCTGATGCTATTTACTAAGGAATTAACACCACTTTGTTTTTAAGAAAGCATGATATATATTTTAAAATAAAAATAATAAAATGAGCATCTGTAAGCAAATGTATGCCTGGCTGACCACTCCGTCCCTGACTATAAAGTGTACATGTATATAGTGTACATTTTTAAAATAAGTAGAAAGGAAGGATGGCAGCACTTAGAGGTGCCAGCTTGCGAGGGTGACTGGGGGGGCCAACGTTGTGTGTGTGACATCACAATGTCCTGACGTCATGTGTGTGACATCGTAACATTGGGAGGAGCCAAGGGTGGAGCTGAATATGGCAGCTGTGCGACTCAATGGCTGGTGGCTCTTCCTCTTGGTGCCACCACCAGCGGGAGGCTGCTTCTACTCTACAGCAGGAGGTGGAGGAGGAGAAGGAGCCTCCACACTTTTTGGACAAAATATAGGCGGGCTAGACCCCCAGGATCTGCCATCCCTGACAGCACTGATGGTTCAGGTGCTGATGCAGGGCCTGTTTTCCACTGATCCGATCATTTGCTACTCTCTGGGTGCTCATTAATGGGATCTTGAACTTGGGTTCCCAGGTCCAGCACTAGTTGCATCACTGGTCTCAATTTGCCCTGCATCACATAAGGCAGGGATGGGAAACCTGTGGACCACAAAATGTTGTTGGACTCCAACTCCCATCAGCCCTGGCCATCATGGCCAGTGGTCGGGGTGATGGGAGATGATAGTCCTGTGATGTTAGCAGGGCCACTGGATCCTCACGCCTGCCATAAAGCCTTCGGCTCCAGCAGCCTCCCATCTGTGCATCTTGCAAATCAGCGTCATGCACCTATTATTAGGAAGCACAAATTCATTTGCAGCCTACATTAACAAAAATAAATAACATTGCTTTCATTTCATTACATGCCTCATTTCCTCCACTTCTGCCTCTTGCTATTTGCCATGCTTTCCAGTCAGATAGAGAGAGAACTACATTTGTGTGTAGAGTCTATTACCAAAAAAGAAAAAGGTTTTGATCTCTTACTCTGGCCTCAGGCAGCTGCTATTATATCATAAACGATAAGTTCGGATCCCTCCCCACCAACAACCCTCCATGTTAGAATAGAACTAACAAAGTAGCTGCTCTTTTTATCGCTGAGTATCACAAATCATCCCACCTCTTAAAGCAACAAGGCTCAATCAGCATGTGGTTAACCTACAGAAGCCTCCCTCCTGCTGTTGTTATCCCTGACAATGAAGACAATATTTAAATGCTTAGCAAGATGGACAATTCCTCCTTTGACGGCAGGTAACTCACTCCAGCTGCAGGTGCATGATTTTCTGAAGAAATGATGACAGGATCACACATGCTCTAACAAGCGCTCCTGAAATCAGACTGCCTTTCACTCGGCAAATGACTGTTTAAAAAGGGGAGCTTTGAGAACGACAATGGAAAGTTATCATTTAATCATGGGCAAAACAGAAGTGGCTGCCAATTTAGTGCAACATCTTCAGGAGAAAAGACTGGTGAGCATAGTGAAAAATGCAAAGCGATTTGCTTAAGAGGAGCTAATGGCCTCCTCTCTCCACTAGGAAAAGGCTGATAGAAGGAAGAGAAAGTGTCTCATGAAAAGCACTCAGCTATTCCCTTTCTCAGACTCATGATTACAGAGTCTCTTGCAATATAACTGAAGGGTTGCCTTTTTCGAGGCCTGGATCCTGAGGCATGATGAGCCTGAGCACATCTTGAGACCATTTCGCCTCCTTGGAATTGCACCTCTCCTCAGGGTGGGAGGAGATGGGAGTTGGCTGGGAAGCAGAAAGGAAGGCATGGATTTGTGCAAGAAGGGCTGATAGCAACACTGGGAACTGGTGTGGTAACCGGAGGCCAGCATGAGCTTGTTTCTATATGTCTGCAATGGCTGTTCAACATGTGCCTTTGTAAATAAAGTATTGGTACCAACAATTACCATGCTCTGTCCTCTAGAGGAAACACCCTTTAAAGCTTGCCTTCAACTTCCCGTCATGTACAGGAGGACCATAGGAAGCTGCCATACAGGGAGACAAAGCACCTATCCATCTAGCTCTGCATTGACACTGACAGTCAGAAACTATCCAGGGTTCCAGGAAGGAATCTTTCCCAGCCCGTTCTGCACATCCCTTGCACCTGGGACTCTGTGTCGGCAGATAATGAGCTCTGCTTTTCATCAATGGCCCCTTCCACTTCCGCTTTTGGAAGCGGGAGCACAAAAGCAGTATTTGCTGAATATCAAGTCCATAAATAAATAGCAGATCATCAACAACAAAAATCTATGTCACTTCTTATCTATAACACTGAAAACCATAGAATCATAGAATTGTAGGGCTGGAAAGTCCCCACGGGTCATCTAGTCCAACCCCCAGCAATTCAGAAATCACAGATGATGTTAAATGAAAAAGTAATGAAATTAGTATTAAAATTAATTACCAGAGGCCATTGAAAAATAGATCAGAAAGTAAATAATCTCTTTCTCCAGCAGTAAGGAAATGAAATTCTCCCCACCCCACTGCCAAAAAGCAATTTCGAATAATATTTATTTCAGTATTCAATATTCATTTCAATTTGTTGTTGACTAATCTTAATAGACACATTTCAGACTAGATCCAATGTATACTTTTGGATAAACCTTTGGGAGATCTAAAATCCTAACAAAAACAAAGGCAATCTGACTTAGAAAGCCCACACCCAGCAAACATGGAGAAATCACAAGACTCTGAAGCTAGGAAAAAGCCCAGAGTGAAGGAGGAGGAAGGAAGCAAAAGATGAATGCATAAAAGGACATCACCTGCATCCATATTTTATGTGAGCGATTTGGAGCAAACGTCAGGCAGGGAAAACTGAATGGTCATTAGAAAATGCAGCACTAGCAGCATGATTTATGGCTTTATGGGGGGGTGTCTGCTAGTAAGAAAGCAAGCATAGCTGACAGATGATATCGACACAATCATATATGTGTGTCACAGAGTAATGATAAAGATTATTATAGGAAAGTGTTGTATGTGGGAGAGAACAGAAGTGTTCAACCAGCTGCTTGCCAAAAGCACATACAAATCCACACCCATACTAGCAATAAACCAGGGACTTCCAGAACTTTAAATCATATGTCATTTATTGGTGCTGTGGGTGGGAGGAAGAGGAAGATCTTGACCTGCCAACTGAACAAAATATGTGGCAAAGGTGAAACCGAATTTGCATTAAGCTTTGCATTCAGTGCCTCAGCTCAGATCCGGGGCTTGTAAAAATAAAGGTGAAAGTGTTT
Organism: Podarcis melisellensis; assembly: GCF_964234715.1. Classification (NCBI taxonomy): domain Eukaryota; kingdom Metazoa; phylum Chordata; class Lepidosauria; order Squamata; family Lacertidae; genus Podarcis; species Podarcis melisellensis. Next base: position 32,770,227 of record NC_138528.1, on the reverse strand, counting down.
TGAGAATATTCAATTTGCTCCTCTCAGGAACAAGACAGCTCAGGCAAATATGAGATTATGGGTGATAGTTTCAAGGATGGTGGCGACATCTTCAAGCAAGCTTTAGCTTTAGCTCTGGCTCTGTTTACGTTTATAAAAAGCAATATTCTCAAATAGCAAATAAAATGAAACAATCTCCTTTATTCAAATGGAAAAGATATTGGAGATATTGCTAAATACATCTCTGTGTGTGTGTGTGTGTGTGTGTGTGTGTGTGCGTGCACATGTTGCTGTTGCAAAGCTTGTGGTTCCCCAAGCCTGCTGTTTCCTCCCTCTTTTGCATAGATGATGCTCTTTTAGACTTTAACCAAAAAATGAGATCAGCACTTGGAGAATAAGTTCTCAGCATTTTTACCAACCTCCATGCTTTGTGTGAGCCATAGGCGCCGACTCCATGGGGCCTGAGGGGGCCCGAGCCCCCTCAAAAAATCGTTTGGGGGGGCTCTGCCCCCCCAATAATTTAAGAAAATTATTACCTTAAATTTCGCTCTGTGCGTGTTATTGAGCGAATGTGTGGTCCCTGGAGCTGACTCGCCGGAGCGCAGGGGCAAAAATAGGCAAAAATAAGATCGGGCAGTCGGGCGGAGGGAAGGCAGAAGCTGCTGCTTTCCTGCATTCTGCCTCAGGGTCTTACTGCCCACCCGCTTCTGTTGCTGCGTTTGCTCAAACTCAACAAAGAGCAGGGAATCCCCTGCCCTCCTGGCAAGCAGAGGGTTAAGGAAAGGATCGAGTCCTTCCTTCTAATTCTTTCCTAGTCACACTGCGTGCAGGCTCCAGCCCACCACCTCCTCCTCTCCTTGCTCTAGGGCCGAAAACATGTAGGTGGGAGAGAGAGAGAGAGGGCTGGCTTGGGGGGGGACTTTTGCCTTCCTTTCCTCCCCCCCACCCCGTTAAACCCCTCCCCTGCATTCTTAGCCAGCTGCTTCTCCGCACACCCCTCTTGTGCTTCTTGTCCCTTCTGTGTTTTTCCTTCCCTCCCCATTTAAAACGCGGTGACAAAGCACGGATCCACATGGATCCTCAGGATCTTTGCACTGGGTCACCCCAAATTCACCATCAGATCACATTACATGTCCATGGCTACAGCCTGCACCAAAAAAATCACGCACCCACTGTTGCCTAGGGTCACAGTGGTGCAAAAACGTGGTTACAAAGCACGGATCCACATGGATCCTCAGGATTTTTGCACTGGGTCACCCCAAATTCACCATCAGATAACATAGCATGTCCATGGCTACATCTTGCACCAAAAAAATCACGCACCCACTGTTGCCTAGGGTCACAGTGGTGCAAAAACGTGGTTACAAAGCATGGATCCATATGGATCCTCAGGATTTTTGCATTGGGCTACTCCAAACTCACTGTCAGATATTAAAAATCTTTATAAAATAGAGAATTAAATACATACAGAATGTTAAATTTTCAGTTTCAAAATATTAATACTAGTTTAGTACTGTATTTCTATCTTACTATAGTACTGTATTAGTTATTTTCAAATACTTAAATATTTTTAGGGTGTAAGACCCAATTAAAGCCTGTTATTTACATACAGTATTACAGTATTTACATACAGTATTAGGCATACTGTATTAACTTTATTAACTGTATTAAAGCATTAACTTTGAGATATTATTTTTATTTAATGAACCCTCAGCCTTATTCAAAGTAAGCTTAAATTAGCTATTTCACTTATTAATCAAAGTGCTATTACTGTGCGACAGCAATATTTTATGTTTTATCCTTTTAATGATAGTTTAGGATTTATTTAAATATCATTTCAGTCTTTTCAGAGCTATATATTCACTGCTCTGTAATAGTCTATAAGCATAATTGTTACTGTAAATTAAATTAGCTTTTTACGAAGATACCGTGCGTGTTTATGTTTTGTTTCTTTTTTCAAAGCCAAAAAGTGTTTCAGGCTTGTCGAGTTTCCCGGAGTGTGGAGTTATAGAGAGTCGAGTTTTCGGGGTTCTAATGTTGATCATATGACTCTAAAATACTTTTAAAAAACTTTAAAACTCACTAATTTTCATCTAAAATTTAGAAAACTTCCCGGGGCAGGACCCCGGTATGGGCCCCCCCAATATTTTTTATAAGTCGGCGCCCCTGGTGTGAGCTGAAGTTATAACAGCAGTAGCAGCAGTCAATCTGTGCTGAAACTCTACATTAGAGGAAATAGTATTTCAGACCTGGAACAGCAAATTCATCATGGTCCAAGGTTCCCCACAGTTGTAGGACTCATGGGTGTAGATCAAGCAAAACAATAGAAATACTTAACCAACTGACCAATCAGGTCAGTTCTGCCCCCCCAACAAAAGTTCTGCCCCCCCCCAACAAAATTCCTGGCTATTCCCATGGTAGGATTGGCCTTGCTATTAGGCATACTGAGGCAGGTACCTCAGACAACTGATGTAGAGTACAGTGGTACCTCGGGTTAAGAACTTAATTCGTTCTGGAGGTCCATTCTTAACCTGAAACTGTTCTTAACCTGAAGCACCACTTTAGCTAATGGGGCCTCCTGCTGCTGCTGCTGAGCCACCAGAGCACAATTTCTGTTCTCATCCTGAAGCAAAGTTCTTAACCCGAGGTAATATTTCTGGGTTAGTGGAATCTGTAACCTGAAGTGTATGTAACCCGAGGTACCACTGTATAATATAAGAGCAGCAAATTATTAGTTAATTAATGTATTGCTGTATTATCTTTATTCCCAGGGAGAGGTGCCGATGGAATTTTTGTCTTAGGTGCCATAATAATTTGTCAGTCCTTGAGAACAATATGCACCCTCACCTAGAAAGAAGGGCCATTTGCCACCCCACTTAAGGCAGCAAAATATATTGTCTTATGCTGTCCCTCCTCCCATGATCCCACCAGAAAAAACCGATAGGGCCAGGGTTCCTAGATGTGAGCACATGAGTGTCTGAAGTCATGTGTACACATGTAAGAACAGAAGAACATAATGAAAGCTCTGCTGGATCAGGCCAAAGGCCCAACTAGTCCAACATACTGATCTCCCAGTGGCCAACCAGAAGTCTATGAGAAGCTTGCAAGAAGGACCTCAGCACACCAGCACTCTTGCCACTTACGCTTCCCAGCAACTGTCAGTCAGGGGCATACTGTCTCTGACAATTGTGGGATGTCATCCTCTGGAGCAGTCAAGTACAACTTTTCCTGTTTGCCTAGAGTAAACATGCAGGGGAATGTTGGTCCAGCCAGTTGAACTTCCTGTTACACCTGGTCTGGAGCATCCTTCCTTTGCATGTGACCAGGTAGGTGGGCATGACCCTTCCAGACCTAACAAAAGGTCCAGTCACACTGCCACCTTCCTCTTTTGATGCATTTTCTTCTCTTGGACTGCACTGCTGGCTCACTGCAGGGATATACCCATATGGGGTAAATCAACACCTTCTACTGATTTGTAACTTCAAGCCTAAAGCCTCCCTTCAGGGATCACCCTGTGCTCTGATCGTGAGTAAACTTCTTATTCTTACTTATGAATAAGATGGTTGTGTCTTTATTCTTTTAGGAGGGAATCAAAGGGGCCTTACCAGGAATAATAGAACTTAAGAGATTCTAACGAATCTGCAGCTAGCTTCCTGCTGTGTAAAACGGGGAATGTATTCTGCTGTATGAATAAACTCACTAATGTGAGTTAGGAAGGATAATATTTAATCAATATATCCGCTCCTGCTACCCACAACATTCCCACAACAATAGAGGTAGAACAAAGCCAGATGGGCAGGGTATAAATAATAAATTATTATTATTAAGTTATTATTATCACAGTCAGTAGTTATGTCTAACTCTCTTTCAAAGCCATTCAAGTTGGTGGGAGTGAATTATGTAGTTCAACCATGCATAGTGTGAAGAAGTCCTTTTCTTTTTGTCGGTCCAGAATCTTCCAACATTCAATTTCAGCCACATAATATGCGTCTGCTATGGAAAATACTAGCAAAAGGTCAATATTTAAACCAAAGTGCATCCTGGAGCTGATGTGCAGTTGTGGTCTAAAACATCTGGAGGACACCAGGTGAAAATTGATTTAAATCAACTGTGTGACTCTGCAGGACTATATTTGAAGAAACCATTTATTTTCCCCACACATATGGCTGACCACAGACTAGGGTGTAATTAACATATTCTTTAAAATTGCTGTCACCAAATGAAAAACACTGATTACTGGAATATAGTCAAGTCAAGGTCTATCCCTAGATCCTTAACGTTATGTTTGAGTGCAGCCAGCTTCTTCCATTCTCTGGGCACCCGATAAACGTTTCTTTGTCCATGTGAGTGGTTTGCTTTTATTACGTTATTTTCATAAGATTTATACACTGCTTGATTGTAAAGAAGCTCAAAGTGGTTTGCAAAACGAATCAAACATTAAAGTTATGGTGAACACAGTTAAAACTGTGGAATGGGTATTATGTGGTACCTTTAAGAGTGCCAGTTCCACAGACTGAAGCAGTCAAGTGGGCATATATGGCAGGGCCGGCCCAAGACATTTTGGCACCTGAGGCAGATGGCAAAAAATGGCCCCGTTCCTGCCAGGGAAGAAGGGGTGAGGGAAAAACTACATCAGGAACAAGGGGGCAGAGAAGGATCAATATCAGGATTTGCTGCCCTGGTTGGTCTTGACACCTGAAGCAGTCACCTCACCTTGACTCATGGTTGGGCCGACTCTAAATATAGGGTAAGGCATTCTCACAGGCTGACTGGCTGAAGAATGATTCTATTGTTAACCCCAGTCAGTCTGCCAAATCAGTTATGATATGGGTGTGAAAAATGAGCAGGAGTTATGCAATCGGCCAGTTATTGCAGCTGGAAATTGTATCTCCTCTGGTTATAATGGTGAGACGTATTCAGGAACAAATTGGACTGAATGAATGCATTTCTCGCACGCAGACACATTCCCCCCGACCCCACCGGTGTGACTTTAACATGTAAGGTGAGAAGAAGACTAACTGGCTTTCATGCTTCTACACTGTGAAGCTGCTACCATTTCGTAATAAACATGGTTAACATAAAGGGGAACTGAATTGACATCAGGATTGTGCAGTTTTGTTAGGTAACAGGGAGACCTTCCATCCTTTGGGTGGTAGTCAACTAAATATTTGCACTAGTGCAAGGATTAGCACTTTCCCCCTTGATATAACACCCTTATATCTGCTTTGTAGGGTTCAGGGGGAACCCAGAGCAAGTTTAACAGGTGCATGAGAAGAGGAGAGAAACCCCTGCTCTTAAGGAACATTCTCCTTAATGCTAAACTCTGTACAATCCATACTGTCCACTTTCCTAAAGAATATCATCCAAGCAAGTTACAGTTTATATGGATACAGGTCAGAGGTTTTGACCCAGGTCAAAATAATACACCAAGAGAGAAGAAAGGGTGCTCTTCTGAGAAAGCAAAAGCTAAATCATAAAAGGGAGGTCATCAAAGTGAAGATGTGAGAAAATGAAAGTTAAAAAAAATCAGTTATCAGAGTTTCAAATAGATTACAAAGCCATTGTCAGTCAAGCCACTGTTCCTTTTAGCCAGACTGCAAAACAAGCACCTCCTTCAGCTATACTGAAGCTTAGATGTTTGCATGAAAGTGCCAATTTACCACCTAGGATCGAAACAATGTAGTGTAATATAATGATTCAGTGATTCAGTATTAGGTGTGGTGCAAGTATTAATGTGATGGTGTATGTAAAGCACTTAAAGGTAAGGTAAAGGTACCCCTGCCCGTACGGGCCAGTCGTGTCCGACTCTAGGGTTGTGTGCCCATCTCACTCTAGAGGCCGGGGGCCAGCGCTGTCAAGAGACACTTCTGGGTCACGTGGCCAGCGTGACGAAGCTGCTCTGGCGAGCCAGCACCAGCGCAGCACACGGAAACGCACTTGGAACACCCTAAATCAGCCTCAGTATAATTGATTGATTGATTGATTGATTGATTGCCTTTACAGCCTACCTTTTTCTCCATGGACTCCAAGGTGGTATTCCTTATCCCCCCCCTCAATCTGCACAACACAACCCTGAGGGGGTAGGTTAGGCTGAGTGACAGTGACTGGCCCAAGGTCACCAAGTCAGCTTTTGGCTGAGTGAGGTTTTGAACCCTGGTCCCCCAGGTCCTGGTCTGGTCTGTCACTCCAAGCACTCAGTGGCGTAGCATGGGTTGTCAGCACCTGGGGAATGGCAAGTAATTTGTGCCCCCTAACCCGTGGATTTGCGCCCCCTAACCCTAACCCCCAAGATGTTGTGCCCGGTGCGGCCGGCCCCCCCTGCACCCCCCACGCTACGCCGCTGCAACCACTACACCCCACTGTCTCTCTGTAATAATTATGGGGCTACTTCTGAGGATGTGCAGACCTAATTTCCCCTAGACCTGTGTAGCCATAATGTAATGAATATTAAAAGACATGCCGAGCAGGAAATATGACACCATGGTAGAGTTGAGACTTTGCAAACTTCCCATTTTATGACGTATGATGTATGTGTGTATTTTAGAAACTAAGACTGCATTTATGTGGAAGGAAGGGCCAATCTGTGACCTGGCTGAGACTAAAAGCAGTAAGGAACTTAAACCTCCCAAGTGGATCATTCCTATAGAAGATATAACATGTGACCCAACTTACCCATGTTGACAGGCACCTCTTTGAGCTAGTTCACACATAAACTTAATTAGTGGAATTTTCAGTGATGATGGGTGTGTGCAGTGCTTTTCCCCCAGGGGTACACATACCCCTAAAATTTTTGTTTGGCCTCGTTGAGGGGCAGTATTTCAACATGAGTAGGAAAATGAAAGCATCCCCAAACATATATATATATTTAAGAAAATAAGCACTGTGTGTGTGTGTTAGTGTGCAAATAAGCCATCCCAGGTTGCACATCAGCACAAAGAATTCTCCCTCCTCCTTACTTGCAGTACTTTTCAATGGAGGCAGTTCCCACATCCCACTGCCCAAGGATAGAGAAATCAGGTGATAAGACCTGGGTTTTTGAATGACTTAACTCGCCCCCCCCGCCCTTCTTCGTACGGTTGCACTGGTTCAGGCATTCATTTCATCTTCCAGAGAACCTTTGCCAGATATTGAGCCTAGGACCTTCTGTATTGAAAGCAGAGAAGCTACAGCCCTTTTATGGAGACTGGGCACATGGTCTCCCCAGTGCTAAACTAATAACAGAGGGCTCGAAGCAGGGTGAGGACAGTTAACACTGAAACAAACTTGCAAGATGCGCGCGGGGCAGTGGCTGCGCCACATTTATTTCAGCAGGAGATACTTCCAAAGAATTTCTGTTTGGATCCATCTGCTGCCACTTTCATAAATATTACTTTTTGGGAGAATGTTTCGTGAGTATGCAAAGCTGCTTTTGTTGTTTGAATAACGCAGAGGATTGCTTACCGTAAAAACCAATTTGGGGGGAGGTGGGGGGAATAAGTGCCAGGTTATATTCAGGAGTTCAACAAAGCCTAAGTAAGGCTTAAATGAAGAGTTAACATGCAAATTAGCTTCCAGTCTATCTTCTACAAAGTCTATTGCTAGAAGTCGCAGCCCCTCCCCCACCCAATCATTTGTTATAAAGGCTTTTTTATGATACAAATTTGATAATCTCCTTTCCATGTTGGCATCGTTCTAATTTGCCTTGTAAGCCCATAAAATTCGGGCTCTTTGTCTCCCCTGAAGGCCACAAGGTTTTCAAAGATACCATTGTGCCGCCTAAAACCTATAAAATTGTCACTAGGGACTGATTAAACAGTCCTGAATTGAAACAGTGCGGGATTTTTTGTCTTGGTCCCTTTCAGGCATGACAATGCCCTTTTCAACTCCCGAGACAAAAGGGGGTTTAAGGGAGCGATTCTCTGGGAGATTCTTCGGAGATAACCCCAACCATATGGAAGACAAGGTGGCCAGCAGCTGAGACAAAAAAACAGGTGACAACAAGGACTGTCCACCCCAACCCCCAACCCCGGAAACAAGAGGCTGGACCCGAATATCCTTCTGCTCCCCACTCAGATGTCTTCTTGAAACCACCACCCACGGAGCTGGGCATCACACAATGACCCCCGGCCCTCCACAACAATGGGACTGAGAAGGCCCACTGCAGCCAAAGGCACACAAGCAAACACACACTCACACACACACACACACACACACACACACACACACACACAGAGGTTGCTTTGTGGTCGACCCACCAATCAATGCCCAGAGAATTTGATCCTGCGCCAAGACGAGGGATGGTCTGGTTGATAGCCTCAGAAGCAAGAGGTGTGCTTAATTGAGAAGAGTCCATTTTCAGATGAGCTGTTTTAAGGAAAGAGACACACCCGGGCAAACGTCCTTCTTTGGCACCAGTCTTGGTGGGAAGTGAAGCCCTTCTTCTTCTTCTTCTTCTTCTTCTTCTTCTTCTTCTTCTTCTTCTTCTTCTTCTTCTTCTTCTTCTTCTTCTTCTTCTTCTTCTTCTTCTTCTTCTTCTTCTTCCTCCTCATCTATTTATATGCCACTTAAGGCCAAGGCCGTCTCTAAGCAGTTTACCAAAAAAAAAACAACAACACATTGTAAACACACAAACACGCATGCACAAGTAGCAGTAAAGCTGAAAAACGAAAAACTAGAATACCCAAATAAAACAAAAATCATTAAAAAATAAAAGCAGCCGTACATTGTGAAAACAACTAAAGAGTCAAGGTTCCATCTAGAAACCATTCCTCCTAAAGGAGTGGGTCAGTAATATTTCTCCTAGTATAATAACATAGAGCAGACTCCCCCCCCCCTTTCCCTCGGCTTAAGAAGCCGTCCAGCCAAACCAAAGGGTCGATAATATTCCTCTTAATTGGCGTTCGAGAGAATGCGCACAACTCCCATCTCCCTACCTTCACAGCCAGGTCGCTAGGAGAAGCGAGGAAGGACCACACCACCACTTTCGAACTTCGCAGAAGGCGAGAGATACGGAGGTCAGAGGACCAGTTCAAAATCTAGCCTGCACTGTTTGCACTAGAATTACAATTCTTCCGCCCAACGCCAGATCACTTCCCTCTGCTGTCACGATTGAGATTATGCTGCTGGCCAACGAAAGAGATACCAGGTTCCCATCCTAAAATCATTTAAAAGAGCCTGGAAATACGCAAAGAATTTTTTTTAAAAAAAAATCCTGCCTTTCATCTCAGTTTATAAAAGTTGAGAAACTTCGACGGGCTCGGTTTAAGTCTTCATTCTTATCGCATTGCGGCTGACAATGAGGGAACACCAGAAAATCCCTCGATAGAAAATCGCTCGGTTAACCCCCCACGCCCTGCGAGCCAATTAGACAGTGAAAATGCGCGCAATTGTCACACAACAGCATCGCGAAAACAAGTCAGAGCCGGTTTCTTTCCTGTCGTAAGAGCTGTTTGGAAAATATATACACATTCTCGGTACTGTCACTTCGCAAAAACAAGGACAGCATCAAATCAAATGAAAGAATCGATCAAGGGAGGTGGCAGAATATTAGAAGGGCTGTGCAATAATGACTCCAACGGTACTGCTGCTGCATATATGCACGTTTTATTGTGCGATAAGAAAGGGAGGCATTTTTCAGAAAGCTTGGAGGAAACCAGCTGTTTTAGGTTCCTTTCCAAAGAAAAGGGTCCGGGCAAAGTTCCGCTTTTAGGCTATATAATGCTTCCTTTCCCAGTTTCTGAATGCAAAGCTTTGAAATAAATATATCCTATTTTTTTGATACGTTTCTTATAAATCCGGCCAAAGTTAACTTGTATTTCAGCGCGAGATATTTGAGCACGTGCGAAACTGCAGTTGAAGCAAATGGGTTTTTCGAAGCCAGCGGTGTCCATGTAACTGGGCCTTAAGTATTAGTTCACCATGTAAATTTTGGGTACAGTCATTGACTGTAACTATATATAATTAGGGCAAACATTTAGTTCAGAGCATCCGTCTTCCTGTACACATTCGTATGGTAAATTTAATGGCAATCACATTGATCAATGTAGCTTTGCATTAATAGGACGAGATGGTGGTATTCAAAGATGGCATTTGCCAGATCGCAGACTGTGGAACTCTCTCTCTCTCTGTGTGTGTGTGTGTGTGTGTGTGTTGCTTTCCTACCCGAAGGGGTCCTAGCCTTGCAAACAGTCCTAGAAGCCCATATGCAGGAAAGCACCCCAGAGAGAGGGGGGAGGGGTCAAGCATCTCCCTAACAGCTTGTCACTTGACAGTCACTCTTTCCGGTGTAAATTGCCCCTTCGACATAAATGCAGGCAAGCAATTCGACCTTCTGAGCGTTTACAGGCTTGCGAACCCCGCGAACTCCAGCGGGACTGATTTTAATCCCATAATTCCAAATGACCAGGCAACGACACCCAAAAGATATTTAAAAGGGAACTTAGTGGGATCCTTCCAGAAGGGAAGAGATCTTGGTCGCTCCCAAACACTAGTTTATTGGATCTTTCGGCCTTGATTTTTGTGTGCGCAACTTTTGCGAGAAGAGGACTTTGTTTATTGAGCCTTTGTTCTGATTTGTTTGCTGGTAATTTGAAATTTGGCCAAGCAACTGTTAGCCTCACACTTTCCACTGCATTCTCCTCCTCCCCCCCCCCGCCGCCCCCTCCTCCACTTTCCTTATCCCCCGAAGTCCGATCTTTTGCGGGGAGGGAGTTTGTAGCACCAATTAACTTTAAAAGGCCAACCTGAATTTGCAGGCATGGTCCCATTAGAAATAGTGAGTGATATGGGACTTCTGGGATCGCAAGCGCTCGCGTCTTGGGATGCCGGCCTCTTCTGCCAAAAAGACACGGATCCCGAGGGTGGTTTTTGTTTGCCAACAATCCGGTTTATTGATCAGGGTAAGAAAATTCTATTTGAAAATCAACTATGTCTGATACAAGTAACTCACTATTCGTTTTGTTTAGAATGAAACTCAACCACCTTCTTTTTTTTTAAAAAAGCAACTATGTTTTCGGCCAGCTTTCTAAAACAAAAGGCCAAAAACAGGGTTAGGGCGAGACGATCAAGGTTAGCTACGGCAGGCATTCCGATCCCCACAACATTGACAGGGAAGTCCCGTTGAATTCTGTTCTTTTCCAGGATCCGAAGCACCCCTCCAACACTTCCGTCTATTAATCCGGAAAAACTACCATTCGTGGCTTTGCTACTCACAATCGTTCATGAGGGCTGCCATCCCATTTCACCGATAACAATGGGTAGAAAATCCCCATATTTTCCCGACCCCTTACTGTGAACACTCTGTGTGTGTGTGTGTGTGTGTGTGTGTGTGTGTGTGTGTGTGTGTGTGTGTGTGTAAGGGAAATTAACCCGGGTTGGGCGATCTTAACTTTGCACCCTTCCTTCTATACGCGTTCCTATCTGCCAATCCTCTCTAACCCCCAGGAAGAGTGCGTAGGATTTGCAGCCTTCAAGATCCCACGGTTACTTCCGCGTAAAGATAATTTGGCGGGGGCGAGAGAAAGGATTGGGCCCACTTCCCTTGGTAGCAAGCTGCTGGGGATTTGAAGTCTGGGTTTTCCTTTCTTACTGGTTGGGATCCGCGGCTCATTTTACTCTAAAGTAGTACTATCCAAGCCAACGCCTCGCGAGATGAAGGCACCAGTCCAAGGCGTCGCCCCAGGGCAGGCGGGGTCCAGTGAGTGTGTGTCTCTTTCTCTCTCTCCTTCTGGCAACCTGTCCGCGTCCTCGGCGCCTTCCTCACCCCCAGTTCCAGGAGACAAGGGCCGGGGGCGCTAAGTGCTGGTAGGCGGGGAAGAGGCTTAGCGAGGCGGCCTGCGGGAAAGCCGGGTAGCCCTGGAGGCCGAGCGCGTTCTGGGCGCCGCCGTAGTCCTGCGCCGCGCCGCTGCAGCTCTGGCACGCCTTGCCTTCGCGCACCAGCACGGGCACCACCACCCTGCGCAGGAGAGGCGCCGCCGCCGCCGCTCCTCCGGCGCCGGCTCCTTCCCCGGCGCGCTCTCCTCCGGCGCCGCTGCCCTTTGCGCGCTTCATCTTGTAGCGGTGGTTCTGGAACCAGATCTTGACCTGGGTGGGCGTCAGGCGCAGCAAGTGCGCTAGCTGCTCCCGCTCGGGCGCAGACAGGTAGCGCTGCTGACGGAAGCGCCGCTCCAGCGCCAGAGTCTGCGCCTTGGAGAAGAGCACTCTGCGCTTCTTCTTCTTCTCGTCGTCGTCCTCGTCCGTTCGCGTCGAGGCGGCGGCCGGCCGCGATCTGCTCTCGGGGCCGCTCTCGTCCGAAGCTGCGGGGCAAGACAAGGGTTGGGGAGGGAAGGAGAGAAGGCAGGCGCGTTAGATCCCTTTTCGTGGTTATCATTTGTTTATTTACCGCTGCAAAGGGACGCATGTAAGCGAAGATTAGGAAATTCCGGAAGACTGAAAGCGCAGTCGAAACATCATCAACATCAACATCATCAATGAAATACAGTAGTACCTCGGGTTAAGAACTTAATTCGTTCCGGAGGTCCGTTCTTAACCTGAAACTGTTCTTAACCTGAAGCACCACTTTAGCTAATGGGGCCTCCCACTGCCGTTCTCATCCTGAAGCAAAGTTCTTAACCCGAGGTAATATTTCTGGGTTGGCGGAGTCTGTAACCTGAAGCGTATGTAACCTTAAGCTTCTGTAACCCGAGGTACCACTGTACAATGGATCCGGCATATAGGTTAGGTCTGAATGGTACATTATGCTGTGTTTGTGGAGAAAGAGGGCATGGGGAAGAGCCTGCTGGATCGGGCCCATGGCAGCATCCTGCTCTCACAGTGGGAAAGCAAATGCCTGTAGAAAACTCCTAAGCAGTTGTTCAGCCCAAGAGTGCTCTCACCTCCTGTGGTTTACAGCAACAGGCATTCAGAAACATAGTCATCATGGCTAGTAGCCCTTGATAGCCCTCTCCTCCATGAATCTGTCCAATCCTGTCTTAAAGCCATCCAAGTTGGAGGCTGTCACTGCCTCCTGTGGGGGTGAGTTCCATAGTTTAACTGTGCGCTGCGTGAAGAAGCACTTTCTTTTACCTGATATGTGTATTTCTAGAATATATAGCTATACCCACACACAAAATGCAGAAATAAATCTGCCCAGCCACCCGTAGATCCATTTTCTCTGGAGATCCGACAAAGCCGAAGCCGAAGAACCGAAACGGTAGCGCTTTTATTTGGGCGCACTGTGACCTTTTTATTTGGACAGGGCTTTGATGATGGTTCGGGTAGGACGCACGAAGTTGCTTTATACTAAATCAAACCATTGGTCCCATCCACGGGAGTAGCTCTCCAGGGTTTCCCAAGGGAGACATTCCCAACCTTGCCTAGAGATGACTCTGGGAATTCTCATCCGCCTCATCTTGATTTTTTAAATGTGGTTATTTTAGGCATAGTTTAATGTTTTGTTGCCAGCCAACAGCACTGGAGACTGACGTGAACTGGTCTCCTGGAGCACCAATCCGCTTCTGCAAGAACCTCCGACAGGAACAGGAGCAGCGCTAGGACGCGGGAGAAGTTGCGCAGCCGAAACCGCCTTCCTGTGGTTTGCGTTGAGAAGACAGCGATCCCGCTTCTGTGTCACGCGAGTCAAGCGCGAGACTGCGGGCAAGATTTCCTTTCAGCTATCATCTTGATGAAATATTGTTCTTATCTTACCCTATCTATTGGAAGAGTTTTAGAATAGCGAATATCTCCCCTTGATTTCAATGAGCTCCAGCCAGTCCTTTTAGGAAATATTAATTGTACAATTGTAGAAATGGGTTTGTGGCTTTTAGCTCGCTGAGTTCCTAATCTTTTGCGTTTTATCTTATTTTTTAAAAATCATACTTGGGCAGCTGGAGCGCTTGATAAAGCTGCAAAACAGTAAATAACAATGATTGGTGCATTTGGTGGTTTGTAGGGTGCGTATATATGTATGTGAGTGAGTGAGTGTGAGAAAAGAACAAAAAAAGTGAGAGGGAGACATTTATCGGATGCCCAAAAATCTATTAAACTTTCTCATCCTTCTTATTGCCTCTCCCACACACACACACGCCTAACTGCAAGGGCTCAACATCTATTTTAAAGTACCCTTTTGTATGCGCCGTCTCCAAGCGTAAGGTTAGATCAAGAGATCTCCCGGAAGCCCCCCAAGCAGCCGCTCGCCTTAATAAGCTAAAAGAAGAGAAGATGCGGCTGAGCGCATTTGTTATCCTAAGCATGGATGGTGGGTGGGTATGTGGAAGTGATATTCCTGGTGGATTTACGAATGGCAAAAGGGTGTGCTTTGGTTATATGGTGCGTGAGAAATGCTTCTAGAACCCAATGGGTCTGTCTTCCTTCTGTCTTTCTGTGACAAGAATCTCTCCCCACCTCCTCTCATTCAGGAGCCGCTTAGCTGCGAAGAGACCAGCTCTCATCGAAGTGGTGGATGGAAAAAATCGGAATGGAGGCGCATCAGCAAGAATACCTGCCAGGGTTTTTATGGCCAAGGGCAATTGCCTCCGGAAGACCCCACTAGGAAGCCATGGGGCGCACCATTTTCCTAAGAAGCGTTTTGGAAGACTGAGCTGGGTTATTAGGATTTTAAATAAGCTAGTACACGTTGTGAATTACCGTACTCTGTCTGTAAATGGACTCGTACTCGTTTGTGTATTTCCTTAATTCAGTGCCGGAGATTTAAGATGCAAGACGTTCCTGTTCCACAATAGGAAGGGTCCTTAGATCTCCAAGAACTGCTACTCCGCTTCTGGAAACACTGGGCCAAACGAGGAGCATCTTCTGGAGCGACAGACTGTTGTATTTAACCAGGGGGTCTGCTTTTGGTGAAAGCAGAGCCGAAGCCTGGAAAACGACCCACTACTCTCCTCATCTTGAATACAAGGGAGCTTGAACTATTGGCAAGACGACCGGAAACAAGTTGACTTGGACTTAAGCTGCGTACACAACATCCATTTCTAGCACACCCACCCACCCACCCAAATAATTCCGGCAACTATACTTTACTCCTCACAGAGCTGCAATTCTCGGCACCCTTAGCAAGCTACAGTTCCCAGGATTAATGGGGTATGTGTGCTTTAAAGGTTTAGCGGGCACACAGCCTGTAAACCCATCTGCTCTCGGTGGGACCAAAGCTACTTCCATCGAAGGTCGCAATCTTGGGCGCGTTTACTTGGGAGTCTCTTCGCATCCAGGGGAACTTAATTCTGAGCAAATATGCACAGGATCGGACTGAAGGGCAGCCTGAAAAGGCTATTGGGGGATCTAGGGAGGGGGAGCTTATATTTTACAAGGCTGCAGGCAGCACGATTCGGCAGGAGTGAGGCTTGTAGGTGTGGATTTCATTAAGTCCGCCCTCCTAAATTTCCTTGATCGAACATTTCTCCAAACCTCATTGGGGTGGAAGCAAAAATCACTGCCTAAAATCACTGCCCAAATTAAGCTCTGCCCCATTGATTTCAAAGGGAAATCAAAACACGTGGCGACATCTCCCACGGAAATCAATTGGACTTAAAAAAAACAACAAAACCTTAAGTGGGGCTGGATTTTACCCATAACTTGGTTAGCATTCAGCTGGAGTTCAGACCAATGGGACCTGAATCCAAGCGCTGGAATTTATTGAGCTTCGAACAAATATGCATCGATGGATGGATGAGTCAGATCATCTTTCACTATTATATTACCATCATGATCTAAGCCATGGATTCTGTAGAAAGGCTGGAATTTGGTACATGCGTACATACTAACTGCCACAGAAATAGACTACAGTGCTTTAAGAGCCATTACTTGGAAACAGAAATCGGTGTTGAGGGAAGGGAGTGAAAGACAGACCGTAGAGATCAGCTATGATGAGGAAATTGCCCAGGGATACACTGAAGCGTGTTTTGTAATTAAACAAACTGAGCTCCTGGGGGAAAAACTACAAAAGACAGCCACGGATCTAATCTTGTTGTCCAGCAATACAAGCATATTCTACATTATAATTACTTCAGTAATATTAACTAATTACAGCAACTGTGATATAGATTGTATACTGGGCTGAGTTTGGAGTCTTATTTTTATCTACAGAAAATGTTTTGATTTTCCATAAGGTGGGAAATATCTCTATGAAGTCTGTTTCCCTGCCTCTAAACAATTATAAAAAACTATGAATAGAGATCTATTTTTTTTTTAAAAAAAGACTATAGAATCATATATTATATATTTGCCAACATCTTCATCTAGGCACACGTTCATTCAATGGAATTTTCTGGCTGAGGAAGTGTCCTTAAATTCGTATGGTACATTTTCTGTAGAAAACGGTAGATATATAAATGGCAAAGCATTAATAGTCGAGGTAAAAGGCGCCGTCAAGAAACAAAAAAATAGCCCTACATGTGAAGTCGTAATAGTTTTAGTATATAATATGTGACCAATTAGTAAATACATATTATATTAATATATGAACAGACGCATATGTGTCCATCTTGAAGATGTCAGCGCGGAGGAGACAATACCTAAGCTGGACCATTCCTAAACACAAAGGCTACTACAGGGATCTCACGGTTTTGCCTGGAGTAAGCTTTATGATAGGAAGAAATGTATTTCTGCCTTGCTTTGAGTAACGAGTGTGTGGGCGTCCCTGGGTCCGTGTACACACACCTGTGTACACGAGGGATATGTATGAAAGTCAAATATGACACCTCTCGCTCAATATCTCCTCAATTCCCAGCGTTATCGATTTCCCTTCGGTGGGGTGAGTGGGTTCTCCGTTCTCCCCTCTCTGCCGCACGTACACACCTTTCCATCATCTCTGCCCAGCAATATTGTTGGGGTTCAATATTCCTCCGCCCATTATCTCTGGGTGACCACCACGTCCCCGTTATCTCCCCGCCTGTTCCATCTCCCTCTAAGATGGTGGTCGCCTTTATTTTCTCCCTCCCTCTTCCCCGGATCTCCCCCAAGCCCTTCATCCCTGTGCGATCTCCGCCGCCGCCCCCCACTCACACAGATACTGGCTCCTGTCCGTTTCCATCCATTCCCGGTACAGGGAGCGGCCGTATCCCTCGCTGGGCTCCTGCTCCTTGCCTCCGCCGCCTTCCGGCTCGGGTAAATCCAAAAGGCTCCGCACGGTGAAGCTGATCCTGCCCACGGTAGTCATGGCAGAGATGCCCGCCGCCGCCGCCTCTGCAGGGGCGGTGATGGGCAGGCTAAGGCGAGGAGAGCGCAGCTACTGGGTGCCGGGAAGGCTCGGCCGGAGGCTCATCCCTGCTTCCCCTCCGGCGAGAGATTAGTGTCGCTTACCGAGGGGGCTCCTGTTTATATCAACAGTCCTCCTCCCCAACGTCAACACGGGCTGCTTTCAAACCGTCCCTGTCTATGGGATGCTAAGTACCTGAATTAGTCAAGTGCTCAAGCTCTAATGGGGAGTAAGGGCAACCTCACCCCCCCGCACGCACACACACACACACACGCAGCCCCCTACCCATCCCCCTCCTCTCCCCACCCCCCACAGAATCACCCCTCCCCAAAGCCAGCAGGAAGCAGCTTTCAGTGTTACAGATTCTGTCTGATTAGGCCAAAGTGGGGACAGATAATGGTAATTGTTCGCCGTGAATAACATCTTGGGTGGTATGCGGGGACCAGCAGCCGCCCTCGCCAGCCCCTCCGCCCTTCTGTGAGCACACAAAGTGAATCCTCGCAGGGACATCCGCAGCGCTTGTCCGGGGCTCGCTTGCTTTTCGCCTCGAGCCCTCCCTCGCTCCTCAGCCTTTTCACGAGAATGCAGGAATTTATTCATTGTTTGTTTTCTTCTCCCGGTTTGGGAACCACTTCGGGGGCACAGCTACCCAGGATTCAGTCTCAATGGGTCCCCTTCTCTTCTTTTGCAGAGGGTGCGTAGGGCTTTCCTTCGCGCCTCAAACATCCAGGGGCGTACCCCGCGGGAACAGCCTCTTGAGTCCCTCTCCGCCCAACGCCAGCGAGGCACCAGCGTGGCTGAGCTTCCCAGGTCGTGAAAACGCTTTCCCAGGAAGCCCGTTCCGTCAGTGGGACCGGGGTCCTATTTCCAAAGAGTATGGCAGACTCCTAGCTCGACCCATCATCTTGTGGAGGCCAAACCATAGAATCATAGAATTGTAGAGTTGGGAAGGACCATGAGGGTCATCTGCGCCAAACCATTGATTTCTGCCTTCCAAAGATGTGAGCCTTCCTTGCAGCCAAGTTAGCGAAGGGCCACAGTTCAGTGGAAAAGAAAAGGCTCTGCATGCTGTCATTCTGGACTCTAGGTAGGGGTGGAATGACTTCTGCTCCTAACCATGAAGAGTCACTTCCTACCAGTGCAGGAGGTGGACCACAAAGCAACTTCCTGCAAACCTGCAAATGGAAAAGAAAGAAAGGATCGTTTCGCCATGTTGTTGTTATTTCACAACTCAAAGACAGCATTCCTAAGCACACTTACTTGAAACTAACTTATACTGAAAGCTGTAGGGATAGGTGTTAATCACGGAGGGCTTCAGAAGTTCTTGTGCACAACAGATCATACACATTCCATGGTGTTAAACTGGAGTAAGCAGGGGTGGGGAACACCTTGACCTCCAGCTGTTGTGTGACCACAGCCACCATCATCCCTAGTCATTGGTAGTGATGGTTGGGGCTGATGGGAGCTGGACTCCAACAACATATGGTGGGGCCCTGGACTCTCCACATCTGCATTAGAGTGGTTGGTATTGGAACCAGTGAGACTCATTTTGGGCTGGGTTGACAGCAGTGTTCCCAGAAGGTGGAGTTATTCCACTCCTGGGTGGGTGGTGGGAATAGTGTAGAAGGGATATTTGGATCTGTTTGCAAGTTATTTCAATCCAGTGACATAAGATCATGTCACCCCCTCATCCTCGCATAACACAACTGAAGTGAAAACTGTGGGAGTGTTGTGGGTAGCAGGAGAGGATATATTGATTAATATTATCCTTCCTAACTCACGCTAGTAAGTTTCTTTATGCAGTAGAGTGCATTCCCCCTTTTACCCAGCAAGAAGGCTGGTTGCAGACTCGTGTGAGTCTCTTAAAATAATAAGCAATTCAATCTGGCTTTCCCAGATTGAGATCTGTTCTATTATTCCTGGTAAGACCCCTTTTATCCCTCCTAAAAGAATAAAGACACAACAGTCTTATTCGTAAGGAACAAAAAGTAGTTCTACTCACGATCAGGCAGAGCACAGTGTGATCCCTGAAGGCAGGCTTTAGGCTTAAAGTTACAAATATGTACAAAGAGGCTTACCCCATATGGGACATAACCTAGGGACTGCCGGCTAACAGCCAGCAGTGCAGTCCAGGTGAATCAGGAAGCAGACAAGACGAAAAAGAAGAAAGGAGGTGGCTACGTGACTTGGCCTTTTACCAGGTCTGGAAAGGTCATACCCACCTACTAGTTGTGGGAATGTTCAGGGTGGCAGGAGAGGATATTTTGTTTATTAATATCCTTCCTAACTTGCGCCAGCAAGTTCCTTTACTTAGCAGAGTTTACATTCCCTTTTTACATGCATAGCAGATTTCTGGTTGCAGGCTTGTGTAAGCCTCTCACTATTATACAATTCAGTCTGTCTTCAGATTGAATTGTACATTCCTGGTAAATTCCCTTTAATCCCCTTAAAAGAATAAAGACGCAACAAACTTATGCAAACTCAATAAAAGAAGTTTACTTACATCAGTTCACAGTTGAATCCCTGCAGGCAGACAGTTACAAATATGTACATGTGGATCTACCCCGTATGGGGGAATAACCCCACTGTTCTGCTAGCTGAGAGCTAGCAAAGCAGTCGTAGCTAAAAGTTGGTCAAACGAAGGAGTCCAAAAAAAGAGGTGTGCTGAGTGACTCTTCCTTTTGTTACCTGGACAGGTTAGGTCACACCCACCTTCTATCACATGCAAAAGAAAGGATACTCCAGTTAGGAGGAACAGGAAGTTTCGACTGGCTGGACCAAACATTCCCTTGCATGTCTTCTCTAGCATTACAAGGAATGTTGTACTTGACTGCTCTCAGTGGATTACATCCCACACTAGTCACATGCAAAGGAAAGCATGCTCCAGACCAGGTGTAACAGGAGGTTCAACTGGCTGAACCAACATTCCCCTGCATATCCTCTCTAGGCAAACAGTCAGTGTTGTACTTGACTGCTCCAGGGAATTACATCCCACAAAAACAGCAAACCAACTTTAGATAAACCAATAGTGGGAATTCAGTGGGAAATGTCATGTCAAAACAAAATGTTAAGAGTTACAATCATTCTGTAGAAAGTTACCACAAAAGAAGGTTGTTTCTGAAGCAGCAGCTGACAGCTGGATCCCAAGAACGCAAGACAGCCACCTGTGAGATGGATGCTCAGGGGGGAAATGGCACTCTCCTTTAAAGGAAGAAGGAAAATGTACATAGTTATAGGTATAGGCATTGTTTTCCAGAGTCAGATGGGTTTGGGACTCAAAAGTAAGCGGATTGGTTACTCTTAAGCTTAGAAAAAGGTCCAGAATGGGGAGTGAGGCAATGAGGGCATTGCAGGGGGTTGGACTAGATGACCCCACATTCCCTTTCAGCTCCACAATTCTATGATTCTCAGATGGTACTAGCTAGTTAAACAGGGGAAATGCAGAAGGTCCATTCCTCTTCAACAAGGCATTTGGCTAATTATAAAATCCATGACCTTTTTGTGGAAATGTTAAGGAAGGTAGGAGAGGATATATCATTTTGACATTATCCCTCCTCACTCACGCTAGTGAGTAAACAGCAGAGCAAATTCCATTTGCAACTTATTGGAAGCAAGTTGTTAATTCGTTAGAATCCTTTAATTAAGAAATCCAGTCTGGCTTGTCCAGTCTGGATTGTTCCTGGTAAGTTTCCCCTTTATTTCCCTCTTTAAATAATAATAAAACAACGCAGTCTTCTTTAAAAGTAAGAACAAAGTTTTACTCATATTCTGTTCACACCAATAATCTGAAGGCAGGCTTTATCTTGTGGTTACAGTGAAAAGAAGTCTGAGCTACATCTCAGACTTTCTGCTTGAGGGCTCCAGCCTATGTGAAGGTTAAGCCATGCGCTGGCTAAGAGCCAGGAGAGCAAGAGTAAGAGAGTAAGAGTCAAAATGGTAAGAGAGAGATGGTTGCATGGCCATCCCTTTTATCTGGTAAGCTAGGGTCATGCCCATCTTCCTGGTCACACACAGAGAGAGGAAGCTCCAGAGCAGGTATGACAGGAAGTCCTCCCTGTCTGGAGCAACATTCCCCTGTGTGTCCATTCTAGGCAACAGGAAATTGTTGTACTCGACTGCTCTAATAATAATACATCCCACACTTTTAACCTGGGGGGTGGGTGGGTATAGTTTTGTGTGTTATTATGCATTTTTGTGTTTATACGGTAAACCACCCTGTGGTCCTTCAATGAAGGCAGTATATAAGTTTTAATAATGATGATAATACCGGAACAAAATTGGTGCCAGGCAAGTTATGGAATCACCATGGACAGCATTGCATCTGCTTTAGGGCAAGGATACCACCAGGTGGGGCCCACATCCAATTGGATCTATGCCTTTCAATCTGGATTGCATTGCAAACTTGGGTTTTCCGAAGAATGCATCAAGGGGAGCAGATATGCATTAACATCAGCAGTAGGGAATATTTCTTGTCCATAGGGTCATGGCAATTACTGGATTCAATAGATATCTGAAGAAGTGTGCATGCACACAAAAGCTCATACCAAGAACTAACTTAGTTGGTCTTTAAGGTGCTACTGGAAGGAATTTTTTTTGTTTTGACTATGGCAGACCAACACGGCTACCTATCTGTAACTGGATTCAATAGCTATACCCAGATTGTCAGCAATAATAACCGTCTGTCAGAATGACAATGACAATCTATTAGAAATATGATTTGAAGTCAACAATTCAGTTAGTAATTAAGGAATGATTAAAAACAAACTTAGTTGGTCTCTAAGATGCTACTGGACAATTTTTTAATTTTTTTGTTTATAAGGAACAAGTGGTCACTGATGTTTTCTTACCTAGTTCTGAAGCAATTGACTCTACACATATCTCCCATCTCAATCCTATTAGATACTGATTTCAACATAATTGATTTCCACCTAATCTGTTTGGCTGGGTGACCTTAAGATGAAATCCTAGGAACAATTCAACAAAAGTCTGCTCACTGTCTTGTGGCATATTAGCTGATCATGATAAAGAGAGGTTGGAATTATTCAAAATACTGTAGAAGTGGTAACTTAATCTTTAGCTATGCACCCCCTGCTTAACTTATATGAGAAAAGGGTATACTGCATATTTGACATGCAGGGGACTAACCAAATTTATTTCAAACACTGAGAACTGGCATCAATTCACAGGCATACAAAACCTACCTGCATACTGAATTCCATTAGACACAACACTTATTTCAGTGTTCATGTGCTAAAGGTTTGCATGATGGTTTAGGGTAAAATGAAAAATATCATGTCATTTATTTCATTGGGGGTAAATGTAAAGGTAAAGGGACCCCTGACCATTAGGTCCAGTCGTGGCCGACTCTGGGGTTGCGGCTCTCATCTTGCTTTACTGGCCGAGGGAGCCGGCGTACAGCTTCTGGGTCACGTGGCCAGCATGACTAAGCGGCTTCTGGCAAACCAGAGCAGCGCACTGAAACACCGTTTACCTCCCTGCCCGAGCGGTACCTATTTATCTACTTGCACTTTGACATGCTTTTGAACTGCTAGGTTGGCAGGAGCAGGGACCGAGGAATGGGAGCTCACCCTGTCACGGGGATTCGAACCGCCCACCTTCTGATTGGAAAGTCCTAGGTTCTGTGGTTTAATCCACAGTGCCACCTGCGTACCTTCAATGGGGTTAACCAGATTTAATTGCAACTCAAACAAACTGCTACTTAAATGCATTGGATTCACTTCAGTCCAATAAATGTGGGCTTCCAGCTCAGGAAGGCAGGACCCACCCAGTCATGAGGCAGAAAGAGGGAACTCAGTCAGATAACAGGGTGCACCCCTTTACCCACTTATCTCATTATTAGCTACCTCACTTTCCTGCCTGCCAGCCTTCCTGCTGTTGTTGGTAGCACTGCTTACCACCACCACCCTGGTGAAACTAAAGAAGGTGAGGCTAAACTCTCTGTCATCCTCTCCACGGCCTCCCTACATGTTCTGAGAAAGGGCCATGGGGATCCTTTCTCAGAGCCAGACATTCTGGGCAAGGACACCTGTGATGGCACTGTGGTTTACACAGCAGCTAGAAATTGCAGGATTTACAGTCAAAATCACAAATGCATGATTGCCAGAAAGGTACAAGAGGGGCTGACACTTAAAAGATTTCCTGAATCAATATAGAATGGACTGTTTGAGATCATTTTCTTAATGCTTTGGTGGGAATTTCAAACAAAGAATATAATTTTATGTGCTTCCTGTCTGAGCTCTCCTTCTCTTTCTTTCAAGCCAGCAATGTGAACAGTTGTACATGCCTTGCTCTGCCCAGAACCCAGACTCCACTTTGGAAACTAATTTTATATTTTGTAACTAAGAAGTCACAGCAGTCACGAAATTAAAAGACGCCTGCTCCTTGGGAGAAAGGTGATGGCAAACCTAGACAGCATCTTAAAAAGCAGAGACATCACCTTGCCAAGAAAGGTCCGTATAGTTAAAGCTATGGTTTCCCCAGTAGTGATGTATGGAAGTGAGAGCTGGACCATGAAGAAGGCTGATCGCCGAAGAATTGATGCTTTTGAAGTATGGTGCTGGAGGAGACTCTTGAGAGTCCTATGGACTGCAAGACGATCAAACGCATCCATTCTTAAGGAAATTAGCCCTGAGTGCTCACTGGAAGGACAGATCATGAAGCTGAGGCTCCAATACTTTGGCCACCTCATGAGAAGAGAAGACTCCCTGGAAAAGACCCTGATGCTGGGAAAGATGGAGGGCACTAGGAGAAGGGGACGACAGAGGACGAGATGGTTGGACAGTGTTCTCGAAGCTACAAACATGAGTTTGATCAAACTGCGGGAGGCAGTGGAAGACAGGAGTGCCTGGCGTGCTCTGGTCCATGGGGTCACGAAGAGTCGGACACGACTAAATGACTAAACAACAACAACTAAGAAGCATTTTTACCTGCATACCAGTTTGATATATTTGCTGCTTGCATTGAAATGTAAGTAAACGGTTTTGTTTTTGAGTTGCTGCCCTCCAGACCTCTCATGGAGGAGGCACACAAAGAAGGGCCTCAGATATTGATCACAGGGTCTGGGATAATTCAGATGGGAAGAGGTGGTCCTTGACATATTGCAGTCCTGACTTGTTTAAGGCTTTGTAGGTAAAAACCAGCACTTGGAAGTGGGCCTGGAAACTAACTGGTAGCCAGTGCAGTTAGGCCAGGATCTTTATAATATGCTCAAACTGCCTTGCCTTCAGTGAGCAGCTTGACCACCAAATTCTGCACCAGCTGAAGTTTATGAACCCCCTTCAGAGGCAGTCCTACATATTAACGTGATGCAGTCATCTAACCTAGAGGTTACCAGAGCATAGACAACAGAAGCTAGGCTATCCCTGTCCAGATAGGGCCTCCAGCTGAAAGGAATGGAAGGTACTCAGCCCATTGAGGCCACCTGAGCCTCAAGGATCCAGGTATACCCCCAAACTATGAACCTTCTCCCTCAAAGGGAGTGTAACCCCATCAAGAGCATGTCATCTCCCATACATCCAGTCTAGGGAGCCACCCATTAACAGTGCCTCTGTCTGGATTGTGCCTCAGTACCTTGACTCTCATCCAGTCCATTACCTAGGTAAGACAACGTTGACTGAAAATATTTCTGGTTTGCCAAGCATTTCTTAGAGAATGAATTTGATTCAGTGCTTGGTCATTAGTTCTGCATTTTATGCTTTTGTGATCTTTTAATGCTTATGCCATACATCACAATGACTTGTTTTTAGTCCAGAGGTCTCAAAAGTCCGGGAAGGTATGATGCGGATACTTTGATAGTCTTATCACTTAGTCAACATCCTTAGACTGACTTCTTCAGGAGGCTTCCCCTGAGCAATTAATTAATTAATCCGTCAATTAATCCATGCAATTGTGGCTTGTGGTTCCTTTCGCGCTATGATTCCAGATGGGCCTGTATCTCCGCGGGAGAGGAGGGGGGGGGATTATTCTTTTAATCTCCTGCGGTTATTGATTCGCAGCTCCCTGTGCAAACAGAGCCCCAACACAAACGCCTCTCGGCGCGCCTATTCGGAGCGGAGCCTGAGTCCCGCCCCTGGCCCTCTTTCCCCGCTGGCCGGCTGAAAATGTAAATAGAGCAATAATGCGCCCGGCGGGGAGGCTCAAAGAGCTCTGTCTCTGGGGCTGATTTGTGGCCTGGGATGAGCAGGGGACGGGGCTCCAGTTGGCCGACTTCCTGCATATTTCTTAGGGACTGGACAGGCTCTCTAGAAAAGATTCCCAGGCCGTGATGATTGGAGCCACCTATCAAGCGTGCCCGGTGACAGTCGCTTTCCTGCCTCTCTCTCTCTCTCTCTCTCTCTCTCCCCCCCCGCCCTCCCCTTCCCAGCCCTCTCCCCCGTCCCTCCCCTGGTTCCTCCTAGATCAGCCTCCCCAACGTCCTGGGTGGTCGGCCCGAGGGGAACACAAATACATGCCAACTGCTAGCCTGTGAACAAAGGGGAAATGTAGCCCTATGTCCTGGACCTGTTGGAAGCATTTGTTCCAGTCAAGATTTTGCATTTGTTCAGACGGGGAATAATAGGTGATTGACGCCTCCTGACAATGTGCTTTAGCTCTCCGGGATAAATCGGAGCTTGTTCCTTGTTGTCATGGTTTTCAATTGGGTTCAATGGGATTTGAACCACGATCGACTCTGCTTTGCGTCTACTGCAGCCTACTCCATACAAATTTATTAGTTATGTCTTTTTAAATGAGATTAAATGGAAACGACTTCAGGGAAACAACTCATTCATAGCCAGGGGCTCCGGGTGCCCACCAGCATTTGAATGCCAGCTTAGGGGTGTGTGTGTGTAATGAATATCAATTCATAACTTCAATCTAGAAGCAGGGTCGCCAAACATGGTACGCCGAAACCCTGGGAGATAAATGCTTCCTTTTTTTACACTTAAGGAAGGGGATGGGGCTGAACTGGTCTGGGTCCAGATGCCCTGGCTTTCATCTGGGTTGTGGACCAGGCTGCGTGTGGACCTCGGTTTCAATACAAACTCTTCGGCTCCGCTGGGCTGAGGATGGGAGCCAAAGGCAGCCATCACAACTGCTTGCAAAGGCAAAGTCCGCCTGGAATATAATAGGGCTGTTTAGAAGAAATGGGTCGGAGCCAGCGTGGCTGCAAAGAGCTTAGAGAGGTGCCGGCTCCTCTCCGCAAACAACAGTAGCCAAAAAGGAGGGGGGTGTCCCATAAAGGGAGATGGTTCTCCTTTGTATGTATCCTCAAGGACAGGCCAATATTTCCGAGGCCATCAGCGATGGCAACGAATTAGGGGGGGACACCCCTCACCCACTATCCCCACCTCCTAACTCCTCGACCCCTCTAAGAAAGAAAGGTACTTATATTAAAATCTTGACCCTGAAAGCAAACAGTTCCTGGCTTCTGGGGAGGTTGTGTGTGTGTGTGTGTGTGTGTGTGTGTGGAGTTTGAAGGCCGGAGGGACGAAGTATTCAAGGTGCCTCTTAGGATACTTGCCAAGGACTCTCTAAGGAAAGTTGGTTTGGGTTGTTGTTTTTCAAACTTCGCGAGTCAGGAGAGAAAGTCTCTACTCCAGTGACCTCTCTTAGCCTTTTAAGCTATTGAATATCCTAAGCCCACACTGCTGTGTAGAAATAAGTAAATGGTACTCGTCAGCCCTTAAGAGCCCTTCAGCACCAAATATTTGCTCTTTCTCTTATGGATTCTCTCCAGTGGCACCAAAAACGCTCCTCTTCCAGCCTCCGAGCGAGCTGAGTACACCAACCCCTTAATAGCTCTTCGGAGAATCTCCTTGTGCTGGGCGGGCGGGAAGGTAATTCCCTCGGGCGAAGTGGGGAAGAAGCTGCTCTCAGCTACCAAAATATCTTGATATAAACCGGTGTGTTTATATCCAGCTGTTCCTATCTCCAAAGCTTCCTAGTGGGACTTATGATGCTTTGGGAACCTGTTTTAAAACTTATTACAATTAGCCGATCAAGGGGCAGGTTGTCGTGTCGCATAATGGAATTATTTCCCGTACAATCAATCCATCTCTGCGCATAGAAACCTAGCTGTCAGGTAGACTAGTATCCTTTCCCCCTGACCTCTAGCTTTCTATGTGCTGGGATTTTAAAAAAAGTTTTTTGCTTGGATTCAACCATGTGAGCCTCCAAGATGGAGGACAATGGAACAAGAAGTAAGCCACGGGAAGGCAGGATGGGATGATCTAGCCTCCTCCATGTTTCAGACGATATGTGATTATTCCTTAGGTGGGACACTTACATTTGACCCACTCGCCAGTTCTGCTCTCTGAGTCTGACAATTGTTATAAGCAATTAAATGGACCCTTATTTAGATGTGCATGCCAAAGGTGCAAAAGTCCATGTGTGGGCAACATCTTCGTTAAGCAAAGGAAGACATGCCATTATTATTATTATTATTATTATTATTATTATTATTATTATTATTATTTATTTATTTATTATTTATTATTATTATTATTATTGAATTAAATACGATATATATCCAACTGCTGACCTTACTGAGTATAGTGCACTTACCCTTACCCAAAACTCTGGCTCCCACCCTTCTGAAATACGAAGCTCAGCTGTTCCTTTGCGACCTTCCAAAGTAAACCTGAGCAAGCAAACAGAGTGTAAAGCAGTTCCCATAAGAACTAAGCAAAGCCCCCAACGCGTTTCGAACGGATTGACTTTGTATCTCCAACAACGAAAAGAACACAGTGAAAGAATCAGCAGCTGAGATCAGCTAGGTCTTGATGTCATGTTCTCTGAGTCATTTGTCCGTAAAATGGGACCACTACCTCACAGGGCTATTGGCAGTGTGGAAGACGTAAGAATATGAATTTCAGATGCGATGGGAGCCAACTGTAAGCTTATCTGCAGCTACAGCTCTTGCCATCAGCTGAAACAGTTGTGTATCGATTGACTGTTTTAACTAAATCATAGGAGTCCAATGTGATTTTTAACCAAATCATAGAAGGTACCTTGGAAGCCACAGCGCTTTACAAAGTATAACGCTACCCGTTTTCCAGGGAAGATGGAATTCGTAGAATGAAGCCGATAACCATTGCGATTGATATTATTCTCAGTAAATAAACACGGAAGTGGATAGCTATGTGCAACAAAAGCAGTTTCTGCACCAAAACCAGGCTTAAACTCTGACTGAAATGGATCTAGAAAATCAGATTTCTCCAAAAGTACCTGAATCTGGTCCTTGTAGGAAGCTGTCTTATGCAGAAGAATCTGCAGCCAAACTACAAGTGCATGATTGCTAAAGAGTCACAAACAGGGGACTGTATGATTTCATATCCTCTAAACTTTTGTGGTGGGAGGGGGTACAATAAAAAACATAAACGTATTCTTCCTGGTGTTCATCACTGTCCCTGTTGAATCCTTGCAAGCCTTTTGCTGTGAGTAAACATTATATCGTTCTTGTTTACTTGAACAGTCTAAGCATGATTTATTTGGTAAGAGGAAACATAGAAGGAAGATGATCCAAATCTGCCTAAGCACCCTTGGATATCATAATTTGTTCTAGAAGGTTATACAACCTTGTCTCTAAAAGCTTCTAGAGATAAGGTGTACACAAATGCTGATCTTTAACTCTGCTGAAATAGGTATTTGCATTCTTACACAAGTAAGAAGAGGAAGGGTGTTTAATTTATTACTCATCAAAATCCATCTAACACCGGTAAATTCCAGGTTAGAGTACTGCATCGCCTTATATGTAGGGCTGCCAAACCATCAGCACAGCTAAGCTGCATCCCTTTGCCACTTTTTGGCAGAAGGAAGAGTCTCTATGCTGTTGGGGAGGAAAGTAACTTTAGAAAGATAGAAATGGAAAGTTTTGCAGCTGGTCGGTCTCTTTCTAAGCGGGTGACCTGATCTGGCAGATCTCCAGATTAGACCCGAGCAGGCGGCCTAGGTAGTGAAGAGAAGGCACAGCTGGTGTGAGGAGCAGGAGCAGGGAGGAAAATCCATGTGTTGAAGGAGGAACACACAAAGCTACTTTGTGGCACACACACACATACACTGGAGGGGATACTGGGTGAGAAAATGGGTTCTAATTTGTTGTGCAATATAAAACTCCGCTCCGAAGGTACCCAGGAATAAAAAACGATTTCCTTATCTATAGATTCCAGTAGATTTGATTATTTGCTACAGGTAGTAGATGCTACTATTACAATTGCAACGGCCATTACGATTAGAAGCAGACTAAGATATTCAGCTGAAATCGCGTTCCATTTTGACCGGAGACAGAGCTCCCCCTCCCTACTTCGAAGGGATAGTCTTTTTGTTGTTGGCATTGTTCCCGGTTAAATACAAAAAGGGGGGGGAAGAAGGGGAAGGAGGGTTGCTGCGCGGGGCTTAGGGATGGTGAATTTGGGCAAGGAAAAGCTGCTGGCGATTGCCAATGGTCCCTGTGACTCTCCCTATGCGTCAAGAAGTACTTACTATATGCACCAAGAAGTACGTTGTTACTTAACTGCTTTGTGGTAGAGGGGTTAGAATCGCGCTCCGCGCGAGACAAAACGCGCCTTAGACTCCTCGCGTTTGGAACGCAACCGAAAAATACCTAAATACACGAGATCTGCTTGGAGAGGTTTGCGTTCGCCCACGTTGGGTGGTCGGTAATCCAGAACCGAGCCGTGTTCTACTATGATATTTACTCAGGGTAATAAAGGCACGGGGTGGCGACCCTATTTACCCCTAACAGCAAATGACTGCAATTGGCACAGCAATAAAAAAAACCTACTTCCATGTCTCCCTGACTGACATTTCTCACTAACCTCCATGGCTACTGTTTTGCACCACAAATACATTTTACGATTTCAAATCAGACTGTCGACCTAGAGGTTTGAAGGGCTTAAGAGACTGAGGTCTGCGTTCAAGGCAAAGCTGATCTCGCCTTTTCTAGTGATTTGCAACCGGGTGATCGTCCTGTGGGACCGCAGTTTGCCTTGGAAGAGAGGGAAAGTCCGAACATATCTCTCTCTCTCTCTCTCTCTCTCTCTCTCTCTCTCTCTCTCTCTCTCTCTCTCTCTCTCTCTCGCCGAAACTCACGCACGCAAGCATAGGATTTGGCGTCTAGAGGAAAAGAAATAGAAGCTGGATCTGAAAAAACAGGCGCAAAGAGAAATTGAACTGGGAAAGAAGAAAACCTCGGAATAAACCGATTAAACCAGAGAAGTAAGGAAAACACGGGTCCTTCGAATTGTTTCACTCGCCTCTTGTGTCATACGCCAGTATTAGAATCAAACCAAACCCGATCGTGTATAAGACATCCATTGCAGGGGGGGGGGGGCTGCAATCGCGCAGTCCTACGGGCTTTATGGAAGTGAGTGAACACGCATAGGATTGCCCTGCCAGACTTTTTAGAAGCCTGGCACTCCATGCTGATAATAGTCAATTGTGTAACCCTAAACACGCTTACTGTAAATGGGGCTTGCCTTTCAAAACCAGGAGGATATCGTTATCATTATCATTAACAGGTCGTTATCCTCAACGCCACAAGTCTGCCAAATCGAGCATTTCCAGGATGTGACGCATGTGGTCTGACGGCTGGGCTCCTTAGGAAATAGGACAGAAAGCTCAACGGAAAACTTACTTCCAAGTTCCAGGCCCATTTATTTCAGAGAGGCACATGCTTAAATCTTTAGAATCAACGGGCTGGAAAGTGCTTCGCGATCTGGGTACTACCCAGCACTTTTTTGGGTACAATCCAGTTCCAGCTGAAATTAGGGACAATTAAACCCTTATTAGTGACAATTAAACCCTGCAGTGCACACTTAATGAGGAGAAATGCATAAGATTGGAGTATATTTCTATGGTGTCAGATTACTCTTTTTTGGAATAAGTGTTTTAATCTGCTGTTCTTGGAAGTAAAGGGAAAGCTCTGTTATTTTTACAAGAGATGCATTGCATCCTACTGTCTACAGTGGTACCTCGGGTTACATACGCTTCAGGTTGCATACGCTTCAGGTTACAGACTCTGCTAACCCAGAAATAGTACCTTGGGTTAAGAACTTTGCTTCAGGATGAGAACAGAAATTGTGCTCCGGCGGCGCGGCAGCAGCAGGAGGCCCCATTAGCTAAAGTGGTGCTTCAGGTTAAGAACAGTTTCAGGTTAAGAACGGACCTCCGGAACGAATTAAGTACTTAACCCGAGGTACCACTGTATCTATGAACTGGGCTACACACACAGAGAGGGAGAGATTGTATAAATAATACCAGACACTCCGTGATGTGAGTTTCATGAGTTGACCGTTTTCATGAAGCTGAAACTGATAAATTTGTAACCCTTTGGGGGTGGCGGTGGGGTTCTCTGAATGCAGACGTATTTCGACGTACTTTGAAGAAATAATAAGCATAAAGCAAATCTGGGGGTCTCTCTTCAGAACAGCTTAAAAGGATAATACGAGGAGGAGAAGAGGAAAACACAAGCGTCCTAAATCCAGGCTTTAAACAAAGGGAAGGTAGTGGCAGGGACGAGGCTCGGCTCCGCCAGCAACGAAGTCCACGTGCATAATGGCTGAAAGGACGACCACCCAAAGTGACAGCTTGTGGCATGGAGGATGGAGAGAGAGAGAGAGAGAGAGAGAGAGAGAGAGAGAGAGAGAGAGAGAGAGAGAGAGAGAGAGAGAGAGAGAGAGAGAGAGAGAGAGAGAGAGAGAGAGAGAGAGAGACCTGGAATAGTTTGACCTCCTTCGCTTGTGGGTATGCAAAGGGAAAGAGTCGCTCGCTGCTCGGGGAAGCCACTGGGACATCGCTTGTGAACAGGCATTAGTGTCTCAGAGAAATGGTATCTGAAGAAGTGTGCATGCACACGAAAGCTTATACCAGAACAAACTTACCGTAGTTGGTCTATAAGGTGCTACTGGACCATTTTTTATTTTTATTTATTTTTATTTCGACTGCATCAGACCAACACGGCTACCTACCTGAATCTAGAATCAGAGAAATGGGGGAGAAACGGCCTTGGTAATATAACCAGCACGCGAAAGTCAGCTCGAGCGGGACGGAAGAGAATTTGAGGTGTACCTGCCAGATTTTGGATTGTAAACAATCAGGCAAGGCCTAATTGTCAGGTGCACCCTCGTCAATAAAAATGATGGTGATTAATTTTTTATTTATTCAAAATATCTTTAATATCGCCTTTCATTTTTTTTTTAAATGAAGAAATCTCAAGGCGGTTATCAACAGGGCAGTAAAGCACAATAAAAACCATAAACGCTGCTGAACAAAGCTATGATAAACTCCACTCGCTGGTACTGGGAGGAAGACCTGGGAGGAAAAGAGAATAAATAGAGCACCATGGACCCCTCAATCCCGAGCATTTTCTACTGAAATGTATATTTTCAGTGTCTTGTCTTTTGGGGGGATATGTATGTATATTTGTGTGTGCGCACAATATACTCATATTTGTGTGTGCGTGCACGTCTGCGTGGCAATAAGCATGAAGGCGGTGAAAGGCTGCAGTCCCATTCCCATTTACCTAGGAGCAAGCCACATTTAACTCAGTGGGCCTTACTTCTGAGTAAGCATGTATAGGATGGTGCTGTCAAAGCCAAGTGAGTGTGTGCAACTCCATTTCTCTTTCCCTGACGCCGCTACTAAAAACTTTTAGGAAATCGAGGGATTAGCTCAGACCCTTGAAAACTGGGTGAAAAACGAGGCGGACTTTCTGAATGTGTGTGTACAGTGGTACCTCGGGTTAAGTACTTAATTCATTCCGGAGGTCCGTTCTTAACCTGAAACTGTTCTTAACCTGAAGCACCACTTTAGCTAATGGGGCCTCCCGCTGCTGCTGCGTCGCTGCTGCAGAATTTCTGTTCTCATCCTGAAGCAAAGTTCTTAACCCGAGGTACTATTTCTGAGTTAGCGGAGTCTGTAACCTGAAGCGTATGTAACCCGAGGTACCACCGTATACCGTCTCTGTCAGTGGCCCATCTAGTTCAGCATCTTCTCACCGGAACCAGCCAGATGCCTGCGCGAAGCCGGCAAGCAGGACGAGAGCGCAACAGCCCCACTTCGGATTCCCAGCAATTGGCATTCGGAGGCACTGACTGCCTCCTCAGCCCACACCTGCATCTCTGATGTAAGGTCTGCAACTGCAGAGCGTATGAAGCAACTCTCGGAAGAAAAGGGAATAGAGGAGGAACCAGTTATATTCTAGTTCTAGCCATCTCAGCCTTCAGCGAGAGATAAGGGGAAACATGCACTTGAGACCCCACAGAAGGAAAGGCGCTGAAGCGAAGAGCGGGAGAAGAGAGAACCTCTCCGGCTTCCAATCCCTCCCTGCCAAGGAGATTTCATTAATGGGCTCCCATTAGAGGCATATGCATTTAACCTTTAGGGCAGATGTGGGATGTGAAACACAAGAGCAGTCAAGTGCAACATTCCTAGAGTGAACATGTTTACACATGGGGAGGAATGTTTGCCCAGCCAGCAGGTAAACTTCCTGTTTCCTTCTGGGCTGGGACAGACTTCCTCTGCATGTGACTAGAGGTGGGCGTGGCCTCACCTGTGCAGGTACTGTAATGCCAAAAGCACAAGGCAAGACAGCCATCTCTCTCTATGACTATTTTCATAGAAGAAGCAACATCTGCTTAGCCAAAGATGCTCTCTTGGCCTCCAAGCCAAGAGGACAAAGGGAGTGTCTCCTTATGAGATAGTTTCCAGGTGTATGTAACTTTTCTAAGCTAAGTCTGCCTTCTGGGATCCGATTGTGAACAGAATGTGAGTAAACTCTTTTTATACTTTTATAGAAGACTGTGTCGTGTCTTATCTTTTATGAGGGAATAAGGGGATGTGGGTGGTGCTGTGGGTTAAACCACAGAGCCTAGGATTTGCCAATCAGAAGGTCAGCGGTTCGAATCCCCACGACAGGATGAGCTCCCATTGTTCGGTCCCTGCTCCTGTCAACCTAGCAGTTCGAAAACACGTCGAAGTGCAAGTAGATAAATAGGTACTGTTCTGGCAGGAAGGTAAACAGCATTTCCATGCGCTGCTCTGGTTTGCCAGAAGCGGCTTAGTCATGCTAGTCACATGACTGTATGCCTGCTCCCTCAATCAATAAAGCGAGATGAGCACCACAACCCCACAGTCGGTCGCGACTGGACCTAATGGTCAGGGGTTCCTTTACCTTTACTACCAGAACAGTTATTATAGAGGCTTTAGCGAGCCTAAGCAAACGTATCCACTGTGAGTTTAAAAAGGGGAATGTTATTGGTTTGAGCTTTTGTGTGCATGCGAACTAATTACATTTCTATACCACTCTTAATCTGAAGATCACAGGGCAGTTTACAGTTAAGGACTAGATGGTCAATTCAGCAGGCTCTTCTTATGTTCAACCTGTACAATTTGACCCTAACACAACGAGCATCTGCTTTCATCAAAGCAAGTCCCAGGCTCAATCGCCAGCATCTCCAGGGAGAGCTGAGAGAGACCCAGGTTTGGTACCCTGGGAAGTCACTGCCAAACAGTGCAGAATACAATGAGCTGCATGTACCAGTGGCCTGACTTCAGTGTAAGACAAGTTCCTATGCAGAGACTCCCACCCCTTTGAATGACTGTGCTATAAAGTGCCCTGTACATTGATGATGCTACACTTAGATGGAGCCCTGACCCAGAATTGCTAGACTCAATGGAAGTTTTGTTCTCATAGGTTGTAATGAATCCCTGCCTCCTGGTTCCCTTAAAATCCATAAGGACTTCCAGCTAATTTTCTTCTTCCCCAATGAATGTTTAATTTCATATTCAATTAAGAACACTCAGCTTTTGTGATCTAGGAAGAACTATTGGGTTTTTGCAGTCTCATGGCAAAGCCCTTATTTTGTGAGATTTCCAGTTGAAATCAGTACAGTGGTACCTCGGGTTACATACGCTTCAGGTTACATATGCTTCAGGTTACAGACTCCGCTAACCCAGAAATAGTGCTTCAGGTTAAGGACTTTGCTTCAGGATGAGAACAGAAATCGTGCTCCGGCGTGGCAGCAGGAGGAGGCCCCATTAGCTAAAGTGGTGCTTCAGGTTAAGAACAGTTTCAGGTTAAGAACAGACCTCCGGAACGAATTAAGTACTTAACCTGAGGTACCGCTGTAATGCATGATTGCCAGACAGGCACATGAGGGGCTGATGCTCATAGAGTTCCTTGAACAATATAGAAGGGACTGTATGAGGTCACTTCCTTAATGCTTTGGTGGGAATTTCTAACAAAGGAAATAATCTTATGTACTTCCTGCCTGCCTGAACTCTCCCTTTCTTTCAAGACAGCAGATGTACCTACCTGGGCTTTGCTTAGAGTCCAGACTCCATTTTGGAAACTAATTTTGTATTCTGTACCTAAGAAGCATTTTTACCTGAATATTTCTTAGAAGTATTAGCTTTCTTCATTTAAGGCAAGTAAACCTTTTTATTTTTACTATTTTTTCACATTGGGTGAAAGATTCCTGCATTGCTGGGGATTGGACTAGAGGACCCTCATGGTCCCTTCCAACTCTTTTGATTTTGAGAGAGAGAGAGAGAGAGAGAGAGAGAGAGAGAGAGAGAGAAAGAAAGAAAGAAAGAAAGAAAGAAAGAAAGAAAGAAAGAAAGAAAGAAAGAAAGAAAGAAAGAAAGAAAGAATCATGCTGAGCCTTAGTAAAGGTAAAGGTACCCCTGCCCGTACGGGCCAGTCTTGACAGACTCTGGGGTTGTGCGCCCATCTCACTTAAGAGGCCAGGGGCCAGCGCTGTCCGGAGACACTTCCGGGTCACGTGGCCAGCGTGACAAAGCTGCATCTGGTAAGCCAGCGCAGCACACGGAAACGCCGTTTACCTTCCCGCTAGTAAGCGGTCCCTATTTATCTACTTGCACCCGGGGGTGCTTTCGAACTGCTAGGTGGGCAGGCGCTGGGACCGAGCAACGGGAGCGCACCCCGCCGCGGGGATTCGAACCACGACCTTTCAATCGGCAAGCCCTAGGCGCTGAGGCTTTAACCCACAGTGCCACCCGCGTCCCTTAGGTTGGGTCAAATTTAGGTTTAAGGAAGAAATTACAGAGTTTTAGGGTTGCCATATTTCAAAAAGTAAAATTCCTGACACCCGGAAAGTTGAACTTTTATGGGAAAACCTTCCCCCAGAATAGCTTTTGGAGCTGTTTGGGCTGCTTTTTCCATCGCATTGCTATACATCCAGGTTTTCCCTGACATTTTGCTGGTTTGGCAAAATTCCCCCCACGCCATTTTTACAGCTGAAAACCAGGAGATGCCAGGAATTTCCCTGACATATGGTTAGCCAACACACATTTCCTTTAATGCATTTACAGTACCATCTTAAGAACCTAAGAAGAGCCTGCTGACTCAGCCCAATTGCCCAAGGGACACCAGAAGCAGGATCTGAGAGCAACAGGACTCCTGCAGTGTCCAGCAACTGCAACTGGTATTCAGAAAAGGTGTTTGTGTGTGTGTATGTTGTTGTTTGGTAATAATTGGTAATAATTTTGGTAATGCTGATTACTATTTATTCCTAATAATAATAATAATAATAATAATTTGTTTAAAATGTAATAAACAAAATTATTCCACAATTAATAATAAATAGTATTGTTCTTATCAACGCCAATACTGTATAGGGTAATATCAAATGTCATTAAATAATACGAACTAGCATTATTAATTAATTAATATTGCTAGTTTGTATTATTTAATTATTAACTATTTAATAATAATTTAAGTTAATAACTAATAATTATAATTAATCATTATTTAATTATTAACAGCACCGTTAATCATAAACATGCCTGTTCGTATTATTAATAGCAATAAATATTAATATTAACATGATCTCATCTAATTCATTGGGCTTCTTCTTGGGAGTGAGGAGGAAAGAGATAAGATTTTTTTAAAAAAAAAGAGCTGGGGGAGACTGGCTCTCCCGGGTTGTTGTGGGGATTCCTCCCCCCCCCCCCCCCGCTTTGCTTGGATGAGGCAGCTGTAGCCCAGCTGCAGCCACAATTTGCTCTCCGGCCCCCTTTCGCGCTCTCAGCTCCTCTTCTCAACCGGCTTTGTGTTCCCTCCCGCTCCCTGCTTCCCTGCTCTTTTTTGTTGTCTTCCAGCCGAGAGAAAGAGCATTTATTTCAGGTAATTAATTTATGTATATGGAGCAGCTCGGATGGTGCTCCTGCTGTTAGCGCTTTGATCCTTACAAGGCAGCTTAAAATGTTGACTTGGGCAGCAGCGCCGTTGGCAGAGGCGGATCCTCAGCTCCAGGCGGCGCAGCACAGCGAGCGCCTCGCAGAGAGTCGAGCTTGGCTGCTGCCCGTGGAAATCCGCGGAGGGAACCAGCTGAAACCCGAGAGTGCCGCGCTTGCAAGCGGACTGCAAATTGCATCTTCTCTCTCTCTCTCTCTCTCTCTCTCTCTCTCTCTCTCTCTCTCTCTCTCTCTCTCTCTCTCTCTCTCTCTCTCTCTCTCTCTGCAAATCCTCGGGACACCAGAGAGCTGCTTCATTAGCATGTGAATTAGAACAGGATTGCTTTGTTGCTGTTGCTTTATTATTGACTTGTTCCTGGTTTTATTTCCATTGTTTTTGAAAATTGGGAACACACGCGTGGAGAGGAGGTTTCTCTCTTTTTACACAACCGAAGCAACACAGTGGTGCACCAGGTCAGCTTTGGAAAAGGCTGCTAAGGGTGAGCAGTTGGGGCCAGTCACAATTAAATCATCTGCATTGTCGTCTGAGTATCATATGTAAAGGTAAAGGGACCCCTGACCATTAGGTCCGGTCGTGACCGACTCTGGGGTTGCGGCGCTCATCTCGCTTTATTGGCCGAGGGAGCCAGCGTACAGCTTCCGGGTCATGTGGCCAGCATGACTAAGCCACTTCTGGCGAACCAGAGCAGCGCACGGAAACGCCGTTTACCTTCCCGCTGGAGCAGTACCTATTTATCTACTTGCACTTTGACATGCTTTCGAACTGCTAGGTTGGCAGGACTATCATAAACACACCAAAATTAATACAGAAGTGTTTTTTTATTATTATTAAATTAAAAGCCACAACGAACCAACCTTTGGCATTTTTCTGGCATTTTTCCAAGCAATCTGAAGTTAATTCATGTGGAAGCCTGTGTCCTGGAAGAGAGTTGCATAGCAAACTGCCTTTACTAGGACCTGGGAGATAGGGTCAAATGGCCGCTGAGCCATGAAGCTCACTGGGTCACCTTGAGCCAGTCACCCCCTCTCAGCCTAATCTACCTCACAAAGTTGCAGGAATTAAATGAGAAGGGAGAGAACCATGGACGCCACCTAGAGCTTCTCCGAGGAAAAGGCGGGACTGAAATTCAACGAATGAATAAACAAATCTAAAGGAACCTCCTACCTTCCAGATCATCACCTCCTGGCAAATACTGTAGAAGGGGAAGAAATGGAGGCAGTGAGAGGTTTTACTTCCTTGGGCTCCATGATCACTGCAGATGGTGACAGCAGTGACAAAATTAAAAGACACCTGCTCCTTGGGAGAAAGGCGATGGCAAACCTAGACAGCATCTTAAAAAGCAGAGACATCACCTTGCCAACACCTTGTCCATATACTTAAAGCCATGGTTTTCCCAGTAGTGATGTATGGAAGTGAGAGCTGGACCATAAAGAAGGCTGATCGCCGAAGAATTGATGTTTTTGAATTATGGTGCTGGAGGAGACTCTTGAGAGTCCCATAGACTGCAAGAAGATCAAACCTATCCATTCTTAAGGAAATCAGCCCTGAGTGCTCACTGGAAGGACAGATCGTGAAGCTGAGGCTCCAATACTTTGGCCACCTCATGAGAAGAGAAGACTCCCTGGAAAAGACTCTGATGTTGGGAAAGATGGAGGGCACAAGGAGAAGGGACGACAGAAGACGAGATGGTTGGACAGTGTTCTTGAAGCTACCAGCATGAGTTTGACCAAACTGCGGGAGGCAGTGGAAGACAGGAGTGCCTGGCGTGCTCTGGTCCATGGGGTCACGAAGAGTCGGACACGACTAAACGACTAAACAACACCACCTTCCAGATGTTTTGGACTCCACATCCCATGAATCCCAGCCAGCACAGCCATACTCCTCAGTCTAAGGATCATACAGCTGAGCTGGCTAGGGTTGATGGGAGTTGTAGTCCAAAAGATTAGAAGGGCACCAGGGTGGCGAAGGCTGATCTAAATCATCCCTTGCTCCAATCCATCTCTTACTGGAGTTAAGGGCCAACTCATACTGCTTCATAAGTATTAGGGTTCTTCTTCTCTTCCCTGATTTACAGAAATAGCCACATGAACTGCAGCTTCTGACATAAACCCTGCAAACCTGGGTTGAGAATTTCATATTGTCAGTGAATAACTACTGGAGTGTAACACCAGTTGTTGTTGTTTTATTATTTTATTTTAAGGGATCCAGAGGTGATCTGGGAAATTATAGGCCAGTTAGCTTACGGTCTGTTCGGGTGGTGGTAGGGGGAACTTGTGGAAAATGTTACTAAACCCAGAATTATGAAGAACGGGGGTAACCAATGTGTTGCTCTCTGAATGTTCATGGATCTCAACTCCCATCAGCCCCAAGGGTCATGGGTGATCAAGACTTTTTTTCAGCTGTAAATTGCCAGAACTGAGTTCTGGCACCTCTCAGGTGGGCAGCATTGCCATTATAAGAGAACGGGGGAGGCATTCGTGGTGAGGCGTTTTTCTACAAAAAGAGCACTGTGGATGAAGGGGTTATAGTTCATCAACTTCTGAGTTTCTCTGGGACACAGAGGACAATTTTTATCCCCCACCTTGTACATCTTCATCAGTAAAGAGCTCTCTCTCTCTCTCTCTCTCTCTGTCTCTCTCTCTCTCTCTCTCTCTCTCTCTCTCTCTCTCTGTGTGTGTGTGTGTGTGTGTGTGTGTTAGGGTGAAGGTTGATCCCTGCAAGGCAGTCTTTCTCTTTGTTAACTGACTTTTTCCCGAACTTGAAACAATGCTTTGCTCCTCTGCACCTTGCAGATTATTTTCAGCCTCAATCACAATACTAGTCTTGGACAGTGTTTTCCAAACGCTACTCTGAAGAAGAAGAAGAGTTTGGATTTGATATCCCGCTTTATCACTACCCTAAGGAGTCTCAAAGTGGCTAACAATCTCCTTTCCCTTCCTCCACCACAACAAACACTCTGTGAGGTGAGTGGGGCTGAGAGACTTCAGAGAAGTGTGACTAGCCCAAGGTCACCCAGCAGCTGCATGTGGAGGAGCAGGGAAGTGAACCCGGTTCCCCAGATTACGAGTCCACTGCTCTTAACCACTATACCACACTGGCTCTCTGGTGTGCTGTTTCTATTGAGCTTTTTTTTTCTACCCTGTGTTCCATATTTTTGTACAGTAAGTATTTGCTTATTTCCTCCTCACTCCCAACCCATTTCATAAGTAAAAGAGAATTGCTTCAATGTATTCCAGTGGAAACAGGAATGACACCAGGATTCAGATCATATTGTGAATCTTGGCTGTATTCCAAAAGCAGCCGAGCAACAGCAAAAGTAGAGTCTGATATTTCAGTTTTCCATATTTCTGCAAGAACCATCTGACAAAGTTGAACAAAATTTCATGCTGAATTTGATGTGCAGAATTTGTCTGTATAAGACGTTATCTGAATGCATTCGCAGAGTATGGGGTTGGTCAAGCTTTGCACAAATCTCCTTTAATCCAGATTAAATACATTTCAGGGTCTGTGTGCAAAGAACTTCAAAAGAGATTATCCTACTTCATCCCAGCTCATGCTCTATCACTGGGACCTGGCTTGCTCAGTGACTCCCTGGCAATCGCCTCCCACAGTTCTGTCCATACATAATGTCAAACAAGTAGAGAGTGAAAGGACCAGGTCCCATCTTCATCCTTGGTATCTCAAAGTAAAAGGATGAGGTAGCAGATGATATGAGAACCCTCTGCCTGAGATGCCAGGGAGCTGCCAGTCACAGCAGACAATACTAGGTTAAGATGTGCAAATTATCTGACCTGGTCTAAGGCAGCTTCCTTATACTGAATACATGAATATAGAAAATACATAAACCTGGAGATTATATAACCTTTTTGTGGGTGTTCTGGCTGCGGTGCTGATGAACATGGGAGCAAAGGTGAGTAGCCCCTCCCCCATGCCACACACACCCTTTAACCACTTTTATGCATTTGGGAGCTTCAGATCCCATGGAAGGCTACACACAAACAGTGCTGGATTTACATATAAGCTAAAGAAGCTATAGCTTAGGGTCCCACTCTTGGGGGGGGGCAAAAAAATTAAAGGGAAAAAACTGGATGTACATTTCCATAATATAAGATAAAAAACACAAGTGGAAAAGATTAGAAACCTTTGTTAAATGGCTGATTTCGGATTATCCAGGGGTAATGGTGCTGTTGGTGGGTGATCTAAACGCAAGGCTACGGCCAGATGACTCCAGTTTAGCAACCAAATACAGGAGCAAAATCTGGTTTCCCGAGACATCTAGCCCAGAAGCCCGCCAGACCCCAAGGCTATCTAAGGACCAAGATTCAAACTACGCTGGCGCCTGCCTTTTCAAATTTTCTAGGAAGCTAAGTTTACACATTCTAAATGGCTGCACAAGAGGCAATATCCATGGGGAATATATAAAAAGCAAATAAAATAAAACCTACATACAGCAACAGTGTTTTGTGTTGTGTAGGCTCCTATGATGTAAGTAGCCTGCTAGCCTGCTCCCTAAAATATCAATGGTTTTCTCATTTCTGTTTAGCATATATTCAACACAAAAAACAGCGACAATTTGTTGTTGCCAACGGACAACTGGACATATAAAGGGCCCCATTACCTTCAGTAGCTGAGGGCCTCACGAAACCTAAATCTGGCCCTATACACAAATAACTATAAGCACAAAGGACCCTCCTACTGTACATGTGGAACAGTCTAGTTGCAAGTGTGTGATCTCAGGTTTGGTCCCACCCTTTCTTCTGTGTTCATGAACACCAGAAGTATAATGCCTGCATAATACTTTTATAAGTACATGAATCTAGAGATGGTATCAACTGGGGAGACAGATGATTGAGAATATGGGATTTGAATGTAGGCTTGAGTGTATGTGTGCAGGCTTCAACTTGTATTGAACTTCGCTTGAAACTCTAGCTGAATATGATTAAATCACCCAAAAGTTGCTAAAGTCAGATTGGATCTTTGGTTCTATCAGGAATATCCCAGGCCATCACCCTATTTTTGTTTGTCTTCACTTCTATCTATAAAGTAGGAAGTCCATAGCCCTTTCAGCAGGCATCCCCAAACTTGGCCCTCCAGATGTTTTGAGACTACAGTTCCCATTATCCCTGACCACTGGTCCTGTTAGCTAGGGATGATGGGAGTTGTAGTCCCAAAACATCTGGAGGGCCAAGTTTGGGGGTGCCTGCCTTTCAGCTATGGAGCTATGACAGTATTTTATCCAACAACTCTGCAAGAAATTAAGCTGCTTTCGGTTTCCAGTGTTGTGACTGGGAAGAGCAACACTTCAACAAATGTACTAAAATTAATAGATGAAATATTAGTTAAAGCATATTAAATGACATAAAGTATCACTTGTTTCCCTATTCAAAATATTATCTTCCTCCTAAATGTGTTTCCTATACACATTCTAACTTAATTTTTCCAGATAATGGGGAAAATGTCTCCTAACACTGTAATCCTAATTGAGTTTAACTGGCCTTATTTCCAGGTAAGTGTCATTGTGTATTATGTTATTATACAGACTGTTATTACTTAGTAGATTCTAAAATCTTAACATTGCAGTCTGTTTACACAGAAGTTAAGTACCACTAAATTTAGTGAGGTTTACTCCCTGGTAAGAAAGTTTAGGATTTTAGCCTAATTTTACCTAATAGTTAACTCTGAGAGCAATAATCTTACAATACTGGATTTGTTGCTGCACCTCTTTTAATGCTTAAACACTTCTTAAAACTGTTTGTTGTTTCTTATTACTCAGGACACAATCAAGACAAAGTCAGGCATTTCCAAATCCCATTAATTTCAGTGGGAAATATTTAACCTCAGTTCTCCTTCTGAAATGAATGGGACATAATTCAAATTTGACTGAACCAATCTTCATCTCCCTGTCCTTTAGTTGCTAAAGTTCGAAAAGGCCTAGAAGGCTAAAGAAGAGTCCTATACCTCCCTCTAGAGGCAAAAGTCAGAAGAAGCTACAGTATTTAGAACCTTCAGTATTTGCATGAAAGAAAGGGAGGGAGTGTGGCGACTCTTTTGCGCATCCTTTAGAAACCCCCAAATTTCCCAAATCCATTTTATGCAGTGTATGTGCATTGAAGTTTCCAGCATTTCATACCACGGCTGGTTGTTCACTGTTCTCTCCCCCCACCCCCCGCTCCTTGTGCTTTGTTGATAATTGCTTCTTGGATCTAGTGTTGCATTGCTAATTTTAAAAATCCTGCCCACGGACCCTTGTCATCAGCCCATAAATGTTCCCCAAGTTGCTGAGGCTCATTTGACAACAATGTGAAATTAAGCCTTTAGTGTCATCGGCCCATTCCTGTAGAACACCCCGCCCAGCAGCTTGCAGTGAAACTTCAATTGCAGTGAAGTTAGGGCTAGAGGCACCAGCATGTGAGGGCATGGGGAGGGGGCAATGTCACAACATCCAGATGTTGCATGTGAGCATCACGCCTCCCTCCCAAATCTGGGCAGAAGATTCCCAGGCTTTGGGAAGGAGGTACCAGGCTTTTATACTTTCATACTCTTAATTTACAGGCACGGGTGGTGCTGTGGGTTAAACCACAGAGCCTAGGGCTTGCCGATCAGAAGGTCAGCAGTTTGAATCCCCGTGATGGGGTGAGTTCCCGTTGCTCGGTCCCTGCTCCTGCCCACATAGCAGTTCGGAAGCACGTCAAAGTGCAAGTAGATAAATAGGTACCACTCCGGCGGGAAGGTAAACAGCATTTCTGTGCGCTGCTCTGGTTCACCAGAAGCGGCTTAGTCATGTTGGCCACATGACCCAGAAGCTGTACTCCGGCTCCCTCGGCCAATAAAGCGAGATGAGTGCCGCAACCCCAGAGTCGGTCACGACTGGACCTAATGGTCAGAGGTCCCTTTACCTTTACTCCTAATTTACCAGAAACATTTAGGGAACTGGCCTAGTTCCCCTAATCTACTGACCACACTCCACTGGCCCTACCAATAAAGATTCAGCAGGTGACTCCTGTCCCAACCCTTAAATGTCTGCTGAAAAAAATTCAATCCTGCCAGGCCCATGCAGGCAATTAAAGTACCCCCCCATAATGGTATATTGATATTAGTTTTTAATTTCTTTTTATTTTAAACTTTTAAAAAACTTTTAATGATTTTTTTTGTTTCAAAAAAAGTAAAAATATATTACTGTGTGATATAATTTTAATGATACAATGGTATGTAATTTTTTAAATAAATAAACAAACAAACAAACAATCTGATGACACTTGTTTCTATCACTGTTTCCAGCAGAAATAAGGAAGACACAGAAACTCCACTTCTTTTCTCTCCTCCATATATTTTCAGGGCATTGTTAGATTGCTACAATGCTACAAACCTGCTATCAGTCATGCAAGGGGTTTGCTCTGGCTACATTCACAGATACAGAATAGCACATTACA
Source organism: Podarcis melisellensis (assembly GCF_964234715.1). Lineage (NCBI taxonomy): Eukaryota > Metazoa > Chordata > Lepidosauria > Squamata > Lacertidae > Podarcis > Podarcis melisellensis. Next base: position 32,725,436 of record NC_138528.1, on the reverse strand, counting down.
GTGGTACCTCAGGCTACAGACGCTTCAGGTTACAGACTCTGCTAACCCAGAAATAGTACCTTGGGTTAAGAACTTTGCTTCAGGATAAGAACAGAAATTGTGCGGCGGCGGCTGAGTGGCAGCGGGAGGCCCCATTACCTAAAGTGGTGCTTCAGGTTAAGAACCGTTTCAGGTTAAGAATGGACCTCCAGAACGAATTAAGTTCTTAACCCGAGGTACCATTGCATGTGTTTCAGAAGGGTGTCTCACAAAGGGACCCCAAGGTTAATAAAAGAAATTCTAACCAGCATTCCTTACCAACTAACACAACTAACAACTCAGTCTCAGGCACTCCTGCTCAGAAGTAAGACTTACTGAGTGTAATGGGACATCATCCCAGGTAAATGTGTTCCTCCCTGCCTGTGCCCTTCACACTCACCCACTGTGAAGGAGGCCCCATTCAAGCACATGGATAAAATTGTTAGGAAGCTTTTTGGATCCAATGATTTGGCATACAGAATGTGAAAGTGCACAAGATTAAATGTAAATAATGATGTCCCAAGACACTTATTGTATCTGAGACAGAAACTCGAACCCCCATGATGGCACGCACGCACACATACACATATAAATTACTGCCCTTCAACAGAACCCCCAAATCTGTCACTTGTAAACATGATGCGAAAAGCAACTTTGCATTTAGCATGCACATTATTTAAAAGGCAAATAGCAGCGGGGAGCGGGGGTGCGGGGGTAGGGCTGCAAATTATTGGGATTGCAGCACGCGTGGAAATAGGAGTTTAAGTGGTCCTGGTGTTGATGGTTCATTTGAAGCTGCCATTTGCAATCAGAGAAAATCCCCTATTGGTACTGGCGATGGATTTCCTTTCAATGAGAATAGCAGCTTCAAAGTAGCCATTTTAATCAGGGTAAAGCCCCATCCGCTGGCCATGTGCTGTGATCCTGATTATTATCAGTCCCCACCCCAGGAAGCTGCTATGCTTCACTATTCATAATAGAGGATGTTAGGTGGCGGTGATGTGTTAAGGAAAGTAAGTACATGACAGAAGTTTGTGAGTACATGACAGAAGAGCTTGTCTCTACCTTTCATAATACTGAACCTGGAATAATCCACTAAAGCTGGAGAGACTCAGGACAGAAAAGAAGTGCTTCTTCACACAGCACATACTTAACTATAGAATTTACTGCAGCAAGATGGCTACCAATCCACATGGTTTTAAAAAGGAAACATACAAATTCATGGAGGATAAGGTTATCAGTGAGTGCTTAGTCACATTTAAAACACACTTATAACACTTTAAGGGTCATGGCTTCTCCCAAAGTATCCCCTCCCCTCCAACATTTCTCCAATGAAAATAGGGAACATGCCGTTCCATAATGACAATGACACAGGTGGCGCTGTGGTCTAAACCACTGAGCCTCTTGGGCTTGCCGATCAGAAGGTCGGCAGTTCGAATCCCCGTGACAGGGTGAGCTCTCATTGTTCGGTCCCAGCTCCTGCCCACCTAGCAGTTCGAAAGCACATCAAGTGCAAGTAGATAAATAGGTACCACTCCGGTGGGAAGGTAAATGGCATTTCCGTGCGCTGCTCTGGATCGCAACATGACCCAGAAAAACTGTCTGCGGACAAACGTCGGCTCCCTCAGCCAGTAAAGCGAGATGATGCCGCAACCCCAGTGTCGTCCGCTACTGGACCTAACAGTCAGGAGTACCTTTACCCCACACATCTTACTGGGCTGCCCCAGCCACTCTGGGCAGCTTCCAACATATATAAAAACATCATTAAACATTTTAAAAAACTTCCCTATACAGGATTGCCTTCAGATGGCTTAGGGGTTGGATAACACCATACCCTCCAACATTTCTCCAATGAAAATAGGTACATCCTAAGGAAAAGTGGGACATTCCGGGATCAAATCAGAAACTGGGACAGCTTCTCTCAATCAGGGGCATCCCTGGAAAATAGGGACACTTGCGGGGTTTGGAAACCTGGGAACTGTAGTTCGTTAACAGTCTCCTAAACACTCTCAGCACCCTTAACAAACTACAGTTCCCTGTATTCTTTGGGAGGAGCTATGACTTTAAGGTGGTATAAGAGTGTTTTAAATGGATGGTTTGGATGTGTCCCTAAGAGTATCAGTCTAGCATCTGAGGAAAGGTCGGCATAGCTTAAAGGACAGTCTAGGAAACTGGGAGGTTCCTCTCTTTTATCTACTCCTTTGCATGCAGGCACATCAGCCTCCAGTGCAGGCTGAGTTACATCCCAACAATTGCAATACTCTGTAAGGCGTCTTGAGTTACACTGGAGATTATTATTATTATTATTATTATTATTATTATTATTATTATTACTACTGCTGCTGCTACTACTGCTACCACCACTACCATTACTATTCGTATACTGCCATATAACTGTAGATTTCAGGGCTGTTCACAACATAAATGAATATTTATGTTCATACAATATAAAAAACACAAAATCCATAATAAAAACAAAAACAACCCAATAATTCCCGCCTTTGCCACCCCTTTAAAAGGGCACTCTTTGGAAAGAGTGGGGTAATGTCATGGTAGAACATGGTAATATACTTTACTAATAATTATATACCCTTCATTTTGTTTACAAAGCAATCCCAACATACTCATTTAAAAATACAAAATTATACAAAAAAAGTGTTTCCAGGAAATATGCTGGGAGTCAGTCATCTTTTGAATAAATGAATTCCACCACCCCCTTCCCAAAAACTCTCATGAAATTTCTTGGCATGATCAGTTTGTGACAACTTGTGTTTCTACACATGGTCCCATTTCCTTACCAAATATATTCCGCCTGTGGCTAAATCCAGCCCATGTCGTAATCAATTAAATCTTCCATTTTTCTTTTTCAAACCAGGCACTCAGGTTGCCACATGAAAGTCTTCAGACAGGTGTGTGAGCGTGTGTTTTGTATGATTGTTTACCCACGGCATGTTAATTGAGCCCTGTAGGTATGTTTTCACCACATTTTTGAAAAATAAATTGTATAGAAAATATGTTTGTGTTCTTTTCCCTTAGAAAATAGAAAAAAATGAACCTCTAGACATCAAGAGTATGAGATCAGCCCTTGTGGCCTAATGCAATTCCCTGCCTTTGCTTACACCTTGGTATTCTACCTCATTTAGCCTCTGGCCTTAGGAAAAATATGAAATGGAATAAATCAGAGTATTTTCTCACCATTTCCAAAGATGTAAATTATTAAATGGTGAAAAGCAATGCCAATACAGACTTCCGTAATCTTCAAATGAGCTTTGCTTTACTTCTTACACTTGTGTGTGATAGACTGAAATGCATGATTGAAAACACTTTCTTAATGGAAAATATGGTTCCTCATAAATTTCATAACAAACTGTTCAAACTTTGTCAGAAAAAAATAGCCCAAAATGTTTCATTCTCATTGGCAAACTGAAGCAAAATGTTTTTGTTTTAGAATAGATCATATAGTTGTTCTGAAACAGAACACTGTCTATACATATGTGTCAGAGTGTGGGTATGTGCTTGTGTGTACATTCATGCACTCTGAAATACCAATTGTGGCACTTTGAGGGGGTCTGGATGCCATAGCTACAATTTCAAAAGGCTACATGATTTGACTAAATGTAGGGAGCCAGCATGGTGTAGTGGTTAAGAGCTGTGGACTTGTAATCTGGTGAACCAGGTTCGCTTCCCCACTCCCCCACATGCAGCTGCTGGGTGACTTTGGGCTAGTCACACTTCTCTGAAGTCTCTCAGCCTCACTCACCTCACAGAGTGTTTGTTGTGGGGCAGGAAGGGAAAAGATATTATTAGCTGCTTTGAGACTCCTTAAGGGGAGTGAAAGGCGGGATATCAAGTCCAAACTCTTCCTCTTACTCACAGGAAGGACAGATCCTGAAGCTTAGGCTCCAATACTCTGGCCACTGCATGAGAAGAGAAGACACCATGGAAAAGACCCTGATGTTGGGAAAGATGGAGGGCATAAGGAGAAGGGGACGACAGAGGATGAGATGGTTGGACAGTGTTCTCCAAGCTATTAACATGAGTTTGACCAAACTGTGGAAGGCAGTGGAAGACAGGAGTGCCTGGCATGCTTTGGTCCATGGGGTCACAAAGAGTCGGACATGACTAAACTACAACAAGGAGAATCAAGGGTGGGACATGTGAGTTTCATGAACAGACCTTTCCATATAGTTCATGTTGTGCATATAGATCACAATCAGTATGCATTGGGCAGTAGCATCACAAACATAGTTCCCGTTGCCGAGGAGACAAGTTGTTCGTTTTGTAAAAAGCCTTGCCTCTTCATTAGGTCAGTTTCGAAAGTATCTTGCTTCTACAGCAAGAGCAACTGCTACAGGACCACCATCAGCAAAGCAAAATTCACACACACATTTCTGTCCTGGGTGCACAATCCTTTTCAGTTCATAACTTCAGTGTGTTCAACACCACTGTACTGATTTGTGTTACATCTGTTTCATATTTGTATCTATGACATGCCCAAAATCTTTCTTGTTGCCTGACCAGCAAACAGCTAAGTCTGGGACCTTTTGGATTCACCTGAACCATAGCTATGGATCAAATGCTAAGTGCATAGTTTTAACTTCCCCATCCTGGTTATCATTAGATTAAACTATATTCTTCTTTAGACAGACACAGGACAATACCTTGGTTTAAGAACTTGATCCGTTCCAGAAGTCCGTTCTTAAACCAAAGTGTTCTTAAACCAAGGTGTGCTTTCTCATAGCAGCAAGGGACTCAATTTACCAATGGAACACACTCAACAGGAAGTGGAACATGTTCTGCTTCCAAGGCAAAGTTCACAAGCCAAAACACCTACTTCTGAGCTTACAGCGTTCTTAATCCAAGTTGTTCATAAATTACCGGTAAGCTGTTATTAAACCAAGGTACCACTGTAGATTGGTGTGCATGTTTATTCCCAAGAAGAACATTAGACCCATCTCTCTATTCCAAGAATGTTGGACTGAGAACCTAGACAAGACGAGATTTAAATTAGGAGATCTTTCACTCATATACCTTGCTGATCCTTTGAAATAGAGTGGGGGAGCATTTCCACATTTTAAGCAGGAAACTCTTCCCTGCTAGAAAATAGCTTTTGGAGAGAAACAAGAGCTTAATGAATTTCAGAGTGAAATGAAGTTTTATTGTAGGTGAACTCAATGGGAATAAAATACTTAGGAAACGAATGCAAGCAATGTGTCATGCTTTTATGCCTCAAACCCACAATTGTTAACATATGAAGGAGGCTTGTTTTACTGCAACTTGAATTGCACACTAGCAGATTGATTCATGAAGACTCTGTTCAATAACTATGTGGCTTTTCTGTGAAGTGAACCCATAAAATGTGCAGTACAGAAGGGCATCTAACTCTGAATGGTCATTAAATGTGTAAAGATTTGTAAAAATCAAGCTGACTGAGAATAGCAATGCAGAGATTCTTCTGTGCTGAAGAAACAGATCTTATATCTAACTACCTATCTAACATTATCCATCTAGGTGCAAACATACACACAGTATATTGCAATAGAAAGTGAAATACTGTATGTGTTTCATCTATAGCCATAGATCTCTGTTACAACCTAGACTTGAATTTCTCCGATATGGGGATCAGTCATTGTTTCTTTATCGCAGGATCCTAGGTGTCTAACTTGATATCTGTAGCGCCTGGGAGGGACTTATCCAGCCTGTAATCTTCATCTTGCAACTGCATTTACAAGATGACCTCATGGCTACAACATGACATGCAGCCAAATTTTGTCCTTTTTTTTAAAAGGTTTTAATCTTCTCTCCACTTTGTGTATCGTCTTGCCTTATGAAGAGTTACTGAGAACTCAAAAGCTTGCAACAATTTTTTGGCATTTTTTTGGCCCTCCTGATAAATGTAGTGTCCAGTTATGGATTTGGCAACATATTTCATCCTAGTGTTATAAGAATTTAGGGTTTCAAAATAAATTAAATGTTCATAAATTACAAGGCAAACACATACGTAAGTATATAAACAACGCGTCTGAAATAAGTACAGGAGAACAATCCTGAAGCCCTTTTGACCCTCCCAATCCATTTTGACTCTCCCAAATTGACCTCAAATATTTCTCTGCAGGGAGGAAGGAAATGGGAAAGTCTCTCCATTGTCTTTTGCTTACCTGTCTTAAGGGCGTATTTGTGTATGAATAGGGTGAGCCTGTGACCTGGATTCAGGAATTGAAGTATTTACCATCAAAAAAGAATGGCTAGGCTGCCCAGGTAAAAGCAATCAGTGACCATTAACAGATATCCTGGCAGACAGGATTTCTGCTGTAGACCGCCTCCTCCTGTGATGTATGTATGATGTTTTGGGGGTTGGTCTTGAGCTACAGGGGGGCAGTTTCAAAAGTCTACGTAAGGGCTTGCACACCATCGTTCTGGATTCCTCCTTCCTCCTGCATGTGGTGAGTGAGGACCCTGTTGCAACAGTTTAATAAAGATCAGGCTTGCTAGCTGCTTTGCTTCTCAATATTCTCTGGTTGGCCTCTGTTATTTTCTCCTACCTACTTAAGGACTCTATTTTTGGTTTTTATGGAAGCTGCCCAGAGTGGCTGGGGAGGCCCAGCCAGATGGGCGGGGTATAAATAATAAATTATTATTATTATTATTATTATTATTATTATTATTATTATTATTATTATGGCTCTTGGATACCCCACAAGGGAAAAGGAGCAGTTTTTTCTTATAACACTAGCCATGGGATGGATTCCAACAGGGTGTGATAAACAGTTGTCCAAGAGCTCCTGAGTCCTGGGTCTTTTGTGTTGGGCCCAAGATTTCTAGTCCCCCACTTTAAAAATAAACCACATGCTATGTCTTCATAAATAGAAACCAGTCTGAGAATAATTTTCTTGAAGCCATTCATGTCATGCAGCTCACCAAACTAGAGTGGCTGATCCACACGAGGAGTGATGCACAAGGGAATCATAAGAGCCAGCAGCTGGGAGTAAAAATACTAGTCATTTAGAACTGATTGTCCTATCCAAGCCAGAAAACCCACTTTTAATGGACACGATCTGAGCTGTGCTCTCTGCATGCCAAGCTGAAAGGAAAGGCAGAGAGAGAGCAGTTTTTGGTTTTTCCCTAGAAGCTTATAAAAGCAGCCAATGGAGATGTTTTTGACTAGGTTCAAATCTATCCTTCCCCTCTGGTTTTGAAATCTGCAGCCCAATTACCCTTTTACTTGATGGTGGCAAAGCCTTGCTCCAGACCATTACTTGCTTGTTAGTCAAAAGAACCAACCAGAATAGCAACCCAAAAGTAGTCATGCAGCTAATTACTGCCAGATGACGGATCTCATTCTGATGGCAAAACCAGACTTCACAGTTCCAATGCAGCAGGTAAAATCCAGCAGTCACCCAGTTCCTATTATATTTGTGCTACAAATGTTTCATTTGGCAAGTTCACAATGAGTTCTGCTCTGTTGTTTGGTAATAACGCGCGGACACAGTTACACATCTCTCATGTTGAAACAGAAACATCAAAAGAGCAAAGAAGCATATGCTCAGGCTTTACTGATTCCTTCTCTTACAAAACCACATTTTAAATAATAAACATACACAAAACAAATCTCAGGCTTCTTTGTTTTTTTAAAAAAGCAAGTACCTGATAAACTGTCTGAATAACTGATTTCATGCTTAAAATCTAAGATATACTTATGTCTTAGCATCTTTACCTAAGATCCAATCAACTGCAGCATGGGGGAAAATTATTATACCAATGCCATGTGGTTCCTAGTTTTCTACATTGCTGGTTTTCTACATTTGATGAGTACACCCTATCAAATTATGTATATTATGCAGATTATGTATATCTATATGCAGACTTTATGTATCAGGACATAAATTATATAAATTATATACAGGGCCTTTCCAGTGATGGTTCCTACTTTACGGAACTCCCTCCCAAAAGATATTTCAGAACAGGCATAGTCAAACTCGGCCCTCCAGATGTTTTGGGACTACAATTCCCATCATCCCTGACCACTGGTCCTGTTAGCTAGGGATGATGGGAGCTGTAGTCCAAAAACATCTGGAGGGCCAAGTTTGCCTATGCATGTTTCAGAAGGTCTGGAATGGAAGGCCCAACTGTTTGAACTGTTTTTTAATTAGGACTATTTTCTTTGGGCCGCTGTTTCAGAGTTTTTACTCTGCTGGTTAAGCTTTACTTTGTTTTTCAGTGTTGATTGATTTATAATTAAATGTTGATTATTGTTCAAGGGTGTTGTCAGGCATTATTATTATTATTATTATTATTATTATTATTATTATTATTACTACTACTACTACTACCTCCACCCATCTTTTATCCAATTAGGACCTTCAGGGGGCATTGTCCTATAAGGCAGCTTAAAAATATTTTAAAATATAATTTTTGGAAGGGCATTGTACCATAATGTACACAGTCACCTCCAATGTAAACAGGGTTGCTTATGGAATTAACTTCCAAGTAAATGTAATTAGAACTACAGTGTAAAGGAAACTATTTTCATTTAGCATGGCAGCTCCTACAGGATTTGCTTGTTAGCTAACAGTGGGTGTCACAAAGAACTTCCTTTTACATATTTTACCACCAGGCTTCAAGTATTTCTTCTTTTGAAAAGACTGGTCTCTGTGGTTTGGTAATCATTTGTTTGCAATTTGGTTCCTCACTATGTGGCTATTAACTCATAAAGGCTTGTATTTTCATAAGGAAGTCAAGTATCAAAGAACATGCTGACTAGTAACCAGTTAATAATTAGACTCTTCCATGTTTCAAGAAGTCAACAGAAAAATAAAATAACAGCTCAGATTTACATACAGTCCACATGTGAATACTTGCAAAACAGAGTCTTACGTGCTCTCTTCGGCAGCACATATACAAAACAGAATCTTGCTTGCAAAATAAAGGTCGCCTTAAGATATATTTAGAAATGGGATTGTTCCATATGTTATTTCTCTGTTGTTCTTTTCTGTATCTAACTCTAGCCATTGGAATCCATATTCTGATGTGACTGCTTTGTATGTCTTGTTCATTTCCTCTTTATATCCAGGCTCCTGGCCAAGATCAAAGCACAGAGGCATTTACTTGTAAGTAAAGAAGTACTGTATTTTTCACTCTATAAGATGCACCGGACCACAAGACGCACCTAGTTTTTGGAGGAGGAAAACAAGAAAAAAAAAATTCTGAATCTCAGAAGCCAGAACAGCAAGAGGGATCGCTGCGCAGTGAAAGCAGCAATTCCTCTTGCTGTTCTGCCTTGTGGGATAGCTGCACAGCCTGCATTCGCTCCATAAGACGCACACACATTTCCCCTTACTTTTTAGGAGGGAAAAAGTGAGTCTTACAGAGCAAAAAATACGGTACTTTTTTATTAGAGCAGGCTAATGGTACGAACTCGGGGTCTGAAATTTGTGCAGTTAGAAGATCTGCTTTTTTAAAAACTGGATCAGGGAGGAAGGAAAGGCACAGAGTTCACCCCTTTTTCTGTGCCGGCTCCAGTCTGGTGCAACAGAGGGACCCAAGGATCAGGGCCCACAGGACATCTTCTAGACTTTGGATCCAGTGGATTCAAAGCTATTGTCCCCTCACCTTGTCCCAAAATAGTGGTAGATTCCCACCCTGCTGGCGGCAGCGCGGAGTAGTCACAACACAGCCAAGCCCTCCCCACTGGTGGAACTGAACAAATGGCTGCCATCCTAAGCTCCTTCAGCAGCATGGAGCAGGAGTTAGGAATGCACTATATTTCTGCTTTAATTGCCCAGCAAATGTGTACAGTACTACGACACTAAGCAGCTTATATACTAATATTTTAGCTTACTTTCAGATAATTATACACCAAATGACCCGATCAGACCTAGATTTATGGAGCTAAAGGTCAACAGCTATGGGACATATTTTTCTAAGTGAGTAAGATTTTTCCAAGGCAAAAAATATATATATTTCACCCCCACCCCCCAAATCCACCTTTTCTTTTTCTTGCTTTTCTATGCTTGGTTTGTTATATTTGAAGATGTGTATTTGTGTTAATAGGGCTTTTTTTTTTCATCATTAAAATCAATAAGCTGGGGAGAATAATTACTTCATTTTGAGAAAATATTTCTGCCTTTTAATGTGTTTCCACATTGTTAAATATGCAAAAGAAAATATTCACGTAAACACGTGTCTTTTCCAGAAGGTTATCAGCCACTCTGCTCCTACCTCAGAGTTTACCCACATCATAAAAGAGACATATAAGTATTTCAGAAGATTTATAGCTACATTAAATGCAATCAAAGGTTTTTGGATCTAACAGGGAGAAAGGTGTCAAAGTTTGACAACATTTTCCTTCACTGTGCTGTCAAAATATTGCACACTAAACTCTTGTAACTGATGACAGCAACAACCGCCAGAGTGATAAAATAAAAATTTAAGCTTGAGGTGTCAAAAATGAAAGCAGTTATTTACAACCATAATTATCAAGAGTGGTACTTTTATTTAGTTATTTACACCACAATCCTAACCATGTCTGCTCAGATGTATGTGCTATTGAATATAAGGGTCTTGCTCCTAAGGTAAGTAGGGTTAGGATTGCAGCCTTAGTCGTTTATTTTCAGTACTGTACTTATGTGCTGCCTTTCAGGATAAGCCTCCTAATATGACTTACATAAGAAAATTAAGATCATAAAACAAAATTTAAATAAAAGAATCCAATTGCAAAACTAAAAGCAACAGCAGTTTAAAACCCAACTCACAGCACTTTTAATAGAAAACAGTTTGAAACTAGTTTGAAAGTATGTTTAAAAACCAACAAAGCAGTGGCCATATGTTCTGCTTTTCTAAAATAATTACAAATATATGGGGCCACGAGTAAAAAGGCCCTGTCTCTTATCACCAGTCTGATGGAGCTTGACAGTGGGCCTGCAAGCAGAGCCCCAGATGCTGTTCTTGGAGCTTGGCCAGGTTGGCATGCGGGCAAGTGTCAGATAACCTTCAGTTAACCTGGTCCCAAACTATTTAGTAATTTTAATATCAATACCAGTACTTCATATTGAGCCCATAAATAAATAGGCAGGGAAACAAACAGGTCACAGAAATTGGGGTTATATGTTCTGAATGTTTGGCTACCACAAGCATCCTAGCGGCTGCATTCTGTATCATTTGAAGTCTCTTTAATTGCAGCCCCATGTAGAGAGCATTATAGTAGTCTAGCAATCTGGATGTAACAAGAAATGGTGCAGTTTACATACCAACCAAAGCTGGATGTTAAGTGCTCCTTGCCACTGACAACACCTGGGCCTCTAGTGGCCATGATGAATCCAGGAACACCCCAAAACTCTACCTGTTATTTAAGAGGTAGGGTAACCATATCCAGAACATGCACATTTTCAAATTCTCAGACTCCAAAACCCCTCTCACACAGAGTCTCCATATGACCAGGCTTGAGTCTCAATTAACTGGCCCTTCTCCAACCCATTACAGCATCTGGACATGGGCTCAAGTTACGCATGGCCACTCCTGAGTCAGATATTACGGAGAAATACAAGCTTTAAAGATAAGAGTGGGGATGCAAGTGGCACTGTGGGTTAAACCACAGAGCATAGGACTTGCCGATCAGAAGGTCGGCAGTTCGAATCCCCGCGACAGGGTGAGCTCCCGTTGCTCGGTCCCTGCTCCTGCCAACCTAGCAGTTCGAAAGCACATCAAAGTGCAAGTAGATAAATAGGTACTGCTCCTGCGGGACGGTAAACGGTATTTCCATGCGCTGCTCTGGTTCGCCATAAGCGGCTTAGTCATGCTGGCCACATGACTCGGAAGCTGTACGCCGGCTCCCTCGGCCAATAAAGCGAGATGAGCGCTGCAACCCCAGAGTCGGCCATGACTGGACCTATTGGTCAGAGGTCCCTTTACCTTTACCTGGAGATAACAGTGGGGAGTATGTGCCTTCTGGAAATTGGTGGACTCCAACTCCCATCATCTCCAGCCAGGATGACCAATGGTCAGGGATCATGAGAGTTGGAGCCCCACAATATTTGGTTCCCCATCCCTGCTCTAAAAGGACCTTACTTGTTGAGTTGCTGCTGGAACTAGGCCAAAAACATACATTCCCTGCGCATGCATGAGAGTCAATGTGTGTTTCCACAATTCTGGTAACATATGAATGAAATTGATTATTTTGGTGGAGCCAGTATCATAGCCTACTTCTCATATTAGCATTGCCAAACCCCAGGGAAGAGCTGGCTTACACATTGTAGGGTACCAGAAGGCATGGAGGACATATTAATGAGGAAGCTGGACAAGAACTTTATTGGCTCTTGTAAACACAAAGAGAACAGCGATAGGAAAGCTGTGACTCCACCCAGATACAACTACGTCCAGAGCCACCTAGTAACTAAACCATACAATGGCACTCTCCACCTGAATCATACCTCAGAGAATTAATGCCTAGGAGAGATGAGTCAGAAGCTCACATTTCTAGAGGGCAGAGGGATCTATCAGGATAGGTATTCCAAAGGGAAATATTACAAAGTGAGATTTGCTGTTAGATGAAAAACCACCAAAGATCATACAGAGATTTACTTTGAATGTGTATTACATTTTTGCTTGCTCTTGAAGTCTGGGTAAACCATGCTCAGGAATCTCATTGTGAAATCTCTCTCTTTAATACTGCCTGTTGCAGCTGTTCGGGGCTACTTTTGAAAAACACAGCTTTTTACTGCTATGAAGCAGACAAAAAAATTGACCTCAGGCAGGCAGTCTGGGCTTACATGACAGCCTTGTCTACTACCATCAGACAGGGTCGGGTCTGAATGCTTTGAGCATTACAGAATGTTTTACACACACACACACACTCCAATGCAACTAATCATTCTGTGGGTTTCATTCTCCTTATTTTGCCGCTCCCTCTGTCACTCAGTGTCCAGAGGCAAACACCATATCTAGTTTAACCTGTCCTGCTGGCTGGAGCAATAGGCAATGACTGGAATGATGGAATAAAATGTTGGGAGCCAAGGCAGCTGCAGCTTCATTTGGTAATTAAATACATTTGACAGTATCATCCTCCAGATTAGTACTTGGCAACCCTGTAATAGAAGCTGTGCAGGGCGAAGTAGGAGTAGATTTGGGGCATGATTCCATTCAAAGAAGAAGAAGAAGAGTTTGGATTTGATATCCCGCCTTTCACTCCCTTTAAGGAGTCTCAAAGCGGCTAACATTCTCCTTTCCCTTCCTCCCCCACAACAAACACTCTGTGAGGTGAGTGGGGCTGAGAGACTTCAGAGAAGTGTGACTGGCCCAAGGTCACCCAGCAGCTGCATGTGGAGGAGCAGAGACGCGAACCCGGTTCACCAGATTACGAGTCCACCGCTCTTAACCACTACACCATAAGAAAAGCATGCAGGATCAGGTCAATTGCCCATCTGGTCCAGCCTCCTGTTCTCACAGTGGCCAACCAAATGCTTGTAGGAAACCCACAAGCAGGATTTGAGTTCAAGAGCACTCTCCCTTTCCATGGTCTCCAGTAACTGGTATTCAGAAGCATTACTGCTCTAATTGTGCCTGCTTTGTGTATTGGATTCTGAGATGGTTCTTCTCTTCTTTCATGAAGAGCAGGTTTTGAATTCAGGGAGGGGAGAGGAAAAGCTTGTGGGAGCTGTTGTCCTGTTCAGATGAAAGGCTTTTGTAAAGAGGAATGTATATTCATCTTAAGAGTTGCATCCTGAAAACATGTTCACTTCCTACTTCTTTTACCCACCACAGGAGTTTAAACAAAACCACTGTTCCTTGAGTTCAGACAGCATAAAGAACCGTGGCTAACTTAAATTAAAAATGAAAGTTTTTAATCTCCTACTCATTGAACCAAAAGAGGAGGAGTGGAGAAGGGAAACCTGTAAGTCTAAGGCTCACTGCATTTCATTTTTTGTTGCAGGAAGCCATGGTTTTCCATTACATCTATTACAAGCCCTGATCTCTTGCCTTCTTAAAGAGAAATAAAGGGACATCTGCAATTGCTCAGTTAGGAAGAAATAAAGCTACTCCCAGTTCTCTGAGGTTATGCAGTACTAAAGGTACTAGGCTGACTGACAAACAGTTGGCATTTTTTACATTTTATTAAAATGTAAATGTTATTAAAATGATTTAATAGAGCATACACCATTAAACATATCAGAGTGCTTACTGTTCCACACAGACCTATAACACTTCTCACCTTACAGTCTTTGCTTGGGCCTCACCATAAATAATCTGGCTATGGACCTGAGTTTAGCCTTTCACACTGATGGCACCGGGACAATCAAGAGTACCATAATTTTGTAAACAGAGTTCAGTTTGAATTATCAACGCTACATCTGAAGCAGGCAACAAATATATTTCATAAGATTCATTAATCCACAATGCATCTTATTTTATATTACAGGGGTTTACAATAGGTATTTGCTGATACCAAAGGCAACCTGATAATAATTTTGATGGGGTGGTAGTCACTGCGACAATTCCTTATATATTTTTTCCTCTTATCCTAAATAACTAAGAGCTTTGCACCAAAAATATACATCATGTTTCTGTTAGAAATAGTAAACCTTTCCTTTGCTACTGACCTATGGAGACCTTATTCTGAAGGTGACTGAATTATTTTCTGTGATGGATAATCAAGAAGAAACCAGTTTACCAGCTCAGTTGGTTAGAGCATGTTGCTGATAATGCCAAGGTTGCAGGTTTGATCCAGCTACATATTCCTACATTGTAGGGGGCTGGACTAGATGATCCTCAGGGTCCCGTCCAATTCTATGATTCTAAGTAATCCTTTAAATCTTAGATGTAAAGTACCCCAAAGTCTTATATTTTAGTACCTAAAATATGGGTTTAGAAAGGGGGAGATCAGACATAGTAAATAAATAAACCATGACTCCTCTCCTTCAACAGAGCAGAGGGTTTTCCAGGAATAGATCAGCAACCAAAGTTGCAATCCTAGGCACACTTACTAGAGAATAATCATTACCAGATATAACCTCTCCATTCTTAAAGAAATCAGCCCTGAGTGCTCACTGGAAGGGCAGATCCTGAAGCTGAGACTCCAATACTTTGGCCACCTCATGAGAAGAGAAGACTCCCTGGAAAAGACCCTGATGTCGGGAAAGATGGAGGGCACAAGGAGAAGGGGACGAAAGAGGACGAGATGGTTGGATAGTGTCAGGGTTTCAGGGAGAGAAGGGCAGATGGGGGAGGAGACAGAGAGCGAGGGGGAAGAATCCCAGAGAGACGAGGAGGAGGATGACAATGACCAAAGGTCGTCCATGAGTCTGTCCAGTGAGTCAGAGGACTCCCAAAAGGGAGCCCCCCTGGTCAGACCAAGGGGAGCCCAAGGGGGAAGCAATCAGGAGCAGGGGAGCGAGAGGAGAGCCCCCAGTGGGAGTGGGAGATCGGAGCCGGTTTCTCCGCCGGAACGGAGTGAAGGGGGTGGAGTTACCAGTGTGTCAGAGGGAGCAGAGCAAGAAGGAGACAGGGGGAGGAGATCGGAGCAGGGCGCTCTGCCGGAAGGGGCGGAGAGTAGCACCGGGAGCAGTGTAGCGGTCGAGAGAAAGGTCAGAAGCAACGTACGCGCGCCAAGTTCAAATGTGGAGGCGCGCGGAAGTGAAGAGAGCCCTGGGGAGGAGCCCGGCCCCAAAGCGCGAAGGAGGGGGGAAGAGGCGTCAGAGGATTCAGCCTCGGGCGAGTCCCGGCGGGAGGGAACCCAGGGGGGCAGAAAGACCCTGCGGAAGAGGAAGGAGAGGAAGCGGTGGTCCAGCACAAGCCTCTTAAACTGGTGTAGAGGCGGTACCGACTCAGAGGGGACTTCAGCGGTCTAACGTTACAGACGTAGAGCCACGGAGATGGAATGTAAAAGGAGCAATGATCTTCAATAAAGACTTTTGTAAATTAACTGGATTGGACTTGGGTCTCTTGTGAGCTGGGACCAACGGGTGGCTCTGACAGTAAGTCCCCTCTGACAGAACGCAAAATTTTTTTTGCAAAGCTCACCAACGGTAGCAGCCATGAGTACGGAGGAACAGCTGCTAACGCTGAGGAATCAGGTTACCGAACTCACAGCTGCGGTCATTGCATCTCAGAAGAAGAATGACGAACTGGAGAAGGCTTGCCAGGACCTGCGAACAAGGTGGGAGCATGCAAGCGGGGCAGGGGTCCCGGGATCCAGATCGGAGGGAGTTGGACTTGGACGGCGGGGGGGCACCCTAGTTACCCACTTCGATGGCAACCTGAAAAACTACCCTAACTTCAGGGCAGACGTCGTGTATGCACTGCATTTGCTTCGCAATGATTTTAAAGATGAGGAAGAGAGAGTGGGGTTTATAATTTCGCATTTGCATGGAGAGGCCAGAGCTTGGTTGCGCAATTTGTGGCGCGAAGATGGCCCTGCCCGCCGCAATTCTGATGAATTTATTAAAGCGATGGATGCTTGTTTCCAGTCATCTGTGGATGTGGATATTGCTCGTGGAGAGATGCACGGACTGCGGCAAGGCAAAGCCACTGTACGTCAATATCATTCCAGATTCTTCGCATTATTAACTGCGTTGGGCTGGGAGAAGGACAGTAAACCAGTAAGAGATCTGTTCTGGGAAGGTCTTAGCGGCCCCATCAAGGATGAGATTGCCAGAGGAGACAGACCCCAGACCCTAGAAGACGTGGTGCAGAGGGCTCTTGCGATCGGAATACGACACGAGGGGCGCCCTTGGCACGAGGGGGAGGGACCCCAGGCGCGTGCACCAGCGAGAACGCCTCCTTTTGTCCCCAGGGACTTCAGCCAGACGCACCCCTCGCCCTTGGGGAGGCAGGGAGAAGAGCCGATGGAAATTGGTGGTGCTAGGGCTCAGACACCATCCAGAGCCCCTGTTTCCGGTGCAGTAAAGGCGAAGCCTCCTAGAGGAACCAGGAAATGTTACATCTGTGACAGTGCACAGCATATGGCGAAAGAGTGCCCCCAGAGGCTCCAAAAACACACTGCAGCTCTAGCAACAGTGGCAGTGGAAGTGGTGCAAAGAGAGCAGCCTCAGGGAAACGACAGTGCCTGGCTGGAAGCGGAGCTACTGGGGCTCAGCCAGGCGAATCTGTAGAGCAGTCCCCAGCACCCTTGCAACGCACAGACCCTTTACCACCCAAGCCAGCAGTGCAGCTCACTGCAACGCTTCAGCTGCCGAATGGATACACCCTGGAAGTTCCCATCACGATTGATTCAGGGAGCAATGCCGATTTTGTGGGAATGCAATTTGTCAAGCAGCATCGTATAGCGCTCCTGCCTGCAACGACGCCTCTGAACGTAGTTACGGTGGACGGCAGGAGATTGCTGGGAGGGCAAGTTGTGCAGCAGACACCTCCCATGGTGATGCAGATTGGAAACCATCGAGAAGTCATTAGCTTCAATGTCACCCACCTGTCAGACACGCCCATAGTATTGGGCATGAGTTGGCTGGAGAGGCACAGTCCCGCTGTAGCGTGGTACCAGCGACAAATCACCTTCTGCTCATCGTATTGTGCTCAGCATTGCATCCAGACCAATCAGGAGGAGGGGGCTGAGCAGCAGTTGCACCTTGGCATGGTGCAGGCAGTGCCTCGCAAGTACGAAGGATTTTTGGAGGTTTTCTGCGAGAAAGAAGCTGACAAGTTACCGCCTCACAGGCCTTACGACTGTGCGATCGACCTGGTGCCGGGGGCGCAGTTGCCGACTGCAAAGCTGTATTCCATGTCTGAGGACGAGATGCAAGAGCTCAGAGAGTTCATAGAGCATAATTTGAAGCGCGGTTTCATCCGGGAATCCAAAGCAGTGGGAGGCAGTCCTGTTTTCTTTGTGAAGAAGAAAGACACGCCCCCAAAAAGACTCATTGTGGACTATAGATTCATAAACAGACTGACTAAGCCCAAGGCATTTCCCATGCCCAAGATTGACGACCTCCTAGCGACCGTTAGGAAGGGTAAGATCTTCACCAAGTTGGATTTGCGTGGAGCGTACAACCTCATCCGCATCCGGAAGGGCGATGAGTGGAAGACTGCCATGTTCACGCCTCTGGGCACGTATGAATACAGAGTTATGCCGTTTGGTCTCCAAAATGGCAGCCACGTTTTCCAAGCATTTATGCATCACGTGCTGGCGGGACTCCTCTACAAGAAGTGTGTGTGTTTTCTCGACGACATCCTGATTTTCTCGGAATCGCCGGAAGCACACGAGAAGGACGTAAAGGAGGTCTTGCAGAGGTTGCGGGAGCACAGGCTTTACGCCAAATTGGAGAAATGCCAGTTTGATGTGACGGAGGTGGATTTCCTCGGCTACAAGCTGTCCGACGAGGGATTGGCCATGGACAGCGTCAAGGTCCGAGCGGTGTTAGACTGGAAGAGCCCACGCAATCGGAAGGAAGTCCAGAGATTCATCGGGTTTGCCAATTTTTATCGCAAATTCATCAAAGGTTTTGCAAAGGAGACGGCAGCAATCACGGACACCCTCAGTTCCAAGAAGAAGAAGTTCGCTTGGACGGAACAGGCAGAGCGCTCTTTTCGGAAGCTCAAAAGCCTCTTCGCCTCCGAGGAGCAGCTGCTGCACGTGAATCCCGGCAGGCCCATGCGGGTTGAAACCGACGCGTCCGACAGAGTGGTTGGAGCCGTCCTTCTGCAAGAGGATCCGCAAGGGAATTGGAGACCTGGCGCCTTCTACTCCCGAAAGCTCAGCAAGACGGAGCAGAACTACACCATATGGGACAGGGAACTGTTGGCCATTCACGCAGCTTTCAAAGCGTGGCGGCACTTCCTCATAGGAGCCAAGCACACAGTGCAGGTCCGCACGGATCACAAGAACTTAGAGTATTGGCGAACAGCGAAGCTCCAGAGCCAAAGACACATGCGCTGGGCAGAATTCTTCGCGGATTTCGACTTCAGAATAGAATACATCCCGGGGGATTCCAATGTTATAGCCGATGCGCTCTCCAGGAAACCACAATATCTTGAGGAGACGGCACCGATAGCAGCGAAGCACATTTTCGCACCGCAGGCGTGGGCGTGCGCTGCCATCGCAGTCGACCTGGACGCGGTGCGACGCGCTTTGCAAGTGGATCAGTTTGCACAATCCAAGATGGAGGAGCTGCGCAGGGGGTCACAGAGAGACGATGAGTTCCAGTTGCGAGACGGGCTCTTGACTCGCAAAGGTGCTCTTTACGTACCAAGCGACGAGCTCCGCGCGAAGGTTCTGCAACAGTTGCACGACGCCCCCAGTGCGGGCCACTTCGGCAAAGAGAAGACAATAGAATTAGTGGCCAGGGACTTTTGGTGGCCCCAGATGCGGGGAGAGGTGGCGGATTACGTCGCCAGGTGTGACACCTGTCAGAGGTCCAAACCAGTACACCAGAAGCCGGCGGGGTTGCTGGAACCGCTGGAGACGCCGCAGCAACCGTGGGAGAGGGTAGCACTGGACTTTGTTACTGATCTGCCCAGCTCCAGGGGCAAGACGGCGGTACTGGTGGTTGTGGACCTGTTCACCAAGATGGCGCATTTCATTCCTTGTGCCAAGGTGGCGACGGCAGAACAGACCGCCAAACTTTTCGTCGACCACGTGTTCAGGGTGCATGGGCTGCCGCAGTCCGTCCTATCCGACAGGGGGCGCCAATTTGTTTCCAATTTTTGGCAGAAGCTTCTGGGTATCCTGCACGTCAAGATCAACCTAGCGTCGGCGAGACATCCACAGACCAACGGCCAAGCAGAGAGGGTCAACGCGATCATGCAGCAGTACCTGAGATGTTACGCCAATCAGCGACCCGCAGCGTGGGTAGACTACTTGCCGATGGCTGAGTTTGCCTACAACAACACGAAGCACGCATCGACGGGGGTGACGCCGTTCTTTGCGAACAATGGCCGTCATCCCAGAACCTTTCCGACGCTCGTGGAAACGGGAGAGGGCGTGCCACAAGAGGCCGACCAGTTCGCCGCAGAGTTGCAGGAGGTGCACGAGGAACTGCGGAGACATTTGGAGCTGGCCAAACAAGCCTATAAGGTGCAGGCGGACAAACACAGAAGGGCGGGAGAAGACATCCAGGTGGGGGACTGGGTATGGTTAGCGGCCCAAGCGATGCCAGCCAAATCGTTAGCCAAAAAGAAGCTAGGACACAGGCAGCTGGGGCCATACCAAGTTGAGGCTAGGATCAATCCTGTAGCATTTCGCCTGGCTCTCCCAGAAGGCTCCAGAGTGCACCCGGTCTTTCATAGGTCGGTGCTCACTCCCTACAAGGCCCCACACAGGTTTCAGGAGTCAGACACAGTACCAGACCCACGCAGAGAGTCGCCCAAGAGGGGGGGGTCACCTAGGACCGAACCGCTCAACGAGGTCACAGAGATCCTGGACTCGAGATGGGGGGCAGAGGGAGTAGAATACTTTCTCGCCAGAGAAGGTGCCCCAGCCAGTGCCAATAGTTGGGTGCCGGACTACGCTTTAGACGAACCTCTTCTAAAAGACGAGTTCCATGCCCTTTTCCCACATAGACCCATGCCAGCCGAGTACTTTGATGACTGGCTCTTTACGCCCACCGTTTCAGACAGCACTTTCAGGGGTTTTTCTTCCGCCGAGGAAGGAACACCAGAATCAAGCCCACCCAGGGGATCGTGCTCGGGGGTGGACACGGAAACCCCTTATTGGTGGGAGGAGCAACCAGAGGAGGAATAGCGTAAGAGGTGGATGATGGGGCCTTGGCGGGTAGCACCAGAGGAGGTAGCAATGGAAGAAAAGACGGAGACTGCGCTGGCTGAAGAACCCGAGTTCGAACACACATACACAGAACTGCCAGCAGAGAACATGGACGTAGACGACCTGTATCCTGAATCTACCCCCGAAGAGCCGCAGCTCCCACGACCTGCACCCGACAGGCGGGAGGGGGGAAGGGGGGGCTTCGAGGGGGGGATGGATGTCAGGGTTTCAGGGAGAGAAGGGCAGATGGGGGAGGAGACAGAGAGCGAGGGGGAAGAATCCCAGAGAGACGAGGAGGAGGATGACAATGACCAAAGGTCGTCCATGAGTCTGTCCAGTGAGTCAGAGGACTCCCAAAAGGGAGCCCCCCTGGTCAGACCAAGGGGAGCCCAAGGGGGAAGCAATCAGGAGCAGGGGAGCGAGAGGAGAGCCCCCAGTGGGAGTGGGAGATCGGAGCCGGTTTCTCCGCCGGAACGGAGTGAAGGGGGTGGAGTTACCAGTGTGTCAGAGGGAGCAGAGCAAGAAGGAGACAGGGGGAGGAGATCGGAGCAGGGCGCTCTGCCGGAAGGGGCGGAGAGTAGCACCGGGAGCAGTGTAGCGGTCGAGAGAAAGGTCAGAAGCAACGTACGCGCGCCAAGTTCAAATGTGGAGGCGCGCGGAAGTAAAGAGAGCCCTGGGGAGGAGCCCGGCCCCAAAGCGCGAAGGAGGGGGGAAGAGGCATCAGAGGATTCAGCCTCGGGCGAGTCCCGGCGGGAGGGAACCCAGGGGGGCAGAAAGACCCTGCGGAAGAGGAAGGAGAGGAAGAGGTGGTCCAGCACAAGCCTCTTAAACTGGTGTAGAGGCGGTACCGACTCAGAGGGGACTTCAGCGGTCTAACGTTACAGACGTAGAGCCACGGAGATGGAATGTAAAAGGAGCAATGATCTTCAATAAAGACTTTTGTAAATTAACTGGATTGGACTTGGGTCTCTTGTGAGCTGGGACCAACGGGTGGCTCTGACAGATAGTGTTCTCGAAGCTACCAGCATGAGTTTGATCAAACTGTGGGAGGCAGTGGAAGACAGAAGTGCCTGACGTGCTCTGGTCCATGGGGTCACGAAGAGTCAGACATGACTAAATGACTAAACAACAACAAATCATTACCAGCCACAGTGTAACATTACTTCCAAATAAACACACATATGATAATGTGAATGGTGGAAGGAAAGAACTGTAGTTAGTGATGGTTTAAAGCTATCAATGAATCCAGAAGACCTCTTTATAATGCAACAGCTTAGTATGCAATGGAATTAGTTTGTGCTCACCTGAGATGTCCCATCAATGGAATGGTTCCCATTAGGATTAATTATTTCAAGTCAGCACTCAGGTTTTCTCTGAAGACGTGTTGCTTCCTTGCTGTGATGACTACAGAGCAGGGTCAAAGGCATTCTAGAGCTTGGGACGGAAGAGAAAGAAACACTGGTTATACCCATTGAATGTGGTATACCCAATGAAATTAATGGACTTAAGTTAGTCATGCCTATCCATTTCAACAGGTCTACTCTGGGTAGAATGATCATTGGATAGAACCCATTGTCTTGAAATGTATGAACATCTGTGTTCTACCATCATTACCCGAAGCATGGAACATTTTCTTGTAAGAGAGTCCTTGTATGTTTCAGTTACACCTGATGTAAAAATTCTTCTGCAGTTGACTAGAACTCTGCTTTGTTAAGCTGCATGTGTGCAGCAGGATGTATGGGGGCAACATGGCACATGTTGCAGGAAAATAACACATGTTCCGGGTGTTGATGTCCAACGTGACTTTGTCACATGTTTCATGATAAGGCTGCCCTTATTAATTTACCTAAATTATGTCACGCTTCTGAAGATTTGTCAGTCCACGTGGCATTTGGATCAATCTAAAAACCACACTGGTCAGGAGTTCATCCCAGATCCAACTAGCTGAGCTGACGGATGAGTGTTCATGCACCTTTCCTGGCCATGCCTGAGAATGCAAGGGCAACCCTGAGAGTAAGGAAGAAGAGGAAGCTGCCATGCAGCGCCACCCTGTGGGCAGGTGGTAAGCTAGAAGGCAGGTACAGTGGACTAACACCAGCTGATGACATGGCTCCCCAAATCAACACAGACTGTGGAAACTTCACACTGGACTTCAAGCATCTGGCATTGTGTGCCTCCCCATACTTCCTCCAGATTCTGGGTCTTTGGTTTCCAAATGAGATGCAAAAGCTGCTCTCATCAGAAAAGAGATTTGGGGAGCCATGTCATCAGCTGGTGTTGGTCCACTGTGCTTCATTAAGTCCAGGGTCAACACAGCCATCTACCAGGAGATTTTGGAGCACTTCATGCTTCCTTCTGCAGACGGACATTCATGGGGATGCTGACCTCATTTTCCAGCAGGACTTTGGCACCTGCCCACACTGCCAAAAGTACCAAAACCTGGATCAATGCCCATGGGATTACTGTGCTTGATTGGCCAGCAAACTCGCCTGACCTGAACCCCATAGAGAATCTATGGGGCATTGCCAAGAGAAAGATGAGAGACATGAGACCGAACAATACAGAAGAGCTGAAGGCTACTATTGAAGCATCCTGGTCTTCCATAACACCTCAGCAGTGCCACAGGCTGATAGCATCCATGCCACACTGCATTGAGGCAGTAATTGATGCAAAAGGGGCCCAAATCAAGTACTGAGTACATGTGCATGCTTCTACTTCTCAGAGGTCCAATATTGCTCTATTTGCAATCCTCGTGTTGCTGATTTCATTTTCTGAGATTGTTAATTTGGGGTTTTCATCAGCTGTATGCCATGACCATCACAATTATAACAAATAAAGGCTTGACATATCTCGCTTTGCATGTCATGAGTCTATCTCATATTAGTTTCACCTTTTAAGTTGAATTACTGGATAAATGAACTTTTCCACGATATTCTAATTTTCCGAGTTTCACCTATAAAAGGAAGTTTGTGACGTTCCCACCCAGAAAACACGTACTCTTACAAGTCCTTCCCTCTGGGATTACTGCCAGAAATGGCCACCGGCAGAAGCTGGTCACTCATATTTCTATTATCAGTTCGCGTGCTCCAGGGTAGAGAAAAGAATGAAGGTGGGAGATGATTAGGTACGCATATATGTGTCCCCTCTGAGTTTCAGCTCCTAGACGCTACATCGCCAGCCTGTGCTACGATCGCCCTTCAGCATTCTCAGGATGGAAAGACGGTTGACCGGCGCTCGCAGATCCCTCTGCTCCTTACAGCCAGCAGCACTCGGTTTCCATGGGAAGCGGAGTGTTATGACGCTTGTGCTACCGCAAGAGGGCGCCGCAGCCCGTTGATCTTTTATTTAGCAAGAGGAAGAAAGTAGGAAATTCAAAAGCAGGTTTTGTGGTATCGCCTCCCCCCAGTTTGAAAAGAGTATAGCATCCAGAAGAGAATAGATGCTTTCGTTTTAAAAGAAAAGACCGGGTGGGGGGACCCCTCCTCCATATTTAAAGAGCGAAACAAAGGCAAGAGTTAGCTCACTTGCTCCTAGGGTGGTTAAGAGTTAAGACCCGCTTAAGTTGCCGAGTGCTCTGCTTCCGACGGCGGACAGACAGCTCCTTTTGACAGCATCACGAGCAAGGCGTGAAGGCGACGGCCTCAAACTCTAACGCTTGGAAGGAAGTCCGTTTTGGCATCAAAAGATGCGATGAGCTGCTGGCAAATGTCCTGCTGTGGTTGCTAATTAGAGCCGAGGGAACAGGCTCGTTTAAAATCTCATATTCATGATGACTGAGTGGAGAGCCTTCAGCTTGGCTGGGATGTTTGCTTTACTTTGCGCGTTTGAAGTTAAGAGAGCTATTCCTACGCGCCATAGAGTGGCAATAATGCCTTTCCAGAGGGGCGGGTTTTCTTTCTTCGCGCAAGCAAAGCAAACCAAACCATTAAGTCTCCGCAATTCTTAAATTACAACCCGATGGGAAGACGCCGTCCTGCCTTCTTTAAAGCAGAGCTGGGGAATCTGTGGCTCTCCAGGGGTGCTGGGACTACAATGCCCATCATCCCTGAGCCCAAGCTGGCTGGGGTTGGTGGGAGTTGGAGTCCAGCAACCTCAAGAGCAGGGTTTCCCAAATTTGGGTCTCCAGCTCTTTTTGGACTACATTTCCCATCATCCCTGACTCGTGGATGATGGGAGATGTAGTCCAAAAAGAGCGGGAGACCCAAGTTTGGGAAACCCTGCTCTAGTCTAGAGGGACACGGATTCCTTTCCCCTGCTATAAAGAGACAAACACTCCCATGGAAACGTCGCTTTAAAATCGTTCAGGGCTTAACTTTTGAAAAGAAGGTGAATGGCCTCAAAGCTTCCTATTGCAGAGCCTTTCTGTTTAAATCCCCGTTGTGCCCGGCTCATATCGCTCGCAAGCAACTGTCCAAGAAAGCATTGGACATCATCCAGCCAAAGACAAGCATATTAAAATCCTGAAACCCGAAATAGGATTGAATATGCAATGCAGTTCCATCATCACCCACAGCCCTAGTGAGTTGTGTGGGACTTGCTCCCAGATAAAAAGACTTCTACTTGGCCGGATCTTGCCCTAATTGTCCTGTCCTCGCTTGAGTTTATTCCAAGCAGGGATAGTTCAGCCTTGACTTGAATCAGCCTAATTGGAGAAGGCCTGGTGGCCAAGGGGAATTTAAGGAGGTACAATGGGTTCACAGTGCACAATAAGCTAAGGTGTGGACCGGACCGTAGTCATCCAGGGAACAAGACGAGAACAAAAGAAGAGAACTCGCGCATGCGCACACTCACGCCTGCCCATCCTAAGAGCTGCTCTGCAGAATGGGATTACCATTATGCCTCTGTATACAAGTTGCTGGAAATCACAAGCGGGTGGGTGGGTGCAGAACTCGGGACATGCTTGCGGGCTTCTCATTGGCTGTTACCGATTGCCCGCTGGATGCCAGAGTAGACGAGCCATTCGGACTCAGAGCACCAGTTACAGTGCAATCCTATGCATGTCTACTCAGAAGTAAGTTCAACGAGGCTTACTCTCTGGTAAATAGATATAGGATTACATTACTCCAAGTGCAAGCCTATACATGTCTGCACAGAAATAAACTCCCTTGACTTCAGTGGGGCTTACTTCTGAGTACACATGCATGGGATTCCGCTGTGAAACTTTGGTGTGTCTGTGTTTTTTCCTGTCTCCACGATGGGGTGTTTTTTTTAAAGGCCACCCACGCTTATGACTTCTACCCAGAAGTTCGTTGCAGAGAAGAATGGAGAAAAAAATTACTTTCCTTTTAAAAAAAAAGTCAGATCGCTGAAAAGGCTGCTCTGTTATTATCGTAATCCTCTTTTGCCGTACGTGCATTGGTTTCTGGTTAATAATAGTGTAATTATTAGTACTAGTATTATTATTATTATTCCTGTCCAGTCATCTTCTGTCTGCCTTCTTCGTTCTTCCACATCCAAATAGGTATTCACGCCAGCGGTCATGGTTCAAAAGTCTCTTGATTTGAGGTGGGTTTCTTAAATCATGTAGTAAAATGATTCTCCCTAGTTTGTTAATGAACTAGCGTGAAAACCTTGCTTTCCCAACTGAGAGTGGGAAATGGATTCAGTCATCATTTTTTAAACAAAACATTGCATTCGATTATAAAGCAAAATAAGTAGCACATTTTAGATCAATAGCCACAGTAGAGGGAAAGAAATAAAGTTATCAGTGGTGCAGTTCTATGCACACTTACCTCGGAGTAAGCATCACTGAACATAGCGCAACTTACATCTGAGTAGACATGCACAGGATTGCTCTGTAACAGCACAATCCAACACTAGACACACTTACCTAGGAGATGTATAGGATTTGTGTAATTAGGCTGCAATCCTATACCCACAGCTGGATGTAAGAGCTAATGGACTCGACGGAAGGTACTTCTGAGTTGTCACGTTAAAATAAAATCGAGGGCTTTTTTTTTACTCTGTATTTATCTCAGTCAATTCGTATTTCACGCAGCTCTTCCCTGAAGGTGAGTCTCAATCCCATTACGAAAATAAAATAAAAGCAGCCTTCCCGTTTCCTCTCAGCACTTCTACCCTTTTTGTCTCTGGAAGCCGACCATGACGGCAATCAATAACTTATCCCTATGCCAAAGCAACGTTCAGTCAACATCGACAGCTCCAAAACCTCATGAAACGATCCAAAGGGACCCGAATTAAACCATATTACGTTACTCGCGAGACAATAGCAAACAAAGCTATATTAAAACAAAACAACAACAACCGGTTTGTGCATAAGCATTTTTACTAGCAAGTAAACCCTGTAAAATGAAATAAAAAAATAAATGCATATTTCTAGGTTGCAGTTGCTTATAGTGCTTCGGAGAAGGGCGCACGAGCCTGTTCCATCCCAATGGATGTGAGTTTATTCAGCATGAAACTGCGCCCTGTTTTATGAGCCGCAGAAATAGACATCCCTTTGAAGTCAGTGGTAAACAACATGCATTGATTCCTATGGTTTCCTAACGCTGTTCCTTTCTGAAATGCACCTGGAATTCTCGGGCTACCAGGGTAGACACAACAGCACCGTACTCTGGGGCAGCTCTAACAGAAAGAGGGACACACTTTCCCTCCAAACTGGGATCCAGTTTCTCCTCCGAACGATTCCACCGCGGGAGCGTCCGCTCTACACAAGCCAGGGATAGTCCAGTGTCCTGTACTTCTTTGGCCACGATCCCAAGGCAGCCCAGTGAGCTGAGCTTCAGCCCATTGCAACCGACTAACTTGCGCCTCCCCTCGCCCCTCCAACCCGAGGGTTGGCGTTTGTGTACCTGCAAGAATCACCCAACGGATCTAAAGGGAAGTAAGGCAGGCAGGCAAGCGTGCGCGCACACACACACACGACCCTAAATACATTTTACCTGGAAATGCGTCGCGTTCATCGTAGCGGCGCTTTCTTGTTGAGGGTGACCGCTCCAAGGCAGTTCCTCCTGAAGTCAGGTTTATGGAAACGCACCTTGAATGGAGGGCCCCACAGAACAGGGGCACAGAATAAGCCCCTATTCAGCAGCAGCGAGGCCGGCGCGGGCCAGGCGCGGGTTGAACGCGAGTTCTGAGCCCCGGGCGAAGTGTCAGTCATTCCCTGCTCTTTGATCTTTCCACCGGGATTTGGAGCTCACCATAACAACTTTCTGGTATAGGGAGGGGGATGTTTTAAGATGCCTCCCCCCCCATCTTAAAAGATTCATTCTCCCTTTAACCCCCACCACCGCAACAGCTCCACGTTATATTTCATCTCTGGCGCCTTCTCTTTGTATGGAGAGAATGCAGGATGGAGACATAAATTTCCCCATCCGGTATGAACTCTGGTTCTGTTTTCTTTCTTCCCTTTCCCTCCTTCTTTCCTTCCTTCTAGCTATTGAATGTACTGTATTTATATCCCTTCGCCGTCTCCGAGGGGCTGAAGGTGGCGCACACGGTTCTCCCCCTCCTCATTTAATCCCCACAACAACCTTGTGAGGTAGGTGAGGCGAGGAGGCAGTGACCGGCCCGAAGGTCACTTTGAACCCTGGCCTCCCGGGTCCTAACCCCGGGTCTGACACTCTAAGCACGGCGCCGGACCTTCCTTCCTTTCTCTCTCTCAGCTTCATTTTGCAAAAAAGATAGCTATCATCTGATTATAAAGATAGAGGAAGGAACAGATTAGGCGGATAGCATTTCTGGGTGAAATGAAATCGTGAAGCTGAGGCTCCAATACTTTGGCCACCTCATGAGAAGAGAAGACTTCCTGGAAAAGACCCTGATGTTGGGAAAGATGGAGGGCACAAAAAGAAGGGGACGACAGAGGACGAGATGGTTGGACAGTGTTCTCGAAGCTACCAGCATGAGTCTGACCAAACTGCGGGAGGCAGTTGAAGACAGGAGTGCCTGGCATGCTCTGGTCCATGGGGTCACGAAGAGTCGGACACGACTAAATGACTAAACAACAACAACAAATAATTTCTGGGTGAGGAGAAGCACATTAAAAGCGCTACTTGGAAAGATCCAGCAGTGGGAGGCGAGTGATTGCTTAGGGAGTGTGGGATGCACGTTCCCCTCTGTCCCCCTTTGTTGCCCCATGTGAAATCAGGGTTTCTCCCTTGCAGCTGTGATCCACATTGGACTAGAAAAGCTGCCTGAGTTCTGGGACCCCAGAAGGACCTCGGAGAGACCGGGCAAGCGGCCCTCCGCCTGCTCGGACGCAGCCCAGCAACCGAGAGAGGCTCATCCGGCCGAGATTCGTCCTCAGTTCAGAAGGGGAGAAATGAAGATTAATGGCCTCTGCGCGCCCCGCTCCCGAGGAGGCAAGAGCTGCAAAGTGGCTGTCGCAGAGCCTCGATGCGTGTTTTTAGGGTTCGCACTGTTCGGATCCCAAAGCGGTGTCATCACCCCATTGTATGATGCGTTTGTCCTTGAGCGGAAAAGATCCCCAGTGAAAGACAAATATGGGTTTCTTTTCTTCTCTCTCCCCTCGTTTTGTTTTGTTTTTTAAAAATCCTTAAGGGATGTAGGTGGGGGGGGGGGAGGCGCAAATTCAAACCATTTCGCCCAGATCAAATGCCCGAGCCTAGCGAAGCGTGAACCGACGCGCAAGTTTCAGGTTTAAAACATCTTCAGGACTGTAACTGGAGCTCCGCACAAAAGAAGGGAAAAGGGAGATGCAATTCATTGGTTTTTGTTTGATGGTTTGGGGGTGTTTGCTTTTTTAAAAGAGTTATGCGCAGAACATTTCAGGCCAAAAAGATAAGCATTTTCCGCAAGATGTGAGATGTCATAATTGTCACTAGGCATTGTGACTAGCTAAGCATGAGGTAACCTTCCAAGAGAAAAATGAAAAAGGTTGTGATTGAGTTGTTGTATTCTTATTGCATATATCTTTTGTATTTGTTTTTTCTGTATTATTATGCGAGTGCCAGCGTGGTGCAGTGATTAGAGTGTCGGACTAAGACCTGGGAGACCAGGGTTCAAATCCCCACTCGGCCATGAAGCTCCGTGGGTGACCTTAGGCCAGCCACCGCCTCTCAGCCGTGACCTACCTCGGGGGGTTGTTGCGGGGATTAATTCAGGAGGGGGAAGAACCTTGCACGTCACCTTGAGTTCCCTGGAGAGGACGGTGGGATATAAATGCAATAAACACATAATACTAATATGTTATTTTGTCATTTTGAGGACCTTTGAATCACAAAGCGGTAGGTGAAGGCACCATGAGTCTAAGGGGCTGCAAAACTCTGGGCTGATGCGGTCGCCCCTCTGGGAAAAGGGTCAACATGAGAATTTTTGTGCTGTCCTATTTTAGAGAGACTGTGTGGGCTTCATGCTGGCAGCAGGGGTCCCAACTTGAATATAATATTGGGAGGGGGCAGATAAGCCCTGTGCCCCTATAATTGATCACAATACACCATTTGCACCGACACCATTTGAATGGCAATGCCCATCAACTTTGGGGAGCCTGGAGCCCTCAAATATGTCAGGGGGTGTCGAAGGGAGTCGGGACCTCGGCCCCTAGGCGTCGAATCCTATGGCCGGCAGCTTCACACGTTCACATACGTGCACTAGATGACGGTAGGCTTGATGGCAGTTGAATATGCATACAGAAACAATGGAAAAGTTCTGGGTCTGCGAGAGAATGTTAAAGGTGAGTATCCGTATTAGTGTATTTCTCCCTGCGAGTCACAAGTGGATACTACTACCTTCTAGCGGTGGGTCAATAGCATCCTATTATCTCATTAATGTGCCGCGTTTGCGCTCTCGCCACCACGGCCTATTTCCATGAAAGCAACATGAATCGTGTCGCTATACCGAAACTTCAACCAGAGAGAGCTCTTTTCGTTTGCAATCTCAATTAGGCTTCAGGTGCTGCTGTTTTTTTTAACTAAAACAAAGAACAGGGCAAAACCAGATGGGTTTTCTTTAGACTGTTTGAAAAGGTTACTCTCCCTATTCACCTTGATCCAGTCAGGAGGCCTTTGTCATCCGATGAAAGATGCTTTGTATGTCCTCAGGCCCTCTTCCACCAAATCAGGTTCTTCCATTGGACAGAGAGGCCGTGACACCGCGTCTCCCGCCGGCCAATGATTCGGCAGTTCGATTTACGCTCCATCTCTCAGCCGGGGCAGCGCGAAGCCAGGGTCCCCTCCCTCCCCACAACAAACCCTTCATAAGAAAGATGAATGACTCATCCATCAAGCTCCAGCTTTTGGGATTGAACTTGAGACTTGCTGAGATTTGCGGATGTGCAGTGAACCGCAGCTTGAACTTTGGTAGCTAGGCCAGAACCCTGAAACCTGATGAATGACTTTTGTCACAACATATATACAGATACATATATAAACCTGCGGATCTCTAGACGTTAGGGAGGGTCAGAAATGCTTAAAATGGCAGCCCAACCTCTACCAGGTCTCTCCTCTCTTCTACAGGACTTAATCGGAGGCAGGCTCAGAATCTGTTTTGATTGCCAGGTCTCCAGAACCATTGCAAAAAAAGAAAACCTAGCTCAAACTGTGCTTCCACACAGGCTGTGAAACGTCTGGCTAAGGAATAAGGCTGCATATTTTGATTAAGAGTATAGCTGAAATGAAACAGCATTGTGACTTAAGCCTAATTCTCAATGAAGCTGTAAACCTGTGTTAGGACTGTACCACATTGCAGACTGTGGGTGGGCTTGGTGTGACGGAATGTTCCTCCAGGAAAAAAAACTCACCCTCCTTCCTGACATTAAATGAGCAGAGTCCTTTTGTATGGAGAAGCATTAAATCCTCCAAATAGAAATTACGTCGTTTGTTTGAAGTGGAAATGTTGAGGCACAGTTTACCTCTCGGAGAACCGTACCTAAAAGTGCAAACAAGGATTCCGAAAGTTCTAGGTTCGAATCTGAACTCGCCAGGTGGTCTCGGACAAGCCGCTGCTTGGCGTGATTCATTAGGCGTTCCTGTATCTCTCTGGTTAGATTAATGATTCTCCACACTTAATTGTTACAAACAATGGGGGGTATGGTTACGTATGCATGGCAAAGGCTTAATTCCCTTTGTTTTTGTTTTCTAAGGAGGAGGTTATTGTCTCATCTGTTTTGATAGCATTGGCGGTGTTCTTACGGGGTGTATGTAAATCAAGAAAACCAATGTCATAAATGCTTTAAAACTACTTCTACAGCCCAAATCTTTAAAAGAGGCCTTTGGATTGAGGACGCAAGCACTGTATGCTGAAAAAGAACCCAGGCTGTGGTCCTTGTTGTTCCCATGCTTGGGAAAAGTTTAACTTAGGCAAATAAGCGGGGGGGGGGAGGAAGGAGGGGAAGTTTAATTTGCATATCATTTTCCTCTATCAGATTCCAACTTTTCTTAATGCGGAAGTTGAGTTAGGTCCGCGCAAAGTAAGGTTTCTTTAGAAACTGCAGTCCAGGGCATATTATCATATTGAACTGGAGGAAAGGCGTTAATTTGACCTTCTGCCAATCAAGACTTTCACACTGAGGAGGAGGAAACTGTGGGAGCAAGGCAGGCTTCTTCCGCAAACAGAAAACGTGTGTTGCAGAGATTGCTCTTCTCTCTTCCACTCCTTCCCCCAACTGCTTTCCCCAACTTTGATCACTAGTTGCCCAAATGATGTCACAAAACAGTGAGTGGGACAGCAGTTGCTAATAGGAAGTCCTGTCTATAAACTATTTGTAGAGGATATTAGCACTATTATTGGGTGTATTTCAAACTTTTTGAGGTGCTTTGTGGTGTGAATGGTATCCAGAATACAGAAAGCAAGACTTTCTCTTTCCAGATTCCTGTTCCCCAAATGTTAGATCAGAGTTGGATGGCTAAAGTGGTTGGTGATGATGGAAGCTGTTCTCCAATAATACTCTGAGGACCCAAGGATAAAGATCATTGTGTTCTTGGAAGCGTAGAATGGCCAATAGATCGGGGGGGGGGCAGGAGGACCCTTGGGCCTGGGACAAATATTCAATTTTTTGGCATTTGATAATTTTTACAACTTGTCATTATGTACATCGAACCACAGTGTATGACATACTCTCACAGCTTAAGATTTGCACATTTAAGCAAATAAGAAATGTGATTTGGTAAAATACTTTTTTTTTGTTAATTGCTACAATTTTGGCCATAGTAAAGAGTTTTTAAATGTTCATAATTTTAATTTTAAAATATTAGTTCTGCTGTTACAAGAGTAGACAATGAGGAATGTGTGCTCTCAGATCAACTGGCTGTGGAAATGAACAGGTCATTCTCCTTTTGGCACCTTATTTTCTGTTTGGGTGTTGCTGTTTCTTAATTTTTATTATGGCATAGAGGCCTGAAAAGGTGGAAGCCTCCCTGGCCATAGTCCCCCTGGACTTGTAAGAGGGTCTGAAGAGGTCTTTGCCCTTAACCTGGTGAATGGAAAGTTACCTCTGAAAATTCTGTATAGAATCTTTTAGAGCACAAAAGTAAAATGAGTAAACAGAGAGTAAACAGAGCGTTTGTGACTCCTTTTAGTGTGACTATTATGCTCTTTCCTTCCTTCTTCCCTTCACATGCTAGATGGTGTAAGCAGTTAGGCTCCTAACTACCTGATGTGACTAAGCTATTTGCTCCCTTGGACTTAGAGCAAGCATCACTCTGTCTCTCTGCTCTTTTCAGACATGGGTTAGGGTATTATTAGGTGACAACCCATCAGTCATCTCACTGAACTGCCAGGTATCTTTAGGGACACATAGAGAAGCAGACAAATATGTTTGTTTGGAGCAGGCTTCCTCAACCTCTGCCCTCCAGATGTTTTTGGCCTACAACTCCCATGATCCCAAGCTAGCAGGACCAGTGGTCAGGGATGACGGGAATTGTAGTCTCAAAAGATCTGGAGGGCTGAGGTTGAGGAAGCCTGATTTGGAGAATGGGAAGAAGAAGAAGAAGAAGAAGAAGAAGAAGAAGAAGAAGAAGAAGAAGAAGAAGAAGAAGAAGAAGAAGAAGGAGGAGGAGGAGGAGGAGGAGGAGGAGGAGGAGGAGGAGGAGGAGGAGGAGGAGGAGGAGGAGGAGGAGGAGGAGGAGGAAGGAAGGAAGGAAGGAAATGTACATTCCAATAGACAAATAATAAACAGACATTCCTCTTGGCTAGGGTGGTAATCATATCCTGATGGAATGTATCCAACCTTGGAGATGATTTAGCCCAGCTCAGAGTTCCTAAACAAGAAACACCAACAGGCTGCAGTGGCTTCAGTTTTGAGGAAAGAGAGACGCTCACAAGTGCGCTGTTTCTTCATCTAGTGAGGTTCTGCTGAAGAAACATCAGCCCTAGGAAATAGCCACTGAGTGATTTCTAAAACAGGGGCGGAGAACCTGTGGGTCTTCTGATGTTGCTGGAGTCCAGTTTCCATCAGCTCTCAGTCAGCATAGCCAACCTGGAGTCTAACAACATGTGGGAGAACCACACTTTGGGTCTACAGCTACTAAGGTGCTGTGGTTAGACTGTTGGACTAGGACCTGGGAAGTCTCCATTCATCCATGAAGCTCATTGGAGGACCTTTGGTCAGTCACAGTCTCTAAGCCTTACCTACTTCACAGGGTTATTGTGAGGATCAAATGGGGGGGCACTTTGAGCTTTTTGGAGAAAAAATGAGATATAATTATAATGATTAATTAATAGCATAATAATATCAGTAGTAAGTAAGTAAACGAATAAATAAAGGATCTACACTACACATTTTAGATGAGCTTCAGACCTGAAGAACTGTCTTCTCTTGATTCCCAAACAAGTTCCTCAACAAATCTACAGCTCCTAAAGTTTTCTATGGTGCTGGATCAATGTCTAGTGCTGAGGCTTAATCCCAGCTGGAAGTTTCCCTCTGATCCTGTTCCTCTGACACCCATTCCCAGGCACCTGTGAGTAGTCATAGCTACTCAGCGGCAGGAAAAATTCATTCTTGCTCATTCACCTACCTCAGCAGGAAACACACACAAAGATGTCTCCTCTCTCAAGGTAAAGATGAAGAAGAAAGCAGGAAATGAGGGCAGCAACCCTGAGAGCATTAAACTGAAGGAAGATGAGTAGGTCACCACAGGAATGACATTCTAGGAAAGTTGAAGGTTCCTCTATCTACTCTTCCCATGCAGGAATATCACCCTACAGTGCAAGCTGGATTGCATCCCAACACTTCCAACAAGAAACACACTCCACGCATTTGATGGATCACTGAATAATAGAATTGTAGGGTTGGAAGGAACCCCAAGGCTCATGTAGACCAACCCTTGCAATGCAGGAGTCACAGCCAAATAATTATTGACGACAGACGGCCATTCAACCTTGTTTAAAAGCCTTCGGTGAAGAAGAGCCCACCACATTCCGAGGGAGTCCGTTCCACTGTCTCAGCTCTTACCGTGGACTCGACTGAGCAAAAGTTTATATGTCATGATAAAAGTGTTAGTCTTTAAGGTGCCAGAAGACTCTTGACTGTTTTTGCTTCAAGAGACTAAAACCGCTGCTCTCCTTTGGTCACTGATCTCAACTAAATGGCAGCTACTGCTTTGCTCGGAGTTCTACTCACACCTTTGAAATCCATGATTTTTTTTTGTCAGTATAATATGACTTCGAGTTAGTCACAGCCTAGAGAAAATAGTACCGTTGCCTTACAACCTGGGGAATGCAGGCTTTCCAGTTACACTGAACTCTTCGTCATTGAGCTTAGTAAAAGGATTATTCACATCTAGAAATAACAAAACTTGGCCCCATTTTCGCTGGCACAGCTTTTACGTATTTTCAGTCAATGATATTTTACACATTCCTGCGATTAAAAAAACGGAAATAAACCGATGTCCCGATAGGATTTATGTTCCCAGAAAAAGACTCTTATTGTCCCTCTGACGCCGAATGGGTTCTAACTTCATTTTGTCCAACCGCAGGGAAGCAAACGAGGCTGGACTCCTAACATCTCAGCCGTTTCAGCAATGCAGAGGTTTGATTCTTTTCCATCCCTGGAACATCCTTGAAATAAACTGGAAGGTTATAGGCTGAAAGGATCAGATCATAAACAAGTTAGGTATATAGGACTGAATTCATTATGCGGTTATTTCTAGACTCCTACTGATTCTCTGGAAAAGGGAGTTACGTTAGTTCAAAGGTGGCTTTTTAAAAAATGGCCAAAGGGAAAAGAAGGAAAAAAAGATTGCAGAATAGCAGGCGCGAGATTCTGATCTGGATCGGCCCCCTCGGCAGTTATTTACTTTTTAAAAAACAACAACAATTAGCGCAATTGTAAATTCGGTGAATGGAGTCGCGCCTAATTTGGCTCAGAGTTAGGAACCAAGTATGTGTAAACGGAAACCCTCATTTCTAAATATTCCGGTTTGCCTCAAGGAAACGATATATAGCAAAACCATGCGATTTCCCACAGTCGGAAAAGCACATCAAAGATTGTGCCAAATAATACGTTTTACAGTCTCTCCCAAAACTCAGTTATTTGATAGCGCCCTTGTCTTCAGCGGCAGTTATTTACAGCTGTCTTAGTTAATTTTAGGGGAGCTGCGGTTTGCTTTCTTGGGTAACATTTATATAAAGCATGATCCAGGTTCAGGAGCGCCACCATTCACTTCAAGGGGGCCTGCGCGGCAGAGCTCCCAGTTCCCGGGAATTCTGCGCAGGAGGGAAACAGAAGCTGCTAAATTACTCTCTTAATCACTCAGTATTTCTTTTAGACATGCGTGGGCACACATTATCTTTTCAGGAGAAGATTAAAAATGTTCCCCTCGGGTATTTTAAACACCCACACACGTTTTTTCCCTCTCAATGGAAACCTTGATGTACATCCCTCTATTATTCCTCCCTTCTCTCCAGGCACCGCTGATCGCAGGTGGTCGTGCGCTGCTTTTGTTGTTTTTAAATTGTGTGTTTTTCAAGTGCAACAAGTCTACATTGCCTCCCACTTGAGGCGTTCCGTATGAATCCCTTACACACAGTGGCGTAGCGTGGGTTGTCAGCACCCGGGGCAAGGCAAGTAATTTGCGCCCCCTAACCCCCAGATGTTGCGCCCGCTGCGGCCGGCCCCCCCTGCACCCCCCCACGCTACGCCACTGCTTACACATACGAACCTGAGTGTATGTCCCAGACTTCCGAGTAAAGCAAGCAGGCAATAATTCTGCAAGACAGCTTTTATACCCCACCCCAAGTAAATAAATTCGGGTTCGGTGTTTTTTGGGAAACTGCAGTACGATCAGCACCTGCAGCCTGAGTCTGTGCATGTCTACTTGGGAGCAAGTCCCACTTAATTCGATGGAGATTTCCCCCAAAGATAGGAGCCAACTCCTAGGGGCCGTGGTCCCTTCGCCCTCCCCCATAAAATATTTGAGGGACCCGCCCACCCGTTGATGGACATTGCCATTCAAATGGTGTGTCTGCGCCACATCATGTGATTGATTATGCGGGACGGGGCTCACCTGGGCCCCCCAAATGTGCCTAGGATTTCCGCTTTGATGGTGATGGTGATGGAGGAGAAATACTCCTGCATCCTTTTCTGCCCTGACAGTCTGACTCCCTGAATCCGGTCGAGACTGGTTTGCTGTCACTCATCATTGACAGAACCTGGTAACGACCGGATTTCAGGTTCTCAGAAAGTGGAACAGGGGGTTTCGTTTTCTCTCTCTTTTATCCCAGTGATCAGAGACTCATTTTGCAATCTCTTTTGCACCTTTAGAGGTGAATTCAGTGATGCCTGCAAAACGCCCTTTTGGGATTGTGATAAAACTGCAGTCTTGGGGGAACAGCTAGACCACTCCGAGATATCCCCCCCCCCTTCTTCCAACCTCACCCCGCTCCTTGTGTTTAACTTCAAGGCAGCTGAAGTTTTCTGGGACTCAGAAATTTGCTCATTATTTTGTGGCGTTTTATTCGATCCCAGTAAAGGTATTACCTTACTGTGGATTCTAGATTACCCCGCCCCCTGCTGGCCAATTTATCAAATTGGCTGCCTATGCTGTATCTACTGAGGGCGGGCACTCCTAGTGCTGATGACATCAAATGCAGAAGCGCTCAAAACGAGTTCCCGGGTGGTGCCCTGGAACAAATTTACCTCCTACTCACTGGCATAGGTTAAAAATGCTGATATAAATACTGCCACTCCTGCTATTACAAATATTTCCCCTTGACAGTTCCATCCACAAACCAAACAAATGGAAGGCTTACACTGGAGCCTATTCCAGTCTGGTTCCTTTGAATGGAACTAAGAAATAATCCCGAACTGCAGCCTGGTCGCATTGAAGGGATGGCAAGTTCAGTGCCAGACACGCCTGCGAACCATCTTTACTCAAGAATAAATCCCACTTATTGGAGTGGGGTTTGCTTCTAAGTAAATTGCCTTACTAGACTCTACAGGGACTCGCTGATCACTTCCTATACGATTCTTTATTTTAATAGTTAGGTCCTTTGTGTAGAGATTATCAAAAGGGATACATGACAAATCTGAAGAATCATGCAGGCTGTTTATGTTAGCCAGATTTAATATGTTTCCCTCGATGATAGTAAGAGGAAGATATTTAGCTCTCCCAGAAGCAGAGCGTCTCTGCAAAAGTAGTAAACAGGAACCTGATACTTTGAAGCATATTTTCTTTTCTTGTGATTTTGGCATTTATGCCAGAAGACTATTATTGAAGGCCTTGCAACTTAACAGACTCAATTCTATGCCACCAACGGTTCAGGACCTGCTCTCGGACAGGAATGATCAAATTACTTTAATAGTGGCTGAATTTCTGAGTGCTGTCCATGTAGAAAGACTGGGCCATTATAAAGAGATTTAGTGGTTCATAATTGATCGGTGATGTGGTAGTGTTATATTGTATTATTTATGCAAATTGATTTGCTCTGGGGTTAAAGATCTGACTGGGACAAACCTTGTTATGCTGAATTCGTATTTTGCACAATTTGTATACAGTGTTTCTGTGATAATGTGTGCTTTGCTATGCCTAATAAAGGATTGACTTTTTAGTTAGGTTCATTGCTGGGCAGAAGAGAACCTCTTCACTCTCTTTGAGAGATTGGCTTGGAAAAGGAATTGTTTAAATGTCACCTGTTCTCCACGAAATCGTGGTAAATGAAATTATGGGGGGGAGGGTGGAATCAGCGCGAAGATTTATCCTGAAATATTGAGTTCAAGGCTTGAGGAGGGGGTTGTCCTGATTTTCTTCAAGTGAAAGCCGTATAATATCTCACTCCCCGTTTGGAAATGGATTTCAGAACACCATATTATACCAAACAAGGAGTCTCATGGCAACTTAACTTCATATAGTACAGGGCAATGCCCTTCCAGAATACAATACAAGCTGAGTTGCAATCCCAGCACTTCCAGCATTCTGTTTATGGCTAATATTGGATGTAGCCCTTCATCTAGAGAAGAAAACCCTCTCTCTGCCAAAGGAAATTATGCCAAATAACTTCAGTTTAGCCATTTGTTGAAAGCTGGCAAATGTTCGAGATATTCTTAAAAGGTATATTTTTTATTAATGATTTTTTAATCGTAAAAATTATGTGTTGGAGAAATAAGCAGGCTATAGAAATTCAGCAGCGGGTTAATGTTTCCTGTCTCTGTTTGGATATCCATTTATTACTGGCAGAAATTCACAAGCAATTTACTCCTGAGTAGTCCTGGAACTGACTTCAGTGGGCCTTAGCACTCAGACAAGTGGTTTGTAAGCGGAAGCTTGTCTCTCTATGTTTGTAAAGGCCTCGATCCAGGAGGAGGAATGATTGGGTTGTTTTCATTGCCGAGATCCGGTCCCATTCCACTGAAGGCAGCGGGAAAATGTTTCTAATGTCCATCAACAACAAATGAGACATTTAACTCACCTGATGCCAGGAAAAAGCCCCTTCAAATATTTTCCCCCTTCCTTGTTTAATTCGGTTATTTAATTTCTCTCCTCGCCATCAAGGCACGACATGTGAGAAATAAGCAACAAGAGGACCTAAAGACCTTTCCCAAAGTGGATCATCACTTCTGCCTGAGACAACCATAGTCCCAAAATTAAAATAGACGACCCTAACACCTCGTTTCATCATCTCCATAACCAACACCGCGTCCCTCAAACCTAAAACGCCGCCTAGCCCGAGGCAGTCCTCTAGATGGCGCTGTTACAAGGTAATCCGAAAGCCCGCTCAGCCTTGTTGAGACCGAGAAAATTGCCCAGACATTCCCAATTGCTCACTATAATTGAGGACAGAACAATGCGGGCTTTCCCCCCGCCCCATCGACTCTAAATTCATGTAACATGTGACAAATGAGAAACCGATTTCTTTATTAAAACCAAATACGCTTTTAAAATCCGGCTTTCCGCAGCTTTTGAGCTCGAGACGTTAAAATGTGTATATTTTCCTTTGTGCTGTGATTTAAAAATAAAATAAAAATAAAGAGATTGCTTAAAAGAATACAAACGCAAATGAGCTGAGTGCTGCACATTTCAGTCCAATGTGTTCTCCAGGAAAACCCTAATTAGACACTGGCTAGTTTCCATCCAATAGGACCGGCCAGGAGCAAGTGGAGGCAAAGTTATTAAAACAGCCAAAGCAACTAACACATCATTAAGGAAAACCAACCCATCAGTCCAAGCAGCCAAGAGCAGGCGCAACTTGCGACGTGGCGCTGTTCCTCCAGGGCCGCCTTGAAAGTCAAGATCTCGCCCAGGGCGGCAGTCCTGCTGCCATTGACAGACTCCAACCACCTCGAGCAAAGGGGATCTTGACCAGCAAGAGGCAGAATAATTGGGGAAGGCGGGGAGAACCGTCCGCGGGGAGTCTGGGGTGTGGGTGTGTGATTTTACAGTTTGTGAAAAATAAATGCACTTTATTCCAGCTGTTCCTGTGTACTTTAAATTAATTTTAACGCCATGATCGTTTCCCCAATGGAAACTCGGGACACACCGAGGCGCGGGGAGGAATAGCGCTACGCCAATATAATTTCTTTCTTTCTTTCTTCTCCTCCCCCCCACCTCCTGGAATAAGGAACCCTCTTTCGGCTGGATCTCTCTGCTCCCTCACGTGGATCTTCGGCCCAAGAGGCCTTCGTTTTCAAACCCGCTTTCCAGGCGGAGCCTTCAAGCTGCGTCCCCAGTGAATGATCAAGGCGATTTATGGCGCGCAATAGCGCTGGCTTAGGAGCGAATGAATCCCATCAAATTGATATGGATTGGCCTTCCCGAGAGGGAATTAAAACTAGACAGGCAGCCGTAACGAAGAAGACTTGACAGGCCAAGCGCAGGGGGTTAGATATGGGGCAGAGACCCAGAGGCAAGCCTTAGACTTTCTCCTGGGTTTCTTGGGAACGTTGTAGGGTCGTGACCACTGCAGGAGCGCGGCTGGACACCTTAAGAAAGGCGCCAACACAGCCTCCACCCCGAAATTCCTTGGTTTGCACCGTTCTCAGCCCTTTTGTCGCCAATTGCACTTTTAAGACCAAACCGAATTTCCCTCTTCCCATAGTCGCAATCCAGAGAAAACTGGCCACATTTAGCAGCCGACCCTAAACAGATTTGCACGGAAAGTATGTCCGGTGGGAATTTATTCCCTCAAATAGAATGCATAGGCATAGCTGTCAACGTTTCCC
Organism: Podarcis melisellensis; assembly: GCF_964234715.1. Classification (NCBI taxonomy): domain Eukaryota; kingdom Metazoa; phylum Chordata; class Lepidosauria; order Squamata; family Lacertidae; genus Podarcis; species Podarcis melisellensis. Next base: position 32,684,136 of record NC_138528.1, on the reverse strand, counting down.
TTTTTTTAAAAGGGAAATTCCCTTATTCCGAATAGGATTCCTCGCAAGAAAAGGGAAAGGTTGACAGCTATGCGCATAGGAGTGGTAGGCTTAACTGTGAGGTAGACCCATTGAATATAAAGCGGCGCTTACTGATGGGTAAACATGCAGTTGGCTCGAGGTACGGAGGCCATGAAACTCAACAGGCGTCGGAGTTAGTCGATTTCCATGGGACCGAAACACAACTGATTCTCGCCGGATCGGGGCCACGGTCTTCCCTGTCGTTGGCGGCGGCCGGTCTCTTCCCCCCTCGCCCGCCCCCCACACCTCCAGCGTGAAACTTTCTTTTCACGCGTAAAAGTCTCGTGCACTTGAGCACGACTCGGGAGCAGTCGAAGTGGCTTCTGGATTTTTGTTTGATTTGGCAAGTCGGATTCGCTCCGCTCCTGCCGAGAATTCCCTCAACAACATCACGTCTTAGACGTGACTCTCCACATCCAAGCGAAAAGCAAGCCCCCTCTGCAGAATGTGGGAAGGAGATAAAGGGCCTTTTCTTCAATTAAGTGTCTTGAGGGAACATGGGAAAGCCTCAGATTCATTATTTAAAAACGATTAAAATTCCACAGCAAAATCCTTATGCATCCATGAGGGAGAACATCTGATCATAATGGCTACATGTGCATGCACGGAATCGCGAGGCAAAGGGTTGTTTCAAAAGCCCCAAAGCGCCGCAAGTATTATATCGGCGTTCGTCGGCGCAGTTGGGAAGCCGCGTATACAAATGCGGTACACAAAAGGAGGATTGATTTCAAAGGAGAGGAAACACCAAGACTGGCGTGCGCCTATCTCAAGAATGAAGCCGCAAGCCGCGGAAGACAAAACATTTGGATTAAAGCCGTTCGGTGGCAGCCGGGTCCCCAGCAAGTTGCTCAGAAGTCCGCCCCATTGACTTCAATGGAGCAAATATACACCTCAGGCTAAAGAATCCCTGACAGATGACCATCCAAATTCTGCTTGGGCCATTCCAAACTTCACCACATTTCCACAAGGAAAATGGGAGGTTGTGCTGTCCAAGTCTCACTCTCTGAGCAGCCTGTTATTACGCAGTTAGACGAGTTTAAGCCCAGTGAAATCAATGAGAGGTTGGTGTGTCTTCACTCTGCAGAGCATCGAGCTGTTGCTCGGAAATGAGGCCCAATGATTTATCTGAGGGCTTCTCGGGTAGTAGATGCACTCACTAAAAGGAGCTGTTGTGTGAAGGTTCCTAGACCCACGCCCGATCCATGTTGTTGATTCAGAACAGAAGGAAGCACCTGGGATTTGCTTCCCACGAAAACTGGAAGCTGCCAGACCTTTGGTCCTTCTGACTTAGTCCTAGCTACCATGACTGGCTCAAGGGTTTCAGACAGAGGACATTCCCAATGGTACCCGGAGTTACTGAGGATCGAACCAAGGACCTTCTGCATGCGTGCAAATCATCGGCACTGAGCAAAGGCCCTTTTCCAATAGCACGAGAGGATTGCCAGTATGCCAGCCTCTATTAAGACCAGTGCTGCAGACCATTTAGGCTATGGATAAAAAAGTAAGGGAGTTTCCAAGCTGCTACCAGAGAAAGAAAGAGGTGCCCTCCTTCTTAGTTAGAGAGAAGATGCAGGAGGGGTTGCCACCTCAAATCACAAATTTCTCGAATGATTTTAGAGGCAGTTCATGGGGCTCCTGTCAAATGGGTGTTTCAGAGAGCGCAGAGGAGCAAAGGGTCGTTTTCTCAAGCTGGTCTTTGAGCTACGTGCTCAGCAGATGGGGGAGCCGCCTCCCTCCTCGCTCTTCAAGAATATTGTGAAGGTCATTCTCACCTCACTTCTTCAGACTGGCGAAACAAATGTTCAGAAGGGAAGCGCCGGCTGGGGGCGGGGGACTGTCACCCGGTCTGCCGGCAGTCAGCACCATTTACAAGGACCCCGATTCTAAGGAGGCCCTCTGGCTGATGTCCATCCAGGCCGTCCGAAATGTGGTTACTCGGAAGTAAATCTCGCAGCGTACAGCTTCCTTGCAAGGCTGCAATTCCGTACACGTACTTGTAAGGAAACCGAACCGCTTCGCCACATTTCGCTTCTTGAAATTACTGGCTTGAGGCCCGGTCCTATGCTATGCGTGTCCCCTCTGAATGGGGACAAAGCCGGGCAAAGACACTCGAGTTCAGCTAAGTCCATGGAACTTCGGCTTCGCCTGGTTCGCGGTAGAACTGGAAATAAAAGTATCTCAGCAAGATGTGTGGCCCATCTTGCATCATCCCCACCAGAGGGGGCTTTTCACTTCCAAGTAAATGTGCTTCGGATGGCTGTTAATGTGGTACCTTCAAACACGTGATTAATGTGTGAGTCGCACCAGGTTCCTAAACACGTTCGTGTGAACGCGAATTCTGAAACCAGTGGAATTTGCTCCACTCAAGCCCCTTTCAGTCTGTGTTGTTATTTTATGCATTGGTTTTAAGAGATTTAAGGGGGCAGGAGAGTATACAATTACATTTCTTAAACCATTATTCTAGGTTTTTTTAAAACTCATCTCGGCTCATTCGTGTTTACTGTGGAGATTTTCGAGCTGTGGTGTAAAATTATAGTCTTAGAACAGTCATTTGCAGAGGTTTTCCTTGGGTCTCTATGTCAAGCAAATTGTGGCTTACGTCTAAGCAAAATGTGCCGAGGTATATGGTTGTCTGAAGTCCGCGTCACCTTAATCTCAGATCCCTGTGGGCCACTTTGGCATGAGGGAAACGCACTTTGCATATTCTCAGAGACTCTGCAGCACTAGAACATATGGAGGGCCTACTGGATCAGACCAACGGCCCATCAAGTCCAGCATCTTGTTCTCCCAGCAGCTTCCAGATGCCTGTGAGAAAAGCGCAGGCAGGATTCGAGCACCAGAGAGAGCGCTCTCCCCTCTGATTTCCAACAGCCTTGCTGCCTCCAGCTGTGGAGAAAGAGCAGAGCCACTATGACCCTTGATATCCTCCTTATCCTCCACGAACCTGCCTAATCTTCTTTTAAAGCCATCCAGATTGGTGGCCACTACTGTCTCCTGTGAGTTCCATAGTTCCACCAGGCGCTGCTTGAAAAAGGACTAGCGGGGCCAAGACAGGGTTCCGATTAAGTTCTGCGAGCAGAGCTCTCCTGAGTCACCTCACGTGGTGAGGCTGCATAGAATCATAGTATTGTAGAGTTGGAAGGGACCCCGAGGGTCATCTAGTCTAACCCCCCAAGCAGGAATATCAGCTAAAGCATCCGTGACAGATAGCCATCCAACCCAGGCTTCCTCAAACTCTGCCCTCCAGATGTTTTCGGCCTACAACTTCCATGATCCCTAGCTAACAGGACCAGTGGTCAGGGATGATGGGAATTGTAGTCTCAAAACATCTGGAGGGCCAAGGTTGAGGAAGCCTGATTCATCCTCTGCTTCCAAGAAAGGGGATTCCGCAGCTACATAGCCTGAACGCTTCCCACCCAAGCACTGAACCGAGCGCCGGCGAGGAGAGACGCGCAGAGAGAGGACCTCCTTCTGCTCTCCAGAAACTCAGCCGCCAAGCCTTCCCCTTTCCTTCCCTCGCCCCCGGCCCCATCCAGCATCTCCGCTCTCGGCGCGAAGCCTCCACAGACGCCCCTCCTGTCCTTCCCCAGAGGCCGCGTCTCTGTCCGAATTGTTATTTTTCCTTAGGCGTTTGGAATAACACCCACTGCAGTTTGGCCGCGGCGCTCGGAAAAAGCGGCATTCCTGCTCTCCCCGGCGCAAGGCCGTCCTCGCCGGCGCTTCGCGGAGACACTCGCATCCTTGTTAATTTCGGCCGGGCCAGCGCTTTTATTGTGCAATCAATCGTCCCCGGGAGCAGTTCATTGGCCCGGCCTCCCTCCGGCCGCCTGAATATCTCTGTGTGTCTTGAAGCTCCAGGAGACCCAGCGGAGAAGAATGACCCCATATGCCATTCTGTTTCCCACCTCGACATCCAGCCGGTTTCAACGCACACAGGGGACTTTGTCCAGGAAGAAGGGGGGGGCGGGAAGGGGCTTAGGCGTTTTATTTAAGTATTTCGGTTTATTGGAGGCTGCTGCTGCGCTTTCAGACTGACGTCCCAGGCCAAAAGGTAATGTCTGTGGAAGTAGCTGGGTAGGAATCGATCTAGGCCCGCGCACTGCGATGCCACAGAATCATAAAGCCCAAAGGGACCCAAAGGGTTCTCTAGTCCAGCCCTCTGCGATTAGAGCCCAGTGCAGTGTAATTCTGACCCGTGGCATTCAGTGGTCTATGCTTAGCCTCCAGCCTCCAGTCCCTGCTGTGATTTAGGCCCCATCTGCACTCTACATTTAAAGCATTATGTTGCCTTTAAACAGTCACAACTTCCTCCAAATAATACTGGGAACTGCAGTTTGTTAAAGGTGCTGGTAATTGTTAGGAGGCTCCTAGTCTTCTCCCAGAGCTACAATCTCCAAAGTGATTGAGCAATCAATCCCTCTTCCCATGGAAATTTGTAATTTGTAGCTCTAAGAGAGAAATAGAGACCTCCTAACAATTTTCTGCACTCTTAACAGACTGCAGTTCCCACGATTCTTTGAGGATCAGCAATGTAGGAACTTACTTCTGAGTAAACATGGATGGGATCCGGTTGATGACCTTAAATGCCAAGGTGTCGGTGTGGGATGTATTATTACTAGAGCAGTCAAGTACAAAAATTTCCTGTTGTCTGGAATGGACACAGGGGAATGTGGCTCCAGACAGGGAGGACTTCCTGTCATACCTGCTCTGGAGCTTCTTCCATCTGTGTGTGACCAGGAAGATGGGTATTTGAGGGGTCCGGCCCCTGCAAAGTTGATGGACATTCAAATGGGATGTGTGTGCTTGTGATCGATTGTGGGGGCGGGACTTACTTGTCCCTCCCCCCAATATTTTATTGAAGTTGGCACTCCAGATTCATGACCAAGGGGCAGTGAAGGAAGTGCTCAGAGGCTTTTGTGGGCATTAGTGGCACGACTGTGCTCAGGGGCGCCACGTTGGAACTCCTGAAATGGGCATTGGCCTTCATTTCCCGATGTTCCTGTATAATGCTGGGCATTTCCCATAAGTGCAGGAGCTGCCCTGCCTCCCACCCTCCCTTGCAGATGCCCCTCACGGGAGCTCACACCAGATGGGGCCTCAAATCAACAAGCCACAGTCCAGTGGCATAGGCAGAAACACCAGCACTGCAACCCTACGCAGTTTTGCACAATGGGGATTGCAAGCCTGTGCGTAATTACTATGCAACAATCGCAGTGCCTTGCCAGTTCCTCGGAATGCGATCAAGCGAGTGGGTCAAGAGAGGGAAAGCCACCTTTAAATAATTGTTCTTGTTGCTTTAAAGACCTTGAAACGTGCCCGTGGGCTCCAGGTTGGCGGTGTTCAGCAGCAGCGGGTGACCTTGAGGGAGTTGTGCAAGGAAACCGGCCCTGGAGATGTTTGGTTTGGTAAGGTATACTGTCAGGCTCGCATTGCTGCTCATTCTATAAATTGTGTTTCCTGTCGAGGGGGGAAATGTCAAGAGTTTTACAGCTGCAGGTTCTGAACCGTACAAACCACGAGATTTACACTGAGAGCTGTAGATTCAGGATTGCTCGCTGGAATATGCCTGGATGCTGTACATCTGGCAGCCCGATCCTGTACACATTTACTCGGAAGTAAGTGCCACCGAGTCCAGGAGGACTTGCTCCCACATAAATACGCTGCAGTAGTCTGAACACTCAACAGTCAGAAGTTGTGATAGCTCTGCTCAGTGTAATGGGGCAAACTTTTGAGTGACCTTGCATATGATGGCGCTGTCAGAGTCCCACTGATTTCTGTGGGAGGTCCTTCCAGGCATCAGAATTCTGGAGATGTGACTTAAGAAACACATCCCGTCTGAGTGCTGCCGATGTGAGTTACCACACTAGTAGAAAATCAGAATGGGATGTAATTAAGGACACCCTGCTTAGAAGCTGTTATCATAACCACTTCCCATTTTGAAACGCAGGCTATGCAGGCGGCGGTTTCGAAAGTTTTACGGTCCGACCTCATAGCAATCTGCACTTGGTGTGGCGAGGCGCCAGGGACAGGGCTGCAGCAGCCGAGTCTATGCGCGAGGAAAATCCCACAGGGTTCAAGTGGACTTACTCCTAAGTAACCGTGCATAATACTTCAGCCTCCCATTTTACAAATGGGGACAGTGCCAGTGAGATAAACGCCCCTTGTCCTGGCAAGTAGAACTGAAACTGGAACCCATTCAGACTGAGTCCAGTCCTGGGGCACACACATTCTCACAGTGGACTTTGATGGGGGAAACTTAGGTTCAAGTCTCTGATCTATTTGGGTGGACAATCTGTCCCTTCCCATTTCTCTCCCAGTCAGAGCAGATGGTTGCCCAGATACCTCGCTGTTCTCCCTACAATATGCAAAAGTCTAAATTTCAAAGTGTTGTGTGGGGATAAAATCGGGGAGTGTATGGCTCCTTGGAGGGAAAGTGGAACATATATATAATAATAAATAAATAAAATGTAGATTGGATCGCAGCCTTAGACAACACATTAGCAGCCAGTACACAACACCCCAAGCTACTCAAAGTAGGTTGGAATACATGGATTAGTTATAGTTAGCCAAAGCATTTCCATCAATCAATGGAATTAATTAGCCACGCATTTCCTCTTATGCCGGATCCTGTTCACGCTTCCGTTATTTCTGATTTTGGTTTTCCTAGATTGGGAGCAAGTCAGGGCACCCTGTTCGTTGCAATTTAATAAAACAGGGGATGTCAACTCGCTGAAATGTTGCCCCCTCGCCCATATGCCTCCGTTCAGCCAGTAGAGTCTGCTGAGTAGACGGTTAAGACGACGTGATGGGAATTTTTAAGCCCCAACCCCCAGTTACGTTAAAACATTCCCATCCCAAACGTTTTTCACCCGATCCTCTTAGGTGGACTGCAGCCCGTTATTCCAATAGGCGCCTAAATCTCCGTAGGATCTGCCAAGGCACGTCTCATTCTGCATTGGATCGGACTGATCATGTTGGATTTGATTTAATTTCTCTTCCCAAACGTGGCTCCCCTCAGCAAAAAATAAATAAAATAAAATCTCGAGGCGGTGGAGGAGAATCCCTGTCGGAATAATCAGGGAAGGATTAACGTGCCAGAGCAATAAACGGGCTGAAATGCAAACATTTCCACTTAGCTGAGTTATGACTCGGGCAATAAATCACCTTGTAATGTACGCATTTAAATACGCCTCCGGTTTGCTGCCCGATCATATCCATGTTTACTCAGAAACAGCTCCCCATTGCGTTCCTAGGTAACTGCCTTTAGGATTGCATCCTGGCTGCTTACGCGCTGTCCCTGCGCGGGTTCATTCTCGCAGGGGAGTGATTTCTTTCCCAACTCTACCACCATCACCACCGAATTAATTATACTGCTCAATATATTAACAATGATTTAAGTGTCATTTAGTGCTGAAGCACTTTTTCATCGCAATGAGCACTTTGAAACCCTGAGCTCTTTGCATCCTACACACACACACACACACACACACACACTACACATAAGAGCCTGTTGAATCAGATCAATCGCCCGTCTAGTCCAGCATCTTGCTCTCAGGGTGGCCCGTGGGAAACCCGCAAACAGGACTTGAGTGCTAGCCAAGCAAGTCCTACTGAGTTCAATGGAAGTGTTCCTAGTTAATGAGAACAATTGATAGGATCCGGCTGATCTCTTCATCCGCTGGTGGGACTGGGCTTTTCTGAGTGCCAGGACCAGGAGCTGCACGGTTCAAACCCAACCCACCGGTCTCTGTTCCTCAGTCCCTTTTTGGCCTGAGGTGCCTTGAGCAAGAGCACTTGCCCCGCTCCTCTGCGGCGGGGAGCCAAGAAAAAGAGGTATCAGTAGATGTGATACTCTCATTCGAATCTCCGAAACCCGCAGTCGCCAGACGGGGACGCCGCGCAGCCCAGCCAAAGAGTTTACCCAGAGCTCCGAGGCGCGCACTATTTCGCATCTGTTTTTATGGCCCGATTAGATTTGCAGGAAAGGAAACCTTCTGTTCGACCTCCCCAATCCAGCCCCCTCCTTCCTCCTCTTCTGCACCCCCTCCTCTTTTTCTCTTTCTCTACCTCCAATTATTTCATTATTTTGTACCTGAAATTAATCTTTTTGCCAGGCAGGTCAGCGCGATCAACAGGCTGCTGTTTATTATAATGTTTTCATATTCCTCTCGGCTCCCTCGCCCTCGCCCGGCTCACTGTGGATGTGACCTTTGTTATTTCAGCCCACACTCAGCAGTTCAATGGAAACAAGTTGAGCACGTTCACTCCTGATAAACATTATCCTTAAACCACTGGGGACCCGGGCAGAGTAAACGAGCTTTTCCGACAGGACCACATCAGGAACACACATTGAGAAAAAGGAACCGGGAAGCAGGCAGCGATGGAGGGATGGTGGGATGGATGGGAGAGGCGGAGTTGGAGCTGCTGTGACTGGGGGTCGGGGTGGGGGGTCGGGAAGGTATGGACGGGCAGGTTGGGTGGGAAAAGAATACGCCTCAGGGCGAGAATGGAACGCGCAAAAAGGAATGGAGATGGCCGAAGGACTCGTTTCTAGGACGGCAGAAGGGTGGACGGAATGTGTGGACTAGGCCACGGGAGACCAGGGTTCAAATCCTCATCCGGCCACCTGGGTGAGCTTGGGCCTCTCAGCCTGATCTACCGCACAGGGTTGTTGTGGGGATTAGGTGAAGAGAAACATTGTACGCCGCCTGGAGCTCCTTGGAAGGAAAGGCGGCATACAAATGTAACAAGCAAACAAACCAATAAAGCTAGAACAAAGCCTCATACATTACTGCCAGCAGAAGGCTCTCCGTTCAGGTCGGGTGGCAGGAATTGCCAGGGATCAGAGGGCCAAATGTTCAAACGGCCGTCAGGTCGGAGGGTCGCTGATCGGAGATGGGTCCCGACGCACGTGAGGTGTTTTCACCAGCGCCATCCCATGCGCGTTTCCTCGGAAATAAGTTCATAGAATCATACGGTTGGAAGGGACCTCAAAGGGCATCTGGTCCAACCCCCGACCGATGCAGGACATCCATTACAATGAGTTAAATGTGAGGCTTCCTGCAAAGTAACTGGGCATAGTAGGGGTGCAGTCGCGGGCGAAGCTGTCTACTTCAAGCCTATCGCGCCTATTTAGGAAGATTAACGTAGCGATTTGCTTGAAATAAAGGATTGCAACCTCAACTGGAAAGAAGTCCCATTATAAAATCCACTGAACCGCCTTCCGCGATAAAAGTGTTTAGGAGCGGCTGTTACCGATTAAAACTCCAGTCCCAATAACAAGGACTCGCCTCCCCCTTTAAACTGGAATGCCAGGATTTACTCTGGTCTGATCATGAGCTCGCGGGTCCTTGGAAGGAAGTGTCATGAAAATCCACATAAACGCGACGAGGGCTGGGGGAGATCTTTTGTTCAGCTAGCGAGGCTTCACTGGGGCGTGGGTCAAAGAGTTTCACTCTTGGGTAAATTCAGGGGGAGCACTGCAATATCAGCAGCCTGATCTACACACAGGGAAGTTAAAGGGGAACGATTAGGATTTCGAGGTGCTTCGGCTGCGATCTTAAATGACAGCCGTGACAGGGCACCTCGAAACAAGCAGGGCTTGAAACAACTTGATAGGGTTGAGGTGACTGCCATTGACTAAACATGACAACAGGATTCTAAATCTATTATTATTATTATTATTATTATTATTATTATTATTATTATTATTATTATTATTATCACCATCATCATCACTGGACTTAATTCCACCTCATGGATTTAGGACTATAGGGACAAGGATATGAAAAAAAGAAGAAAATATGTTCCAGCCCCAGCGTTTCAAGGTAACTAGTTTACGGATCGGGGTGTGCATTCGAATTAAGTCCAACATAGTCCTTTTGCTGGCCCAGGTCTGTCGTTAACTGATAATATTCAGTAGGCTGCAACAGCCTATGCAGACTTCAGTGTTACTCAGAATTCTTCGGCGCTGTTTTGGAGAACTGCTTAAATTTCGCCACGAGTCCATTATCCATTTATTTTTTTTTACATTTCAAGTGATATAATTGCCAGTTTCACAAGTCAGCCTGCGTGAGAATGCCCTGTCTACGCTCCACAGAGCTGGCCTCCTTTTTAACCCCAAAGCGGTGGTTGTGGCCCGCTGCTCTCCGATCCACACCTCTTATCACTGGGGAAAAGTCTTGTAGCCAAAGGGTGACCGCGCATCTCGGTGGTGTGGGGCTGCCTTGCGTCACGAGGTCTGCATGTCCTCGCTCGGAAGAAATCTCTTTGTTTAGAAGAGTTTGTAAGCGGCCTCAAACCACGTTCCGGAGAACACACGAAACCCCCATTCATTCTTGAACAGAGCAAAGGTTTCAGTGGATATTCTGAGCTTTTGAAAGCACCCGGCCCGACCCATAACAAGCTCTTTCTTCCACGGACACTGGCCACAAGGCAGCTTCTTTCGCCTCGGGTTTCCACTTGGTACACTCCTGTTTAGGGATTCGACTCAAATTCAAACCCAGACGACCCCGTTTGATGCGGCGCTGGGTTTCCAACAGCCTTTATTCGTTCTTTAAAGAAAAGCCTGACCGCTTTGCTCAACTCCGTTCGGCGATGCCATTTGCAAGCAACGCCGACCAGATTTTCACTGTGCTAGCTGAGTGTTTTCACACGGAGTCGTTAATGGGCCCGATGGTGTTTCTTGGACAAGAAAACCCATCGCCACCCGATCCTAAAACACGAGAAGGTTCATTCCCTAAAGGACGCGTGTTAGTGATTTTTTTTTGGGGGGGGGGGAAGGGGGAGCGTTAAGGAGAAGGTTCCTGCTTAGCAACCGGGCGAAAAAAAATGCCCAGAAAACTCTGCCTTGAGGTTTTTGCGGGTGTTATCTGCGCTGCGCGTCAATATTCTGAACATTAGACCTCTCGATTCAGAAGCACCGCGGTGCCAGCCAAAACACACATCACAGCCTTTCACATCCACGAATGTGTTGCCGAGCCCAGCTCGCCACAAGCACGGCCAGCACTTTTCTTTCACTTCCTCCAAAATTACTTAAATTTTCACGTTGGCGGAGCTACGTTTAAAGACAGGCCAAACGTTTGCAGGAGGGGAACGTTAATGGGCCAGTGACCTTCTCGTTTTAGGACCCTGCAGTTTTTATTTTTTTAAAATAGGTACCTACGGACCTATGGATGCCTAGAGGAAATTGTACCCGCCAGCCAGCAATGCATCATGATCTGCCTGCCTTTGGGCAGTTGTAGCTCTGCTGATTTTTCTTCTTCTCGGAGTGCTGTCATAAGGATACTTAGGGGAAGCGACTCCCATAGAAAGCCACTTACATTAATTTTTCCGGGTTTCAACAAAGAAAAAAAGTGTGTGAACGTGTGTGTAGGCAGCTAGATATTAGCTGGGGTGATTTAAACGCGTAAACGTAAGTGTGATAATTTCGTTCATGGAGCCACGAATTCAAAAGTCATTGTTTTTTCTTCCCATGTGTAGAAAATGGGCTCCGCTGACTCCCCACTTTCTGTTGCCATTTGATCACTGTATTAATACTTTTCCTTAGACAGACGTCCGTAGCTCTTTTTAAATTATTGACACTTTCCTAGAAGGCATAACCAATTTCTTACAAAAGAAGTATACTTTCTTGTGGGGAGGGAGGGAGGGAGGGAAAACGTTCTGATTTTTGAAAACATTACTTTGCCCGCAAATGTAGAAGAGGGAAAATTGCATTATTAGCACCCATTAAAAATCTGCAAGTTCTGGACGGCAAAATGTGGACCCTCTCTAATGAAAACTATACAGTCTTGAGCTGCTTACCCGTCTCATTAATGCATCTGGCACATTCCGGCATTAGTTTCCTTGCTATTGCGCAGCTATCGCGCACCTATTGCGAGCTGCCCCTGCGCCGGGAACCCAGGTGCTGATCCAAGCCCGCCTGCGAAAGCGAACGGAAGGCCCTTCCAGGGCGAGCATGTCTGTCACCCTCCTCTGCCAATGAGAGGGCCCGTTCTCCTTTAGGTCCGCCCTTGGCGGGGGCGTTCCCCTGCTGAGTGATAGCCTGAGCCGCCCCGGCCAGCCCAGCCCAGCCCACGTTGCTGCGAGATTGAAATGCAGAACTTAAGTCTCCTGTCTCAGGAAAGTGACTTCCTCGGGGTTCCTTTCCTTGACACCGTCGCCGGCTCGCGTGGTGGAAATCGGAGGCAGCCGCCGGGGCCTCCTCCTCCTCCTCCTCCAGCGCGCACTGCGCCAGGCCGGCCAAGGCGCACTCGGTCGCCTCGTTTCCTTGGGGGATCTTGAAAAACCAAAAAAAGCAAAAGCAAAAGCAACCCCCACCACACGTCTCTCCCGCTCCGCGGTTGCCCTGACTCGAGCCATGGGTAAGTTGGGCCGGGGAGGGAGAAGGCAGGAGGGTGCGGGGCTGGCGAGGCAGGAGCCAGCAGCAGCGCCTTCTCCACTTCGCTCTTGTTCCTACAAGTTGGAGGGACGCGCGGAGGATCAGCAGCCTCAGCCGCAGCGGGCGATCCTAATCAGGCTGGGCTTGTAATTTGGGGCTCGCCCGGAGGGAGGCAGATAGCTCGGGCGCCTCCTCCCCCGAGGTGCCCTCTTTCCGTGCGTTTCGCCCTTAGCTTTAAGCTACTTGTATTTCTGAGCGAATCTCCCAAGCGCTGCTGACTTAGGAGAGGAGCTCCCGCAGCTCTGGCTAGCTGCTCGCCGCTGCCTCGCCAGCATTTCCCAGAACTTAAATTTTCCAGGCTGAACGAGACCAGATAATTTTAATCATACTCTTAAAAGAAAAGGAAAAAAAAACCCAGAGAGAGGGGAAGAACAGGAAGGGGGGCAGAAATTAGTGGTCGACAACCGCCCTTTCGTTTTGTTTATTCGCATCTGGAACTGCATTCAAGAGCGCAATTCTAGCTGTGTCTACTCAGAAGCAAGCGCTCTTGTAGCTAAAGGGTGAGTGGGTTAAATTGCAGCCCGGGTCCCGTTTCAACAGGACTTGCTTCCAAGTAACGCCTTGGTGCGAACTTTCTCACCCCCTCCCGTCCCGCCTCACTGCAAAACGGTGGTTTCCACATAAGTGACTCCCTCTCAAGCCTGGGTGTTTTAGGATCGCGGCCCGCGCTGCTGCTGCGCCCGTTCCAAAGCTGCAGACGGATGCTTTAGCATGGAGATTCGTGAGATCCCCCCCTCAAAAATAGCATTTTCTCCGGACGGGTGGGCCACCGCGGTCCGAAAAGGGTTTTTTGGCAGCCCGAGCCCAAACCTTGGAAGGAAAGCCCCGCTCACTTCAGGGGGCCTTACTCCCAGGGAAGCATGCCTAGGATTGTGACCATTTCCCGCGGGCCTCGCTTCTTGCCAAGGCCGGTGACCTGGGGGCGAGCCGTACCTCGAGGGAGAAGCGAGGCCTGGCTCTGCGTGGAATCTGCTTCCAGCTCCCTGGCGCGCTCGGCCCGATCCCTGGGAATGCAGCTGCCCCCTTGCAGTCCTCCTCCCAAGTAAACGGGTCCAAGCTAGAAATGGGTTGGGGGGGTCGGGGCTGCGCTTGTTCCCCCGAGCGAGTCCTATGTGCGGTGCGTGTGCTTCTCCCCACAGAGCCAGCCTTCGGGGAGGTGAACCAGCTCGGCGGGGTTTTCGTCAACGGGCGCCCGTTGCCCAACGCTATCCGGCTCCGCATTGTGGAACTAGCCCAGCTGGGCATCCGGCCGTGCGACATCAGCCGGCAGCTGCGCGTCTCGCACGGCTGTGTCAGCAAGATCCTGGCGCGCTACAACGAGACGGGCTCCATCTTACCGGGGGCCATCGGGGGCAGCAAGCCCCGGGTCACCACGCCCACGGTGGTGAAGCATATCCGGACCTACAAACAAAGGGACCCCGGCATCTTCGCCTGGGAGATCCGAGACCGGCTGCTGGCCGACGGCGTGTGCGACAAGTACAACGTGCCCTCGGTCAGCTCCATCAGCCGCATCCTGCGCAACAAGATCGGCAACCTCTCGCAGCAGAGCCACTACGACTCCTACAAGCAGCACCAGGCGGCCCCGCAGCCCGCCCTGCCTTACAACCACATCTACTCGTACCCCAGCCCCATCGCGGCGGCGGCCGGGGCCAAGGTGCCCACCCCGCCCGGGGTGCCCACCATCCACAGCGCCGTCCATATGCCTCGCACGTGGCCCTCCTCCCACTCCGTCACCGACATCTTAGGAATCAGGTCCATCACCGACCAAGGTAAGCGCTCCTGGAGACCTCGGGTGATTAGGGAAGGAAGTGGCAAGCCAAACCGAAGGAGGACCCCCCTGAACTCCTCCCCCAGAGGGCCCAGGGCCTACTTGTGGGGTGGGTTCATCTCTTTACAAGTTAGATCTCCTCGGTACCAAATCCTGCAAGTGTTACCTTGGCGAAGGTGTAAACTGAAATAGAAATCCTTCATGACTTTGCCCAAGATAAAAGCTACAGATAACCCCCCCCCTGCGGATGACATCCCCTGAACTTCTAGCTAGCATATCTACTTTGAAATAATCTTCATCTTACTTGGTGGGAATTTCAGCTTCCCAGATGACATTTAGCTGATTCTTTGGGTACATCCTCTAAATGGCCCATTTCAATTTAAGCAGAAATAATATTTTTATTATTTGTATCCAGCCTATCTGACTGGGATGTATATATTTGCAAAGTACCTCAAACTAATTTGAGCTAACAAAAATCAAATGCATTAAAACAAATATGTTGTTTTATTTTAAATTACCTAGTTCCAAATTGAAATAGAACCCAGTTTGCTTAAATCTATGGCCCAATAAGTGGCACATTTGCTTTGGAGTAACTTCCATTAAGCTTAGTTTAACTTGCTTATGAGTAAACATGCACAAGATTGGCCTATTCAGATTAGGCTGCATTCCTACATATACTTACTTGGGATTAAGTGCCATTGAGCATAGTAGGATTTATTTCTCAATAAACAATCCTGCATCTCGTTTTTTAGACTGGGCTGCAGCTATGTGTTTGTGATATGGCACTCAAGCCTATCTGCATATTTGAAGATATGTTTGCTAATGTTATATGGCACTGTATTGGAAAGCCTAGTTTGTGTAACTCCTGCCTTACAAGTATACCTCTTAACAAATATAACATAATACAACCTATTTTCAGATGGCTAGCCATATTAATCTGCCCCAGCAAAAGCAACCGTCTTGTGACATCTTTTAAATATTTAATATGGCCTAAGTTTATACCATAATAAATTTGTTAGCTTTTAAGGTGTCACAATCCTCTTTGCTGTTATTATATACCTGGTAGTAATAGTTATATAAACATATGAGGGTGTTAAAACGATAAAGAATCCTGTGGCGTTCAAAAACAATTTTATTGTGCCATTATGTTTCTGTAGACCATAGCTGACTTCCTCAAATGCTTAAATGTCACCTTCAGTTTGGCAGCAAGGTAGCAAATGGTGTGTGAGATTATACATATTTTAATATATCCTAAAAATCTAAATGTCTATGATATAGATGAATAATGCACAAGCAAAGCAATAGGCAAGCATGCAAAAAAAGAGAGAAGCCTATCAGGTATATTTGCTTTTTTCCCCCTGCCAGGCCTTCTTTGTGCCTGTTTGCTTTCATGTCAGGGATTCTACAGGAAAGGCATCTCCTTGAAATTGCAGGCAAATCCACCACCAGTTTTCGCAATCAGACCAAATTTGCTCAGACAGGAAGTTCAAATGTCACCTAATTGCTTTCGTTCTTCTGCTTCACTTTGTTTTCCTCCAAAGCGGTGGTCCAGAAAACTGAAACTACCGATGTTTAACTAGCATTTAGCCCCTTCCAAAGAACTGCTGCTCGGCTCGCTTTTCCTTACTTTGCTCCAGAAATCGAAACCTTGCCGTTGCAAAAAGGCAAGAGCGATTGAACCGAACAGTGAAACGCTCAAACTAAACGCACGGCATCAGATACTTGCCCACCATCTCAAAATGTGATGCTACACAAACAGTCTCGCTAGGGAGGTCTCATAGGTTTTAATGGGGCCAAGTCCCCCCCAAAAAAGTGTCTGTAAATCTAGTCAATTCCTCCTAATAGTCTAACTCCCCCCCCCATCAATTCTACCTATTTTTTTATCACGAAACACTATTATTTAGATTATGGCTGCTGTATGATTTGGCAATTTAAAAAAAAAAAACCCATGTTAATAAAATATTCAGGGGGTTGTTTTTTTTAAAAAAATTCACGCTGCTTTGCATGCTGAGGGCAGAATAATAATAATAATAATAATAATAATAATAATAATAGCTAAACATTAGGTTCTAACTTTTCCTAGCTCACTTTTAAGATTCCAGTTGGAATTTCTGCAGGAAAATAAATGCTGCCAGTCCTTAAAAATTACAATGCATTTTCCAGGGAGGGGGGGAAGATTTGCAAATGCTAATTGTGCCCCTTGTGGGTGGGTGTTGGGGAAAGAGAAGGAGCTGCACGAGAGCTATACGCGACTTGGCGTGTATTTCCTCCTTTTCTTAGAGCCATAGTGTCCAAGGCCTCCTACCTAGGGAGCCGGGCAATCGGGTGGGATCTGAATGACAAGGAGGCTTTTCCATCCCGTCTCCTGGCCTCCTCCGCTCCCTCCCCTTCCCCTTCCCCGCTCCGGTTTGCGGAGCTGCATCTGAGGGCGCTTTGCCCTTGATTTATAGGATAAGCTGACCTTGCTGACACGGAAAGGAAGCCCCTATTCATGGGAAAGTGAGAGATCAGCAGAACAGGGAGCTCGCAGAGACAGCTCGCTTTCTTAAGACAACTTTCGACGCGCGCCAGCGCGAGGAAGGGAAGAGACCAGCGGCTAGGGGGCTCACCTCTTTCGTCCCGGAGAGGAGGACCCCCCCCTGCGTCCTTGTTGCGAGGGCCTCCTCTATGTCCCTGCCGAGCACCCGTAGCATTTCCTTCGCCCTTTAGGGCATCCACCGAGTTTCCAACAGCCTGTTGATGGCAGGAGTTCATAAAATAAAAACCCCAAGTGTTTGCGCTGAAATGGTTCTGTTTGCACCCTAAATGCCCTGGCTTAACCGGCTTGTGGATCCCATTGAAGGCTCGCTGCGTTTGTCAGCTTTGAATTAAGATTCCGTTGAAATCTATGGGACTTGCCCCCAATCAGTCCTATCTTAGGATTGAAGTGTTCTCGCCCCTAAATACTTACGGGTTTTTGCTTGGAAGGAAGTCAGCTGGCCCCATGGATTTCAAAGGCACTTGCTTCATGGCAAAAGAGACGGGGATCATAGTCACATCCGGAAGTAGGCTATAATATTGATGCAGGCTTAGGATAGAGACACGCAAACATTCCGTTTTCTGCTGGCTGTTGCAATCACGCAGCTTTCAAACAGTGCAATCCTGTACCGGTCGACTCTGAAGTAAGTCCTATGGAGCTCAGTGGGGTTTGCCTCCTCCATCCGTATAGGTTGCAAGCTAAATATTTCAAACAAATAATAAAAAAACCTTCCGTATTAATTTGCGAGTTAGTTTTCATTACGCATCTCCTGCCGTAAAATGTGACACTATTCCATCAAATCGACCTTGAAAATAATTATGTCAAAGATACTTATCACTACGCAGGGGCTGTCAGCAAGAGAGGATGATGAGTGACTTTCAACAACTGCGGAGTTTTTCTTAATCCAGTTAGGCCCAAATAATTTCCTTCCTTTGTGTTAGGATGGAATAACTGGGCGCTGGAGTTTGGGGGGTGGGGTTCGTTGAAAACAGTGTGGAAGGTGGAATGGAATGTCAGATCTGCCCGTCCACATGTACCTTAAACACGTCTACTTGGAAGTAAACACTTGTTAATTCAAGGGCGCTTAATGCGCAGAACAAGATTGGAATCCAATTATTTTGAACGCTCCAAATGCATTTCCGTTCCTTATTTGAACGTTGTAAATTCAACCCAGTCTCGAACTCAATGATATTTACCTCTTAATAGACAGGTATGGGATGTCACTGTAAGGCTTCAATCCACCCATGGAGCCAGTAAATACAATTGGGGTACTCTGGAGGAAGTGGAGTCAGGCGTGAAACCAGAATCACGATAATATGTGCTAAAATGACGCCATACTGCCCTGTAATACTCCCCTCCCCAATTCTCTGACATTAAATATATTGCCTATTATCGATTACCGTTTATTCATGGAAGTGAGTGACTGGAATGAATGGCCACTTCTGGTTCGCCCTGTCATAAGTGGTGGCCTTTAAGACTGCGGAAATCCAAAACTAGGTAGCTTTTTTCTTTTTCTCTTTTTTATGTTTATCAGGCTGTTGGAAACTCAGTGGCTAGAAACGCGTTTAGGATGGGACTTAAAAGGCAAACAAAATTGTACGGGTGCTGGACAGGGACATAACAAGGCGACCCAAATCACAAGTCACAAGGCAAAGTGTTAGGAGGAAAGACCTTCCCCATCAGGTTAAGCGGAAATTTAACACAATTCATTAATTCTGCAGGTGTTCGTGGTGATTTGTCCTTTTGCGATTAATTAAATGAGAATTAGTTTGTGTGTGAAGTATGAAGTTAAGCTTAGCTTCCCGGTGGACAAAGCTACTGGTCGTTTGCATGGCTTTCTCCTTTGATAGACCCTATACAGGCTGAAAAAGTTTGGAGGAGACTTTGATTCGTGTGTTTGTATCTATGTATCTAGCGCATCTAATATTTGCACAACTATAGTCAAACACAGACTGTAGTCAAACTACAGTCAAATTTCCTTCCAGAAGTATTAACGTAGATTTATTTTTATTTTTAAAAAAGAAGCAGCCACAGTAAATATCCTTTTACGAGCTAAAATTACCCCACCCCTTTAAACTTAATATACCCCTATGCTCAGCTGAATATCTGTGTTACTTTGATTTCACTGGAACTTGTTTGTGGTTCAGAATATTATTAGGATCGCAGCTTCTCTGTATCAGGGACATTAACTGCGATCTTCAGGAAAGGAAGGCAGACAGGTTTTTCAGTGTTGGTTTGTGGGAGCTCAGAGCTCTCTCCTTTCTAACATGGTAAAGCTGAAATCGTAAACACGTTTGCTGGCGAGTAAGCGCACTTGACCACAGAGGGGCTTACTTCCGAGGAAACACATTCCTCGGCAGTGAGTCCTACTGGGAGACATCTGCATCCTGCTCCTTTATACGTTTATTCAGAAATAAGTACTTATAAATAGCTGTTTATCGGACCGTAGGATTGGGGTTTCAGTTACTTGAACTTTAAAAGAAAGAGCAAAAGTTTCCAGCTTGCAGGCTGTGGAAACGCACCCACAGGCAGGGGGGAGATGGGTTGGCTTCAGCCTGTTTTATTTACTTCCTTACAGCGCAGTTCCATGCGTGTCTCCTTAGAAGTAAGCGCCATTGAATCCAATGGGACTTACTCTCAGGCGAGCGTGTCCAGGTCTTCAGCCACTTCCTCGTGGTTGTACTTTACGCGTGCAAAACCAGGATCTCTTCACAGCGAAGGCAATAAATAGCCTCCGTTAAGTGATCCCGAGTTTGCGCTGTTGCTTAACAATTTCAGAAGCCTCTTCCTCGCCAGGTCAGCTGGCGGTCCAGCGTCTCTTGGAATCATTCAAGGAGCCAGGAGGCGGGACGTTGGGTTTGCACCAAGGGACTCCTCTCGGCCTGCCGCCCCCGCACCCCGAATATACTTTAACTGCGGGGGAGGGAGAGAAGGAACGAGACCCTCGGAAAATAAGAAGACTCTGGGACGGGCGGGCTGTGCGCGGCGCATTATGAGCCTGCGTTAAAACCACAGCTTGAAATAACGTTCGCTGCTTGTTGATGGGCAAAGCCTGACAGATAGCGACTGAGATGTCACCAGAAGCTTGCGATGCAAAGAGAGGTTCGACGTTTTCCCAAGTCGGGGCCTCCTGTTGCTTTCATTTTCATCCCTCCCCCCCCCATTTATTTCTTTGGTTCATGTTGGATGGTGGTGAGAGAAGCGATCTAGCGCCTGGCTCGGCTGATTTATAGATTTACTATAGGCTGAATCCCTTGATTTAAACAGGAGGCCTCCGTTGGAGCAGATTTGCTCTTGGGATGTGGGTCCGGTCGGTTGCGATGGCACCGCAGTCATCAAAACCACGCTAGATCCAGCGCCTGGGAAGTACCGCTGTGGAAACCATATAAATCCAGCGAAGTTTGTCGCCTCGGCAAACTTACTCCCGAGTAAGCCTCGCTGGACTCGGTTGGGACTTGCTTCCGAGTCAACGTGCGTGGGATCCTGGCTGCAGGGCTGCTGCAACCCTAAACCCATTTAGTTGGGAATGAAACGTCATGGGATTTACTTCAAAGTAAACATTTTTAGGCTCGGGCTGCCCACGGGGCTTGAAGAGCCGCTGTAATCGAGACGGCTGGTTTCCGACTACCCGAAACCTTAAATCCTAGGCGTATTAAATAGAAACAAATACCACTGATTTGAACGATTTCAAGCAAATTTGATTAGTTTCACGACTTTTCCTCCCAAGGAGGGCGGGGGGAAACGGTTTCAAGCTGGGGGAAATGAAGATCTGGGAACAAATGGCACGGAAACCCCCAGCCAGCCTCCATTAGGAAGGAGGTTTCCAAGCCCCGTTGATTCCAAAAAAGAGGTTTAGCACCCAAGGAAGGGCGTCCATGAGGAACAGGGAGCCAGAATTGCCGCCCCTCGATGCACCAACTTAGCAACAAGTTCCATTAGGGGTCACCTGCATCTTCCTGCCTTGCAGGGGGCTGGACTAGATGACTCAAGGGGTCCCTTCCAGCTCTACAGTTCTATGATTCCATGGAGAGGCGATCGGGACTTGCTTCCTTGCCCCGGGAGACCTTGGCTAACGAGGTGCAAGTAGATGAGGGTTTTCACAGGGAGGGAGTGGAGAAGGAGCCGGGCCCTGAGTCTCTGGTGGAGATGCAAACTCCAGCCGGCCATGGGCGTAGTCAGGATTTATTGGGGGGGGGGGAGAGAGGACACCCACCTGTCATCATCCTCTGACTGGCTCTGTCTAGCAGATTCGGAATGAAATGTCTCAGCCACAGTTGTTTTCAATTTCTTTTGACCCCAAGCGCTAATAATAATATATGTGTTAAAATCTTCCTACAATTTCTTGGTTGTGGGGTGGGGGACAGCTGCTGCCCCCGTCCCTCCTTGGCTTTGCCCCTCGCACCCGGCCCTCCCTTGCGCACGAGTCTCTTTTTCCGGGAGCCCCGATCCGAGGCCGGCGCCCCTGGCTGACGCTCCTTTGCCCTGTCTTTGCCCGCAGTAAGCGACAGCTCGCCCTATCACAGCCCCAAGGTGGAAGAATGGAGCAGCCTGAGCAGAAGCGGCTTCGCGGCCACAGCGCAGCACGTCGCGGTGAACGGGCTGGACAAGAGCTCCATGGAGCCCGAGGCCAAGTACAGCCAGGTAAAAAGCCAGCGCCGGTTGCCTGGAAGAAGGGCTGGGGGGGGGGGAATTGGAGGGAGGGGTAGGAATCGCAGGCTGAGCTCTCAATGCCCTTCCCTGGTGGTGAGGTAGGTAGTTGGAGCGCAGGCCTAGCCATGCCTACTTCCAAGTAAGGCCTCCTGAATCCAGTGGGGCTTATTCCGAGGTAAGTGTGACTAGGGTTTATTGGCTTTCTTTTCCTCCCTGCGCCATATTCCAGTTGAGTTCCAATATACTTACTCAGCAGAATCATTTTTTAAGTTCCAATAAAGAGAGAAACGTTTTCAAACCGGAACACGCAGCGATCTGGATTACGGTTCTGCATGAAAGCCAAAACAAGCCGCCTTCTAGCATGGACGTAGACAGGATTTTTTTGGGGGGGGGCAGGCCTTTTGTTAGAGGGGCAGAACCTGTTAACTATGCATTTATTTTTATTGATTTGGGGAGTCAGCTTTCCCTCTTTGCCCCCCACTGGCTTCGCCCATGCTTTCTAGTAAAGCCAGGATCCAATGAATTGCTTTAAGTCAATCTTCCAACACACACCTATTTTGGGGTGGGGTGTGTGTGTGTGTGTGTGTGAGAGAGAGAGAGAGAGAGAGAGAGAGAGAGAGAGAGAGAGACACCCTCCTCTCCACACACACCCTTTTGGGAGCGATATTGGGGTATCACAAATAGTATGTAGCAGCAGAAATTCAGGATGGTCATGCCCGAATCCTGTGCACGCTTCCTTTGGCTTCAGCAAACCCAGGACTCACAGGAGAGAGTTTGGCTGGAAATATATTCTGGAAGCAGCCTCAGCTCCCATACTGAGAGTTCGATCCGGCTCAGTTACTTGAACTTCATTCCCATTGAAATCAATGAAGCTTAAGTGAAGTAATGACTAACTTCCCCACTGATTTCATTGGGCAAACTAGGAGTTAGGCCCAATGAACTCAATAGGACTTCTAAGTAGACATACACAAGATCATAGGATTGCACTGTTTGTCCTGTTCCAATCCAGAGTAAACCTGATTATATGTGTTATATGTGTTGGAAACAACCCAGAATGGCTGGGAAAACCCAGCCAGATGGGCCGGGTATACATAATAAATTATTATTATTATTATCATTATTATTATTATTATTATTATTTGTCACTTGTTGGAGAGGGGCTGGAGAGGAGGCTTGCTTTATTCTGAAGTGCTTCCGAGGTTGTGCCATTCCAGCGTGGGAGTACTGAGCTAGGCTTTCAATTAATGATCTGCCAGACCAAGAGTCCCTTGCTTTAATTTTTAGGTTTTACTTGGTTTGTAATAAGTTGCCTGCTTTCTTGGAACTGAAGGGGGGGAGAGCTCTTGTCTTCTCTTAGCAAACTATTCCTTTCCTGCACTGGTCCATTATCAGCAAACTGAATACAGTGCTGTGCTACTGTCTCCGGGCACCTTTCAGTGAAGCATCTTGAAGTCGTGTTAGTTTTGAACAGGAAAGGCATACAGCTCTATCCCACACATTCACTCAGAAGTCCCACTGTGTCCAATGAGGTTTATTCCTAGATAAGTGGAGACTTATTGGGGACCAAGCCCCATTGAACTTGGTAATACCTATTTCTGAGTCAACTTCCTTAATCCTGTTAAGTACCTACTTCATTTTCTTAGTGGAATTAACAGGATTTAAATGCCACCTTTGAATGGGGACTAGTGGAGATGACCACATAAAAGCTACATGCATTGGTCATGTGACTAGGCCCCAGAGCACCCTTAAGACCATGGCATAACCCTGGATATTAGCTTTGCAATGTATTTCTATCCCACCATATGACCGAATGGACCTCTTTAGAATTGTGGTGTGATCGGGCTGTGACATCTGTCACCCCATTGATTGCCAGGGTTGATTTGGCTGATTTGGCTGGCTAGGCGGGTGTCTGCTTCCGCCTGTACAGCTTCATGTGCGTCCCTCCTGAAGCTGTGCATTCGAGAGGACGACCATCCCAGGTAGAAGGTGTGTACCATTATTTGGTCAAGGATACATGATAGCTGCACTCCCCTGCTAGAACCTCCAAACAAGCTTTGTAATGTACTTACTGTATATCCCACCATGTGGGCCAATGGACCTCCTTAGAATTGTGGTGCAAGATATATCGTGACATGGGTGGCGCTGTGGGTTAAACCACAGAGCCTAGGACTTGCCGATCAGAAGGTTGGCGGTTCGAATCCCTGCGACGGGGTGAGCTCCCGTTGCTCGGTCCCTGCTCCTGCCAACCTAGCAGTTCAAAAGCACGTCAAAGTGCAAGTAGATAAATAGGTATTGCTGCAGTGGGAAGGTAAACGGCGTTTCCGTGCGCTGCTCTGGTTCGCCAGAAGCGGGTTAGTCATGCTGGCCACATGACCATGCTGTACGCCGGCTCCCTCGGCCAATAAAGCGAGATGAGTGCCACAACCCCAGAGTTGGTCAAGACTGGATCTAATGGTCAGGGGTCCCTTTACCTTTTATATATTGTGAACCTTTATTCATTCTTTCTCCAAGTCTTTTATTTCTTCAACCTCAGATCAGTTGGTTGCTCCCAGTGCAGTGACCCATGTGTAGATGCTGCTCCAGGTGTGCTATTTCCATGCATATTTATCATTTTTCACCCAGAACGATGTTCTGCCTGTGGATGCTTCTTTTTGCTCATTGATTACCCCAACTTGTGGGCACATCCACTTGAACACAAATAACACCCTTTCCCAATATATTTTTATGTACTGTAAATGCACCAGATTTTGAGGAATCAGTTCAACTGATTGATAATTGATTTGTTTAAGAAAGTAAGAACAGCTCGTCTGGATCAGATCAAAGGCCCATCTAAGCCCAGTAACTTATTTTCACAGTGGACAACCAGATCCTTATGATTATTCAGAGGCATGCAGTCTCTGACAGTGACGTATTCTACCATCATGACTAGTTACCATTGATAGCCCTTTTCTCCATGAATTTGTATGGTCCCCCTTTTAAAGCTACCCAAGCTTGGAAGCCACATATTGTGGTAGCAAATACTATGTGCTGTATGAAGAAGTACCTCTTTTAGTATGCCCTGAATCTCAACAATCAGCTTTATTGGATGGCTCTCATTCATTCATTCATAATTTTATTTGTATGACTCCCCCACAAAAATCATACCCAAAGCAGCTTAAAAAACAGGAATGAATTTCAAAATCAAATAGTGCAAAAGCAATTTCATAATAGCATAATACCTGCATAACAGCAATACAATAACATATAAAAACATAATAAAAAAAATCCTTCCAGTAGCACCTTAGAGACCAATTAAGTTTGCTATGGGTATGAGCTTTCATGTGCATGAACACTTCTTCAGATACCAGTGCACACAAAAGCTCATACCAATAACAAACTTAGTTGGTCTCTAAGGTGCTACTGGAAGGAATTTTATTTTGTTTTGACTACGGCAGATCAACACAGCTACCTACCTGTATATAAGGTAAAGGGACCCCTGACCATTCGGTCCAGTCGTGACTGACTCTGGGGTTGCGGCACTCATTTCGCTTTATTGGCCGAGGGAGCCGGCATACAGCTTCCGGGTCATGTGGTCAGCATGACTAAGCCGCTTCTGGCGAACCAGAGCAGCGCACAGAAACACCGTTTACCTTCCTGCCGGAGCGGTACCTATTTATCTACTTGCACTTTGACGTGCTTTTGAACTGCTAGGTTGGCAGGAGCAGGGACCGAGCAACAGGAGCTCACCCCATCGTGGGGATTCAAACCGTTGACCTTCTGATCGGCAAGTCCTAGGCTCTGTGGTTTAACCCACAGCACCACCCGTGTCCCTACCTACCTGTATATAAAAGCATGCAAAAAAAACCCCATACCATAAATACAATGAGATTACATCAACATCTAATACCCACTAGCAAAAATAACCAGGGAGCTTGACTGTGTCACCTTGATCCTAGAAACTCACCTCCCATCATGTCGCTTACAGTCCCTCTCCTGCAGCAACTTACAAGGCTTCCAAAGGCAAGGTGTGGGGTAGCTGGAAACACCTCTCTCATGATGTTGTGACTCTGGGTTCTGACACTATGAGAGGGGGATAAAACCTTCTCTCTTATTTTCCACACCATGCCTAATTATATACATCTCTTATTAACCATGCTTACATCTTTTATGGTATCTTTCCTATTGTCCTTGATGCTTTGTTTCCTAATCTGCAACGTACTATACATTCAAAGTTGGCTTCTATTATTGCAGTTTTGAATAACCCCTGCCTGCATTCTTGGGAGATTTGACGATCTTGACTTTCCATTTCAACTTTCAAGGAGTTTCCTCTCTTTAAGTAAAATGTGCCCATGTCAGACTTCCTTGACAGTTGTCCACATATGTAAATGCTGAATTTGAGATTACTATGGCCACTGTTTGCAGTCCGTTTGACAACACTCCCATCTCCCACCAGGTCCTGGGCACCACTTAAGTTTAAATCCAGGATTGCCTCACCTTTTTTGGGTTCTATGACCACCTGTTCTGCAGCATAGTCATTTAGTGTACCTTGACATTTTAGTTCTTAGTGGAAACCATAATATGCACGTATCCATCCTGCCCATTACTATAACACTTCCTCCTTTAGAGGCCTTCTTGGTAGCATTCTCCATCTTGAGATCACCCTGGGCATTTGGGTACATTCCAAGTACATCACTACTTTGGGACCTGTCTTGCCACCCACAGCGATGCTGTGAAGGTGTCTTTCCCTTTTGGGATTTTCAGCCTGTTCCCCCTTTGACACACAGAAGGACACCAACCTTTGATGCCCTAACCTGTCCTTCCTATAGAGTTTGTATTCGGAACCAGTGAGAATGCTTCACTGGTGTTCTCCATTCCACTGGGTTGTTATTATTCCTATTATATATATGCAGTCCTTTAATACTCAACACCCCAGCATACCCATCTCTGTTCAGAGGCTTTTAGAATCAGCATAGAAGCCAGGTGTGGGGAACCTCAGGCCCAGGGCCAGATATAGCTCTCCAAGTCTTTCTGCCCCACCTTCAGCACTCTCCCTAGGCTACACCCACTCCCCAGCCACACCCCTCATTGCCCTTGCTTTGCTGTCTTCTTGAGTAGTTTTGTTTGGCTGGAGTGCATGCATGAGTGTAGAAACTAACTTACTGCACAAAGGTAACAGTTTGTTGCTGCATCCACTGTTTTTCTCTCACCCCACTGGCCACTGGCACATGGCCCTCAGAAATCACCCTCATGCCAAAGGAGCTGGTCACACCCTGGCACACACATTTGCGCATGGTATCTCTATCCTCAGCTTCTGTTAGTGTGATGGCAATTGCTTGGAAAGGCTTGTTTTCTGTACTGCAAAGGATTTGGGTTACCAAACTGTTTGTAGACAACCCAAGCCATGGGATTGTTTGATAAGCTAGCTGGACTGAGGTCCTGTTGAAATAAATGGGACAGGTTAGTAATGGTCAGTTTAAGTCCCATTGGTTTCATTGAGAACTAAATGCCGCTCAGCGGCCTGGATCCAACCCAGCATTTCTAAAGAAGTTGTGAAAGAGGATTCCCCTGCCCAGGTCTTACACAATTTCTAACACCAGCAGAGTTGTTACAGCACAGGACAGATTTCATTTTGAATTTTTGTTCCTTTGGTGTTTACATAGGCATATGTGATTTCTGGTTGCTCAAAGTTTATGTTGGACTGCAGAGGTGTGTAAACTTCAGTTCCTTGTCCAGGTCATGCTCACGCAACTCTTGGGTTGAATAAGGAACTGGGAACCAACTGCAGCCTTGTTGTGTTCCTTTGAGTAAAATCCACATACAGGTGACCAGGTGCACTTTCATTTGCCTTTGTCTCCCCTGGGATGTAACTGCTTCCCGTTCTGTGGATTTAGTGATGTAGCACCAAACTATAAGCACAGTGAGCACAGCAAGTACCGTAAGCCGCTGTAGTGTAGTGGTTAGAGTGTCAGACTATGACTGGGGAGACCAAAAGCTCATTGGGTCAGTTACTTACTCTCATTTTCTCAGGGTTGTTGTGAGGTAAAAAAAAATGGGGAGGAGAACTATGTAAGCCTCCTTGAGGTCCTTGGAAGAAAGGTGGGGTACAGGGGTACAAATATAGTTGTTGTTTAATGAGTAAAGATGGAGTTTCTTAAAGATTTTTTTTTCCTCCCCTCCTTTCTTTGGCAGTAGAAAAACCTGCTGGTGCAAAATGTGTGTGATCCTGGAAATAATCCCTGTCTTGCTACTGCAAGGGATCTGCGCATATCAGAACCCTGTACTCTGTAATATAGGGTCAGGTTGTGGACTAATAGGTGCTGGTGTGGAATGTAGTGAAAACAGGCCTAGATTCAACTCAGGAAACCAGCACAAAGACTCTAGCAAGTGGAACAGGGCTTCCTCCTGAGTGGCCCCTTCTTGCTTCCCCAAATCTGCTTTAGGTGTGATGAAAACAGCCCCTAGAATAGCACAGAGGGGAATAGAGGGATATTGCTCCATCTAGCAAACAGAAATGCTTGTGCTGATGGAACGACCAGAAGAGCATGGTGTTGAATTCCTCCTATAAATTATGCGTCAAGACAACCTTAATTCCATCCCTTGGTGTCTGCTGTCTCTGGCCCACTCCTTATAATATTAGGGGGGCAGGGACTATCTATAGTGCTGTGGTAAGAATGACTGGAATTGAGGGGGCAAGAGTAGTGGGTTTTCTGCATTAGAAGGGCATTGAATTGGATAGCCTTTGAGGTCCCTTCCAACATTCCATAAATTTGAAGCACATCTCTATCTCTGCCACCCCAGAAAAATAATAGGAATTGTATTTTGCTCCTCATAGAGCTTTATTTCCCACCACCTTCAGCAGACTGTCGTTCCCAGGCTTCTGGGGAATTGCTTTAACTGCATGGTGTATATGCAGTGTATGATACTATTTTTTTAAAAAAATATTTTTATTGATTTTTTACAAATAATTTACAAAAATCATATAACATACTTTATTATCTTAAACAATGTTTTGGACTTCCATCAACTGAAGATTTTTCAGTCTTTATCACTTAATCTGCATTTCATTATTTTCAGTATTACATTTAATACTCCTTCACTAATAATTCTTATCATAGTTTTCTCTGCAATATTTCGCATAATCCTCCTTACAAAACTTCTTGCAATCCTACTAGTGTAATCGCAGTGTATGATTCTAAGCACGTAGAACACTTACCTAATGATGTAGTAGAATTGCTGGGGAATAGATGGGGAACCTTTGGCTCTCCAGATGCTGTTGGACTTCAACTCCCATCAGTCCCCGCTGCCTGGCCAATGGTCAGGCGTAATGGGAATGCCGCAGGTGGCTGAATATAGGTCTCCCCTTTCTCTCCTTCCCCCGGTTTCATTAATCTCTTTCAGGAAAGAGTTAATAGTGATGTTAACTGTTTAGATGCATGAGGGATTGTGTTCATATCAACAATAAAAGAATAGTGAAACAACAAGATTTCAAGGCACCTTAGTGGCTAACAAATGTAATCTCTCATGGGCCGGAGTCCTCTTCGTCAGATGCAAGAGACTATTTGTATCAGGCATTCATAAACAGTTGAATGGTGCTAATTCCTCAAACTTTTGTGTCACTTAGTAAGGCTAGAAGTCCCAAAGAGTTTAAGCAGTAGACTAACCTACTAAAACCAACTTTAGCTGGACATTTGGCAAATGCAAATTCTAGCAAGGTTTAAATTGGTGGGCCTGAGAGTTAGGGGTGTGCTTGTTGGTTTTTTTCATCTAATTTACATCCTGCAGTAGGCAAATGGGGCAAAATAAATGCCAAAGGTATCCTTTTTGTATGTTATTGTGCTTGGTACCTTTTGAAGTTGTCTCATACCTGGTTCAGTATCTAAGAACAAAACAATGCTTCTAGACTAGATCTTAATTTCGTCAATATGTAGATGTAATAAATTGATTAACTTATTAGCCAGCAATCATTCTGATAAAAAAATTTGAATCGGTTGCAGCTTTGGTTGTTACGCTCCATGAAAATAGAAAACAACTTGTCTGTGTTTACATGAGCAAAGAAAAAAAAAGGGGGGGGAGTATGCAGTATTCTTTGCTCACCAGTGATATTTGGTTGCATATCTGGACCTTTTATACATATGTAACTAAGACTGATTGATTATTTATTTATTTAATTAGTTTATATCCTGCCCTTTCAATGAACAGAGCAGATAATGTGATATAGAGAAGTCACAGGCATTCCAACCCCCCCTCCTTCCTATAGTCAAATACGTGTTTTGCCTGTGGGTTAAGGGCTGAATGCCGTTTTCCTAATCTCCACAGTTTCCTGAATGAAACCTGATTACTCAGATTCTGTTCAGGAAGTGGTGGTTTTTGTAATTGCATCCATAGAATATAGGCCAACCTGAAGTTAGTGGGACAGATTCACCACTTGAATACTCTTCACATTTACGCCACTGCCATAGGTCAGTGAAGTTGTCACCAGTGGAAAGCGCGTGCGCGCACACAGACACACACACTCTGCATTTAGTCACTGCATTTTAGTGGGATGATTACAAAGGATTTCTGTCTGAGTTATATATAACATTTCCCTGGCTAGTAGCTTGATGATGAAAGTCTGTGTTTGGTTTTTTGTTATTCTTTAATTCGCAAGTGAATATCTTTGAAAACTCATGCTTCTCGGTATATTTATAAGATGGTTTCTGTCTACAGATACTTTCAGTGTGTGGAACTCGTTCCTCTGTATTTCTCATATTCTGTGGACAGGCTGTGCTTAAGAACCTAAGGAGAGCTCTCCCTGGCTGGATCAAAAGGCTCATATACTCCTGCATTCTGTTCCCAACCAGGAAGATAGATGTTGTTAGGTAAATCCATACCATAGTCTTCCCTTACTTATTGCTCTCATTGACTGGTCTTCAGAAGCAGGTTGCTTCTGAAAATAGGGATGGAATAGTTGACAGCTGGTGATAAGCCTACCATCAAACTGAGAATGTACTGTGTGTTTATGCAGTAACAGACTCCGTTCAGCTCCTGAAGGCCCTACTGTGGATCCCAAACCCCAGGAGATTTTCTCTTGTGCTTATGCCTTGTTGGATAGCTCTGTTGGTTAGAGTGTGGTGCTTATAATGCCAAGGTCGTGGGTTTGATCCCATGTATGGATGCATATGCAGGGACGTGGGTGGCGCTGTGAGTAAAAGCCTCAGCGTCTAGGGCTTGCCGATCGAAAGGTCAGCAGTTCGAATCCCCGCGGCGGGGTGCGCTCCCGTTGTTCGGTCCCAGCGCCTGCCAACCTAGCAGTTCGAAAGCACTCCTGGGTGCAAGTAGATAAACAGGGACCGCTTACTAGCGGGAAGGTAAACGGCGTTTCCGTGTGCGGCTCTGGCTCACCAGAGCAGCGATGTCACGCTGGCCACGTGACCCGGAAGTGTCTGCGGACAGCGCTGGCCCCCGGCCTCTTGAGTGAGATGGGCGCACAACCCTAGAGTCTGTCAAGACTGGCCCGTACGGGCAGGGGTACCTTTACCTTTACCTTTATGGATGCATATTCCTGAATTGAGGGGATTAGACTAGATGGTCCATAGGGTCCCTTCCAATTCTATGATTGTGGTCCATGGGGTCACGAAGAGTTGGACACGACTAAACAACAACAACAAATAATGTCCTGTTGGGGAACTGCCCACGAACATCAGGCTGGCCACTGTAAGAATGAAATTTTGGCATAGATGGTCAAGAAAAGCATGCTTATTCTTCTCCCCCCCCCCCTCTCTCCATGCTTACTGGCTGGCTTACATGCAGGTTGATCTGCCCAGAAAGAAGAAGCAGTAGTTATAAGGAGAAGAAAGCGTTATGCTTGGCCATAGTTTCATGCCTTGCATGTTTCTAGGCTGTAAGCTGGATCACCTTCCTGAACCTTTAAGTGGTGCAGTAGTGGAGAACACCTCTTTCCCCCAGCTGCATTGTGCCTTGAGTCTTACATGTGGTAGCTTCAGAAATGGATGTGGTAGAGAATTTATTCAAGCTCTTCCTTACTCATATCCCAATCATATATTTTATAATTACCGTACTGTTTTGTTTATATGACAAAGGAACTTTACAGAGTAACCAAAGGTTATTTTTTTAGGAAAGTCTCTGCCTCCAATAACCTACACTCTGCACTTTGACAATGAGAGGAATGGGGGAGATATGTAACGCGTCCAGTTGAAATTCACTCCCCATAAGGCTTGAGAAATATGGGTGGTATTCAACTAAGTTTTCCTTAGAATAGACCAGGTTTCCCAAGCATGAGTCTCCAGCTGTTTTTGGACTACGGTCTCCATCATCCCTGGCCACTGGTCCTGCTAGCTAAGGAGGATGGGAGTTGCAGTCCAAAAACAGCTGGAGACCCAAGTTTGGGAAACCCTGGAATAGACCTTAGGGCAGGATTCAACTAATGGGTCCTGTCAGTGGAAGCCCTGTGCAAGGACCTCTGCTTGTGCAATGGGGCTTCCACTCATCCACCCACCCATATGCTCCCCCCACCCCAGAACAGTGCATGAGGGAAGGAAAGAAAGGATTGCTCCCTCTTGCAAGTCAAGATGCTTGCCCTCACTGAGCAATCGCCTTAGCAGGACATGAAATTCCTCCCGTAGAAATAAATGGACCTAACTTAGTCATGTTAAATAATTTCAGTGGGTCTTCTCTGAGTAAAACTTGGTTAAATACCATCCTAAGTCTGTTTAGAATCACACAACCTTAGAGTAGAATTTTATACCTACATGCACACCCCTTAAACATGGGTAACTTTTCGTGGATGGTTTAAAATTGGTCAGGCTGCAACTTGATCTGGCTTTGCAAGTTCACTGAAGTTAAACTGAACCCACTGTTGCAGGTGGAATATGCCAGGGTTAGCCAACATGGTGCCCCCCCCCCATATTGTTGGACTGCAACTCTCATCAGCCCCAGCCAGGCTGGCCAATAGTTGGGGATGATGGAAGTTGTACTCCAACAATATCTGGAGGACATCAGATTCGATATCCCAGGAATATGATAATCTAAATGCTTAGGAAATCCTCTCATCACATTTCACATTGAACCTGGGAATCCCTTCCTAGGGAATAAATTTTCTTGAATATGGACATACTGTAGTGGAATTGCCTTCTCCTATATGTAACCTTTCCTCCCCCTATGCACTCAGGTCATCAGGAGAGACCCTTCTCTGAGCACCTGGCCTTCAGAGGCAAGACTGGTGAGTGCAAGTGGTAGGACCTCTTCAGTTATGGCACCCTCTTGTGGAATTTGTTTGTTCTCAGGCCCATTCTCTCAAGACTTAGGAAAATGTTGGAAGCCCTTTCCTTTCAGTCCATCTCTGATTTCTTTATCCGTCCTATTCATACTTATTCATATGATTGCTTGTGCATGTGTAGCTACTTGGGATGAGTGGAATTATTTTGTTCAGTGTCAAAATTCTTGAGTGGATGGTGGCAGGCAAGGCATCATTGATGGACCTGAGGACATCTGGAGGTCCATGATGATGATGAGGAACCTCCCAAATGTGTTTTGTTCCCAAGCTTCCTTCCCAGGTGAGCTGCAGTGAACCCTTGTGAGACCTCCTCCTTCCTGACTGACTGACTGCTTCTGTGCCCAGCGTTGGGCCGTCGTGTAAGGAAGCTGTCCCTTGTGTACCAGAGCCAGGCTCCAATGAGAGAGCCTGTTGTGGGGGCACCTGGTTGTGCCCCCTCAAAAAAATGTGCCTGGGGCCACGGTCCCCATGCCTCCCACACTATGCCACTAGTGCCCCATGTATGCAAAAATACTGTGTTCCAGTTGACTAAGTGATACAGAAGGCCAAGTTACTCTGGGGTGAGAAGGCTCACTGGGTCAGTCTGGGGTGGGTGGGCTCACATGATCTGCTTAGTATGATGTTGCATGCAGCCTATGGTGGAACCCAGTTGGTGAATGGTTGTGTGCATTCACCCTACCCAGTGGAGCCACTGGTTTACAAGAATCACCTGAATACCTTGCTAGGGTGTTAGGGAAATGGACTCTGGTTAAAGAGGAACATTTTTGTCTGGCGCTAGTCAACCCCCCTGGCGAGAGCATTCCACAAATGAGGAACCACTGCAGAAAAGGCCCGCTCTTGTGTTGCCACCCTCTGGCCCTCCCATGGAGGAGACACATGAAGCAGGACCTCAGAGGATGATCTCAGGGTCTGGCTAGGGTCATATGGAGAGCGGCAGTCCTTGAGGTATCCAAGAGTTCATGGCAATTGCAATGAAAAGGAGACTGACCATCTTTGGAGAACAGCATCGCAGAATTCTGGGATGTGTTTCAAAGGATGCCTACATTTCAGTTTGCATCTTGTTTCAGAAAGTACAATTTAGGTAGGCTCGTATTAAAATCAGAAATGAATGGAACCACATGTCTCCTCCATTCCTGCATATTTTGCCACCCTGTTTAATAAGTCAGATTTGTATTGCCATGGGTATGCAGTGCTGTCTTACCACCCGCTGGTGCCCGCTATGGCTCTCGCTATCAGAATCTAAATCGGCATGAGAGTGCATGTTTCTTACCGGGGGGGATGGAGGGAAGAACAAGCCATCAGGCCTCCTTCCCCTGGACTAGCCTTTCCATTGACTGCATATTTAAATACTTGCCAAGATCTGACTTGCTTTTCTCTTCCAGCTGGTAGGCTATTTTTGCTCCCTTCCCACAGTGCTGCCAGCTCCTCGTTGTGGTGCTGTCTCCACTATGAAATCCATCTGTGTTCTTCTTTCAGCAGACAATATCTGAAAATATTTAGCCCCAGTTTCCCAGTGGGGTTCAAAATTTATAAGCCCTTTCTCCTGTAACTTTCCTCATCCCAACCTGTTTCCAATAGAGACTGTGGTTTGATTTTCATTGACTGACTCTCTAAGAAACCACTTCTCACTTCTTCTTGTTGTATCCTACTGTTTGCACAATATTTTTGCAAGTGAGTAATTGCTGGTGCAGAGTCAATCACATTTTATGGTTTCTGTTTCTAACGGCAGATTTATTTGAAACGTGATAACCTAATAATTATGCAATATATTATGAATGGAGCAATGGTACTGACAACAAAACATTACTCTTCTCTGTGGGTTCCCCACCTCCAAACCTAAATAATTTGCTTTAGCGGTTTGTGATGCCTCTGCAATGCCAGTGTAACATCTTGATGTTTTGAGACTACACTGTTAGCTAATATACCCTTATGGAATGCTGACTAGCACCTATGTTTGGGTATAGGCGGGTGTAGCAAATCTTGGGGCAGAGAAACAATATCTAATTAATTATCACCAATCTCAAAGACACTTACTGGGACCTAGGTTTTACTAAAAGTAAAGATATTGATTTATTATTGGCTTAATTTGCAATGGATGGATAATTTCAGATTGGCTGATAAATGACAGCTAGAACTATTTGTTGCTGCAGTAGTTATCCTTCTGTATGGTTCTTGGAGGCAATTTTATCATTTATTTAGATTTATATCCAGTCTTTCATCACTTTTAAGGAACCCAGAATGGGTTAAAATTCATGCCAGTTGGTCTTTATGGATCTCTATTATGCTGATCAGTCACTTTGGGTTTTTTGTGTCTTTTTCTGAGCTTTCTTGATCCATGTGCTGCTAAAGTCATAATTCAATCCAGGATTTCAGGTATGGTTTAGGAACCAGATTTTCCTTCAATGTGGGCTTATGTTAAGGCAGACTGTAGTTTGGAGATGCTACTTACATGCTCTGAAAAACAGGAATTCTAAAAAGGACCTTTGTTGGCTTTGCTCTCTGTGTTACCCTTTCATAAACAAAATAATAATAATATTCCCCTTCTGAGCAAAGGCTTTTTGTATCTGTGATACTGAAATGTTAGCAAGCACATAGCGGTCCTTTCTTTGCTGCTCCTTATATTCTTCCCATTCTCAAAAAAAGTTGCTGAATCTTGAGACAAACAATAATTTTCTTTCAGAGAATTGATGATGGTTTGAAGAAGGAATTGTTCCTCCTCCTTTCATCTCTGGTAAACAGGTTTTAATTTCCAATATGCTGGAGAAGCTGGTTGACTGATTGGTCGCCACAGATCTTAACAGTAAGCAGAAATGTTGACGGGCTTTTTTGTATTGTATTATATTGAATTGTTTAAAAGCCTGAAAAACCTGTTCAACCAGAGTTGGCAGTGGGGCGAAATAAAAATGTGTGTCAACCATGTGAACTTAAGCCTCTCTCAAACTATCAGGTATTTCCTCACCAGCTTTTATCCTGCCCAGGATTTCCTCTGGGGCAGAATTTGCCATCTGTTGAATGGTCACAACAAGTATGTTGCCTACAAGTTTTCCTTATTTGTGGTAGCTGCCTTATTTAACATTCGGCAAAATTTAGGACTGCTGTAAATCTCTGTTGGTGGAATTGGGTACCTGCTACACGTGTACAAAATATAAATCGGAAAACCCTAAAAACTATTTTTTTTGTTCTAGTTTTGTCCCAAAGCATTTCTGGCTGTCCTTATGAAACTTTGTATAACATTTGGATGTGTTTTTTATTAGAAATTTTAGCACATGAAGGTCAAGTTTCTCTGTCCCTCTGAATGTTGCCATTTTTATACTACTCCAGGGCTTCTAGATTAGGGATGGGAAACTTGGGGCTCTCTAGATGTTTCAGGATTACACCTTCCATTATCCGTGGGCATTGTCCCCACTGCCTGGAACTGATTCCAGCAGCATCTGGAACAGCACAGGTTGCCCACTGCTGTTCTGGATACTGTCCTTATTCTTTTTTCTGGTTCTTAGGCAAATAAAATAACATTTCCTCTGGAAAGGAGCTCAGTTAGTTGACTCATTGCTCACATAAATGTTTGTGCTCTTTGCCACTGTAGAATTAACAGTGGGCAAGGAATATGGATGCCATTCTAGCACACTGGTGCTATTTATTTGGAAGTTCACTTTTGAAATCTTGCTTCCGGAGAACTGTGCGCAGGGCTGATTGATTTTTTAAAAAAGATGTGGTGTGTGTGTGTATAAAATATATTAAATTCTAAAAAAAGACAGTACAGTGGTACCTCGGTTTAAGAACAGTCCTGTTTAAGAATGCTTCGGTTTACGAACTCCGCAAAACCGGAAATAGTGTCCTGGTTTGCGAACTTCACCTCGGTCTAAGAACAGAATCTGAATGGTGGAAGGGCACCAGCGGCAGGAGGCCTCATTAAGGAAATCGTGTCTCAGTTTAAGAACAGTTTCAGTTTAAGAACGGACTTCAGGAACGGATTAAGTTCGTAAACCGAGGTACCACTGTAGTGTTAATGCACACTAAATTCCACGTTGGTGAATAAGAATTCCACCGCTGATGGAATTAAGTTGCTGATTAAGTTGTATTTGGGCAAATGGTCAAATCTTCTCTTGGGACTGCATAAATTGATTTGATTATATAAATCATCTTTACTGTCCAATAGAGGAGTGATGTAGTCTGTTCACATCCTGTCTATTGCCCTTGGCTTACACCCTCTTCCCGTTATATTAGCCTTTTAATATTACTCATATATGACTGGCATCCCAGTCCACACTCAGAAGTACAATCTTTGGAGAACACATGGGGCGTTATTTCCAAGAAATATGTTTATATAGAATTTAAGGTCATTGCTTCATTCCCTCAGAAAGAACAAAGGGGGTGGGAGAGGGGGGTGGAAGCAGCAAGTATGCATCAGCGCTGCCATGTCCCTTGGTTATGCAAACATACAGTTTTAACAGCTATTTCGCAAACGTGAGGTTTAGTCTGTTGGACACACATCTTTATATTCTGCTGAGCTGCAGCTTTCAAATGGGTAGTGGGGGAATTAATCTGTTTGCAGAGGAATGATAATGCCCTGAAAGAGAAGGGTGATGAAAGAACAGCTGTCAAACGCTGAAATCTTTTCTATTTACACAATCATGTTTTCATATTTCTTTCCGTAGCACATGGTTAAGGAATAACTGTGCCTTGATGCAATCCATTTTGAAATTTGCTGCATCTTGCAGTCTGAGCATGATGGTGCAGAGCCATGCCTAGAGAAGCGGGAGCTAATGATGGATTGATTTTTAAAAAATTTAGCTCAACTTCTGGTATAATAATCCTCAAGGAAGGTTCATAGTTTTAGAGACTGCTTCAGGATCCATCACTGTCATTGGAAGCCTGGGTGGCTTCTGGGACACAGAACACTTTCTACAAGTTTTGGCTGCTGGCCCCACTGTCTGGATGGAGATAGCTTGACTTCAGTTGACTATGCTCTGGTAATCTTGTGCCTAGACTACTATATTGTGTTAAATGTCGGGCTGCCTTTGAAAACTGCGCAACGTTTGGTAGTCAGACTTGTAACTG
The DNA here is from genome assembly GCF_964234715.1 of Podarcis melisellensis. NCBI lineage: Eukaryota > Metazoa > Chordata > Lepidosauria > Squamata > Lacertidae > Podarcis > Podarcis melisellensis. The sequence goes on along the minus strand of NC_138528.1, from coordinate 32,646,392 downwards.
GGACCAGGAAGTGTGATCATGCTGATACCATCAGCACTGGAATGGGGTCGTTTTCAGGGCCAAAGTCAGAGTGCTGCTTTTAACCTATAAAGCTTTAGATGATTCTTATGGAGTGCCTTTCCTCATATGAACTTCCTCAGCTCTTCTGTTTGTCTTTGGGTTGCCTTTTCTTGGTACCACTGTTAAAGGAGTTCCAAGGGTGGTTACACGAAAAAGGGCCTTCTTTTTTTGCAGTGGCTCCTCCTCTTTGGAATGCTTTCCGAGAGCCAGTGTGGTGTAGTGATTAAGAGTGGTAGACTCATAATCTGGGGAACCGGGTTCGCATCTCCGCTCCTCCACATGCAGCTGCTGGGTGACCATGGGCCACTCACACTTCTCTGAAGTCTCTCAGCCTCACTCACCTCACAGAGTGTTTGTTGTGGGGGAGGAAGGGAAAGGAGATTGTTAGTCGCTTTGAGACTCCTTAGGGCAGTGATAAGGCGGGATATCAAATCCAAACTCCTCCTCCTCCTCCTCCTCCTCCTCCTCCTCCTCCTCCTCCTCCTCCTCAGGGCTGTGGGGCTGTGTGTCTGGCCCCAAGACTAACATCTTTCTGTTGCTGAGCTAAGAATTTTTGTGTATACCCCAACCATTTGGATGGTGATCTCTGTATCTTGCTCACTTGGTGTATGGTTTTTAGCAGCTTGCTGTTTAATGGTGACCACTTCTGATAATTTTATGGTGGCCTCTATGTACATGAGGGCAATGTCTAGCGGGATCACTTTTAGTTATCATTCTTATATGTTTACTATTCAGTTTTTGATTTTTTTTAAATGACTGAACTATACTTATTGCTGGACTTTCCTTGTTAAGGCAGGTGTCTCTCTCAGTATTCAGGAGGAACCATTGCTCAGTGGCAGAGCACATCTTTTGCATGAAGAAGGGCATTTCCAGTTAGAAGGATTGAGCTGAAGGTTTAAAAGGACTGTCTCCAGACCTGACACACTCTAGACAGAGCTACTTTCAGAATAGACAATGTTGGTTTAGATAGACAGATAGTCTGATTTGGTGTAAAGCAGCTTCTTGTGTATCTCCACCACACAGTGACAGGCCAAGAGAGGCTCAGCACTGGCTGAAATGCTTCAAAGTCAGATTGAGGTGGGCTTTTCTCAAGGCTGATGCCCACTGGATAGGTTGTGCCAATCAACACTAAGCTCAGCTGGAATCTGTCCTGTTTCCAGCTATATGCTATTCCAAGCTGAAGTGATTTCTCAATGCAGGCTGGTGGTTGGTCTGAGAAGCTTTTCCCGACCAGCACTTTGCTGCAAAAACAGATATGACCCCCTTCCTCCACCCAAATGGATTGGTTTCATAATGAACCATAGACCAGCTTTGATAAAGCTTCCTTAGTCTTGTGTATAAAAGAGTATCATGTATGTATGTTGAGACATCACAGCCCTTTTTGGTTGAGATGACATGTAGACTCAATGTGCACCCCTAACCTACTCATGCTAAGTGTACTGTCTGAACAGGCCCTACACACATTCAGATTGTCAGTGTGTAGATTTATCTGTGTGAATGGGGCCAAGGCAATATGCATACAGTTCTTATACCTTCTGCCACCCAAATTATTCACTTCTGTCATTGCTCTGACCATGTGACACCCTTCCTTAAATCCTTACACTGGCTACTTGTCTATTCCTGGATCCTATATGAGTTTCTTTACCTATTTACTCTTGTCACATTCTTTCATGTGACCTTTGAGCATCCATCTCCACCAACCATCCAAAAATATCCACCCTTTCATCCCAAGATGGTGCCACCGATGCAGGTGCCAAAGGTGTGTTTAGACAATAGATGTAAGGTAGCCAAAATGGTGTCTCCCAGATGTTGTATTACAGTCCCCATCAACCCCAGTCAGCATGGCTATAGGTCAGGGATAATAGGAGCTGTAGTCAAGCAACATCTGGAGGGCAACACATTGGCCACCCCTGCAATAGACTAAGCACACACAACCTGAGGACAAGGACATTAGATGCTCTCCTGAGCCAAATGCGCACTGCAGATCATGGGGTCCAGAAAGGCTTTTATTATGTCAGATGTTTAGCAGTCCCTTCAGCTTCTTTAGCACAACACTGATAAGCACAACTGTGCATCTGAACTCGTTTTAACTCTTTGATTCCATATACCGAGTGACACAGATTAATTTAGTATAATTGCATAGCTGTCAACTTTTCCCTTTTCTTATGAGGAATCCTATTTGGAATAAGGGGATTTCCCTTAAAAAAAGGGGAAAATTGACAGCTATGTAATTGAGGGGTAACTCCTGACACAGGCCTTTTGCACTGTATATTCTACATCAGCCGTAGCAAAATTGTAAAAATGCATTTTGCTAAATATATAAAGCATCAAAAAGGCAAGGGGGTTAGCATTAGATCTTCTGAAGTTCCAGTTCTCTTTGACTCTTGCAAAACGTTAATTCTGAGCTGTCGAAACAATCCAAAACATCTCCCCTGTGGATTTTGCCCCTTAAAGAGGAGGCAAAAGGGGGGGGGGCGAGCGAAAAGGGAAAAGAACATAGGTTACATTCAGCTAGAAGCACTTCTTAAATAATTAAATTTCCTTTCATAAACAATGGCTTCGATTATGTGAGTAATATTTACAGAACTAAAAAAATGTTTCTCAAAACCCAGCACTTAAGTAAAGACTTCGAAGTACCTTACAAGCCCATAAACACCGCAGGGTTCTCCCAACTCCCGATTTTGTATTTTGGTGTTCATTTCCTTCCATTGAATTATTGGCCCAATATTTGCTGGGCCTTGGAATTTAATCCCCTCCAGTTCAACTTCAAGTGAATGTAGTTCTTGTCAGAAATGCCAGATTAACAAATGGGTGTCAATTCCACCGTTAACCCAGGCAGCCTAAATTTCAAGCTAGTCCCAACAACATGCCTGGAACTCTAGCCATATTTGCTTGAGTGTAAGGCCTACTGAATTCAGTAGAACTTCCTTCGAGGCAAGCATATGTAGGATTGCACTTTTTGAAAAGTGACATTTGAATCAGATGTTCAGTTCCTTGTGTTTGTCATTCAAATGACCTATGTTGGTTGGAATGTAGATTTTGGCTTTGTTTTTAAAATGGTCTCTTGCTTTCTATTCTCCATATTAATAACTTCAGTTAGAGATGTTTTGCTTGGGAGTATATATATATATATATATATATATATATATATATATATATATATGCTTTCGTAGATTTTCACGGGTACAGGAATGCAGGTTTTGGTGTCCTCGGGTGTCTTCCCGTGTAAAAGTTGGGGTGTCTAGGCGACGTTTCGACGAGGTCTCACTCGTCATCTTCAGGCTGGTGCTTTGGGCTTCTTGTTACTGGAACAGAGCAGGATCTCAGTGTTTGAGTTCCTATAAATACTGTTGAGGGGGTGTGGTGTATAGCCTCCAATGTTCTGGGCAGAGAGGAAGTTCCCAGGCTAGTGTGCCTTTTCTTCTTTTGTTCCTTAATTACTTGAGGGATATCTTGAGTGATTTCTTGAGTGATATCCTGAGTACCACTTAGGTGGGTCATTAGGTGTGGATTAGTTGCTAAAGTCTTTGTGTCTTGACCTCTTGAACTTTGTGAAGAGTTTTTCTGAGAAGATGGCTGTACTGCACTTAGTTGTGCTCTGGCTTGGCTTCGTGTATAGGGGCGAGCTGTGGTTTTGTGGCCTGTGTCAGCCAGATCTGTGTAGGGATTGCAGGGGGGTGCAGCATCCGGAGGTGCCACCATGGTTTGGCTACTGGATGGTGTCTGACACACTATCTACCGGAAAAAAACACACACCAACCGCTACTTACATGCACAATCACACCACCACCCTGCACAAATAAACTCCGTAGCCAAGACTCTCATCTCCAGAACCAAACGCCTGGCTGACAAAGACCACTTGACAACTGAGTTACAGAATCTCTCAAATGTGTTAATTGCCAATGGATACCAGCAAAACAGGGTTACGAAGCTAATCCAAAAAGAAACACCCCCCAAAAACCAAGACACAGAAGAAAACAATGGCATGGCCCTCCTTCCTTATATCAAGGGCACTACAGATAAAATTAGCAAAATCCTCCATAAACACAATATCAAAACAGCCTTTTGCACCAACCAAAAAATAGCCAATATCCTCAGAAACCCCAAGGATAAAATCCAGTTGGAAAACCAAGGGGTCTATGAAATACCCTGCAAAGTCTGCCCAGCCACGTACATTGGACAAACAAACAGACGAATAAATGCACGTATCGCAGAACACAAGAATGCCGTCAAAAAAGAAGAAAAAACTTCCTCTCTTTTCCAACACATGAAAGAAACAGGACACGAAATTAATTTTGCAGATTCCAAATTGCTCTTTAACATGGAACATCACCACAAGAGAATAATCATGGAAGCCATCGAGATAGAGAAACACCCTCACAACATGAACAAGCGTGACGACACATCACGCTTGCCAGACATCTGGAAATTAGCCCTCCCCACAAAAACTGACACCAGATCCAGAGGCACACAGAACGCTATCACCAATCAACCACACCAGACCCAAACCCAGACCCTCTCCACAGACAAATTACAGACACCATCCAGTAGCCAAACCATGGTGGCACCTCCGGATGCTGCACCCCCCTGCAATCCCTACACAGATCTGGCTGACACAGGCCACAAAACCACAGCTCGCCCCTATACACGAAGCCAAGCCAGAGCACAACTAAGTGCAGTACAGCCATCTTCTCAGAAAAACTCTTCACAAAGTTCAAGAGGTCAAGACACAAAGACTTTAGCAACTAATCCACACCTAATGACCCACCTAAGTGGTACTCAGGATATCACTCAAGAAATCACTCAAGATATCCCTCAAGTAATTAAGGAACAAAAGAAGAAAAGGCACACTAGCCTGGGAACTTCCTCTCTGCCCAGAACATTGGAGGCTATACACCACACCCCCTCAACAGTATTTATAGGAACTCAAACACTGAGATCCTGCTCTGTTCCAGTAACAAGAAGCCCAAAGCACCAGCCTGAAGATGACGAGTGAGACCTCGTCGAAACGTCGCCTAGACACCCCAACTTTTACACGGGAAGACACCCGAGGACACCAAAACCTGCATATATATATATATATATATATGTCATTGTTCACAGGGGTAGTAACATAACAGTAGAGGGATCTTTTATTATTTAATAGGGTACAGTGTAATGGGACATGTGTGGTAAATAAATTTTAACTATCATTAAAAAAAATTCCAAAGAACTCAAGTTGGTATACATGGCTTTCCCCTTCTCCATTTTTATCCTCACAACAACCCTGTGAGGTAGGTTAGGCCAAGAGACAGTGACAGACGCAAGGACACCAGTGCGCTTCCTGGCTGAGTGGGGATTTGAATTGCTCCCCAAAACCTCATTACAACACTCTGTTATGCCGTATATCCATATATGCCACATGGCAAACTGATTTTGGCATTCAGGTGTTTAAAAGGTGGGAAAAAAATGTACTTGGGATAGAAGTATCCTGTTTTAAGATAGTATCTCCTTCTGGATCTCTAGAAGACACCAATAAGATCAGGTGTGGAGGACTTGCAGAGGGGGGGAATCAAAGTTCAAATCAGTGTCCCAGTTAAGATGGTTTTGGGTCCATCACCCTCTTGAGGACAGGGACTGGGCTTATGATATGGTTCATATCCATTGAACTGCCACCACTTGCAGTTCTACTGTGACGATTTGTGAAATCGCAGCAGCCCTTCACCCCTCCCACTGAATTGCACCAGAGCCCAAAAGGGTCCGGACAAGGAGTAAATGAGGATTACCGTATTTTTTGCTGTATAAGATGCACCAGACCACAAGACGCACCTAGTTTTTGGAGGAGGAAAACAAGAAGAAAAATCTGAATTCTGAAAAATTGCACAGTGAAAGCAGCAATCCCTCTTGCTGTTCTGGCTTCTGGGATAGCTGTGCAGCCTGCATTCGCTCTATAAGACACACACACAGTGAGTCTTATAGAGCAAAAAATATGGTAATTTTATCTGCAGAGACACCTCTAAGGAGAGAATGAGATAACCTCGCATAAGCCACCCTGAAATCCTTGAAGAGAGGATACAATACAAACATGCTAAACAAAATATTTACACACTTCTCTCTATTCAGTTAAATTACAGGGGATTCTAATGGTTTCCAGAGGGGTTGCTAGCTGTATTAGTCCATTGCAACAAAAACAGCAGAGAATATTATGGCATCGCTAACTTTGAAGGCAACCAAATACTCTTTGCTGTTTTCACAATGACTTGGTGTAAGAGCAGTGCCTGATGACCTGCAACTGTAGATTGCCCAAGCTGTGGTTTTCGTTCTTTAAATTCCCATAAATTTGTAATTTTAAAACGTCTGCTGTCTCTCCTCAGTAGAATGACAGCAGGATTGGGCCTGAAGTTGTTAACTGCTCTCCATGGGTGTTTGTGCAAGCTGGTGGTCCAGGTGTCTGTTTGTATAAAGAAGGGAGAGGCTACCCTCTGTCTCTGTAGGAATTCACAGTGAATGACACTTTACTTAAATAAAAGAAGTTTGTTCTTTAAATCACCGAATGCCTCCTGTCCTCAAGACAAGATCACCACACAGACACACACACACACGCGCGCGCACGCGCGCGCACACACACACACACACACACACACACAGAGAGAGATTTGTTCTTTTTTGTCTGTGTTTTTTTAATACTTTATTTCTCCAGGAATGAAGCCTTAAAATACAAGGGCTGGATTTAATGATCAGTGTTGTTGTTGTTGTTTTGGGGGGAGGTTCCACCAGAACGTTCTCCAGCAAGAATTCCATAGAAATGGGCTTGGCAGTGCTCCTGTGCCGCTCACTTTAATTCCAGTGTGGCTTGTGCAAGAGAACTTCAATGAGCACAGCAATCGGATGTAAATTTGGTAGTCCCTGTTCAAGAAAGTATGTAAACATCATCTTAGGGTGTTTCACCAAGTGATTATATGAATGCCTTTTGCTTTGGTGTGTGTTTTGAAAGCAAGCTAGAAAGCAGAAGAGACTGTAAAATCAAATACACTTTCTTTTTTTTCTTTTTGAAAAATATAATTTTATTTTACAGTTTATTGTTGTTATATTTTGAATTAGATATATATGGGGGCACCAATTTTATTTTTTTTAAACATATATATTAAAGACTTCTTGGTTTACAAAAGTTATGTGCAATGTCTCTTTTTTCAAGTTGCATTTTCTACAGATCAAATATGCTCTCTAGTTAATGAAGGATTTTCGTTCAACAGGGTTCCCCAGTCGGTATGGTTAAAATTAAAACTTAAAAGATGTCAATTGGGTTAAACCATCCTCCGAGCAAATGAAATAGAAACAAGCCCAGCAACAGAAAACGGCATAGCCCACTCAAAAACACAAGTGTACCACTTATATTTTTGGAAGTAATTTTACAGCATTAAGAAGCTTGCAGTAGTTGTTATGAGGTGAAAGAAACAATATAGTATTTACACTGTAAAGATGTACCTAAAAGCCATTGGGTTTTTAAGTCTGGCTGTTCACCACATCCTGGAAAGTTGAAGTGGCACCTCTGAAGCCAACATTATTATGTTAGTTGGTAATTTAAAAAACTAAGAGCTGGTCCAGGGCATTCTGCTTCATGAGGAAAAACAGTAGAAATATCTCCCCTCCCCCCAAACCTCTCACTCAAAGTACCTGGGACCTGAGGCAGAAAATCCCACTAGTGCCTCTCCCCGTTCAAAGCAGTAAAAATATAATACAACCATTTAATAGCTTAACAATTATCTGCCTTTTCATGACACCTCAAGTCTGCCGCCTGAGGCCATTGCCTCACTCTGCCTAACGGCTGGGCTGCCCCCGTTTTTAAAAATCCACGTGTTTATTCTTTTTTTTAGTAATTGTTATTATTTCCTCTCCTCTCTTTCAGGCACCAAGTTGTCTCCCCACTGTTGGAAGTTTTGTCTCTGCACCAACAATGGCGCCTTATCCCACGGCAGCGCAAGTCTCTCCGTACATGGCGTATAGTGCCGCTCCTTCTGGTTACGTAGCTGGCCATGGCTGGCAGCATGCTGGAGGCACTCCGCTATCGCCCCACAACTGTGACATCCCTGCGTCGCTGGCTTTCAAGGGTATGCAGACAGCCAGAGAAGGTAGTCACTCTGTCACGGCCTCTGCACTCTGATATCAGAAACATGGCAGAACAATTTGAAGCCAGCCCAGCCCAGTCACTTTCCCTGTAATACCTTCTAACAGATGGACCTTATGGGGCTGCTGACATTTGAAATATTTTTTCCCTTCATTAATAATAATAATAATAATAATCCTTGGGGTTCAGTAAGTGTAAATAACCTAAGAAAGTGATAAATGTGTTGCTGCCCCTTGCACTGTTTTGCATCGAGAAGACCTTACAACCCTCAGAGGGCTATTCATTGGTGAAACCACACATATTTATTCTAAGCAACAGGAGTGTCTCCAACGTGCAATTGTTTCAGATTTGTGAAAACCCAGTCAAGGAAAACCAGTAGATAATGCTACGATCCTAACTAAGAAAGGCAACCAAAACCAGAAGTTCTCTTCTGGATCATTCAATCGTTCTTTTTTTCGCAAAATAAATAAATAAATTGTATGGACAAGTGGAGAAGAGTTTTGGTTAACAGACAGTTGACCTCTTCTAGTAACAAACAAGAAAAGCAAATGAATACATGGCTCTGTTATTTATCCTGTATTTTATTGTGATTACAAAGGCAATTTAACTTTTGTTTTCTATCTGTAAATAAGGACCTTGGTCATAATTTGCGTTCCCACTATTCGACTCATTTCTGTTTTCTTTCTGTTGCCTGAAAGGTGACATCCTAGCCATGTGTTGTTTTCGTTTCTCAACAATGGACTTTACCTTAAGCGATCCAAATTTTGACAGTTCTTTTGAGTATATTTTGGGCACAGGGTGGAGACACCTGCATCTCATGAAAAGCATTTTTGTTTCTACAGCAGAGAACTTAACGTGACCCCCTCAAATCCCCGTGGGTTGGTTTCAGAGTGTCCATTCTGCACTTTCCATTTGCAGAAGAGATTAAGATCCAAAAAAGGTCTGCTGTACAACGAGAGGGGAAAGTAATTTTCTCCAATTTCCTCTCCCCTACAGCGTCTCACACTGTTTCAGAGGGTCTTTGCAACCCTCTGGAGTGACCTTTCAAGGGCCATGGGGGAAATTAGCAAAAATGCCCCCCTCCCCATCCAGCAGAATTGTTCTGTGTTCTGCTCACACAGACTCTGGATCCAACCCACTGATTACAATGGCACTTGAGTGTGACTTATGTTCTCTGCATTAGGGCTGAAAATTCCTCCATAGGGTACCTAATCTTCTGAAATCATGGTATCATTACACTAATATAAAGATTCATGGATGGGAAGGACCTGGACAGAATGGGAGCCTGCATTTAATGTGAAATTTTGTGCAGATATATTTTTTAAAATAAGCCAAGGGCACAATCCACCAGGAAGTTCTCCTGCCCAAGCATGGTAGAGTTCTTGTGCACCTCCCATTCATTTCAATGGGTGCTTGTGCAGGAGGTGGGTGAGTTATGCCCCATGTTAACCACTGTGAAAGAAAACTGTACTGTAAATTGTCGGCTTACCTGTGTTCAGTAATTCCAGCCCAAAACTTTGTTGTCATTTTAAAAAAGGAAAATGAGAAAAGTTGTCTTAAATTCATGCTTTATTGAATGTAAAAAAAGGAAAGACTTTCGGTAAAGTTTACAATGTTGTACATAAGCATGTTTCATTCATAGGCATATTGGTGGCGGTACTACAGATATTATTTATAATGTTAACAAAATTCCATTTTTGCATTTCTGTATTCTTTATCAAGCATCATTTCACGGCCTTTTGGATCCCAATTGCTCTCTTTTACTCTTTCCCCTTAACAGTATAATCTTTTCAAGATGGCCTGTTTTCCTTGGACAATAATAAAGTTGTGAATATAGTTTCGGAAAGCCTCCTCGAGCTTGCAGATGCGTGCTGAAGATTAACCATGAAAAGGAACGATTTGAAAATTGACATGATATTTCCTCGCATTATAAAATATTAATATATTATGTATTTTTGTAAGTCTAGTGCAATAATGTAAAGACACATCATTCAATACAGATTTTGAAAGACTTCTTTAATAAAATTATCTCCGTTTCTTCCTAGCCATGCTACATATACTGCTGAAACAGCAAGATAAGATCCTGTCTCTTTTATGAGAATTTCATGCTTTTGTTTCAAAATGCCAACAAAGGTAGATTTCTAAGGCACTGCAAAGAAAATAATATGTGATGTCATGCCGATACTTCCTGGGAAACTTTCCAAAACATTTTCCTACTGCAATCATTTAGTCAAATGTTGAATTGAGAATATTGGTGAGATATAATCAGCATGAGCAAACAGTCTCCGGGTCACAATTTTCTTCTGGCACACAACAGAACTGACTGACCAGGAACTAACTGCTTGAAATGAATGAAGGGTGTGCGGTTGTTGTGTTTGATGCGCTGTGTGTGTTACCCTTGGATCATGGGTCAGTATTCATTTTGGCTACAATCTTAGTGCAGCCAGCAGAACAGCTCTGTTGATCTGGGCTCTCTCAAGCCACCTTGAATGAGTTTCACTCAAAAAGGCAGCGTATGAATATTTCAGAACAAAGGATGACATCCAAGAATGTCTGCCATTAGGCACAAGGGAAGTCTGCTTGCGCGATGGGACCTCCAGTTTCTCAACTCCCCGGTGTCCCCAAATCTGCTTCAGGGGGTCTCCTTAACAGCCAGATAACCATGTGGGGTGTGAGGGTAGGAGAGGAAGGTGAAGTCCAGCTGTAGAAGTGGAAGCCTGCTTGTGTGACACAGGATCTTGCCCAAATACTCAGGAATAAGTGATGGACCAGAGCACACCAGGCACTCCTGTCTTCCACTACCTCCCACAGTTTGGTCAAACTCATGCTGGTAGCTTCGAGAACACTGTCCAACCATCTCGTTCTCTGCCGTCCCCTTCTCCTTGTGCCCTCCATCTTTTCCAACATCAGGGTTTTTTCCAGGGAGTCTTCTCTTCTCATGAGGTGGCCAAAGTATGGGAGCCTCAGCATTCACGATCTGTCCTTCCAGTGAGCACTCAGGGCTGATTTCCTTAAGAATGGATAGGTTTGATCTTCTTGCAGTCCATGGGACTCTCAAGAGCAGGGGTTGGCAAGCTTTACCGGCCATGGGCTGGATCACTCTCACAGAGATCATCTGTGGGCCGGACTGGTGCAGCGTGATGCTGAAAATCGCCTCTGCGCATGTCTGCGGCGACGAAAAGCGCTTCTGCGCATGCCCAGATGCCGAAAATTGTGCCTGCGCAGAAGTGATTTTCGGCGTCTGGACATGCACAGACGTGACTTTTGGTATCTGCACATGCGCAGAAGCCATTTCCGGCGCCACTCAGCGAGTCGCCACACTGCATTAGCACAGTGTGGGGGGGGGCTTGCCGAGTGGGCGGCTCGGTTTGCGGGCGGTTTGTGGACCAGTAAAACGGTCTTCGTGGGCCGTATCTGGCCCATGGGCTGCATGTTGCCAACCCCTGCTCAAGAGTCTCCTCCAGCACCGTAATTCAAAAGAATCTATGAGCTATGCCATGCAGGGCCACCCAAGATGGACAGGTCACAGTGGAGAGTTTTGACTAAACATGATCCACCTGGAGCAGGAACCAGCAAGCCACTCCAGTATCCCTGCGAAGAAAACTCCATGGACAAAAACAACAGGCACATGCACATTTACTTGGGTATAAATCATAATGAATACAGTAAATCTTACTTCTGAATACAGTGGTACCTCTGGATGCGAACGGGATCCATTCCGGAGCCCCATTTGCATCCTGAGCAGAACGCAACCCACGTCTCCAGGTCGCTATTTGCCGCTTCTGCGCATGCGTGTGATGTCGGATGAAACCCGGAAGTAACCCGTTCCGTTACTTCCGGGTCGCCACGGAATGCAACCTGAAAATGCTCAACCTGAAGCGTCTTTAACCCAAGGTATGACTGTAATCCTGTATAGGATTGTGCTGCTAAAGACTAAAATGGGGCTGCAAGAGCAGCTGGCCAGGGAGGACAGCACCTGATCCCTGCACACCTGCAGCTGGAGGAAGGGCAGATATAATAAACACGCCCACACTGCACCCTAGGCTAAGGTTACCAGACGCCCCCGTTTCCCGGGGACAGTCCCCGAATTTACAAGTCAGTCCCCTGACAAAATCCATCTATTTAGTAGGAAGTTGAAAAGTGTCCCCGGATTCATTGAAAAAGAATCTGGTAACCTTACCCTAGGCATGTAAGCCTAATTTCACAGAATCCTTTTTGTTGAAAACAGTGCAAAAAGCACTTGCCTGGATACCCATTTCTTCACCATGTGGATCAGAGTCTAGAAATTAAACACACTAATCCTGAGCTCGTGCCCCCCCCCTTTTTCACGCAGCTCATATCACTTCTATGAAAAATCCTAATTTGTGAAGAGGAAGAAAAATACTAGGAAAAAAGAAAGAAGCCTATTTGTATACAGTGTGACAGTTTCTCCTTGCCTCTACTCTCCTTGTCTCTATTTAATTTTAATTCTTTTTTTAAAAAAAGAAAGGTGAAGTTTTTTTTTTTAAAAAAACAGGATTATGCAATGAATAATGATTTCAACTCTCTCACCAAGATTGCAACTTGGGGGGGGGGGGTCTACCTTTACAATCCCATCTTAAATTAAGTAAATAATTTGCTTTGGTTCATGTGGAATCCAAGTTCATAGGGAGCAGTATTTTACATAGCTGTGACATGTTAGCATGACCACAGCAAAGCTGGGGATAGCAAGGAACAAGGTGAAACCATTTTTTTTAAAACAAAAGCATGTATTACAAATATCAAAGCGCTTGTAGTTAACATTTTATTTTCCTGAAAAAATAATATTTTTTCTGAATGTCCCATGAAGTATGAGTGTCTCTAAATAATAGTTAAAACAAGTATGCTTGTTGTGGAAATATGAATTAATGGCATAGGTTGTTGATACAGTCTTCAAGGGAAGGTCAGACCTTGATAACCTTATACCTGCTAGTTTGTAAATGGGAGGATATTGATAGGCTAGTTATTGAAAATAATGCTGTTTGAAGTACAGGAATCAGTCAATGGAGCCCATTGAACAACGTACTGTTGGTTTTTTCCCTGGCTCTTTAAAAGTTGTTCTTCATTTATGTTATTATAAAGTATTTACATTTGTCTAAGAACATGTAAGACATGCATAGGAGGCAAAATGCAAGATGAAATTCTGTAGCTGAGCTCTCTTTTATATCAATTTCGGACCCGTTTATCAGAGCAGAGGATTTAAATAAAAGAGGTCCCACTGACATTGTTTCAAGTATTGATCTTCCAATTACTCTAAAATGGGGAATGGAAAAAGAAATGACTTCAGCCTTTTAAAGCAATTTTTATTCTATAAAAGCCTACACTAATTATGGTTGTGCAGATAATTCCTTATGATCCAGACCTGCAAAAGCTTTCGCCCTGATCCTTCACACAGCCCTTGGAAGAAGTCCCATTGTCTTCAGTGGAATGCATTTCCAAGCAAGTGCCTTAGGATTGACCTCTTGTCCCGACTCAAAACACATTCACTTCAATCAGGGCTTTTTCCCCCAGCCAGAACTCGCTGGAACTCAGTTCCGGCACCTCTCATTGATGAGTTCTGGCACCCTTTCCCCCCTAGAAAAACAGCACTGACTTTAATTCAAGAAACTGTACAAGAGACAGACAACAATGTGACTTGATGATAGTAGCATCTTTACTTGCAATCTACACTTATGAGTTCTGCTTTAAAGACCTTGCAGGGTCTTTAAAGCACTAACACCCACACCCACCCACCCTGTTTCAGCCCAAGATATGAGTGCATGTTGCTGATACAGATAAATATCTAGATGTACAGCTACACTGCAACACTCACCTGAGCCCTGTTTGACTGCCTCAGAGCATCTCTGACACAAAGGAGGAATGAACATCTGTATCCAGGGGTCAGTAGTTGTCCCCCAACTACAGCTGGGTCAGGGTCAAAAATGATAGCTAGGATGTGGGACACCTCACAGGCAATGTCTTTCACATCATTTCCCACTCTGAAAATGCAATTGTGGTGCAGAGCTCAGGAAGGATTAAACACAGTTCCTTTGGAACAGGAATGGGTATTAGGGAGGCCTAGTGTTCCTGTTGTTCTTGCCCACTACCATCTTGCCTAATAGATTCTCGCAGCATGGATTACTAGATGGAGGGCAGGGACTACCAGCCAGCATGATGTCACTGAGTACCAGTTGCTGGAAATTGCAGGTGGGCAAGATGCCCCGCGTGGGGGTGAGCTTCCATTGCTCAGTCCCTGCTCCTGCCAACCTAGCAGTTCAAAAGCACGTCAAAGTGCAAGTAGATAAATAGGTACTGCTCCGGCGGGAAGGTAAACGGCGTTTCCGTGCGCTGCTCTGGTTCGCCAGAAGCGGCTTAGTTATGCTGGCCACATGACCCGGAAGCTGTATGCCGGCTCCCTCGGCCAATAAAGTGAGATGAGCGCCGCAACCCCAGAGTCAGTCACGACTGGACCTTATGGTCAGGGGTCCCTTTACCTTTACCTTTAAGATGCTCTCGTGCTCATGCCTAAATTGCATGCTTCCCACAGGTGTTTGGTCAGCCACCATGAGAACAGGATGCAGGTCTACCTGGGCCATTGGCCTGATCCACCATTCTCTTCTTAGCTGCGAATTGTAACTCTGAAACTTCTCACATCTGCTTATTAGGATAGCCGGACTACCGATACTGCACCATCATTTTTTTTGTATGTGATTTATGCTGGTGGTTGCTGAATATGGGTTTCCCCCTTGCTTCCAGTTGGCTTTGGATCAGCTGTTTTTCCACACACAGAAGACATTATTTGGATTGGGGGAAATCCCATTGAAATCAATGGGACTTCCTGCCAAAGAACCCAACTGAGACCAACATGTTATATTCTCACACTGTGGTAGAAATAAGCTATCGTTATAAATGAAAATTGGAGATCATATTTGGCAAAAAGGTTGGGTTGTAACCAGAAAACCAGAACTTTGTAGCTATTTTTAAAAAAATCACGTATTTGGAGGAGGTTTTGGGCTGAAGATGTAATTAAAAATTGGGCTGAAGATGTAATTAAAAACATGTTGGAAACAATGTATACCAGAAGGCTATGTGTGTATATAAAGTATGTATAAAGCCTTTTATTTTTATATCTTGAATGCTCTAAATTAATAAAGAAAAGAATTAACTGAGGTGGATCTTATTTCCTTTTTAAATTCTTTCATTCCTTCACCAGAGAGACCCAATGCATAACTGATGACAAAATGACCCTCCCAAAAGACTTGCCTTTGGTATGAGACAAAAAGAACCAATTACCTTTCTGTTGACTTTGCCTACTGAGGCACATTTCAAAGAAGTCAACGTGGTCAAATCCAGACAAAAGAGATATTTTGATATTCATGTCAGCACAAGTATTTTTTAAATGCTGAGAAGGCACCTCTGCTTCTATTGCGCAGTGTATGCCTCTATACTTCGGTGCTTTTTATTTTTTATTTAAAAGAAAGAATACAAATACAGTGGTACCTCGGGTTACATACATTTCAGGTTACATATGATTCAGGTTACAGACTCTGCTAACCCAGAAATAGTATCTCAGGTTAAGAACTTTGCTTCAGGATGAGAACAGAAATCACTTGGCGGCAGTGCAGCGGCAGCAGGAGGCCCAATTAGCTAAAGTGGTGCTTCAGGTTAAGAACAGTTTCAGGTTAAGAATGGACCTCCGGAACGAATTAAGTTCTTAACCCTAGGTACCACTGTACTGCAATCCACACTAGATTCCTTTTGCTTGAAATCTTAGGGACAGAGTTTTGCAAAGCCACTCAGAAGAAGTGCACCAATATATATGGGTGGCTGGAGTTCCGGATCCTAGAAGATGTATAGGGCACATGTCAGTTTTTACTCTCAAACATTTTGTTTTTTTAAGAGTCAGTTCTTCTGAGCACATAAGAGCAGCCTACTGGGTCAGGCCACTGGCCCACCTAGTCCAGCATCATGTGACCTAACAGTTGCCTGTAGGAAACCTGCAAGCAGGATTCAAGCACAAGAGCAGCCATGCTTCTGAATACCAGTTTCTGGAAACCCTGGCGGGGGAAGAGGGGTGCGGGGGGAGCACACTGCCCCTGGCAGCATGACCCCGGTGGGGTGCCATTGTGGCTGCCCCCCTGCTCATGCTGGGTGCCACGCCATGCCCCTAGGATGTGTGCCACACCCCCGGGATGCGCACCAGCCATGCCCCCGCCTGCTCTCTGCACACACACCCCGGTGCCGGAGTGTAGGAATGATCGCTGGGTTTGTGGAGCACACTCCCCGTCCACAGGCAGCCTCAGCTGCCTGCACACGTGACCTTGGGGTGCAGAGCACACTCCCCCTCATAGATAAAGCCACAGCTGTCTGAACCTTTTGTCTAACCTTTTGCGGTCTCAGTAGTCTGCCATGTCCTGTCTGTGACCTTTGTCTCCTTCGTCATACATTGTGCAAGCGGAAAATTACGTGGTGGAAACAGGTGCCAAAATAACTTTGTACCACCCCACGATATCGGGACCGGAAGATGTGTAAAGGTCACAGCCCGAAATGTATCTGCCTGGGTTTGCATATTGTGTCAATAAAAGGAGCCTCAACAGAGCTGGCTGGCAGCTTGATTGCAGCTCACCTGTGTGCAGCTCACCTGCATTATCAACTCCTGCCTCATGTCCTTCACTTCATGAAGCTCCACCACTGTCTAGAAACCACAGAAGGGAAAACTGCTCTCATGTGTGTGCGTGCATGCGCACGCACAAACACACAAATACACAAAATATCACACAGAATGAAGGAAACAGGGTTAGAATCCAAATTTATTGAAGAAAGAATACAAATCATTTCACTATGAAAAGTTACAGATTGATAGCCAGTGTCCTAAATGCCCTACCTCAAGGAGAACTCACAGAAAAATGATATAAACGTAATAACTGGGGAAATCAGTTCATTTAAAGTCACACTACATGTTACATTGAAAGTGTGTTTGAAGCCCAGGCTTGCTTGAGGTTCTAAATGTCTTTTTCTTCATAAAAAGCACCTATAGAAAGCCCCAGGCTAAAATGGTGGGTTGGGTTACTGGCTCCATATCCATACTATTTGTGCTATATTTGCTTCCAATTTGATACTGAAACATATTTTAACAGACATTGCTTTAAACCATCTGCTGCCTTAGGAGTTGTGTCTTTGATCACCAGTTTTCTTGAAGCCACCGAGAAGCATATTCATAAACCAGAAGCATCACTGCACCACCTAGAAGAGATAATGTTATTTTATGAAATACAAAATTGTAACTCTTTGTGGCTTTAAATTGCATACATGTATTTTAACAACAGGACCAAAATGGGACCTGTAGTGTAGCGTGGGGAATGCCAGGGGGTCAAAGCCCTGGGCACAGAATCTTCAGGGGTGGGCACAGAGATCTCTGTATCCTGCA
The DNA here is from genome assembly GCF_964234715.1 of Podarcis melisellensis. Classification (NCBI taxonomy): domain Eukaryota; kingdom Metazoa; phylum Chordata; class Lepidosauria; order Squamata; family Lacertidae; genus Podarcis; species Podarcis melisellensis. The sequence goes on along the minus strand of NC_138528.1, from coordinate 32,628,804 downwards.
TCTCCAGCAGCGGTGGCTTGATGAGAGTGGAGGGTGAAGAGCAGGACTTCCTCCCCTCTCCGTGGGCGTATCCTGCCCTGCCCCCAAATCTGCTCTGGAGGGTTGGGGGCATGAGGGAAGCGGAGAGGGGGGAAACGTTCCAAAAAGAAATCTTTGTGCTGACAGAACGATTCTACTTAGCGTTGCTTTGAATACAACCTACATTATTTAATGCCCACTTCCTGCTTTCACCTGGGCTGTGGATCTTTTGATGGAAGAGCAGGTATATCCTGCTTTCTCAACTCCATTCATAATCAATGTCTGAAGCAGGGACCCCATGCATATTGTCCTATATGTGAAGCTATCACACAAGACCTTTGGAGAAAGGAGTTGCATTCCCCCTCAGCACAGAATGAGAATCCATAGCCAAGCTATATGTATGAACTAGATCAGGCATAGGCAAACTCGGCCCTCCAGATGTTTTGGGACTACAACTCCCATCATCCCTAGCTAACAGGACCAGTGGTCACGGATGATGGGAGTTGTAGTCCCAAAACATCTGGAGGGCCGAGGTTGGCTATGCCTGAACTAGCTCTAAGGGTCATTCCATCTTTCTATGACCCGCAGCTGGCTGTGTGAATGAAAAAAACAATAGATAGAATCCATTGCTTTTGCTTCAAGAACATAAGGAGCTACTGCTCTTGGACGGGATCCTTCTGTGAGTGCAACTAAGCTGCACTGGATACCAACTGTTGCTTTTGAGATGATGCGATATGGCAGTTCTAACAGCAACGGCTTACTATCTGAAGAAGTGTGCATGCACACGAAAGCTCATACCAATAACAAACTTAGTCTCTAAGGTGCTACTGGAAGGATATTTTTTATTTTCTTAACACAGGGAAGTTACCAAGCCAACCCAAAGTCAGAAATGCTGTGTGATAGAGATATGCCAGGTTATTTATGCCATCAGCTCTATAGGCAAAAGCCTGACTGCACAAAGCAAATTGACATTTTAACCCATGACAGATTGTCAAACAATGGTGTAAATGAATACATGGAGGAGGGAAATGAGACTGAGGCAGCCAACTCTGCCCTTGCCCTTGCTATATTGATGATAGCTTCTGTGTATAGGCTCTGCATTGTTACAGGGTACAGATCAGCATGCCCAACACATATGTGTTAGGGCATAAAACTTGGGCACAGGTTAGAATCAATGGGTTGTAACCAACAAAATCAACTTATTAGTACATGGACTTTTGCCTGTCAACAGGACTTCTCCTCCTTTTCTCCCTGCATGCCTCTGCACCCAACCACCCAGAGTAGATTTGCGGTTGTAGGGAGAGGGGAGAGGGAAGAAGTCTGATTGTATAAGTGGAAGTCCTTGCACCTAAAGGGGTGACATCATTAGGTACAACACAATTGTGGAGATTGAGAAAAGAGCTAATCCCATTTTTCCCTCCTCATGTTTATTCCTGCATTTGCAGATCTACAGGTACAGGGCCATAAGAATTTGCAACTGGTAAACACACAAGATTCTTACACACTTAAAAAGGTGTGTGCCTGATTATATGGATCAGCTATAAAGAAAGGTAGCTGACATTGATAGGTTTCTTTCCATGTTTCTGCCCCATGTTTCTGCAGGCAGCTATGACTGAGGCTGCATCAATTGCTATAAGAACAATGAAATATTGCAATAAGATAAAAAAACCCCAAACAGTCATTTAATTTCAATAATATAATGTTTGTATTTATATATATTTCATCTTAATAATATTTAACAGTAATATTGAATATTAAGATAACATTTACAAAAATACCATCAAGGCAGGATTAAATGCACTAGATTTTTTAAATAAAAAAATTACCTGGTCCTAGTCTCATGATTTTAGGCACCAATCCTTTGTACAAGGCTAGAAATCTGTAGAAAACAACAAAGAATGTTTTTATTTAAATTGGTGGAGGGAGGGAGGAATGTATATTTGCTCAATTTCTGAGACGATGCGCTAAAAATGTTTGCGAAATAACAAATGTATACAATGCTTGGATTTTAACATCTTGGCCCAGGATAAATAGCAGATTAATGTTCAGCTACGGTGGCTTTGCTGTGATCCCTTCTACTCAAAAACATGACTTTAATTAATGAGACATTTGCTATTTGTTAATAGCAGCTGCACTATACTTTTTTTTTTTAGTTGTGAACTTTCCAGAGAACTCTTGATATGAGGTGGTATGTAGGGATTGAAAATAAGTATAAATACAAATGAAGTATACAAATGCAGTACACTACTTGAACAATATTGCTGTGCCTGAGTTCTCACTTTAGAAGTATTTTACATACACTAAGTTCAGGGTGTTCCTTACATGCTAGTTTCAAAAATGAGAGAAATTATACTGCAGCAATTTGGTACGAATGCACCAAGTCAATGTTTGCATTCTCATCTTGCTATGGAGGCTAGCATGGAATGGTCAACACAAACGCTCCAATCTCTAAAGAAACAGAAACGAGGGAAAGAAAGACAGAGAAAGGCTAAGATTTATTTGTTGATCTCCATGTTCTCTATAAATTTTATGACCAGTTCTGAAATGTGAACAGTTTTAATTGTCCTTCAGCCACTCTATAGATACATTCCAAGATCGATTGGGGCAAAGTAAGATGCAATCAAGTGGACATTTTAAAAAAATCTGTTAAAACGAAGTTCTCATTCTTTGTCCTGTGTGCTGGCCACTTTCTGGGATTCCGATTCTGGATTGTGTTTTCTAATGCTACCACGAGAAAAATATTCAGTACATGTTGCCTGATGCCATTTGGATCTGAGTGGAAGAGGGAATGCCACTGGTTCAAATATTCCTCCTCAACAAATTCAACTGGAAAAAATCCTAGAAAGTGGCAGAGTTATCAGGGTCTATTTTTCAGGACTGCCCAGTCACTTACTTAAGGGAACTGGGACTTCTCCTCAGCTGCCTAGTATACAAGAATGAGAACAAGACAGGCTCATCAGCTGCTCTCTGAAAATGAGAAGACCATTATAGCATCCCATCCGTTCACCCCCCCCCCCAAAATAGCACTTCTGTCAGGGGCTGCTTAGGAATTTTGTAACATAGGAAGCTGGCTTTTTACCAACAGAGTCCATCTAACTCACTATTTCTGACATTGACTAGCAGATTTTCAGACAGGTTTTTTTCCGGGCTCAACCCTACTTGGAAATGCTAGAGATTGAACCAGGACCTTTCACTTGAAAAGTATGTGATCCTATCACTGAGCTACAACTCTTCCACATTCACAATTGGAGCAATAAAATAGAATATACGGTATATTTTCTAATTACAATACTGAGGTTGAAAGATGTCTACAGCTACCAGACTGATGCAGTGGTGAAAAAGGAGAAATGACTTGCTGCAGACTTATTAGGATATTTTATACATTCTCTCTCTCTCTCTCTCTCTCTCTCTCTCTCTCTCTCTCTCTCTCTCTCTCTCTCTCTCTCCCTCCCTCCTTCCCTCCCTCTCTCTCTCTCTCTCTCTCTCTGTGTGTGTGTGTGTGTGTGTGTGTGTGTGTGTGTGTAGTAAATCAAAATCCAGAAAACTCAGATAAAGCAATACTTTTCCTTTGTAATGCTTATATGCACATTTCTGAAATGCTGCACTCTGGAGCGCTCCTGATACATAAGCACTGCGAAGGGTGGCTTTTATGGGCCTCATCAAATCTGAAATATAACAATGTGGTTTTATGGACTCATGTGAACAAGCCAGAGACCTGGATATTTATGATTGAAATAAGAATTCTTTACCCTTCTTCTTTATAGACCGTTGCCATAGTTTTAAAACAGGTCCTGTACTTGATCTCTCCAGGAACCGGCTGTGGTCCTTGAATCCGACTTTTTGCAACATCAAAAGGGATGTTAATAACTGAGGCTATTGTCCCTGAGGCTAGCCCGATTCCAAATTTCCTCAGAAACTCCAAGGTCGGATCCTAGATAAACAAACAAACAAAAAAGCAACAAACAAAAGGGGAGCGGGTAGGAGAGGGAGAAAATGAATGAGAGAGAGAGAAAGAAAGAAATTAAAAGAGGCACAGAAGCACCTCAATTGGTTAGACTATAAAGTAATATGCATTTAATCAGAAGTCTTGCACGACACGACACACTCCTGTTATTCTAGCGGAACACATTAGGATTTCCTACGCTGGGGCTTGTTTTCTTGACAATCCTATTGGCTATGTTTTTACACATGGTCTAAATTGCTGAAGTACACATTTCCTCACACAGGATTTATAAACACAGTTCATAAAGCAAGACCGGTACGGCATATGGGGATGATTTGTATAATTGGGCTTCACAATGTACTTAGTATTACTGTATCAAAACGGGAGAAATCCAAGCACACTATTAGCTAATTGGCCAGAATATTTTACAAATGACAGCAACTTCCACCATGAAGCCTACTAAAATGCTCATTTGTGCGTTGGACCCCCAAATGTTAAATTAAATAAAGGCTAATCTCAGTCTGCTGCTTTCCCCCTCCAGGTTTTTTACATTTAGTTTCACGTGTAGCTGATGCACTGTACTAAGCAGTAACGGCTTCCTGCTATTAACAATCCAACAGCGGTGCAACTGCAAAGCAGACAGCAGCGCCCTGTGCATTATAAACAGTAGTAACTCACTAAGCTAATTGGCTGAAGAATTTACAACACATTGTTCCCAAAGCCGACTATTTTGCCCTGGCTTAAAAAGGTAGAAACTGGCTGTAAAGTCAGCCTTAAAACAACGTTTTTTCTGTATGGGCTGAGACAATCCAACTGTGTTCATATTTCCTCAGACAGCCTTCCTACCCTGGAACATCAAAGTGCTCAATTAGTTTATTTGGAAGTGAAATTTTCCTTAATAAAGTCTAATCCCATATGTGTGAACGCTGGGAGCTGCCAGCGAATGTTGTCATATTGGATTTCCTAGGTACTTTACAATATGACTTCAAGAAACCCCTTTTTTCTTGCATCAGGGAAGCAAGAAAAGACCCCCTAATTTCTAAACAATATATTAACATAGAGAGCACATTTGTTGCGACACATTGCCAGAAGATTTCTTAGAGGAGCAAAATGGGCGTAAAATCCACATGTGGGATCGGGCCAGATTCTGTCTGTCCACACTAAAAAGCTCCAGTTTTACAGCTTAAAGCTCAAAACATAGTTTATTTTACCTATAATGTCAGGAAGTGCAATTTTAAATTAATATAATTAATGCATTATCAGAGAGGATATAAGCTGCTAATGGAACTTGTAATTTTCCTGATAAGATGATTGGATGGGTTCACAGCAAGTTTTGGAAAAATGGTAGAGAATACTGTATGTTAAATACAGGTCAAAAATGGGAAGGAACAACTTTACTTGGAGACTGGAAAAGCAGTATAATAACTTACTATAAGAAGCTTTTGGAAGACTGTCAAATAACAGCCCAACATATTTGCCAGGCTGCTGGCATAAGTTTTATATACTGAAATCAGAGAACAAATTATGAGCAAGTTGGTAGAGAGACTTATCAGCAGAGGAACTTCTGCTGTAGGTTTTAGAGTTTTCGTGGCACGTTGCAAGTGTTGGCAAAGCCACCACAAAAAGGAAGCAGGTGATTGCCAGAATCAGACACTGTAGGATAGGCCTGTATGCACTGTGAGTAGGATGCATATGCCTTAGGACCTCTATGGTTTAGGAATTGGATACACTAGTTGCTTCCCTTAAAGCCCTATGGCCTCATCATTATCATAATTGAAGTTAAATATCCTCCCAGGGAAACAACACAATACAGTGTTGGGTTAAAGGAATGATAATGAGCTGTGGGGCTTGGACACCCAAATCTGCCTTGTACTCATTTCATAATTTTGGGCAAGTCTGTTGTTTCCTTAGTGTGTGTCATTAGTTTGTTTTCTAAAAAATGGGTGCTGCAGAAATAAATGCAGAAGCATAGGGTTGATACAGGGCTTGTGACTGAGACTCTGCGTTATCTCCAGCTTGAGGCCTTGTCTCCATTTGGTCCAGAGTTTCCCAAACTTGGGTCTCAAGCTGTTTTGGGACTACAGTTCCCATGATCCCTCATCACTGGTCCTGCTAGCGTGGGATGATGGGAGGTCTAGTCCAAAAACTGTTGGATCTATTCAACATGGTGTTTCCAACAGTGGCTTGCTAAATGCCTCAGGGAAGTTGATAAGCAGGGCATCAGGGCTACAGAATTCCTCTGTTGCTTCGTTCTACATCTGACATTCATAGATATTCTGCCTCTGAACATGAAAGAGGAGGATGGTGACAAAACTAGAATTAGCTGGCTCTGCCTGTTGCTGGCTCTCGATATGCCTATCTTTGACCTCCCTTCCTTTTGCTCTATCAACCACAAATGGTCTCATTCTTGACTATATTATGTTTCTTATTTTATAGAATGAGGCACCCACCTTGCTGACAGGAACTATATTTTTCACATTGAAGTAGAAACCAAAATAGACCATATTGAAAACTCCATGACGTCCCAAGGTAGCAGACAAGCCTTTGTTGAGTCCCTGGAGCCCCAACCCATTGGCCTGAATAATCTGCCGAGCTTTGGCAAAGGTAGATGGCTGCTGTATTGGGGGAAAAAGCAAAGTAACCATAAACCATAAGCCCCCTTTCCAATTCGATGCTTAACCAATCTCTGTTGTAGAAGACAATAAATGCAATGGCACAATCCATATTAAAATATAACCAAATACAATAATTTGCCAAGTAAGCAGATGCACATGTGAACAGGTAATGAATATAAGTGCATCTGTTCTGAACTCTACATGCATGCACATCGATGAATGAACTAGGAAAGTTCTCCCATGCGCAGTAGTCATGGAGGCCTGTCATCCTCTCCTGTTACATCACCCTTAGGAACATAAGAGGCTGCCATGGATCCATTGAGCTCAGCATCATTTGGGAAGCTCAGAATGAAAGGGAACTTCAATGGACTTCAATGAAAAAGGGCCATCTCAGTGTGTGTATAGGGGGATGTTCTGCTGCTGGTGGAAATGGTGGGGTGAGTTCCCCTGTGACAAGCAGCCATCTTAGGCGGTGGAAGCACCTCCCCGCTCACTCCACCACTGCCACGAGCAGTGGAACATGCCCTTCTTGCCAAGTTTTGGGGAGAGAGAGGCATTCAGGTGTGTGGCGTTTCGTTTCGTCTTCACGAAATCCCTTGCATAATTCCCCCCTCTCACCAATGGGCAGAGGAGGCCTCTTGAAGAAGAAGAAGAAGAAGAAGAGGAGGAGTTTGGATTTGATATCCCGCCTTTCACTCCCTTTAAGGAGTCTCAAAGCGGCTAACATTCTCCTTTCCCTTCCTCCCCCACAACAAACACTCTGTGAGGTGAGTGGGGCTGAGAGACTTCAAGGAAGTGTGACTGGCCCAAGGTCACCCAGCAGCTGCAGGTGGAGGAGCGGAGACGCGAACCCGGTTCCCCAGATTATGTGACTACCGCTCTTAACCACTACACCACACTGGCTCTTGAGAGGTAATTCAAGAGGTGGTGGCCCAGGAGAGGACTTTATCTGTGACAGCCCTCAGGTTGTGGAATTCATTCCCCACAGAAGTTCCTTTGGCACCTGTCATATGCTGAAGGTGTGCATCTCTTTACCCCGGCACTGGACATTTGAGTGGAAGAGAGAGATTTTGAACCCACCCTATTCTCTTGACTGCAATCTCTTCTGTTGTTTTTTTAAAGTTTTTTAAATTAAAGTAATAATCATAAATAAATAAGAAGAAACATGTGCACCCCACCACCGAGACCATTCCATTGTAATTATCCAACTTCCCAAAATTTCAACAGACTGCAATCTCCTTTTAAGTGTTTTAGCATTGTAATTTTAAATGGTTGAAACCTGCCTTGGGACCTTATGGTGAAGAGTGAATAAGAAATCATAGAATCATAGAATCAGAATCGTAATGTTTTAGAGTTGGAAGGGATCCTGAGGATCCCAAATCTTAATCTTAATAATAATAATAATAATAATACTGAACTGTCAGAGGCCTAGTTTTGATTATTTTAACTGTAAGATCGGGAAACTCTTGCATTCCAGGCAATAAATGTATCACAAGCCAGATAAAAACAATCCTGTTCCTTGACATATATTTCTAATGAACAATTGAATATATTCTAGACTCTTCCTTTGGCTTCTCTTGCTTATTTTGGGGTTATTTTGACTCTAATATCTGAAAAATCTCACACTTTCAGCCAATAATTGGAACCTGTGGCCCTTTAAATGTTGGACTACATCTTCCATCATGACCATTGACCATGTTTGCTGGGGCTAACAGGAGTTACATATAATATGAAAAGCCCTGCTAGATCATACCAAAGGCCCATCTAGCTCAACATCCTCTTCTCATGGTGGCCAATAAGATACTTATCGGAAGTCTACCTATCTTGTTGGAGAGCACCAAGATCTGGAGGGCCATAGGTTCCTTACCTCTGCTTTACACTACACTTGAAACACAAACACAAAATATCAGTTTCCTATACAAATATTCCTAATAACTATTGTAAACATTCCTTCTAAATCAGCCAGGGAGAGGATACTTTCAGATTAGAGGAACTGTGCAACTAATTTGTGTGACCATTTCTAGAGTCTTAAACTTTTAGAACTCCAATGCATGACTGTGGAAGATTGCTTTTAACGTTTTTTACTGTTATGTCTTTAGCCCCAAGTTAAAGATTATTTTTTCTTGTCAATTGTTTGCTTGCTTAACTTTGCTTTTCACTAATGTTACCTTTGCGTAGTCAAATATTTAATTAGAAAGGCAAAACTTGACTTCCGCAAGGATGCTTAAACAGGGAAATGAAGACAATTTTGACTACTGCTTTGTAAACGGTGCTGATTTCAATGCACTTATTTGTTTAATGAGCTCCCATTGCAAAATGCCAGCAAAAATGACCAACAGATGATCCAAATAATATCCAACCCACCAGGTTAGTGCTTATTCAGGTGACAAGCAAGCTGAATTTCCTTTTAATATTTTGTTTCACTCAGATTTACATATAGCTAACAGGTATCTATAATTCACTTTGTAAGAGTAAAACGCAAATCTCACACAACAACAGACTATATGGCTGCAATAGAATATAGGGCTTTATTGTGAACTTCCCAGCAAGAACTTAATGCCCAGGGAGAGGCATACAAATGCCATAACAATATAAACAAATTGCTCTGCTTATATTTACCTAGATCTGTCCAGACCATGATTTTTGTACGCTGCAAGCAGTCTCAATAAATAACTAGTGATCTATTTAAAGAGTGATCTATTTGGAAAAGGCTTATGTAAAAAACATACAACTGATTCTGTAAAGCTCATTAAGCTTGTTCTGAAAAGAAATGATAAAAATTCAAGGGGCAGGGAAGGATTTTTTGATTAACGTGTTGCATCTATGGAAATGTGTGGTATGAGCCAAGTTATGTTAGGGGAGGCATTAGAAGTGCAACTCTATGTATGTTTACTCAGAAGTGAGTCTCATTGAATTCAGTGGGGCTAATATTATTATTATTATTATTTATTAAATTTATATTCTGCCCTTCATCTGAGGATCACATATTGAGGTCATAGCTGTCAACGTTTCCCTTTTTTAAAGGGAAATTCCCTTATTCCGAATAGGATTCCTCACAAGAAAAGGGAAAAGTTGACAGCTATGATCGAGGTGAGTATAGAAGAGCAGTTAGATAGTGCAATCCTAAACCTGTCAATTCAGAAGTACACTTGATTGATTTCAATGAGACTGAGTGCAGTCCTACAGCCCTCTGCAATGTTGATGGATCAAGAGAGGTAGGATTGAGCATGGCCACCTCTCTGCTGGCATAGAGGAGCACCACTGCTGGCGGAGGTCCTGAGCTCTGTTTAGCAGGTGGAAAGCTATGACTAGTGGTTGTCCTGCTACTTGTAGCCAGCAGAAAACCATGAAAGATAACCATGGGGAGAAGGCACCAGAGGCTTTGAATTTACAAACAATCAATGGCACAGCCCTAGGCAGTGTGGTGGCAGCAGGAACAAGGGAAAGGCACTGAAATCTTCTCTCTGGGGACCTGACTGCTTACTCTTTCACGTTAAGCCACGGTTTTTCTCATTTGTGATATATAAACTGGGTCTCAGTATAATTGATATCAGTCGTGGGGAAGGAACCCTGTAGCATTGTTGTTAATCACTTCACTCTGAAGTTTGCAATTTGCTTATTACACATAAGCAGGGTATATTATTTCATTTTTGTGGCTACCTTAGTGTCCGAAGTCAGGTGAGTCTGTACGGAAAACGTCCCCCACCCAAAAAAAAAATCTCACTTATTTAAATGAGGAAAGGAATTTTCTGTTTGTTTTCTTTAGAAAGTTCTTGAGCATTTTCCAACATGTCAAGACATACTGTTTGCTGGTAGATTCATTTCTGCTGCATTTGAAGTAAAGAAAATGTGTTTCTTTAAGTGAGAGCCCTGAATAAAAGGCATACAGAATAACTATATTATATCCAGCAAGGAGGTGGTGAAGTATGCTGGGGGCTTCGGTTATCTTTTTGTGCTTGAAGTGCAGGTGGTCTCTGTGCTCTGGAAAGCAAAGACTCCAAATGCAAAAGCAGCTACCCTATATGGACATTCTTGCAAATGTCCATATAGACTTCCAACAAGAAACTGCTCTGCACCCACCAAGCTAGCTGGCTTTAAAAGAGAGTTAGACAAATGCATGAAGGAGAGGGCCACCAATGGCTACCATGCCCTCCAACACGTTGAATCCTAAAGCCGGGATGCGCATCTTACTATCCATGTTCCTGCATGAGACGTGTGACTCATGTGACATCATGGAGCCCAAAAGGATGCAGGTTTTTTGAGCCGTGCATTTTGGGGTGTCGCACGAGATCGCAGCCCTGCACGAGATCTCGGGGCAAAATTGTGCAAGATCAAGGCGAGGTAAATGGCAGCTGTGCTCTCGTGGGTAAAAATGGGATGACCCAGTTTTTATTGGACACTTGCGGGTTGTGCGTGACTCGCCATGATGGCTATCCTCTGATTCCACAGCTGGAGGCAGCAATTCTGAATACCAGTCACTGGAAACTACAGGAGGGGAGAGAACTCCTGTCCTCAAATCCTGCTTGTGGGTTTCTCACAGGCATCTGGGTGACCACTGTTCAGGCTGCACTCGAGTAGGACCCTGGCAGAGACACATGCCCGACTGGCATGTTCTCTCCCTCCTGGTCAATCGTTCGGGAGCTTCAAAAGCTTTCTTCTGCCCAAACATCACTGCGGCACACTTAGGGATCCGCAGAGTTTGCGCACCTCAGCAACTCAGCATTTTGTTTCATCTACTTTATTTACATATAAACACACATGGAGCACTGCAACATGGCTCCCTCTCTCTCTAGCATCAGACAGCAAAGAGAAAAAGAACAAGGGACAATAGTCCCACTTCATGGAACACAGTAACACAAACATCCTGTTTCCGTCACTTCCCACTCTGTGGAGTCAAAACATATACCGTCATGTGAAAGACGACAATCTCATGACTGCAATCATGGAGCAGGAATTCTAACAGGGAGAGCACTTCTATGCTCAAATCCTGCTTATGGGTTTCTCACAGGCATCTGGGTGACCACTGTAAGAACAGGATGCTGGACTTGATGGGTAATTGACAATGCTGCTTGAAGGTCATCACTCCTGATCAGCGGCATAGCTAGCCGCTCAGGTGCCAGGTGCTGCACGCTGCGTGGAGCCCCCTCTTCATCTGTAGGGCGGCGGAGGAACAGGTGGAGGGCAGACGCAAGTCCCACACTGCCATTTCAGGCAGGACGTGTGGCACACTGCAGGGCCCGTGGTAAATGCCAGCCCCCGTGGTGTGGTACCCAGTGCCAGCCACATTTTGTTACATTTGTTGACTGAACTAAAAAGTTTCATGAGCCCAATTTTTATTTTTTAAAACTCATTTTTTGTCATTTTATCACCCCCCTCAGTGATGACACCCGGGGCAGACGGCACCCCCCTTCCTCTGCCACTGCTCGAGATATGCCCTACCAGGAGTGCCAGGGACAGTAATGAGCTACTTGGGCCAATGGTCTGGTTCAATATAAGTCGGTGTTCCAGAGGTATAGCCTCTTCTGGCCTAACAAAGAGTCTGTATGTACTTTGAGCACCTTCATGCTCTCTTCTATTAGTTGATTTTCAGCATGTTAGTAGAATACTTTTTTGGGGGAGGGGTATTTACTGCATAATGTTGAAAAACCAAATTGTAAGCTTACCATTCGAACTGTAAAGTTTAGAGAGAGGATATATATTTAAAACAAAAAGCTGCTTCCTTTCTATTCTTCTCCCCTTCCTCCTATCCCCTTCCCTTTGTTCTGTGCTGGTACCATGCCATTTCCTGACCATTACAGAGCAAAGGATACCCTAGGAACATTGATGAGGCTCCGCCAAATACTTATTTCCCACCGCATCGTCCGTATCAAATTTGCTTCTCCAGCTGTTTTGAAATGGCAACACTTAAACTGGGACCATCACTTGTTTTAAACTGCCCCAAGAGATTCCCCTCTTCCTACAGCTCGCTCTTGATTAACATTCTATACTTGTTATCCAAGCACTTGCGTTTCCCAACATATTGAAAAAATATTCCAGTTACCATACCTCTGTGAAAGCATCCCGATTTGCCTGGAGGCTAACCTTGACTACTTCAAAAGGGTTAACCACAACTGCTTCTGTTAGCCCGGATCCCAAGCCAGCAACTGCAAATGTCTAAAAGAGTTAAATCAATCAGTTTTCATGCACACTGCGGTAAAACATCCCCGTACATCACATTCTGAAGTTGAGCATTAAGCTGACTGATATGATGAAAGTCGAGAGACCTACCCTTGTGCAGTAGTATACCATTACTAAACAGCTTTCGTCCTTGATTAGATGTTGACAGTTCATGCAGAAGAAATTACAAAAGCCACAAACCACATTCCAAATATTCCAAATAAAATGTCAAAGTCCTATCAACAACACATTCTCTCTAGATGGGGGTGAGGAAGCTTTGTGACTGATTTTAAGAAGTGCATATGTGGTAAAGCTTGCCCTCCACATTCTGTTTAAGGAGAGTTTTGCCTCGTGAAGAATAATTTACACGTTATTATGAGTATAATATAGACACAAAGGCAGCTCTTAAAACCACTTACCAGGGAAGTATAAAACAGTGACTTAATTAGGTAGTAAATCTAATACAAAGAAAACACAGGACTAAATAACTGCGCTTCCCACTTCAGCAAACAATTGTCTTAGAATAAAAGTTTTCCAAGGCAGATTTCACCTCTGAAACAACTTAAGTAAGGTATTAGTAACTGATGGCAAATATTTGTATACCCCAAATAGCATATTGGTTGGTGCGATGGCATCATTAGAATGCAACTGACAGTCAAGGCATTGACATAATAGGGTAAAACAGAGTAAAATCACTTAAGAGTAAAACTTTTTTCTTTTAAAAAAACACATTTCCTAATATTGAGCACTCTGGTAATAACCCAGTAGAGCCTTAGCTGTGTTTAAGAACATTGATTTCAGTGGACTTCTATTTCATGTTATTTCCTAGCATGCAATACATTTTGATTGCAGTGGGTTTTCTGAATTCTCTGGCTCTTCCAAAGACAGCTGAATCTTGGAGGAGAGTTCATTTCTGGAAAAGCTTCTGACTCTACATGGGGTTGGAGGAAGAATAGAGAAATTGCAGAGCATGGGAGGAAGTGTTTGTGTGTGGCAGAGGCTGAAATCATTACATGCTGCTAACACCCACTGAATGCACTGGGGCTTGCTTGTGAGTAAAGATGGATTATACAGTGGTGGCCTCTTTAGACCCTTCAGTTCATAAGTAAAACAGAATCAGCTTCCAGTATTCTTCAACATACTGAGTGAATAAGCTGATGAGTTGTATGTGACATACAGCCAGATATAATCATCATACCAATATGCATACAATAATGGCACAGCCCATTGCCACCACAGGTGCAGAAATATAATCAGTTGATTTGAAGTAGGCTGGGTCAAAATATAAACCACTAGAATCAATGGGTTTAAACACACTCAATGTTGTAGACCCCCAAACCAACTTTTTATCTGCTGGGGGGGAAATTTGTTTTCTTTTTTGTAACTCTGCCAGATCTAGAGTCATTCTGCCTGACTTCAGGTACATCTCTTGTTTGCCTTCACCATCTCCTTGCCGAAAAGCCCTTGAATCATTACTGTCAGTCTCCTCTGCCAAGGCTTTATAACATGAGAAGTGTTCCATAGTCTATGAAGCGCAGTAAACTATGAGTAAAGAATGCTGTACACCAAAATACTGTTTTCTCCTAGAAAGCAAAATGAACCAGAGCTTTCACTGTTAAAAAGGTATGTGGCAACTTTAAGGATTTATGGTATCTCATGTTCTTTTGGAAAAGTGGCAGTCCGCAAGAAAAGAAAAGAAAAGAAAAGAAAAGGGAGAGAGAGAGAGAACCTTCAAGGACAATGTAATAACAACAATATAACAGATGCATTCCATAACTAGAATAGTAATAACTCAAAGTGTCTTCATGCTGACTTTATATCACGCTGGCCAATTATGCAAATTCTAATGAAAGGTCTCTTCCTTTATATGGCGAGCAAAAATATGCCTGTCACAAAACTTCCACTGAGAGAGCCAAACTCCAGAAATGCTTCCAATCCTATAACTTGTTTAACCAAGAAATCTATAATCCAGATGGTCAGGAGTTTTGGGGTTGTTGTTTTTTTGCTAGTGCACTCTTCCAATTTGCTTTCCGGTAACAGCATTAAAGTCACATGGACTGATTCCTGGGTGGCCAAGTTCCTAGGATCTATGAGATGCATCCTGCCCAAAGATCTCCAGGCACAAATTCTCTTCCATATTTTGCATAAACAAAGAGGGTGGGATCCAGAGTGGCAGGAGCAGCAACTGCACTTGTATAATGATACAAAGATCCTCCTTCATGTGGACCCTCTCTGAAAAGTCCCCTATCAAGGTCCAAAATTAATGTGGGGCTGCCATTGGAAGGACGTTTTACTCTTCCACTGTGTGTGAGCAAAAGTTCTTTCTGCTAGTCCACAAAGCATATGGATCTAACACACTTTTTCTCTTCTCTCTCGGATTTGTCCCTCCATTCATGTGTCTTTGCTCAACCTACTTCATTATATTGATCAATGTGAGGGGAAAAGGAGAAGGAGAAGGAGGAAGAATGGGAACTATAGTAACTCTCCTTATTCCCATTACAAGAGTGTATAACATTACTTACCAGAGCTGGTGACAGTGAAACATTTCCTAATAATTTCTTGTATTGTTCAAAGGTGAAAAACTGGAAAGTAAATACAGTGAAATTTAAGACTCAGGAATGGAGTAGAGATTCTTATCAGAGAAAACTGTTTACCTTTATTGGTCTAACAAAAGACAAAGAGAATGATTTGATCTGGTGGTCTGTTGTTGAGTGATTAGTACTACACGCAGGGCTTTGGTTAAATTTGAATCAGGCAAATTTTGTTCTCATATCACTTAAACATATATTAGAAATATTCAGACTATATAAATATACACACACACACCCATATATACATATACATACAGATACCCAGCACTCAATCCAATTACAGCAGCTTTGTATTTCAATATCTTCTTTCCTCTTAGCCCAGAAAGAAAATAATAATACTTTCCAAACTGCTTCAAAAATCAAATAACCATTAACCATTTGTCATTTGTATAGCTTATTGTGCCAAGAACAGACTGCTCCTTACCAAACAGTGCAAATCTTTCCTCCTTATTCCAGATAGTGAATACAGGGCAGTTTTCTCTTTTTAAAATTATCATTTAATGTCAATTTAAACAACTTAGACTGATCCCACACTTGCAAAATCCATCATTGTTGAGATCAGCAATACTGTGCTATTACAATTTGAGCAGTTGACAAAACAATTCAAAATTGCTCCAGTCTTTGGTACAGGAATCATTCCTTTAAAACTTTGTAAGAACATTGTTATTGGATCAAGCACAGTATTAACATTAAATATCACCATCGCTATTGGGTTGTTTTTTTAGAACCAAAACAAAACAATGGTTTGAAACCAGAGGTACACAAAAGTAAGGCTGCTTGAACCTGGACTTTTCCACCCCCCGGATCCACAGATGACTTTTAAAAGCAGATTTTCCAACTGCGCAAATTTCTCACTAGAAACCCCCACACTAAAAAGGGGGGCAGGAAATACAGTAAACACAAGTAGTGCTTTGCTCCTTGCTTACACTATGTATCAGTGGCAATTTCTGCCTAAGAGTCCATTATACAGCAATAATTCATTCATGGATCTGCCTCCATTCAGTAACTAACAGGTGCAAAAAAGGAGTAATTTAAGGGCATTTACAAGGATGTGATGAAGCATTACCTGCACAAAGATGACAAAAATGTGGTTCGGGCCACAAAGAAGGTATTTTAATATGGTTTTGGCAGTTTAAGTATGAAAACTGAGCACATTCTTCCCTTACAAAATTTGTGCACATGCTTACATGCTGCCCCTGTCACAGCCTTTGGTTAGGTGATGAATAAACGCACAGACCCAACATGTACAATTCCTCTCCTCTCATTTTTCACACTGTACATTATCAGCTCTCCAACAGCACATAATTTTTCTCAGTTCCACAATTTGCACACTAAACACACCCACCCTTTGAGCCCCACTCCACAAACCTTGCATGACATTTTGAATGTGGTCCTGCAGTGGGAAGGGAGAATTGCCCCAAGCCATCACTCTCCATGGGCATGTGGGGGTGGAGGTAAAAGTAAAGGTAAAGGTACCCCTGCCCGTACGGGCCAGTCTTGCCAGACTCTGGGGTTGTGCGCCCATCTCACTCAAGAGGCCAGGGGCCAGCGCTGTCCGAAGACACTTCCGGGTCACGTGGCCAGCGTGACGAAGCTGCTCTGGCGAGCCAGAGCCGCACACGGAAACACCGTTTACCTTCCCGCTGGTAAGCGGTCCCTATTTATCTACTTGCACCCGGAGGTGCTTTCGAACTGCTAGGTTGGCAGGCGGGGGGTGGAGGTAAATGTCAGCAAAGCTGCTTTCTGCAGCAATTGGCTGTGTGGAGATTCTCATGGCAAAATCAGCCACACAACTGATCCAGCAGACTGGAACAGTAACTTCCACAATCCTTTCTGGGTACTTCTGCATGACCAAGTACCCAGCGGAGAACTCGGCTGCATAGCTGTACCATATCTCTATCTTCCCCACACCTGCCATCACAAATGGCCTCGTGGGCCAAAGTGGGAGTTGCACCAAGCCAAATTTGGCCTGCAGGATGGAGTTTCTCCACCCACTTGATGTAGAGGATTTACATCAGGAAGACTAGTCTTACAGTAAGAGATGTTCGACAGTGGATCGGACTCCAACCAGAGGTGGTGGACTGTCCTTCCTTGGAGGTTGGATGGCCATCTGTCATGGATGCTTTAGTTAAGATTCCTGCATTGCAGGGGGTTGGATGACATGACCCTGGAATCCCTTTCGATTCTCCGATTCTATGATTCTCCTTGCTGAATCTGTTATTTCCCATCACTATTCTCTGGCTTTGGCAACTGCTGCCAGCACTATTTTGAGGATACCTAGTGCGATAAAAAAGACCATGGCATTCACACGCACGGGATACATTCAGAAATGACGCTTACATTTAAAATTTCAGAGAAAAGACATTGAGTGG
Source organism: Podarcis melisellensis (assembly GCF_964234715.1). Classification (NCBI taxonomy): domain Eukaryota; kingdom Metazoa; phylum Chordata; class Lepidosauria; order Squamata; family Lacertidae; genus Podarcis; species Podarcis melisellensis. Next base: position 32,611,109 of record NC_138528.1, on the reverse strand, counting down.
GTAACACTGCTCCGCTGCTGGCAACATGGCTGTACCCTGGAGCAGAACTGTTTTAACTGACATCCAATGAAGGGGTCCTTGGGGGGGTGTAAGGGAGTCTACCTGCAGCAACTGCCAGTGGCTTCTTGCGGAGCACCAGCTCAGACCTTGAGAACCATAGTTTTTGGTGCAATTCTCCTTTTCAGCATGCTCAGGCTGCTTTGTAAAGTGTAACATTTCCCTTTGCTCCAGTTCACCCCCATTTGAAACCGGTTTCACACATGGTACCCTTGGAAGAAGCATTCCACCCTACCATATTTTTGTCAGGAGCTCGTCTTACACTCAAGTAGGACCCTGGTAGAGACACATGCCCGACTGGCATGTTCCCTCCCTCCTGGTCGATCGTTTGGGAGCTTCAAAAGCTTTCTTCTGCCCGAACATCACAGCGACTGATGCCAACAGACATCGGCACATTTAGGGATCTGCAGAGTCTTCGCAGTTTGCATGACAGCAACTCAGCATTTTGGCTAATCTACTTTATTTACATATAAACACACATGGAGCACTGCAACATGGCTCCCTCTCTCTCTAGCATCAGACAGCAAACAGAAAAAGAACAAAGGACAATAGTCCCACTTCACAGAACACAGTAACACAAACATCCTGTCTCCGTCACTTCCTACTCTGTGGAGTCAAAACATATACCGTCATGAGATAGACAACAATCCCATGACTGCAATCATGGAGCAGGAATTCTAACAATTTCTACCAGGGCTTCTGTCATACTTTTCTCCCAATATTTAACTCTCCTTTGACACTAAGTCCACAGGAGTATGGAGTACTGGGCCAGTTGCAGATGCTTGAAGCATCCTTCAATGTGGTCTTTCTTCTGGAGGACAGGTGCCAGTGGTGGGTGGGGCTAGAGCAGGCTTCCTACAACTCCCATCATCCCTAGCTAGCAGGAGCAGTGGTCAGGGATGATGGGAATTGTAGTCTCAAAACATCCAGAGGGCCGAGGTTGAGGAAGCCTGGGCCAGAGGAGAAAGTGAATGGAGCAATTTACCCTTGTGCTAATTTCTACACACTCCACACCCTTCTCCATCCTCTACCCTGGAAAACAAGAGGCAGAATCAGAGTTCAAAGACATATTCCAACTGTGCAAAAACACTAAAGAAGGTGCAAAGTGGAGCTGGTGAGGGGTGGGCCTGGGAGAGGGTGTGGCATGGGGAGAGTTTGATGCTTCAATGAATGGGTGAGTGCCTAAGGCCAAAGCAACTTTTCATGTAAGATGACTTGTAGTATACAAATGGGATTTTAAATCTCCTTTAAACATTTCCGAATGGATGAAGCACAAGTATTATGAAACATGTCACCTTACACCATGTAGCACATGGAAAACTGGTCCTACTGCAGTATTCAAAAATGTATCTATAAATCACAACATGAATGCAGTATATATATAACTGTGCTACAAATACTTGTGAAAAATTAATTTGGACAATAATATGTTTGTACTCAGAAATAAGTCCTATTGAGCTCAGTGGATTGCTTTCAAAGGCTGAAATTCTATACGCAGAGCTCTGGGAGTCGTATGTCTCCTTGAAGTCAATGAGACTTCACTTTGAGTAAACTTACAAAATATTGTACTGCAGAAGTGAGCAACAAAATCAGTGCAAAATTAGGTGAAATGAGGACTGCGGCCATGAGTAATTTAAAGCCTAAATGGCAAAATTACAGCACAAGCCTTTGCCTGTCTACTCAGAGGTAAGCGCCATTGAGTTCTATAGGGTTTCCCCCCAGAAAAGTATGTATAGGATTGAAGCCTAAGTATCAAAACAGATTTTCATATTGCACATTCAACTAACAGATCTACCATTTTTTCTATATATTGTCACAACAAACTTTTTCTTGGAATTTTAGGTATTCCTTTAATGTTTCCCATACCCTCCATGCATGCTACCTAGCAATCTTTTGCACTTAAAATTTGCTTTCAAAATACAATTGCTTCCTAAAGCCATAAACAGAAGAACTAGTTAGTATGTAGCAACTCTGTTTCATATTACGGGGACAGTTTTGAAGCTGAACAATCCTAGGAAACTCTAAATGAAGGATCAAAATGCACATAGCCAAGCGAGTACGACTTAGCCTTTCAGAAAATTCAACAGTTTGCTTCAATGGCTCACTTTTTTTTAAAGAGCTCAAAATATCCTTATCATAATAGAGTGAAGCAACTTTTGTTGCTGTTGAACAGTGATTTTTTTTAATTTTATTTTTTGCTATGGTAAAAAAAATCAAATGCTTTCTTCACAAACTTCCAAAGAAAAATAATTGCAAAATATATGTCTTCGTGTATCTAATAACCAGTGCTGTCCATCTGGCAAAGATACATTTAAATCTAAGTTCCACAGAGGAGAGAAAAAACGTCAAAGTACTTACCATATGTCTCAATAACATTAAGGTAAAAATGTCTGGGAAGGAACACATGCAAAATATGTATTTGCCCAACAAGATCATCTGTTAACCATTGTACTGGCACTGTTCATGTCTTTTCTTTAAGTCGAAACTAAATCAGGGCTATAAAGTTTGGCTTTTTATCCTTCAGAATTACCAGCTTTCTTTCAGAAAGGGGGGCGGGCAGAGAAAGACAGAAAGAGGCACAGACAGACAGACAAAGGATCTGAACTCTTCAAAGTGAAATTGTCTTTGACACATGGCGTCCAAGTGACATATTACCTTAATTATAATGGCTTTATTTTTACATGCAAATGGATTTACCAAAGGAATAGACAATTATATTTTTCTTCTGAACAGGAACTCGGCCTTGTTTGTTTATCTGAGTGATCTTTTATCAGCGCAGCAGTTTTATAATTCAAGGCAGCCTTTCTCTGTAAGTTTCCCCGAGATGTGGATGGCAGGTATGGAGGCAGCTGTACAAAATTACCACAATACAACTCGAATTATTGTATCAAATTTGGAAGGGATTCCAAGGGCCATCTAGCATGTGTGTGTGCGCGCGCGCACACACACACACACACAAACGTTTGGTGATTCACCCCCGCTTCTCTGGGTAATTATTTCCTAGTAAATTGGGACAAATCTACAATTTCCTTAGAAGTAAGTGCCACTGAATTCAATGCGACTTTCTTCTGAGGATTGTATCGTTAGTGTTGAAACAAAGCTCATGGGGAAGGTCTCTCAAGCAAGTTGTCCTAATTCAATCTATACTAAAATAAAAATTCTCATAATTATGTGACTCATAATTATGTGAGCATCCAATTATAGATACTGATGGACTTTGTATATATAAATATAGTGGGGGGGGGAATCTTAGTCTGTAATCATCATGTATTTATCAACAGATGTTTGAGCATTGTGTGTGTGTGTGTGTGTGTGTGTGTGTGTGTGTGTATTCACATGCATGCAACCACAAAATCTGCTTCCTTATCTAAATCAAGTACTCCACATTCTTTTCTCTTTTCAATCTAAGATTAGCAAGCAATCCAGACAATTCTATCTGAAATGCAAGGTTACCAGCAGGCCACTGAATTTCAGATTGCACGGCACAGGAAGTATAGGGAAAGTTTCTCCTTTAAAGAGTGGATGGACAGAATGTGCTCTAGAGTACTCTCTGGACGTTTAACCCAGTATGTGAGGGTAAGCCTGAGGTTTTGCAAAGAAAGAGCATTTGGACACAGTGTGTATTTAAGCTATGTCAACCTTTTGTATTTGCCCTCCCCAATCATCCATGTTACACGGTGGGGAGGTTCTGTATCCTCAAGGGAAAAAGGCCCAAATTAAAATGGTTCGCATCTGGAAAGAATTCAAAGACAACTTTTATTTTTACTGATGTGTATTCAACAATGGTTTATATGTTATCAAGTTCTCCATTTTCATACCTTATACTGCTGCCTAATTCTGTGTACCATTCACTACTCAATAAAAACATTTATAAAGAAAAGAAAAGAAAAGAAAAGGTAGAGACGGGCTACTACTATTCCATCAATTCAGATATAGTGAGACATGTGCAAAGAGGTCTACGCTCAGCTTAATGGAGTTCTAATCTGAAAAAAGGACTTCATCTGAAATTCCAGATGGTATAATACTTGCTTAACTCTCCATCTATTTCATGGAGGACCCCAGACATCCATAGGGCCTGCCTTTTAAAAAGAATTTATGGGACCAGCAGTTTCACCTGGCCCTACTGTTATATGCCAGCTGGCCACCCACATCAGTTTTCTGAAGCTGAATCCTGGTTGTGAATCTTTCCAGCTCACACATAGCGTTTCTCTGACTAGGTGGCAGGTCGAGCCCCTCATTTTTTCATATTTTTTTAATCGTTTGAAACAGCCAGGATTTTAAGAATTTATTTTGGTGTTTCCGTTATGTTTCGCAAAAAGCTGATTTGAGCACAGAGAAAGCAGGCAACGAATGTTTCACACAAAGAAACAAAGCCCATTTGTGAAAAGCTCTTAATCACACAGAATTTTCACAGTGCTATTTGGAAACCGAAAAAAATCAGGTTTAAAAATTTGTGCTAGTGTTTTATTGGTTACAGTATAGTTATTGTTGTTGTTAGTTGTTGGCATCTTGGTGGGGTGGCAGTACAGTGGTACCTCGGGTTAAGAACTTAATTTGTTCTAGAGGTCCGTTCTTAACCTGAAACTGTTCTTAACCTGAAGCACCACTTTAGCTAATGGGGCCTCCCGCTGCCGCAGCACGATTTCTGTTCTCAGCCTGAAGCAAAGTTCTTAACCAAAGGTACTATTTCTGGGTTTGCGGAGTCTGTAACCTGAAGCGTCTGTAACCTGAAGCATATTTAACCCGAGGTACCACTGTATTCATTTGACCTTCCCCTGGCCACAGGGCCATGGCTTACTGGGAGGTAGAAGGCAAGAGGGCGATGAGGTCATTGCATGCAAATGCACTGGCAGGAAAACTAGATTGGGTCTGCCAGTGGTTTGCACCACACCAGCCTCACCACTGCCTTCTCTCTTCCCCTCAACATCTTGGTGAGCAGCAGCAATGAGGGCAACAGAAGGTCAGCAGAATACCGCTGCCCTATCACAATCATAATTAATTTGTATGCCACCTTTCCATACTAAAAACCATGCTCAAAGTAGCTTGTAACGTGAAAAGATTTGCATAATTACAAACATAACAAAAGTAATAATAAACCATAAATAAAACACATCAAAAAGTTTGCAACCAAATTGAAAAATTTCCACATAAATCACAGTAAGATCTAAAAAATAAAGATACAAAACATTAATATCAATAATAGCAGCAACAAACACACCCAAACAATGCCCCAGCCCCATCAGTTGCTACTAGTGTTATCTCCTATGTTACCTGTCATATGTTATACAACAATAGTGAATTATATTAGTGGAATAATACCTTTACTGCCCTTTTGGGAGTTTCAGCCAAGATTGGAGGGAGTATACCTTTGTAGAAACCGAACAATCTATTGAAAGAAGAAAAAGAAAAGGTTATTCAGGTATGTACTTTATGAGCATTAGCCAAGTGGCAAACCTGTTTTCTTTTCAGAATAAAACAACTACAGTAATCTCAAAGCAGTCTTAATTATTCAGAACAGCCCTTATTGTCAACAGTGAAGGTCTGTTTTCATACTGATTGTGTAACTACTGCTGCAGTCCTTAAATTACGTATCCTGAGATAATGCCACTGACTTCAAGAGGACAAAACTGAAATGAATTATTTGAGGAACATGGCTCAAATCTGAGTCTACACCTCTGAAAGAATAAGCAAAAAGTAAACACAAATTCAACACACAGTGTATATCGATTAGGGCTGGAAGCTATACTATCCAATAATCTACTCAGAGTAGAGCCATCAAAATTAAGACATGGTGGCTTCAATGGGTCTACTCTAAGTAAAACTTAGTTGGATACTATCCAGTGGGACTTAGTATTTATTACAATTTATAATTACATTTATAGCCTACCCCTCCTCCAAGGAGCTCAAGGTGTCATATATGTAGGGTTGCCATATGTCTGGAATTTCCCTGACATTGCTGGGATTTGCCCTTTAAAAACAGTGTCCTGGTGGAAATTGCTTAAATGCATGGCAAAATCCAGACATATGGCAACCCATGTTGGAATTTCCTTTAAAAAAGCTCAACAAGTTTGGCAAACAAAAAGCAAAAGACTTGTGTCCAGATTATCACTTTCTAAAACATGGCAACCCTATATATATGGTTCTCCCCACCTAAATTTATCACAACAGATTAAATCAGTCTGAGGGGGGTGGTGAGTCACCCACTGAGCTTCAGGAATGATTGGGGAACTGAATTGTTGTCTTCTAGGTCCTAGTCCCACATTCAAACCATACTACATTTTATGCAGAAAGAAAAGTCATTCATTAATTGTTTACTATCTAGGTAGGTAGACTTTCAATATAATCTTTAATGAATGGAAAGTGCTAGTGCATATACACAGATACAATCATTTGGAGGAGAGGGGAATGAAAGGGGAGAGGGGAATGAATGTTTAGAAGGCTCCTTCAAAATTTAATTCAATTTGCAGGAACAGTTGTGGCTTAATTTCACAGTTAGATTTGTGTATATTTTCCCAATCAAAGAATTGTAGACTTGGAAGGGACTCTGAGGGGCATCTAGTCCAACCCCTGTAATGCAGGAATCTCAACTCAAGCACACATGGCAGATGGCCATCCAGCTTCTGCTGGAAAACCTCCAAGGAAGGAGAGTTCACCACCTCATGAGGTAGACTGTTGCACTGTGGAACAGCTTTTTCTGTCAGAAAGTTCTTCCTGATGTCTAGTCAGAATCTCCTTTCTTGTAACTTGAATCCATTGCTTCAGGTCCTAGCCTCCAGAGCAGGAGAAAACAAGGTTGCTCCAACCTTCATGTGCCAGCCCTTTAGTTAGTTGAAGATTGCTATCATATCTCCTCTCAGTCTCCTCTTTTCCAGGCTAAACATACTGTCACGTGCCAGTTTACGGGCGGTTGAGGACATCAGGACTGGGGGCAAGATGGCAGGGTGGGAGCAGGAACGAGAGTCCGGAAGCCAGGAGTCCGGAAGCCCGGGGTCCAAGGGTCAGAAAACAAGGGGTCAAGAAGCCAAGGGTCCGAGGATCAGGAAGCAAGAAGCCCAAGGCAGGAAGTGTGTTGCTGTGGCAAAGAGCCAAAGGGAAATGCTGACCTTATAATTCTTCCCGGCTCTTGCCACCAGATGCTGTGAGTTACCAATCGGCCTCACCTATGCAGCGGCACCTTGCCTCTGTTCTCAACTTAGGAAAGCCCCAGTCCTGCTAAGCCCTACCGGTCAGGGCCTGGCACCTGCACACACTCCTGACACATACCCAGCTCCTTCAAGCGTTCCTCATGAGGCTTAGTTTCCAGACTTTTGATGATCTTGGTTGCCCTCCTCTGCACACGTTCCAGCTTGTCAACATTCTTCTTAAATTGTGGTGCCCAGAACTGAACACAGTATTCCTGGTGTGGTCTGACCAAGGCAGAATAGACCAGGGACTATTATCTCCCTTGATCTGGACACTATACATCTTTTGATGCCACCTAGAATAGCCTTTGCTTTTTTTTGCTGCTGCTGCATCACACTGTTGACTCATGTTAAGCTTGTGGTCTAGTAAGACCCCTAAACATATCCGGAACATATGAATGTGAGCTCTCCCCACCCCACCCCCTTTAATTTGAGTACTCTTATACAATCCTCATGTGGGTCTTTGCCACCATTTTGTATCCGGCATGGCTAGAGGAATTACATGTAGCTTGAATAGATTTTGTTTAAAGGAAGGAGTGAAAGCAGATGGTAAGCGTAAGTGAGCTGGTAAAGGCACAACAGACTCAGCTCATCACCTGCCTTGCTGAAAATCAGATTTCTATTAAATTCTCTCCCTCAAACACCTTGCCTCCAGAAGGTCTGTATGACTTGTCATCAATGGATCGTAGCTTGTGTAAGACACACCGGATCTGTCTTGTCTGCACCTCAAACATCTATGAATTGACTTTGGCCCTGCATTACAAGGGTTCAACTTGAAGTCTACTTGTGCCCCTCAAGAGACAGACCAAGTCAGTGCATGTGGAGAGAGGGAAAAGAAAATGTGCATTTGATCTAGGAACATAGGAAACAGCAAATAATGGAAAGCACATGAGCTGTGAGCAACGAAAACCAAAAACTGCCCAAGATATAACCAGGATATCCTGTGATGGGAGTCGTGTCCTTACAGATATTTCTGCAGAAGCAACCTTGCTGGGAGGTAAACTGGGACAGCTGTTTCCAGCAGTTGATTTTAGGGCTTCAGAAGAGAAATCTTTATTCATACGCATGAGCACGTGTCAGAAGACAACCACACAAAAACACTGTCATTTTTTTTGCACCATCTATTTCATTTTATGTTTTTGTAGATATGATCATCTGTCAGTTTTTTCCTTGTCTTATGTCCAAGTTGCCACATTTTCTCAGCGGCTTCATGAACGTATCATGAAAACACACCATGAAAATACACCAGCATTTTATTTATGTATTTTTAATATGCATACCATATTTTCATTAAAAATATGTACACACACACACACACACACACACACTTCATCAATCAAGAAAAACACATAAAAAACCAAAATCGTAGATCACAGGTTATCAGATAACCGTCCCCTTAATAGTCAATATAACCTTGGTGGCATAGAACAGTTTTAGCAAACATAAAAAAATGAATACTGAAGACCTATGCAGAATCTCTATTCCATTAGACTGGGCCAATGACACTGAAGGCTCCGTTTTGTGCTGATAAGCCTTGCCAACCTGGGGGACAACCAATCACTCCTAGAGATGATCTCAGAGATTTTAGTGATCATTTCTCCTCATATATCTCATATATACATCTGGGATTGTTATTTTCATGAATACATACATTTTATGCAAACTTCCCCTCGGTCTAAGCATTTTTGTATACTTTTTTTGGTTGGGTAACTGCCCCACAAAATTTAGGGATGTGTGAATTTCAAAGGATAGCTGTATTTCACTTTACATTCAGAAAAGTGCAAATTAGGTAGGTCAGTTCACATTAGAAGGGATCAGTTCAAATTAAACTGTGAACTGAATCAAATATATCCTCCATCCACAGTTGTATTGGGCCCACAAAATATTACTGATCAAAGCTTCATTATTATTATTATTATTATTATTATTATTATTATTATTTATCAAAGTTTCATTATGAAGGTTTATGCTGAAATGTTGGTGCGCAGAGTTATAAATAGAATCTAAGAATGTGACATAGAGGAAGAATTAAATTCAAGTGATGGTGTTGTGTATTGTTACAGGATTCATTTCTGTTGGTCATTTTTGTTGGGCTTCTCTATTTCTGTTCTCTGGTGCAGCCAATTGCGCTTTCTCCTGTCCTAAGAGTCAGAGGACTCACTTGAATGTGACCATGCAGGAGACTGCAGTGAGGAGGGGAGATTCAGAAAAAACTGTGAAGCTTGTCTAAACTCTAGATCTAAACCATTAATTTATGGAAAGCCAGCTCAATATTTACATTTCAACATGGTATTTTTTTAAAAAAAAATAATTTGCGGGGTGTGTGTGTCAATTACTTTCCCTCTAATTTGCTCTTCAAGTAACTCCCTAATTTATTTCCAAATCTGGTTCCCCCCGCCTCCCCTTTCTTTTCTTCTTAACTTAGTAGGTTTGGGGTGTCATTAAAGTTAGCAGTATCTCTATAATAATAAAGTATCATATGATATAATAATATATTATATATGCAGCTGCCTCACTCTGTCTAATGGTAGGGCCATGCCATGCTGAATGCATACAAGTGTCCTGCAGTAGTTATTTTATGGAACCTGACTAAAGTGGGCGTGAAGAAAGAAGCAAATGTAAAGGCAAGAGGCAAGTGATTACTGTAGTTCTTGGCTCCAGAAGGGAGGAAAGACTTCTGCCTGAAAGTAACAAAGAGACCATCTCTGCCTCTGACGAAAATACACTTCTGATAAATTTATACTTAATAAGAATATAGTGGCTACAGTGTTAGTAGCAATGACATTCAGGCAATTCCCCCCCCCCAATTATCATCACATGGGGGTGTAAACATGAGGTGTGGCCTCCGATCTCAGCTCTTCCTGTGTGCCAGCACCACCAGTCCCACAGCTCCCTTTGGTGTGTTGGGGGCAGAACATCTGCAGTGAGTAGACCACTCTGCTTGTGTTGGGTCCCTGTGTGATTTAGACGCCTAGAAGTTGGGAGTTCTAAATTGCGCAAGGAACCTTTGTGGGTAAAAATAAGGCGTCCCATTTTAGCAGTTATCCCTCCAACTGATGGAGGACAACAGAGGTGGTGATGAGGGCAGCTACTGCACTCAAGATATGGATAGGTCTCAAGGTCCCACAAGAAATTCTAGGATTCTCCCTTCTATATTCTCCTTCATTTTTGCTATTGTTCAAGGAAGAGGACAGCACCACCAGCGATACAAATAAGTGTTCCGAATTTCAGCATGAAAGGGAAGACAAGAAAGTGTCACCACATCTCTAAACGTTTAACGAAATGGAAAGAGTTAACAGCTGCAGCTTTAACCGAAGCACAGTTAAAATGCATTATTTTGTTTCAGCATTAAGCATCTAAATGAACATCACCATTCAATTGTGTTCTGGGCAGCCACCCAAATTTGTCTTTGCAATAGTTGATTTTGAAACATTACAGTCAATCATATCTTCCCAATTTGTTCTTCTTTAAGGCTTTAGGCACCCTTCTGGTTTCCATTTCTTGTTTGGAAGCCTTGAGTCATCCATTTTGGCAACATGTCCAACCCAAATCAGTTATTTTCTCCAAATTATATTGAAATTGGGATCTTGCTTAGTTTGTTGTTTTCCTCCCCTGTCTCTCACATAATTTTCCCTTTAAGGATCAAATACAAAGCTGATTGAAGGCATGCATATAATATCCTCTTTCTTCAGTTGCTGTCAAATCCAAGCCTGTTACCCACATACTTCTGTAATTGAAACAATGACAGAAAGTACCTTTAGGGCCCTGTTCCCTTGCCCTGCATGAATCAGGGGTTCACTGGATTTAGATGAGTTGCAGAGTTCTGCCAGTGAAGATGCAAAGAATGTTTGGTGTGAAATGTACAGTATTACTGATGTTAGAAATACTTTTTCAGTTTGGCAACACTGGATGAGTGCTCTTAAAAATACACCACACAGTGCAAAGTGCATATCTGAGTAAATCATAGGAGTGCTTCCATGGATATTTGCATTGTGGCACCTTGATTTAAATTAATTTTCATAAGCTGACGCCAGGGTGCTTGGTGGGGGATGGAGGGGGCTATTGTTTTTGTATGTTTATTACCGTGTTGCAAATAAGTTCAAAAATTATTCTCTCTTCCCCCCCCTTTCTCTCCCTCCCCCTCTTTCTCTCTCTGATTCCCATACAGTGCTGAAATAATAATTTATGATTCATTAAAGGGGGAAACAATCAACCTGGATGCAATTTTGATGATGGATCCAGGTTTACAATGGGTGGAGTTCTGCTCACGGAGATGCTCTGCTGGTGCAAGTGCAGCAGGATTGTGACATTCACAAATTCTTCCTTTCCCCTGAAAAGTTAATCTACAGGGTTGGGGGACTTTTTAGAACAGCAAGGGGGGGTCACAGGGGACTGTAGGGCAACAGGGAGTTGACAAAAAAACTCCCTCCTCTGCTGGATCTATTACAGTGGTACCTTGGTTTTTGAACATCTCGGAAGTTGAATGTTTCGGTTTTCGAACACCGAAACCAGGAAATAAATGCATCCATTTTCGAATATGCCTCAGAAGTTGAATGGCTTCTGCTAGGTGTTTCTCAATTAAATTTGCAGACTGCCCTTTGCACCTTGGTTTTCTAACGTTTCGGAAGTCGAACTGTCTTCCAGAACAGATTATGTTCGAAAACCAAGGTACCACTGTATTATTTTTTACTACTACTACATAACAACAACAAAATAACATTGGTAGGATACCTTTTATTAAATTCAGCTAAAATATTTTCTTATTAGGTTGGGTTCACTTCATTAGAAATGGGAAGGGACTGTTGTTGTTTTTATTGGAAAGGTACATCGCTGTTGCTTTTGTATTTATTTATTTTAATGGAACAGCATAGCTATTACTATTGCTGCCACTACTAACATTATGAACAACGATGATACAGTGGTACCTTGGTTTAAGAACAGTCCTGTTTAAGAATGATTCGGTTTACAAACACCACAAAACGGGAATAGTGTCCCGGTTTGAGAACTTTACCTCAGTCTAAGAACGGAATCCGAACAGTGGAAGGGCACCAGTGGCAGGAGGCCTTATTAGGGAAAGTGTGCCTCGGTTTAAGAACAGTTTCAGTTTAAGAACGGACTTCCGGAATGGATTAAGTTAGTAAACCGAGGTACTACTGTAATTTTAAAAGTCAATTACTGCTACCATTATTATAAATTCTTTGTGGGGAGATATTAGGTAGTATATCTAGTTTAACCTTAACAGATCTCAATCTTAAAAACATCCAAATTCAAGGGAAATTGGTGCATCACTGACATGATATATTATCAAGGAATATAGGCAAGCATCTGTGATGTGTACTTTTAACATCCGCAAGATTAGTTCACAGGCTATTCCATAGTTAGCAATACATTTCCTATATTGCTGCATTCAAATGTCTGACCACAGCCTAGATAAACCACACACTATTTACAAGTAAAAAAAAAAAGTTTGATGTGGGTTCTTTTTAATATCATTCTACTCATTACTAGCTGTATGTAGGCCAAGTTGAAGTACATCTCAATTTGCAGATAGTCACTTAGGAAATTTATAAGCAAAGGGATTATAGTGAAAATGAATGTAATCCTTTCTTTTAAAGTATACAAAATACCTCTTCAGAAGTTAATCAAACACAGTTGAACGCATACCTAAAGCTAAAAGGTTTGTGTATTGTGCATTGCTGTTTGGTATTCCAGTACTTTCAGCTATAATATGCTGCATACTTGGCATTCAGCATCGTCAGGCATGGTGCTATTCTACATCAAACTAAGGAATATGTTTGATATCCATTCCATTCTGCACATACTCTCTATATTCTGTTCAAATTTACGAAATGTGCATTGAATATTTGATGCCTCTTTCTGATGTCCTGTATTTCCTTTAAATATTTGACCATATCTGATTGCAGACGTGCAATAATAGTTATGTTATGCAATGGCACTAGTATCAAACAGTATCAGACCAATTGGCTTCAAGTAGGTAGCTGTGCTGGCCTACCGTAGTCAAAATAAATTAAAACAATTCTTTAAAAATATAGTTAAAAGACTCTTCTTAAAAACCTAAAAACTCCCTTAAAAGAATCAAGTCTTCAAAAAAGTTGTATGATCTAAGAAAGTCTTTAAAAGAATCCTTCCAAAAGAATTTAAAAATTATAATGTAGCACCTTAGAGACCAACTGAGTAGTTTTAGGTATAAGCTTTCATGTGCATGCACACTTCTTCAGATACACTGAAACAGAAGTCAGCAGACCCTTCTATCTAATCAGGCCAATTGGCATTAGTATCAGACAGTATTTGTTGGCTGTCATAAAAGAATCTTCTTCTTTGGCAATCACTCGTAGTCGAGTAAGATTGCCTTCCATAAACACGGTTTTAACAATGAGTCTGCCAGTGACTGTGGAGGCCAATTCTGGATCCACACGTCCTTCCACAGTGGGGACATTGGTTTCTGGGTGGGAGTTGATCATCATGAGGGTTTGCCAAGCCTGCCTTCCTCTTACCATGTTTCTCCCTTTCGTCCTGAGTTCGAGTGTCTTCAAAACCCATGACGCCTTTGGTAAAGGCTGTTCTCCAATTGGAGCGCTCGCAGGCTAGTGTTTCCCCAATTGTTAGTATTTGACCGCATGTGCTATTCAACAGCAAGTGAAATACAGGATTGTACTCAATATGACACTAAGGTGAGAGTTCTGTCAGTACAAGGTTTTCTCCTAGAACAATGGAATGTTCTCTCCCATCCCCAACCCACCCCATAAATCTGTTCTGGGGGTAGTGGCGTAGCGTGGGGGGTGCAGGGGGGGCCGGCCACACCGGGCGCAACATCTGGGGGCTAGGGTTAGGGGGCGCAAATCCACGGGTTAGGGGGCGCAAATTACTTGCCTTGCCCCGGGTGCTGACTACCCATGCTACGCCACTGTCTGGGGGTTCCCCAGCCTTGCGGAGCCCATTTGGCAATAGTGAGGAGCATGCACAGGGTGAGGAGAGGGAAGAAATACTGTTGCATTAGTACTAATCCTTGCATCAGTGCAATAATTTAATTGAATAGTGGCTTTCATATTGAATGTGTGTCAAATCAACAAATAAATGCCAACCATTTTAAAGGCGAAATTTCACATTTAAAATGCAAAACTGAATTCTGTATTCAAAATTTCACATTCAATATCAGATAGCGAAGTAGGAAAATATGACAGCATGTCTACTGTGCTCCACTGAATGCAAGGAGAAGTTATACTCAGGAAAAGTATACACATTACATAATACTCGTGCTATAATATGCCCATTAAAATAGTAACTTTATTACTTATTCCTTTCCTCCTTAGGGCTCAAGGCAGCATGCATGCTTCTTCCCCTCCCAATTTTATCCTCACCTCACCTCTGTGAGGCATATTAGGCTGGGAGACAGTGGCTGGCCCATAGTCACCTTGTGAGCTTCCTGGCTGCGTGGGGATTTGAACCCAAGTCTCCCAGATCTTAATATAGCACACTAACCACTACATCACACTGGCTTTCTAAATTCCCAAAATAAAGACACTTAGGGCAGCCCAAGGAGAAGGACACATATACTGTGCAAAAGGAGATCAATCTAAGGCAGTGAGGATGTTAATGAAATATATTTTTAGACTACTTTGGAAGATTCCAGCTCAGAACTGGCTCAGGAACCACTGGGTTGGCCAACAAACGGATGAATAATCAGCATCAATCTAATTTATTTGGAATGACAGTCATGGCCATATTTACAACATATGGGTCAGATTAAGTAGTAGTTGCGCGCCATCATCATATGTGACTTTGTTATTTTTGCAGAGAAACGAGTCTCCCTTCCACAGTTATTAATCACCCCTCAATCTCTTGCTCAAAACCCTTGCTAATTTTTGGCTGCCTGTTCTGTTCACGACACACCTATAAATAGATTCAGCAAGAGAAGGAAAGATGAGAACACTGTCCTCTCTTCAGCAACAGAAAGCGAAACTGGAAACAATTGCCTGGTGTGTTGTTGTTTTTAAAAAAGTATACAAACTAAATTTAAATCTTATTCCCTCTAGCCTGCAGTACTCTATCTACATATTTTTTGTAGCCAAGTATGGTTTTTTTGGGTAAAGTCTAGAGGGAAGATGGGTCTTATGACCTCAGCTGTGTACTTTGCAGCAAATGCAGAGTATTCATTAGTGGTTCAGAAATCCACATCTTGTACTGAATTTCAGCTTATAGATTTTTTCTTACTTCCTCAGAAAAGAAAATGGCAGTGGGTGTATTGTGTTGTAATAATACATCGAACAATAGAACTGAGCCCTGTCATCTTGGTTCCCTCTTATTGTGAATACTATGGGTGAATTTCAACGTATTAGGTATATCAGTAGGGTTGCCAGTCTCTGGTACATGTGTTTTTAAAGTACAGACATTATTGTCTGGGTTAGGAAGTAGACCCAGGATAAAACCTGACAGTCAGGAGGTGGATCTTGGAGGAATCTGGCAGATCTGGGGTGGGACCATTGTAAAATCTGGTAGATGAAGTGTGGTGTCAAGGTAAAATCAAGGAGTGTGAGCAGATCTTGACAGAATCTGGAGCTTATTAGTTTTTCAGCCCTAGGCAACCCGTAGTACTGGTTATCTGACAGAACAATGATTAACTGGTTATACCTGTAAATAGTAACTAGCTAGGAAATGTATTTATTGATACAACGGTTTCCTATGTTCCTAGCTGATGACCAGCCAAATATATATAGTGGGGGTAGATATGTTAGTTTGATGGTTCCCATTATCCCCATTGTTCTCAATACTTTTTGAGTCTGCCACAGAGTCAGCATGGATGCAATGCTACCTGACTCATGGGTGGACTACATGTTACATGAAAAGCATGCATCCAAGTCCTGAGATGGGTTGCCAATGCACTAAAATAACCAGGGTATGAAAAACTGAACAAAAATTAGATTTGAAATCAATAGGGTTGAGCCAAAAGATCTCAACATGTTGAAATAGGGCAGGGCACTAGCTAAGGAAGGACTGCTACGGAGCGCATTTTGTCCCATACAAAAATTGGAGGATATATTCATTATGGTGTTAATTTCCACTGTCTGTGCCACACAAATACACAAACACCCCACTTGGCTTTTCCCTGCCTTTCTGTTTACAATAGAAAACAGTTATAGGCAAGCCAGAAGAAATTTCCCCAAAGCTTATAAACTAGAAAAATGTCTCATTATGACTCAGATTGTCAGAACTGGATGAACCTTCAGCAGGCATTTTTAGCTGTCCAAACACTAGGGCAAAAATTATAGAAGGATTCTTTTCTGGCCTTTTGCTAACAGAACTTTCCTTTGCATAACAGGTACATCAGGAAACACTCACTGGTTAAATATTGCACCACACCTAGGTCTATTCACGCAGAAAAATGTGAGAAAATGCATTTGGAACTTTTGTTATGAGAGAGGATGACAGCAATTTGTTCTTTTCTCTGACGTCACCAAAGACAAACCTTTGCAATTGTATGCTGAGTGTAATGACAACATGACACAGAATTAAGCTATTTAATATCATCACAAAAGAACGGATTAGGAAGGAATCAGTTTCATTGCAGATTGATAGCCTTCGCTGGAGAGAAGTATTTTATTTTATTTTTTGCATCAGCATATCTACATACAGTCACTGTGGAGACTTAATTAGTAGAGTACTATTTCCCACCTTACTTTTAAATAAAAAGCCCCAAAGGCAGTAAAGATGACTGTATATATTATTTTATCATTCTGGCTACCTTAATTCAATATACACAGCAATGGAGTTTGCAAACACTTCTGCATTTCCACTTATTGGTAACTGCATTTTAGATTACTTAAAAGTACCAAATTTGCACTTTAAAAAAATAACCTCAATGTCTAAATAAGCTCACTTGTAGGCAAATATACCTGCAGGTGCAAGATGCTGTCTGAGTTGATTTGCACTTCCAAATATACAAGCAGAAAGCATTTACATGTCCCAATTTCCCTTGCTTACAAGGCCACATTGCTTAGAGCTGCTTTTATCTGAATTTTCATTTCTATGGACATATGCTCAAACTCATGTCATATGGACTAGTTACTAACTAAAATATTCACGACAGCCCCCACCCAACACTTCATGCACAGCTTCTGAGTGAAGCAGGAAGTCCAAGGACTTTTTCAACATTATGGTTTTGCTTCATGGAGAGCATTTATATGTCGTGAAAATCATGGAAAGTGCCTAGCTTGTCACAATCCACGTAACAATATGTGCATAGAAGCTACATATTCTTCAATAATGTAGATAATTAATAATGAGGAGGAGGAGTAGTTTGGATTTGATATCCCACTTTATCACTACCCGAAGGAGTCTCAAAGCGGCTAACATTCTCCTTTCCCTTCCTCCCCCACAACAAACACTCTGTGAGGTGAGTGGGGCTGAGAGACTTCAGAGAAGTGTGACTGGCCCAAGGTCACCCAGCAGCTGCATATGGAGGAGCGAAGACGCGAACCCGGTTCCCCAGATTACGAATCTACCTCTCTTAACCACTACAGCACAATCATATGACAGTTGTTACCTGTGGAAAGGGGGATGAATGCACACTATCTCCATCCCATCAGGTCCTATACATTCAGCATGGATGTTTATCAGTCACAAACTATTATTATTATTATTATTATTAATAATAATAATAATAATAATAATTTATACTCTGCCTTCCCTCAGCTGACATATAAAAATGAGAACCACTATAAACATAGAAAAAACAATAATTAAGAAGCAATTCAATATTGGTAGAAGTAAAACTATATACATATATAAAATTTATTAGAACCATGCAAATAACTATAATAAAACAGCGTGGCGCCAGCCCTTTCATTAAAAGCACTCACTTCCCAAAAGCATTTGGAACAAATAGCTTTTGCTATTATCCAGCAGGGCTCTTCTTATGTTAAGCATTTTAATATACTATTAGTTATTGTGGTTTTTCTCTCTCTAAATGTCCTGACGTGGCCACATGCCATTTTTGCCTCCTTTTGAGGTAGGTAAGAAAGAGAGAGAGAGGGAGAGAATCACTGCAGCAGCTAGACTGGGAGTGGCTGCCGAGACCACATAACACCGGTCCTGAAAGACCTACATTGGCTCCCAGTACATTTCCAAGCACAGTTCAAAGTGTTGGTGCTGACCTTTAAAGCCCTAAACAGCCTCGGCCCAGTATACCTGAAGGAGCATCTCCACCCCCATCATACAGCCAAGACACTGAGGTCCAGCGCCGAGAGCCTTCTGGTGATTCCCTCACTGTGAGAAGCGAAGTTACAGGGAACCAGGCAGAGGGCCTTCTTGGTAGTGGCGCCCTCCCTGTGGAATGCCCTCCCATCAGATGTCAATGAAATAAACAGCTATACGACATTTAGAAGACATCTGAAGGCAGCCCTGTTTAGGGAAGTTTTTAATGACTGGTGTTTTAATGTATTTTTAACCTTCTGTTGGAAGCTGCCCAGAGTGGCTGGGGAAACGCAGCTAGATGGGCGGGGTAGAAATAATAAATTATTATTATTATTATTATTATTATTATTATTATTATTATTATTATTAATTATTATTATTACTATTTCCTCATGATCAGCCAAGGAGCTTCAAAGTTGATCAGGAATTTGAAGATCAGTTCCCCAGATCCAAATCCAGTTGTTGTTTGACTCCAAATCCTATCACTTCCAGATAGCATGGCTAACGGGAGTTGTGCAATCCAACAACATCTGGAGAGCCACAGTTTCCCCACCCTACTCCAGCCAGTGCCTTATCATTTATTTTTACCACTAAAGATTTTTGTTGTGAACTTTCCCAGTCCTTTCCATCAAAAGCCAACCCATCCTGTAATGCATAGAGGTCCCTTCTGCTGTTTTTTTTAATCAGGACTTGTCTGTCTAGATTAGCGGTGACACACACACTACGTAATGTCACAGTCCTTGTAGATTTTATTTTTCAAACACCTTACAATGTGTTCTTTGAACAGCCAACCTGCCTCAGCAAGTTTCATTCCCTTTTTGAAATGTTTTCTTTATCTGTGTTCTTTTGATCAGTCAAAACGTTCCAGCCCTAGCAAAGAAGAGCTGCCATCTTGGCATGCAAGGAAATAATGTCAATTAATCTTAGCTGTGCAGCACCATAGTTATTGTTGTTATCATTCCATATTTCTTCAAAACAGGCCAAATGTCTCCAAAGGCCTTTAGGCTCCTGTCCAAACTTACAATGCAGATGATATAATAAACTAAAATCAACTCACTGTAATTGACTTTTCATTTTGAGCTAGACTAGGGTAGATTAGCATCAGACTCATGTAATGCACAGTGATTCCACAAGCTGGTTTACAACCATCTGGCTTCATCAGAAGACCCGTCACAAAGCCAACATAAATAGCAGCTCATTGGGCATGACTAAATGATTATCTGCTTTTATACAGAAGACATGCAGAGATACAACACAAACATGATCCTCTGCAGCCAGTATGAGGAGAGATTTTGTAAAAAATAAAAAATAGAAAATGCCTCTCCATAGGTCTGCCAAGAAAATAGACACTTGAGACAAAATTTTCTTCCAGGCCATAAAAGTTTGATTTGCATTCTTGTCCTTGCCTAACAGCTCATGGGAAGGAGTTACTCTATGTATTCATCCAGGGCCATCCCAATACATTTTGCTGCCTGAGGCAAAAGACAAAATTCTGTCTCTTCCACCCCCATTCCATGTACAGAAGCTTACTCAACTGGCTGTCAAATTTTACTTCAGTGCTGACAATGGGATAAACATCCTCCTTTGCACTTGGGGACAGCAGTCTCATTCAGCAGATGCACAATAGGCCTATGGTAACATAGATCTGAGGAGAATACATACATACATACATACATACATACATACATACATAATTTTATTAGTATGCCGCCTTTCTATAGTTCAAACCAGGCTCAAGGTGGTTTAGAACATGGAAAAAAAAATTACAACAGAAAAATCATAAACAATAAATAAAATATCAAAAAATACATAACCAAATGGAACTATTTCCACATAAATTGTAAGATCTAAAATAAAAACAAATCATATTATTATTATTAATTAATAATATTAATAATAGCAGCAACTGAACCTCCAAACAATAGTCCTTAAACAATACCCCAGCTCAATATAATGTCGAGGGTACTCAGGATAATGGCTGAGATGAAGCCACTGTTGTTCCACCACCCAGAACCAGCAACCTGAGGCAATTATCTCATTCTGCCTAATGGTAGGGCCGGTGCTCACTTCCTCTGTTTTTTTTTTAATCCTCAGAACAATTCTAGAATATTGGTGCAGAATATTAGGTGCAGAAGAACAGATCAAGGCTGATCACCAGACCTTAAAGCAGAGCTTCTATGAAGCATGGTTTCCTATCAAACAAAGGCTTGCTATAGTCTGAACCTGGGTTTTTCATTGAAGTTAAGAGTTGCTTGGATTCCCTCAGTGTGTTTTTTGTCATGGTTTAGAAATACTTTCATTTTGAGCTTATCTCATATATGTACTAATATGAGCATATTAATATAATGAAAAGAGTAATGATTTCTTTAAAGGACTAAATCATCATAAGTGAAAGGAAGCTATTTTTGCTGCTCATGGGCTTCAGTCACCAAATACTGCTCCCATACAGCTAGGGTTTCGGATTGTCCTGATACAACAAGCAACACCATGGTTTGTATATATCAGAGATGGGGGTCTGCAGCGCTCCAGATGTTGACTCCACTCTCATGAGCTCCCATCAGCCTGGTCTTTGGCTTGGATAATGGGAATTGGAGTCTAGCAATAGTTGGGGGACCACAGGTGGCCTATCCTGGTTTATAGTCTGTATTTTCATAAAAATAATAATGCTCAAAGTAGCTATTAAAGTAAATAAATTGGAAACACAAGAACTACCAACGATAGAAGAATGGCTGATGAAGATGATGGAGTTTATGGAGCTGGCTGATCTCACCAGGAGAATCCGCGACCAGAAAGAAGAGGAACATCAAGAAGACTGGAAGAAATTTAAAGACTATTTGAATAAATATTGTAATATTAAAGATTTGTAACCACTTGAAAGAAACAATTAGGCCTAGGATTAAAATGGAATTAAATTTATAAATAAGAAAATGTACAATAAGGAAAGCTATGTAATGTGATTAGGACTGTGATATGGTCTTTTGAAATACTGATATTGGAAACTGCTACATATACTATACTGCATACACATATACTATACTAAGAAATTTAGATGGAAGAGATTCGAGGAAGTCAAATACTATGTTTACAAAGATGGATGGTACTTAATTTTAATTAATTAAGTGGTAATATACTGTATGTATCTTTTCTTTTTTCTCTTTTTCTTTTATTCTTTGCTTGTTTTTATTGTTAATCTTTTTTTCTTTACTATGTTTATCTACTGAAAATAATAAATATTATTTGAAAAAATAAAGTAAATAAATTGGTTTTTGGGGGCGTTTGTAACACTCATTCACAATGTCCCAGTGAAACTGCTGTTCATATTTCCCTGCTACCCCTTCCCTTTCCCAAGCCCACCCCTCCCCACTTGCCTTGGGGAAGTGGGTAGCTGGCAGCAGAGGCAAATCGCAAGGCCGAAGGCATGCCTAACATCTTCTCCCACAGCAGCATATGGGGATCAGATCCTGTGTAATGGGAACTCCACCACAAGGGAATTTCCCCCTTGGATAAGGAAGACTGGCAAGGAGTGTCAAAAAAAAAAAAAAAAAAAAAGGTGGGCTAGAAGCCCCAGTTCAAGTAAAAGTCAGCTTGTGGGGAAGCTGTGTTCAATCTCCAACATATCCAGGTGGGACTGGGAGAGACACTAAGGGAGAGACCTTGGAAATCCACTGCCAGTCAGTGTAGATGGACTAATGGTCTGGCAAAGTATAAGGCAGTTTCCTATGTTCCAATGCCCACCTTAAATTGGCCACTGATCATTTGCAATATCTTTGTATAAAACTTCCCCCCCCCTTCAAGCTTATATAAATTGGGCCCCTTCCTCTTTTCTGTCAGTCACCCTACACAAGCAGCAGCAGAAACAAATTAACCTCCAAGAAATGCATGCTGGAAAGAGGCTATAGGAAACTAAACTTACGTGAAGGATTTAATTATCTAGCAACGTTTGATTAACACACATTTTTTAAAGAACTAATTTAGCCTCCAGGTAGATGATCTTTATTCTATTATACTGTTTAATGAAATGGCATTACATTACAGCAAATCAGACACCTAAGTTCTGCCTAGAATTCCTGAGCAATGTCGATTTTCAGTATTTCATTCATTCATTCAATTATATTTTTTATCCTTCCTTTCTTCTGAGGACCTCAGGGCAGTGCACCTGGTCTCTCCTACCCCGCCCCATTTTACCCTCATTATAACCTCATAAAGGTAGGATATATAATAACTGGCCCAAGATTACCCAGTGAGCAGTGTCACTGACAGGGATTTGATCCTGAGTCTGGTGCTGTGGGTTAAACCACAGAGCCTAGGACTTGCTGATCAGAAGGTCAGCGGTTTGAACCCCCGCGATGGGGTGAGCTCCCGTTGCTCGGTCCCTGCTCCTGCCAACCTAGCAGTTTGAAAGCATGTTAGAGTGCAAGTAGATAAATAGGTACCGCTCTGGCAGGAAGGTAAACGGTGTTTCCATGCGCTGCTCTGGTTCGCCAGAAGCAGCTTAGTCATGCTGGCCACATGACCCAATAAAGCGGCCAATAAAGCGAGATGAGTGCCGAAACCCCAGAGTTGGTCACAACTGGACCTAATGGTCGGGGGTCCCTTTACCTTTACCTACATAGCCCAGCATTCTGTCCTCTCCCTATTCTCTTGCACTAACATCATTGACCTTGACTGAGACGTCAGACCTGATTGCCTGGAGAAGGAAGATCAAACCCAATGCTCAGCTAACTTAGAACTCCTTCACACACCTCAGGACCAGCTCAGACAAAACAGGGCTGTAAGTTAGAAAGTGACTCTAACCAAGAGAGGCTCCATGCTATACTAAAAGTCAGTGGTTCCTTTGAAATAAAAGAATTCTGATCTTCCAGATATTGCTGGAGTCCAGACAGCCTCAGCCAGCATGGTCAATGGTCAGGGATGAACACCTGGAAGGCCACAAGTTCTCAGCCCTGCTTTTAAGTTCACACCTGGCAGCTGAGGTGAAAATATCTACATTCCGATTATTGTGCTAGTTTTCCTGTTTAGAATGCTAGCGCTTCTGTGTGTTTACACTGCATTACCCGTTGTGTTATGGAACTGTGTCACACTAAATTTCAATCACACCAGTGGATATGGTGTGACACATCAATGAATATGTTGCCGCCTTTTACGCACATGCATGCATCTGTTAGGCCACGATTCATCTATGAAAACGGCAGGAAAGAATTGTATGCCGGAACATCACCCTGAGTTTCATCACATGGTATGTTCCATGAAAACCAGATGAAAATTACAGCACAAACCACCACCGCCCCATGATTTTCCAGCTTAAGAGGGTTGCAAACAGATTTCTCCTGGAAGCAGTTAACATGAAAATGAGTATTAAACTTATCCTAGATTCTGCTAGATTTCCAGAACTGGTTTTAATGTTGTGTGAAAGATCGCATAAAATGCAGAAATTATCAAGTAAGGATATGTCAGGAAAACGGAATGAACTGTTGTCTGAAAACAGCCACAAACAGACACCTATATCAGGGCTTTCAGAAAATCAGGGCATAGTCCCATATGGTAGGTAGCTAGAGCAATTTGTGAAGATAACTGGGTGATTCACATTTTGTTAATTTCCCCCTTTTACTGGAGCTGCTGGGCATGTTAGTGCATTGCTACTTCCTTTCCAATTCTGAAGGAAAACCAAGGGCAGGATCCTATGATAACGTGATAGGAATTGTTAGGTTGCCCTCTGGAAACTAGCCAAACTGAACCTCAGAAAGCAAAGGTTTTTAAACTAAGTGTATTTTACTAATGTCATTTCATGTTGTGGGAGCATTAGTTTCAGATCAGCGACATGCAGAATTCTGGTATTAACCACAACAAAGTATAAACTGCCAAAGTAACTGGCATAAAAATATATTTTCATCCTCAATTGACTTTAGGAAAATAGATTCTTTTGAAAAGGTAGTTGACATTAGGGCTCCATTGAATGTTTGAGAGTGGATATTTTCATTACACAAAACAGGGTTTGAGGCGATCCAAAACGTTCACATAAACCCTCCCAAAAGCATCCCATTTTTTGGTAATATCAACACAGTGTTCTTACTCCTGTCTCTGGGGTCTCACATCAGGAATATCATAGCCAATAATGTGCATTCAGAGGCAAGGATCATCACATTAGTTTTCCTGGTTACAATGCTAGTACTTCTGTCAAAGTTTCTAATATTCCTTTCAAAGTATATTATTACCTGTTGCATTATGGGACTGTGGCTTTTTGATCGAGAGATCACCACATCACACTAAATTTCATTCACACCAGTGTGACATGACAGCAGACATCATTGGGCCTGTCACCATCCTTTATGTGCATGCTTCTATTCCCCCATGATTTACTCATGAAAATGGCAGGAAATAACTCTCCAGGGTTCTCTCCCAGCTCTACCTGGAGATACCAGAGACTGAACCTGGAGCAAAGCCCTAGAGCCGGCCCACCCATGAGGCAAGGCGAGGTGACTGCCTTAGGCGGCAGAATCCTCAGTGTATCTTGCCTCCGTGGAATGCATTGGCCAGGGCCGCTGCTGCAGAGACAGTGATGGCTGCAGCCTGATCTGCCACCTCCTTGGCAGCCACCCCCTTTGGCCTCTTGGTGAATAGGACGCAGTGCTGGTTTCCTCCCACCCCTACAGAGGAAACGGCAGGGGCTGCCACCTGGGGTTTCATGGCGTCTGCACCCGCGCCCAGCATGATTCAGAGCAGGCCCCTCCCCCCACATAATGGCCTTTGATTTGACCACCCTCCCTTGCTCCCAATGTAGATCTTTACCCCCCCCCCCATGGTTTCTGATGTAGAACTCCACTCACTCCTCCTTCCCCTTGAGGAGTTGCCATTTTGTCATTTGCCTCAAGGGCCAAAAAGTCTTGGGCCAACCCTGGCTCTCCCACCGAGCTGTGGACTTTCTTCCTTTCAGCCTGTGTTGGATGTGGCCTTGCTCCTGAGTACTCTTCTCTGCTGCCAGTATTTGGCATCAGTCTGAGGGCAGCATTCATGCACAATACTCAGTCCCTCTAGTTTTTTTGTTTCAGTGTGTTTGTGTGTGTTTTCGTAACACCACAATGCCATTCTCCTACATACCTTTGCTCCTGCTACCCCAGGAATTAGGAAAACTATACTGGCCTCTCTCTCTACACACACACACACACCCCGCACGCACGCACACATACACATTTTCCTCACCCATGAGCAGGATGCCCACTTAACTAATGGAGGAAGAAGTGATGTACAAGAACCCCTATGAGAGAAGTAACCGATATGTCAACATTCCACAGTGATAAACAGGTGAGGATATGGGTTTTCAAGAACAATCTCTTGTCAGTTAATCTGATAGACCATCTGGGCTTAACCCTAATTTCACTGATATTTAAACCCCCATTCCTCTATATAACTGATTGCTAAATATCATTCCCATTAACTCAAGAACTTAGGAGGTATATTTTATTTTATTTAAAAGGACTCTCACATCATGCATTCCCCCTTCCCATTTTGGATGATAGCCAAATGATGGATTTCACTCCACCCCCTCCCCTTCCCAATGTTACTGATGAATTCAAAGTAAAGCGCACTCCATAGTTACCGGAACAAAGATCGCTAACTTTGAATGGCTTGAGATAGGTAAACACAGCTGGGCTTGTGACTCAATTAGTAGTAATGCAACCTGCTGCCACACAAGAATCTCTGGTTCAGGTATGACCTCAAGTTTCTCACCACTCCAGGTGCTGGGAGTCTGCAGGGTTTGTTTTTAATGGAAATAATGATCCTAGACCAGGAGGATAAGAGTAAAGACTCTCTTATTCCTGGACATTAAAAATGAGACTACAGAGCCATAAATGACTTGATCCTTAGTCCTAAGTATGCTTCCTTGGAAATAAGTTCCCTAAGATCAGTGGAATTTGTTTCCAGGTAAATATGGTTAGTATCAAGCTGTAACTTTACTGCTTTTTCTAATGACAAATTGTATGAGATCTCTTTCCTTAAGTAGATGTCAAAAACTTAATAGCAAACAGCACATACATAAACAGACCCTTAGCTCTTATACCATGAACATGTCCTTAGCTTTCCACAAGGTTAGGAAATGTGGAGAAACCCAAAGTAAATAATGATTACATTTTCAGTCAACCCAAATGGGACAAAAACACAGCAAAGAGTGAACACCAGAAAAATGGGCTAGGTGTGTGGCAGTCAAAATATTAGACTGGGCAGGACAAATATACTCACATCATTAAGAGAGGATTGCTTTTAAGCAGAATGAAACATGAAGAAATACACCAGATCTGTGGCAGCCTTCCCTTTCCCATGGAGAGCATTGTGCTCCTTCACTATCAGTGCTCTCCATTTACTCTTGCAGAACCAAAACACCCCTGAGGAAGGGGGAAAGATTTTTTATTAAAATGGTATTGAACTCCGGCACAAATGGTGTATATAGTGAAAGGGTTTAGTCCCAAATGCTGGCATTGTGGTCAGGAAAAAGGACTATATTGGCAAAAGATTATAAAGGTAATTTCTGGATTATTTCAAATAAACATAGAAGTTAATAGGGATTTGTTATTTTCGGGAATACTGGGAAATAACAAAGTAATAAGTAATAAGCAAGAGCTGTACAAGATTATGATTCTAGCTGGTATGGCAGTTATTGCTTTGGGATGGAAATAAAAGGCCAAATGGAATAAGGAAAAATGGAATGATTGTGTTTTTGAATACGTACAATCAGAAATATTCGCACAGATAGTGGCAGAGGATAGATGGGAAAACAAATGCCAAAGAATCACAAATAAATGGGCTTTTTACAGGGACTGGATAGAAAGAGGGGAAGCCAACCCTAACATACAAGCTCTGTTTAACCTGGAGGTAGGCTGTATGAATTGTGTATTGTTTTGTAATTATTTGTTGGGTCTCTGGACAGTAATAAAGATTGATGATGACATACAAGCTTGAATGAACAGACTGTGTACATGGATAAAGATATGAAGAAGGAAGGCCTGACCGGGGGGGGGGGGGGGCGGGGCTGGAGTGGGGAAAGGTAAACTGGATGGTATTTTGAATACATTTTTTATGTAAGCCTTTTTTCAGAAACCATATATATTAATGCTATGTAGGTATGAATGAATTGTGTTTTGTATTCTTTGTTTATAGAATATATATAATAATGTTATGTTACTAAGCAAATTTAATAAAACAGTTTTAAAAAAAAGGAAGGGGGAAAGCATCCTCCTCTATGCACACCCACTTGTGATCCCACAAATACCTGTAAGCCATCTGGGAGAAGAAATGGCATTATCTGGGCCTGTAGCCAGTGGTGACGGCTCTGCAACATGAACTGCAGCAGTGAACACTTTCATATGAAGAGACAGCTTGGGCTAAAGTGGGCATCTCATTTGATTGATAACAGTTGGAAGTCAAGGACCTTGGCTCTGACTCCTCAGTAACCAGACAGTCTAGATTTACAGAAAATGCCTATTGGCTTATGTAGCATGTCTCCAGCAGACCACTAGGACAAGGGCACATAACTACGGTAGGTTCTGTATCTATTCTACTTTATCTTTTAACTAGGATTGCCATACGGCCGTTGCTGGGCTTTGGCTGTCGTCAACAGTGTCTGGGTAGAAACTTCTGAAATCTGGACAGATGGCAACCAATGTGGGAAGTGTAGACTCAAAAACTTTTGTCTATCTGTTTGTCTGTCTGTCTATCTTGCAAAAAAAGCTCAAAAACTTTGTGTCCAGATTTTCACTTTTTGAAATATGGCATCTTTCTTTCTTTCTTTCTTTCTTTCTTTCTTTCTTTCTTTCTTTCTTTTAAAGATTTCTGAGTTTACAAAAATATTTGCATTGTCTCTTTCTTCAAGTTGTGTTTTCGACAGATCAGTTTCATTTGTTGTGAGGCATTAGTGTTGCATACAGTGTTAGAGGGGGAATGGTGAGTGGGGTGGGGTGGGGTGTTAGTGCTTCTATTCTTCTACTCAGTGTATGTGTGGGGTTTTGTGTCAGCATCACTTGTGTGGCTTCTCTTAATTTTCGCTTGTTGCATTTCCTTGGTGGTGAGAGAGGTTAGGGGTGGCCTAGGGTGTGGCTGGTTGTATTAACTCCTTTCTGTACTGATGTAATTTCATAGCTCCCAGGCAGGAAATGCAAGTCCCTTGTCTCCTCCAGTCAGGGGCAGAGCAAGGTGGGTGCGGTGGGTGTGGTCTGCCCCGGGTACCACATCTGAGGGGGGTGACAAATTGCTGTGCAGCAGTCAATGTATGTGAGAGACGCTGTGGGCTTGGTGTGCACAAGCTTACTGCTGTCAAAATGGTCCGCCTGCTGGCTCCCCCTCACCCTCCTCGTCGCAAGGCATGCAATCTCCGTCAAAGAAGCTCAACAACTTTGCCCCCCCCCCATATGAAATAAAGCCAAACCATTTTCACAGGCAAAAATAAAATAACAAATTTCAAAGGGGGGTGGGGGACAAGATATTTTTCGTACTGAGTGGAGGAATGGCAGATGAAGATGATGGACTTTTTGGAGTTAGCCGACCTGACTGGAAGAGTCCGCGACCAGAAGGAGGAGGAGTACCAAGAGGAATGGAAGAAATTTAAGGATTATTTAGTTAAATATGTTAAGATAATTTAAATAGAACTACTTGTGAGTAACAGATTGGCCTAGGATTTAAATATGTGAAATTGTATAATACTATGGATAGAAGTCAAAATGAAAAGAAAGAAAGATGTTAATTAAACAATTAAATTTTATATGAAAATAGTATTGGAAAACTGCTACAAGGAGTTACATGGAAACTCAGCTAGGGGGATTTGAGGAAGTCACCTGTCAGGGAACTGCCATCAGAACCAAGAGGAGAGGTAAGGTTCCCCAATGATGCCGGAGAGGGAACTAGCAAGGAGAGAGGGAGAGCTTCCGCTGGGGAAGGAAATCAAGGTGACACCAGGAAGAAAGGGGAGGCTGAGTGTACTTCGGAGGGAAGGCTCTGAGACTCTTCCAGTGAGATCAGCGGGGAGAGCACAGGACCTCCGCTTGGCACGCTTACTCTGCGCAGAAAGCTTCCGCGCAGAGAAGCTAGGCGGAGACTTGGAGTCAAATAATTTTTATGTTGGAAGAAGTTCAGGAAACGCCCACTGACGGATTCTGCCAGTGACTGAGACAGCCGAGTTGTAAGGGCTGTCAAGCCAGGGAAAGGTTTAGCCATACAACCAGCTTGGAGCAGTTTGTGGCTTACGCACAAGCTACCTGAATTCCCATTACATCACCCAACAATGGTAACAAAAGTGGGACTATAACAGTTAGGATAAATGTTTGTTTGTTTTTTGATATTGTAATGTTTTTCTTGTTTGTTGTTATGTTTGTTATAAATTTGGAAGATCAATAAAAAAGAGAGATTTTTTTTGTACCGGGTACCACCTGACCTTGTTTTGCCACTGCCTCCAATCCTAACCTGAATTGTTTGTGGGGAGGTTACATTATGTTGCATCGAGTGTTATCCTCTGCTTTCTAGGGCATTTCTCTGTCACTTTCCTTACTGGAAGAAGTCCAGTCTTTAAGGGAAGAGGTGTCATTCTGCAAGACCTTTAAATCAACTTTAATTACGCAACCTATAGTGACGGACTGGAATTGCCCTGCATCTCTGACTGAGCACTGAGTCACTAGTGCTATGAAGAGTTTGAAACAGCACCAGCTAAACAGATTAAACGAACAAACCCTCCTCCTTTTCTTGTTCTACAGAAAGAGATTTGTTTCTTTGTGATGCATATCTAGTAATGGTACAATGTTATTGTACAAATAGGCAGAAGTGGCTTTTTCAAAAACGTAGAGTTTATTCAGTTCAGCATTTTTACCCCCAGTTTTCTGCTAAAATGTTTAAACAGCATGCATACATTTCTAGCAATAAAAGTAATCATATTAAAAACAGCATCAAAACAATAAAACTTAGATCAGGCTAGCAGGATTCAGAATCCCCTTTAGAAAACAATACCTACAAATGCTTGCTAAAAAGAAAAAGAAAAAAGTTTTGGCTGCCTCTAATCTGTATAGGACAAGGCTAGAGATTTTTAAAAAATCTTTCACGTGTGTAGAAAAAGAGACCACCACTTATTGGTAAAGCACATGCTTTGCATAGACCCCAGGTTCATTTTCCATAATTTCTGGTTTAAAAAACTAGGGAGCAGGTGATGGGAAGGACCTTTGCCTGCGATGCTGAAGAGCTGTTGGCAGCTGGAATCAGTGGCGTAGCATGGGTTGTCAGCACCCGGGGCAAGGCAAGTAATTTGCGCCCCCTAACCCGTGGATTTGCACCCCCTAACCCGTGGATTTGCGCCCCGTGGATTTGGGGAGAGCCAGTGTGGTGTAGTGGTTAAGAGCGGTAGTCCCGTAATCTGGGGAACCGGGTTCGCGTCCCGCTCCTCCACATGCAGCTGCTGGGTGACCTTGGGCCAGGCACACTTCTTTGAAGTCTCTCAGCCCCACTCACCTCACAGAGTGTTTGTTGTGGGGGAGGAAGGGAAAGGAGAATGTTAGCTGCTTTGAGACTCCTTAAAGGGAGTGAAAGGCGGGATATCAAATCCAAACTCCTCCTCTTCTTCTTCTTCTTACCCTAACCCCCAGATGTTGCGCCCGGTGCGGCCGGCCCCCCCTGCACCCCCCACGCTACGCCACTGGCTGGAATACATGATTCTGGGATAAATGTTCTAATAGGCTGACCTGCTTTCTAAAAGGTAGCTTCCTATGTTCCAATAGCAGAAAAGCTGTTCATAGATAGATGTGTGGAATAGGGCTGGGCAATATATCAATATATCATCCAAAACTGGTTTGAAGTCTATATCATGATATCCGTTTCATCAGTTTTGACCTGGCAGTATTGAGAATCATGTTAGGCTAGGCAATACAGCATCTAAAACTGGTTTAAAGTCCATATCATGATATCGGTTTCAAAATCTTTGACCTGGAAATATATCACAAACCATTTTGTGTATGTGCGTGTGTTTGTGAAAGTCACAACGTGGGAAAACTGTGAAACCAGCCGATGCCTCCATTCTTATTTCAGACCCTAGTGTAAAATAAACATATCAGATTTGACACAGAAAAGAACTGGGTGACTATGATGCCTCATTCAGGAGCACCTAGCTCCTGGTCAGGGTCTTTGCATGTGAAGAGGCAGCTTGGGGAAGAGAGCCTACTTCACCTGTTTGATACAGAGTGTTCCAGAAACACCACAGCCTGTAAACAAGAGAATACAGTGGTACCTCGGGTTACATACGCTTCAGGTTACAGACTCCGCTAACCCAGAAATAGTGCTTCAGGTTAAGAACTTTGCTTCAGGATGAGAACAGAAATCGTGCTCTGGCGGCGCAGCAGCAGTGGGAGGCCCCATTAGTTAAAATGGTGCTTCAGGTTAAGAACAGTTTCAGGTTAAGAACGGACCTCCGGGACGAATTAAGTACTTAACCCGAGGTACCACTGTATATAAGAGGCAGTGCACCTAGAATTGCTATTTTGTAGGTTTTGGGGGTGGTCAGAGTAAAAATGATAGGAGTGAAGGTAACTCTAGGCAGGAGCAGGGAGTGTTAGCTATGGAGGAAAATGGATGAGAAGGCATCTAGGAAGTGTGGACTGTCAGGTTTTTATTTTGACTTTTCCACTTCTGACTGGGGAAAAAAGTTTGTTTTTGTTATTTTCAGGATCCAGACACATATAAATAGATTCCCCTTTTGCTGCTTGGTTTTTAGTAATGTTCTGAGGATAAAGAGCTCCTAAGAGGAACCAGCAATGAGCTAATGTTAAAAGTCTGGTAAGGAGAGCTGTAAAACTCAGCGGATACTAGAGTAACTTTATTACTTGTGTGACTGGTGATACAGTATCTCTGTTTTCTTTATATGTATAAAAAAAAGTTCAGGAGTTCAGCATTGATGCAGATGCCCAAGGAAATTTTACAGCTAAGTAAATAAAGCACATAGATAAAATATTTCGAAAGAGATTCTGAATTTAGGGGAAATGCATAAATAATCAAATTACAGGAATGCTCCAACATCCCTCTGTTTGTTGCATTCCATTAATCTAGTGGGTGTTTGGAGTTTTTCACGTGCCTGAGAATGCCCCAAACACTAAAGGTTAAATTCTGTTCCCACATATTTTCTTATTCGTGCCCCAGATTCCTATAACCTGGCTGCATATCAAACAAAATACTGGATGAGAATTTAGTATACAAGAAAGACAAAACTGATAGGAAAAACCCAAAAAATCCTTCATTAGATTGACGATAATTGTTTCTGGCTTTAATTTAATATTGACTCTTCTGGGTAGGTCGAGTCATACATGACAAAACAGGAAACAAAGATTAACTATGGAAACTCCTCCCTGCTTTTCCATTCTTTCATTCGAACCATCCAGCATACCATTCTACTTAAGCCTAAAGTGGGGTTGTTGTTTTTTAAAGCCTAATGCGTTTCGTAAGAATGCAAAAATTGCAACACTGAACCAGACAAAAAGTCCAACAAATGCAGAATCAGCAGCAGAGAGTCACAACATGTTGCCTCTTTATATGGAGATTCCTATGGAGATTTATGCATTTATTATTACATTTATATCCACTTTTCCTCCAAGAACTCCAAGACGTTGTACACGCTTCTCCCCCTCTCCTTACTATCCCCCTAACAACTCCTTGAAGTAGATTAGGCTGAGAGTTGGCGTTTGGTCCCAAGTCACCCAGTGAGCTTCATGGCTGGGTCGGAATTTGAACTCTGGCCTCCCAGGTCCTAGTCCAACACTCTAACCGCTACACCACACTGGCTCTCATTTCATTTAGCTATCAAGGCTAACAGACATTGAACTTGACCAAACAGCTAAGCCAGTGGCTTGTCACCGCATCTTGCAATGATTAAGACTGAATACAGACAATAATTTCTGAAGACTAATAGGAATGCCTTATTTTCATAAGACATTTTAAGTAGCCTGGTAACTGTACAAAGGCAGTGACAATTATGGAAACCTCATGAAGACGGGAAAACGTATTCAAGCTGCAATCCTATGAGTGGTATTGGATTACGGGCTGAATAAGCTTTCCCTCCTTACTGAGGGTCCCATAATTGACATTACCTTTGCATAGTTCTATGGGGTGGCAAAATTGACTAGATCTAACAATCAGTAGCAACTTAAAAAAAATATGAGAGAGAACAACAAATGTTCTTCAGAGCAGAGAAGCGTTTTTCAGCAGGTCCAAAATTGTTCCAGGCATGCATGGAGGGATTATGTTACTCATTATATTACTCATCACGGGCACTGTCCGTAGATGCCTGCAGCTGCCACGCCAAAGTATGCCTAACCTATATTGTAGTAGCAATTCTGGTCACAAAGCTAAAATCAAGGTACTGTGCTTTTCCTGGAGACTGTTCCAAGTGCTACAGAAACCTGCAAAACCAGCTTGTTCAGAGAATATGGTGAGACAGCAAAGGAAATGGAATTGCGTAATGGGGGGTAATTTTAGAATTATGGTGCCATGTTCAAGGCTTATGGAAGCTATTGCTTGTGATAACTCTGTGTCAGGGAACTGCCATCAGTGCCGGAGGGAGAGAGCAAAATCCAGAGGGATTCCAGAGAGCATCCCGGGATTGGGAGAGGCAGCCCATATTCTGGGGAAGAGAATCAGCGTAGCACCAGTGGAGAAGGGGGGCAGATGGGGGAAGCGGCGAGGCGGTCCCATGACTCCTTGCCGGGGACCAGTGGGGAGAGTAGAGGTCCTCCGCTGCCTACGCCCTCCTTGCGCAGAAGGCTTTCGCGCAGAGAGAGTAGGAGGAGACTAGGCGTCAAAGAGCTTCTTTGCTGGAAGAAGTTTAAGAAACGCCCACTCACGGATTCTGCCAGCGATTGAGACAGCCACGGGTGAGTGGCTGTCCGGATAGAAAAGGTTCACTCAGGCAATACACCCAGGTGTTTGCACCGGCTTACGCATGAGCAACCCCTAGAACCACTACACTCTGGTATTTTTGGAGTCAACTAATGTGTATTTTTCTTCAAGGTTTGAATTACCCATTCAGGATATACTAAGGTCATATTCCTCACAAATATAAGCACTACACATTTATAAAGCATAAGCAGAGCGGACATTTCCTTCTCTTCCTTAGGCAGATAATAAGAAAAGAGGGAACACGCTTCTTATCTGTGTGCACAAAATTTACAGCACAATCCTAAGTGTCTACTTAGAAGTGATTTTGAGGAATCTGGTATAACTTTTAAAATAATAATAATTATTTTTGATAATAAAGATTATAAAGATTTTAAAATTAAAAGAAGTTGATCTTCATTGACTTTAACGGGACTTAATCCCAGGCAAGGGTATAGAAGACTGCAGTCACACTATTGTAGTCTTGGGTGTTAGTAAACTAATTTTACTCAGAGGAAACCCACTGAAATTAATGAACATGACTAAGTTAGGTTCATTACTTTTAAGAGGTCTACTCTTAGTAAAGACTTAATGACCACCCCTTGCATTTCTTTTTTCACAATATTTATATACTGCTTGATTGTAATAAAGCCTCAAAGTTTTTACAAAAAGCAT
This sequence comes from Podarcis melisellensis, assembly GCF_964234715.1. NCBI lineage: Eukaryota > Metazoa > Chordata > Lepidosauria > Squamata > Lacertidae > Podarcis > Podarcis melisellensis. The sequence goes on along the minus strand of NC_138528.1, from coordinate 32,576,103 downwards.
ACAGCGGTAAAATTATTTTTTAAAAAGTTAAAAACAACTATTTAAAACATTTGAAATATAATTAAATGGAACAATTAGCTCGAAGCCAGATTGAAACACATGCAAAAATGCTACATATCTAGGTAGAAATGCCTTAACAATGTTTTTAGGAGGCACCAAAAACAGAACAGTGAAGGCAGCTGCCTGTTGTCAGTAGTCAGGGAGTTCCACAGTGTGGGTGCTGCCACACTAAAAAAATGATTTCTTACAAATATGGAACAAGTATAATGTGGCACCTGATAACCACAGGTAACCAATAGTTCCATGCAGGCGAGTCCACAGAATTTCAGGCAGGTGAGAAAGTGGACTGATGCCAGAAGGCCAATCTCTTCATTTCTCCTACACCAGAGTGCTTGGTTTTCATACTACTTAAGGTGGAAGAGAAAGCTGTTCCTTAGCTCTGTGCCTCCTCCATTAACCTGCTTGGTAGAAAACCGATTTTCTTTCCTTTTTCACTAGTCTGCTAAGAGGCTAGCATCTTACATTTCCATGTAGGCTAGGCTAATCATTTGCACAGCAGTATTTTGTGGGCTTATTTGCAAGATTTCTGCTTTTTTTGAAATTTCACCAGCGTGACTTAGGATCCTAAGGTGCCACTAGGTATGCGGGTGGTGCTGTGGTCTAAACCACTGAACCTCTTGGGCTTGCCGATAAGAAGGTTGGCAGTTCAAATCCCCGCGATGGGATGAGCTCCCATTGCTCTGTGCCAGCTTCTGCCAACCGAGCAGTTTGAAAGCACACCAGTCTGAATAGATAAATAGGTACTACTGTGGCAGGAAGGTAAATGGTGTTTCCGTGCGCTCTGGTTTCCATCACAGTGTTCTGTTGCACCAGAATCGGTTTAGTCGTGCTGGCCACATGACCCGGAAAGCTGTCTGTGGACAAATGCTGGCTCCCTCGGCCTGAAGCAAGATGAGCACCACAACCCCATAGCCGCCTTTGACTGGACTTAATCAACCAGGGGTCCTTTACCTTTTACCCTTTCTTTTACCTCAGGTGCCAATAGTCCAACCTTAATATTTATTTATTTCTCAATTTATATCCCAATTTTCCGCCAGCTAGCTCAATGAGACCCAAGGTCACCCAGTGAGTTTCATGACTGAATGGGATTCTGAACATCAGTCTCCCAGTCTTAGTCTAATGACATTGGCCCATGACACACCATGAATATATCAACAGAGAAGAGATACTTAGGGAGGAATTCAATGCCATGCAATGACACGCATTTCAGCTTGCCAAATGGAAGCATGCCCCCCCTTGTTCCCCTATGTGCTGTTCCAGGGGTTCTCCTAACCCCCTGCCACAGCCAATTTTAGAGGCATGCAATGGGAGGTGAGCGGTATTGATCAGATCATTTCTCTATCTAGCTCAGTATTTCCTACATAGACTGGCAGTGCCTCTCCAGGGTTTCATATAAGAGACACTCCCAAACTGCAGGTTGAAGCCAGGATCTTCCACATTCTCAACCGCAAAATTATGTCTCTTTGCCTGGTTTCAGGTTAGGGAAAAAAAGATAACTTGCCCTAGTATTTGGACAAAGCTGTTTCGCAAGAATGTACCATTTATGATTAAATGATCATGTAAGACTTTAAAGGATTAGTTTAATAATTTCATCTTCTAGGGTGTGTGTGTGTGTATTTGTTGTTGTTGTTTAGTCGTTTAGTCATGTCTGACTCTTCGTGACCCCATGGATCAGAGCACACCAGGCATTCCTGTCTTCCACTGCCTCCTCCAGTTTGGTCAAACTCATGTCTGTAGTTTCAAGAACACTGTCCAACCATCTCGTCCTCTGTCGTCCCCTTCTCCTTGTGCCCTCAATCTTTCCCAACATCAGGGTCTTTTCCAGGGAGTCTTCTCTTCTCATGAGGTGGCCAGAGTATTGGAGCCTCAGCTTCACGATCTGTCCTTCCAGTGAGCACTCAGGGCCGATTTCCTTCAGAATGGACAGGTTTGATCTTCTTGCAGTCCATGGGACTCTCAAGAGTCTCCTCCAGCACCATAATTCAAAAGCATCAATTCTTCAGCGATCAGCCTTCTTCTTTATGGTCCAGCTCTCACTTCCATACATCACTACTGGGAAAACCATAGCTTTAAGTATACAGGTCTTTGTTGGCAAGGTGATGTCTCTACTTTTTAAGATGCTGTCTAGGTTTGTCATTGCTTTTCTCCCAAGAAGCACGTGTCTTGTAATTTTGTGACTGCTGTCACCATCTGCAGTGATCATGCAGCCCAAGAAAGTAAAATCTCTCACTGCCTCCATTTCTTGCCCTTCTATTTGCCAGGAGGTGATGGGACCAGTGGCCATATATATTGTATACTGTTTGTTTTAAGAAACTTTTGAAGAATGAATCATAGTGCCACCCGCGTCCCAGTAACCAGGTAGGAGAGCTTTTATATCATTTGGTGCACATAGTGATCCCTCTTGCAATAAACAGCTATGCAAAATGTATGTAGGGGGAAGCGACAGATGCCATCCACGCAGCATGTTTTATGCAAAAGCCTGAGGCTGAATTTTGCACTTTAAAGCCAGTGTCCATTTTCAAGCAGTTTTTATGTGCCTGATAGGGAAAATAAAAAGAACTCTGAGATATTTATATTTACTGGTATCTTGGGAAATCCAGTTCCTGGCAGGGGCAATAAACATAGGAACCACCTCTGAAATATAGTTTGGTCTCAGTGATCATTTTAATTGAGGGACAGGGGAAGAGGACTGGGAGTTAATATCCCTGTTTTCATTTTACTCAGGTGAATTCCCCTGGACCGTAGCTTGTCAATAATCACTGAATAAAAGCATAGAAAGTGTCACACCAAGTGTCCCAAGGAAAGTCAGCAATGCAGAAAAAGTTCTAAGACTTTAATATTTTCCCCATTTTGCAAACATTGTTTGTGTCTGCCTATGTGTCATCAGATACCCAGCTCTATTTCTCTGTAGCATCCAAATTCAGGAGAGGTGGTGCAAGCCCTGGACTGGTGCCTGGACTCAGTGATGGGATGGATAAGGGCCAGCAAACTGACCCCGAATCCTCACAAGATTATAGAATCATAGAGTTGGAAGGCATCCTAAGGGTGATCTAGTCCAACCCCTTGCAATGCAGGAATCTCAACTAGATCGTACATGACAGATGGCCATCCAACCTCTGCTTAAAAACCTCCAAGGAAAGAGAATCAAACGGCTCTTACTATCAGACAGTACGTCCTGAAGTTTAATCGGAATCAGTTTTCTTGTAACTTGTAATCCATTGGTTTGGGTCTTAGCCTCTGGAGCAGGAGAAACAAGCTTGCTCCATCCTCCATGGGACAACCTTTGAGGTATGGTTACCATATCTCCTCTCCATCTCCTCTTATCCAGGCTAAACATACCCAACTCCCTCAGCCATTCCTTATAAGATTTGGTTTCATTATCTCCATTATCTTAGTCACCCTCTTCTGCATATGTTTCATCTTGTCAATATCTGGGCACAGTACCCCAGTTTTAGTCTGACCAGGGTGGAATAGAGTTGTACCATTACTTCAAGACATTATACTTTTGTTTATGCAGCCTAGAATAGCACCAGCCTTTTTTGCTGCTGCATACCACTGTTGACTCATATTCAGCTTGTGGTCTACTAAGACCCCTAGATCCTTTTCATATGTACTACTGGCACTTGGTTCCCAAGCCTAGATAATTGCCTGCTTTGGATGAGCCAGTGATCCCTGCTGCCGCCGAAAGAGCAGGTTTGTAGCTTTGGGGAGCTCCTGGTTCCATCTTTGTCACTAGAGGCCCAGGTGGCAACAGTGGATATCTTTGTAGTGATGTAGCCTGTCAATATTTGTAGTGACGGCAAAAAAGAAAATAATAATAGTTGGGAAAATAGACACTGTGCTGGGGTGGATGTTGAAGTTTAAATTCTATTATTTATTCATTACAATTATTTATATAGCTGCTTCTCAGGATATAAATCCTTCCAAGGTAGCTTGCAATTCAAGCACGTATTTTTTAAAATACCAGAGTTTTAAAAAACCACACACATTAAAAAGTCACCCGGATCCTTCCCACAGAGCAGCTGATGGCAAGTCTCTTTGCCGAGGCCAGAGGCCAGATGAAGATGCAAACTGCCCTCTTCCCAGTCATCAGATGGGTCAGTAATCTTTCCTCCCCAGCTGATTTGTACAGCTGAAGGGGGAGCTGTGTGTCCCATACAACTATATGCAAGAGTGTGGAGTAGTCACACCCACCACTAGCATGTGGCCAAGAGCGACTGCAGCCCTCAGGTGAAAACAGGGGTTTCTAAAATGACCTCACACCCTCCTTCAAGCTACCAATGATTTGGGTTTTCAATGGCAAAAAATTAGGGTGAGAAACTTCAAGGTAAAAGAAAACTGTTATTTTATTAGAGCCACTAGAGTTTATGCTGTCAAAGAACCAGATTTTTTTACTTCATGGAGAGATCAGCTAACTCAAAAAAATAATACCCAGGGCCAGAAAACAGTACAGTGATACCTCGGGTTACATACGCTTCAGGTTACAGACTCTGCTAACCCAGAAATAGTACCTCGGGTTAAGAACTTTGCTTCAGAATGAGAACAGAAATCGTGCAGCAGCAGCAGCAGGAGGCCCCATTAGCTAAAGTGGTGCTTCAGGTTAAGAACAGTTTCAGGTTAAGAATGGAACTCCGGAACAAATTAAGTACTTAACCCGAGGTACCGCTGTATTACAAAAATCTTAATATGTATGAACCTTTATCTGCTTATGAAAGATGGAACTTAATATTATTGCTTATTTGTGGTTTATTCATTAATGCAGAACAAAAGAGGGCACAAAGAACTGGAACTTGGGGTAGTTGAAGCAGTTCTTCCTATTAATTTCACTTTGCGTGGATCAAATTCTAAAACAGCAGCAGCTCTGGGATACTGCTAAATGTCTTGCACTCTATCTTTTTCAAAGCATAACAGGCATTCATCACACTGGAATAACAAAGCCGTAATCTGATATATGACAAATATTACCAGCTTAATGGCTGATGTCCATTACTGATGGGACCTGCTCACTATTTAGAAAAGTTTGGCATTGAAGGATTACTGAACAAACAGAACACCTGAAAAAACTTGCATGCAAGAGTCTGTCATCGGGTGTGATCGAGGACATTACCTGAGAACTCTGGCTCTTATCTTAAGTTGGAAACGGCTGCAATTGCCAACAGCTCCAAACAAAGAGCTTCTGTCAAGGAAGGGTGACACAGCGAGCTTGTCAGGTGGTGCTTGCCTTCCCAAGACTTCATTCCTCTTTATGGATCACCTGAGACCAAGCTGTGCACCAGCCTTCAATAGGTGGGCAACATCACAAACCAATTACTATCAACAGAAAACTTCTCATCTGCTACGCGGGAAGGGGAAAGCGCCAAACATTCTCCCATGAGAATTTGTGAGAATAGGGGGGAAATTCCTCTACACACAGAAAGAGGGGAGGGAAGGTGGTAGTTGGAGATGGAGAGAAAGAGAGAGGGGAAGAGTTTTCCAAGCAGAAAAGTGTACATGCCAATTTAAGGCATGTGTTAACTTACTTGGTCTAAACTATATCACACCACAAGCAAAGAACAGTAGCAAAAAACCTGACTTTCAGCAGGGATGCCTTTATGGTGGTCAGGCAATCCAGATTAGGTCTATATAAATTGTGACTTGATTTACTAACCACCAATAATGGCCTGTTATGTGGCTTGAACTTCTTCCCTGTTTTTTTTTTTTTTATTATTATTATTATTATTATTATTATTATTATTATTACCGTATTTTTTGCTCTATAAGACTCACTTTTTCCCTCCTAAAAAGTAAGGGGAAATGTGTGTGTGTCTTATGGAGTGAATGCAGGCTGCGCAGCTATCCCAGAAGCCAGAACAGCAAGAGGGATTGCTGCTTTCACTGCGCAGTTATCCCTCTTGCTGTTCTGGCTTCTGATATTCGGAATATTTTTTTTATTGTTTTCCTCCTCCAAAAACTAGGTGCGTCTTGTGGTCTGGTGAGTCCTATAGAGCGAAAAATACGGTATTTTGCAGCTTCAGGATGACAGCATAAGCAGGAGGTTTAATCAAGCCCTTCTGGGCCACCATAGTTGGTGGGCTAAGCAGAGCCTGTTCACATGATCTTCTCGAGAAATAACCTAACTGCAATATAATTTGCTCCGAAAATTAGAAACGGAACTTTGCGTACAACATGCAACTGCTCATAGGAGACTTTACGCATCCTTTCATTCACCGCCGCACAATAATGGAGAAGTTATGCGACTGCTTGCGGTGAAGTACATTGCAGCCCTTCCATCGATTTGGAATTGTTGTTTTCCTTTGCTCTGATGTTATGACTGCATGCTTAAAATGTTGTGGTGCAATGCTTTTGCTCATGTTACAAAAGGAAGATCAACTGCTGTTTGAAAAATCTATATCAGGAAGGGGGGGGGGAATTGCAAGAAAAACATAGCTTGGAGATGTGGCTTTTATCTCTCTCTATTTACGCTCTAATTCTTCTTGTCAGCAGCAGGCACTATCCTGTGTGAGCAGTAAGGATTAGGTCCTGCTTCAGGAAAACACCAATTACAATAAGTGCCGCAATCCTGAAAGTATTTACTTGCACTATATTCCCAATGAAGCTGAGGGAATTATTTGCTGATATGTGGTCTCGAGACTTCAGATTTCCACAGCATAAGTTTTGTCTTTCCAACATAATACATTACCAGGGAATATTTAATTCCTTCAGCAACTTCTTCCAGCGTCTAAAGCATGTCCGTCATTCACACAACACCAGAGAGGCAGGTATGGACAAGGCAGCAGCAGGCTACTACAAAGTCAGCATTTTGTATATTTTTCCTTTTGTCCACAAAGGAGCTGAGCTTATATTCACTGCTATCGTTATCTCAAACAAATGCTGATACTTTATGGAAGCAGCACAGCTTTGTAGAGTTAAGACAGAACTGCGTGCTTTTCTTATGTAAGTGACTCAAAATTAGCTTTGAATTACAGAAGATGGCGTGGATTGGATCAGGGGTCAGCAACGTGCGGCCCTCGGACCAGATGCGGCCCACAAAGACCGTATTACCAGCCCACGATGCAGAAGCTTCTTGGAGTGATTATGATGGGCACGACCCAGCCAAAATAAAGCACTTTTAAGTCACAGTGATTTATGACCTTACTCAAGCTCTAAGATCAGACTTGGAGGCCCCACTCTCAGATCCACCAGTAAAAGCTGTGAGACTGGCAGTCACCAGAGACAGGACCTTTTCAGTGGTGCCTCCATATCTTTAGAACTTCCTCCCCAAGGAAGGATGTATGGCTGATGGTTTCTAAAGGAACTTTGGAATATTATTTTATTTTAAAGTCTGTTCCATGTTTTATTAATATCCAATGCTAGAGGTTTTAATTGTTACTGTGTTTGAACTTTGAACTTTATTTTATAGAATTAATTGTGTTTGAACATCCACTCCAAATTCTTTTCTGTTTTGTAAGATGCCATGTGAGAACAACATGCCCTGAAGGGTGGAATAATAATAATAATAATAATAATTACTATTATTACTACTACTACTACCACTACCTGATAGGGATTCAAGATGGCTAACAGATAAAACTAAAAACTAAATATTAAACATTTCTGTTTTGTATGCTGCCATGTGAGGACAACATGCCCTGAAGGGTGGAATTATTATTATTATTATTATTATTATTATTATTATTATTATTATTATTATTACTATTACTACTACTACTACTACCTGATAGGGATTCAAGATGGCTAACAGATAAAACTAAAAACTAAATATTAAACATTGACAGAATTAAACTATCTACATGCCAGGCTTGAGGAATCCTCCCCACCCCCATGGCACCAAGAAGCAAGGAGGAAACAAGAAAGTTCTTACTTATGATTTATTCAGCCATCAGAGTGAAAGACAAATAATTCCGGTCATTTCCCCATGATGGAGTTGCTCGCACTGAGCTCCTCCCTCCTTCCCTTCTAACAAAACCACGTGCTTCCACAATATCCGCCCATGGTCAACTGTCATTGTGCCCTTTGTTCTTGCACCCAGTGCATCACTGTCCAGTGATGTGTCAACTAGCTGCTCTGTCTCCCTTCCTCCTCCTCCTAACACCACATACCTCTGCTGTTCGACTGTCTCTGAGCTGTTATCTTCCTCAAAGCCCTGCTGTAATTCGAGACTGCCTTCCTCCTCTCTGGAAGCTATAGGAGAAGGTGGCGGAGGCTGACCTCCACCACCACTCCTCCTCCTCCTCTTCAAGTCAAGTCCCTGACACTATATCTATGCCAGACAAATAATTACAATAAAAACAGCACAGCACCAGCCCTTTCATTACAAGCAGTCAGTTCCTTAAAGCCTGATGGAACAAGTCTTCATCTGCTGGCAGAAAGACAATAAGGAGGGAGGGAGTTCCAAAGTCTGGGAGGAGCCACGGAGAAGGCCCTTCTTGAATCCCCACCATGCAGGGCTGTGAGGGTGATGGGACTGAGACAAAGGCCTCCCCCAAAGATCTCAAAACCTGGGTAGGTTCGTATGAGGGAGTACGGTCTTTCAGATAGTTTGGACCTAAGCCACTAAATAAAAATAAATAATGGGAGTGCAAAAGTGCTTAACTTTGTCTGGACTGTGAGGTATACAATGCCATTAATTTTTTAAAAGAAAAATACTATGAGAAATAAATTATACTGTATATTAGAAGACCCAAACACAACAATACCCACCATCGGTAACCATACTCTTTGAATCACAATTTCCTTGTCATTTATTTATTTTTTATCAAGCAAAGTCCTTTTGCACCCACAGAAATCTATATATCGTTTCTATCTGAACCACGTTAGTGCAAACACAACATGGAACAAAATGTATATATATAAAAAAGATCTTTCCATCTTCATTTGTTCAAAGAAAATTCTGGAGAAAACCTACATGATTGGCAAGGATTTCTGACTAATTGGATCCACATTTGGCTCAAAACAGGCTGTCACTATCTCTGCATTTAGATTAATAGCTAGCTGGTGATCAACCATGTCGATTTTCAAGTATCTCGTTCACCTGAGAGAGAGAGAGAGAGAGATGAGATATCAGAATTCTTCAAATGCTGCACTATTTACGTGAAGGAAATTGCAAACAGAAACATCATTTTGAGAATTTCAGCGAAGATGAAAGACGAGCAGATGTAGCAACCACCATAGCCAGGGGAGGGGAAACAACTTGAAGGTCTTGTGTGGAGGGAAATGAATTTCGGACTGGGAGAGGGGAGGAAATGACTGAAAACTGACCTTTTCCAAACCATAGCTCATTCCGTTAACTAGTGTACTAATTTGCACTTTTTGGGCTATATGCATGAAATGCCAGGGTTTAATTTTAAAGAGTGGTGGGAGAGTACCCTATTTTCTCATGTATAACACACACACACACCCCGTGTAGAAGACTACCCCTATTTTTGGGGACTCCAATTTAAGAAAATGGGGGGAGATGGTCCAGAGTTGTTGAGCTTTTTGGGTGAAATGCCAAAAATCACTCACATGACTGAAATACGCTGACAATCGCACCTGTTGCCGCTCGCCACCAGCAATCACATGCCCAATTGCCGCAACTGTTAAGTTGTGGGTGGTGAACATATCAGACGACACAGCAATTCTTCAAACAGCTCTTGTTTATTCACAGGCCAGAACAGAACTGAACTGCAGGGCTCAGTCAGCCTGCTTATATAGAGCTCCGGTACAACGTAACTGTAACAATTTTCTAAAACTATCCAATCACTGAACGTCACTTTCAATCCCTTTTTTGCATAACTATCTACAGTATCCCCCTGCTGGCCCAGGGTGAGAACTTCAGTACATAACAGCAACGGTAGCCAATCCACGGCAGCCCTTGCCCCAGCCACCAATCACCCACCCTATTGCCACTGACAAGCTCCTGCTCGCAGCTGCAACCAATTGCCCGTCCCCCCTCTGCACTATCCGTGTATAAGACCACCCCCAATTTTTTACATTATTTCCAAGTAAAGAAACCTTGTCTTATACACGGAAAAGTACGGTATATAGAGAGTTGGATCCAGGCTAGTGTTAGGTGCTGTTCCATTCACTTCAATGGAGGGGTGTGGGAGGGCAAGAATATTCTTTGATTCATCCTTCCCCCCTGAAGATTACTGCTCTGGAGAAGCCAAGCCAGCAAAGCATAAAAGACAATACCAGCAGGAGATGGGGCTGTAGGATGGATCAGTGAAGACGGTCTCTTCTCTGCCCTCTGCTGGGTCTTGGTCTCCTCCATAAATGGAAGGAGTCTTCAAGTTGTGGAACGACTACAACCGTTTTTTGTGGTATACAACTTAGCCAAAAAACCAGCTACTTTCCAAAGAAACTCTTTCATTTTGGATTTTCTATTCGTATGCATGTTTACTTGGAACAATGAAAACGAACCTGTGGCCCTTTAGATGTTGTTATACTACAACTCCCATCATCCTCTACTCTGGCTGAGCTGAGATCCAATAACAACTCATAAACTGATAGAATTACAAAGTTGGAAGTGACCCTAAGGGTCATCTAGTCCAACCCCTTCTGAAGGGATTCAACACCCCTTAGATTAGGGGTAGGCAACCTAAGGCCCACCTTCTCAATCCAGCCCATGGACGGTCTGGGAATCAGCGTGTTTTTACATGAGTAGAATGTGTCCTTTTATTTAAAATGCATCTCTGGGTTATTTGTGGGGCATAGGAATTCGTTCATTTCCCCCCTCCAAAATATAGTCTGGACCCCTACATGGTCTGAGGGACAATGGACCGGCCCATGGCTGAAAAAGTTTGCTGACCCCTGTCTTAGACGCACCACTGAATTCAACGCTTCTTTCCTCGAGCTAGGTGTATAATTGTCCTTCCTTATAGATTTCAACATAACTTCTTTTTTTCCTGGGTTGGTACCTCCCCTGGATCTGAATGGATTTCATTTTATGTGGTGTAGTTTCAAACTGTTTTTATTATTTATAGTTGCTGTTTTTAATTGTTTTTATACACAAGTGTTTTTAAGTGTGTATGTGTGTGTGTGTATTGTAAAACACCTTGAGATGCCTTGTGGGAAGCAATTTGTAACTGAAATAAATAAATAATAGTGTTCAGTAATACTACTTTGTAGTATTAAAAAACTGAATAATATGTATTTATGGTATCTCCCTTCTTTTCCAAGTCTTTCTGCAGAATCACGTTTTTTCCAAAGGCTTCTCCACCACGCCTTGTTCCTTTCTCTTCTTTTTGCTTGAAACTTGATGTTGTAATCTAGTCATGCATATGCTCCACTATGTTAAGGGGAGCTTTCAAGTAATTTATTCTGGATTAATTAGGCCAAAGTAAATGTTGCCATCTGGTTCAGTTTCCAGAATCATTAATATGGATTAGCGTTGTCACTGCACACTCCAGGACATGGTCACATAAATCAGGGAGAGCCCTACAAACTGCAGCGGCCACTTCAGAGGATGATGGCACCATTTTCCTTCCCTTCACTCCAGTGACACCGGCAATGTTGTCGTACTGGACAACAGTGCACCTAGCATCAAACACGTTGTGAGGTGTCCCATGCTGAATTTGCTGCATTCACAACTGACTTCTGGGCTGCCTGAATCAGCCCCAACTTGACATTGTAAGCTCACAGCAACTATGTTCTGGAAAAGCACTCTGAATGTTGACAGCACTGTAAAAATAACAAATAGAAATGGAAATCTAGGATGGTGATGTAATGGCATTACTGCAAGCAAAGAAGAAGAAAAAGAAAAGGCTTTAGTTTTAAAAATCTAAAAAAAATACTGATTAAACCTGATACAAAATAGGGTTTCCCCCCTGCAAACAGAACTAATTCTGTTAAACATAACTTTACACGCACATACATGTGGTATTATTTGAACTACATAAAACATTGCCAAACGTCCTTTCACAACTTCAGGAGAAGTCAGTTCACCTTCAAATGCTTAGGTTGTTCCTCATCATTACATATTTGCTTTCCATAACCTAAAAGAAACAGCTAAGCTTTGCATTCAGAGAACATTTTGCATTGTCTGCCAGGTATTTCCTGTGCACATCCCCATCTAAATCTCCTGGTTCTTGTAACTAATGTCTGTGAAGAAAATCCTGTCATAATTATAGTCCTGATTCACAAGCAACCATTTTCTTCAGAAAACTGGTTGAGCTGTGTTGACAATCACATTTTACACTGATTCTTTCCAGATGAAATGATACTTTTTCAAATAATGTAATAAAAATGTAAAGTCAGCTGTTTTAAAGACATAAAAGTGATTTATGAGACACGTACTGTGTTCAGTGTTGGGGTTTTTTTTTCTTTCTTGACACAATGGAAGTTTTCTTTTATGGGAGAAGTTAATTATTAACAGCAATCAAAACCACAAATTACAGAAAAATACATTGTTGCTCATTTTTAAAAGCAACACCACTACCGCGTTTGAAATGAATTCTGCATTGTATTATGTGTTTTTTTTGTTTGAATGAAATTTGGTACACACTGAACCAGTTTATACGGGTGAATTTTCTGCCAAACTAGTTAACAGTTTCATCAGTTACATCATTGTTAGGTGTCAGAGTTATCACTTCCTAGAAATGCGACTGGGCACTGCACCCTCTGAGAGCTATTATTTGAGCTGTTTGCAGATCACACAAGTTAGAAATGCTTTGGCTTCCATTTGAGATGCTTTCTTTGTTCACAACCCTAAGAGGCAGAAGACATACATATTTTCCCCATTCAAAATGAAAATGTAACGTCTGCGAAAACAGTTTGTACAACTAGAAATGTACAAAAAGGCAAATCCAGAAAATAGAGAAAACCCATAAATGGTGACACTGTTGCAACACTCCCAACCATTTCGGTGGGCCTTAATCAGGAGAAGTTCTCAGTGGATCATCTGCCTAGAAGTCATAGTGCCGAATGATCGCAGAGTTTGCAAGTCCCCCCATTTTCCTCCAAGCTCCATTTATAAGTGCAATGATGGGGCCAAGAGGCAAACTATCAACTGCTCTCCCCTCCTGACTGATACCACATGGCAGGCCGTGAGTCTAATACAGGCATAGGCAAACTCAGCCCTCCAGATGTTTTGGGACTACAACTCCCATCATCCCTAGCTAACAGGACCAGTGGTCAGGGATGATGGGAGTTATAGTCCCAAAACATCTGGAGGGTCGAGTTTGCCTGTGCCTGGTCTACCACCATAATTCAAATGAAACTGGGCTGTGTGGCAATACTATAAAGGTAAAGGGACCCCTGACCATTAGGTCCAGTCGTGACCGACTCTGGGGTTGCGGCGCTAATCTCGCTTTATTGGCCAAGGGAGCCGGCGTACAGCTTCCGGGTCATGTGGCCAGCAGGACTAAGCCGCTTCTGGCGAACCAGAGCAGCGCACGGAAATGCCGTTTACCTTCCCGCCAGAGTGGTACCTATTTATCTACTTGCACTTTGACGTGCTTTCGAACTGCTAGGTTGGCAGGAGGCAATACTGTAGTCACCTGTGTTTTGTTAAGATACCCAGTAGCTCAAGCATGTCTGGAAGTCTCTCTTTTTTACTTGGAATGGAGACCCTACAAATTGATCCAGAGGCATAAGGAGGAAAAAAAACCACGGATGCTTGAGGTTATTTGATCTTTGCAGATTAACGTGAGGCTCAGAGCTTAGTTATCCATCAGATTTCGCACTTTTCCAAATAGCGATGTGGTTCTTGTCACTTTAAAAGTAGCTACGTAGTATTTGAGAGAAAGTGCACATTTATATACATTCATAAGTACGTATTTATATACCAATATTGAAATGATTTTTACAAGTCGCAGATTAATGCAGAACTGCAATGGAATCAGGGGCAAGAAGTTGTCAAAGTGGAATTATGGGCTAGGAGACACGGATTTGCTCATCCCTAGGGAACACTGACATGTCAAAAGCATCATCTTGCTTGCTAAGATTTGGGTTTGTGATTTTTTGGAGAGCCCTGCCTGAACCCCAAGACAAAATATTTACACGCGTCCCGCGTATTATCTTACTTATTTAAACAATTTATATACAAGAGTCTCTTAAGTGGTATACAAAGATACAATACAAAAAAATCAGTTAAAAGGATAAAATCAAACTTCCATTAAAATGCCAGCTAGATTTTTTTTTAAAGGCTTCAGTGGGCCCTGGAAGGTCAGCAGAGAGAACTCTGACCTTAACTGGCAGGGAGTTCCATAATATTGGACCAGGGCTAGATTTAGGTTTGATGAGGCCCTAAGCTGCTGAAGGCAATGGAGCCCTTTATATGACCAGCTGTCCTTTGTCAACAACAAATTGTCGCTGTTTTTTGTGTTGAATATATGCTACATGGTAATTTATGGACCTAATAGGTATCTAAAACCATTTGCCACTGTTGCTGTATGTAGGTTTAATTTTATTTGTTTTTTATCTTATATTTTGGAAATGTACATCCAGTGGTTTTTCCCCCTTTAAATTTTGTGGGGGTCCCCAAGAGAGTGGGGCCCTAAGCTATAGCTTGTTTAGCTTATATGTAAATCTGGCACTGTATTGGACACATAATACTAAATCTATGGCTCCTTTTGGATACGAGGTATGCATATGCACCATGGGGAACCACTAACAGGGACTTCCCCCACCATCTCAGTGATTGGGCAGGTATAGGGCAATCTTTGAGGTATCATGGACCCAAACTGTTATGGGCCCTGTAAATTAATACAAGAAACCTGAATCTGGGCTGGTAGCATATGAGCAGCCAGTGTCAATTTTTGAGCATCCACTGGTAATGTTCTGTCTCCAACAGCCTAGCTGCAGTGTTTTGCTCCAGCTGGAGCCCTTGGACCAGTCCAAGAGCATCATCTGAAACCCCAGAGAGTGACTAACAGCCAGCGTAGAGCCGAGATATGCAGCCTATATTGGACTCCAGCTCCCTCCAGCACTAGCAGGCATGGCCAATTGTTGCTGGCCATTGTCTGTCTCAGAAGACAATGGGGTGTTTCTTCAGGGGTGAAGTCAAGCTGCTGCTTTAGCAGCACCCAAGTGACACCCCCCAGGGCATAATCCTGGGCAGTGCGTGTGGAAGTCCTGGGCTGCCCCGACGACAAGACCCCTCTCTCAACCTCGCTAATGTGGTCCAGAGCAATATGTCTGGCACCAGCTCGGCTGCCGGAGTTGCTGGAAGGAAGCATACAAGGTAGCATTCAACCATCTTAGGGACTCCACTCAAGATTTGTGTAGGGTTTATTCCTTAGCATTTACTTCTTCTTAATATATCCTTCAAGACAGTGGAGGTTTAGAAACCTCCTTCTTCTAGATGGGCCACCTTCCCAGGTTGCCGAACCCCATCTGCTCCTCACTTCTCTCTACAGCATGAGCAGAAACTGCTTTCTTGACTGTTGGACCCACTAATGGCCTTGTCTACTCAATTCGCCAGAGCCTGTCTTCGCTTTCAAGTTGTAGTCCAACAACATCTGGAGGACAACAGGCTCCCCATCCCTGGAACAAGTAAAACACTGAGCTAGATGGACCAGTGGTCTGACTCAGTATAGGTCAATTTACTGTGCTCCTAACTATACATTAGGCTAAAATAAAATGATTTTAACCAAAGACCACCAAGGGAACTTAATGGCTGAGTAGAGACTTGAACCTGGGTATTAGGGGGTTTCCCATCTCCAGGCCTGCTACCTGATAGCCCTTTGCAACTGTGATGTCTAGACTGTGGAATGCTCTCCCCAGGGAGACCCAGATATGGCTACCATGCTGCTCACCTTTCATTAAGCAGCCAGAATGTGACATATTAAGTCTGCGTCTGGCCTGATTGATTTTATTTACTGCTCCTGGAGATAGCAAATTGGGTGTTTAATTCCCACCCACCCCTTATGGCTCTTTCTTTTTATATACACTATATATTAAAACTGGCTGTTCCCCACCAAGTTTGTAGGGCTTGCTGTCTTGAGTGTCTCCTACATAAAAGTGCAATATAAATGTTTTAATAAAATAATAAATAAAATAAACATAAGTGCAGCATCCTTTGGTTACAACCGTTTAGCCGAGAAAAGGAAACATATTGGAGATTAGGTAGCTTTTCAAAAGAGGAAGATACCAAGCTAAAACAAGGTGGGTAATTTGTGTACTTTGTAATGTAAGAGTCTGTCCACGGCAGGCTAAAGGCAATCTGGAGGGGGAAAAGAGTGTGTATGGAGAGAGAGAGAAGATGAACCAAATTAGGAACATATGTAGGAAGGAACGCCTCCCCTCCCCCTCCCACCATTGGATCATTGTTTAATTTAGCTAAGGAAAACAAATAAAAGTGGTTCACACATGCAGGCCAGACATTTCCCACCCACCATTCTTCCCAATATTTGTAGGTGCGACCCAACGTAGAAAAATGTGACGTGTAAATCACTGCGGCATGGATGCACTCTGCTGCAATTTCAAAAATCAGGTTGGCTCCAAAAAGTACAGCAGTGGCTGCAATAAGTGCAGATCAGTGCATCCATGCAGTGATTGCGTACTGCTGGTTCACACAACACACTCATTTACATCATGCCCAAGGGTGGTCCGTATTAGGGAGCAGATGGAGAAAACAAGCAAACCATGTGCATATATAAATTGGCTTCTCTGAAATAACACCAACCTGGCACATTCGTATTCTTGTGTAAGTCCATTTCAGAGCTAATGTCACCGACTGAGAAGCAATTATGTCATGCAAGGGCTACCCAATTTGAGGAGTGTAGGATTTTCCAGTTCTGTGCTTCTACTGCAGGTATTTTCAGAAGGCACATCTATGTACACCAAACCAGCCTTGGAAAAGCAGGGTATCGGATTATAATTTTTTGTGTTATGCTAAGGTGGAGCTCCTTTTCTAAGAAGGACTATCTCACTACATCATTAATAGTCTACAGGCACCAGGTGAAGTTGTTTTTCTTTCAGAGACTTTTAAAGCATTTGCTAATTGAATACTGCTGCCACTGCTTTTAGTGAGTCTGCTACTTTAACTGGGTTTTTCTTGTCACTGGGTTCATTTGGTTATAGTGATTTTGCTTTTTATTATGCACGACAGAAGCTTTCCCCAACCTTGAAATGTTGCTTGTATGGCCAATGGACAAAGGTGATGGGAACTGTAATCTTATGAACATTTGGACGGCACCAGGTTGGAAAGGCTGCATTCAAGTTTTACAGTTTTAGTGGACCCAGAGTTCAACAGGCATGCCCTCTTCCCTTTCTGTAAGCTCAAGATTGAATGGAAATTAATGGCTATGATCTGATAAACCCATTGGGTCTCATGCAAAGGTATGGGATACTATTTTATTTTTCCAAGTTGTAGCTCCTCACATAGTGTCCCAAACTCCCATATTTTGGGGAGAATGTGTTAGGCAGCATGGGAAGGATGCCATCAGAAAGAGAAGCTCAGACGTCCATCTGCATGGCCCTCCATGTTCAGAGGCACCAAGCCATGAATAGCAGGTGGACAGATGAAGAACAGTGGAAGGCTCTTGATGTTACATCCTGTTCATAAGCTTCCTGGAGGCATATGGTTAGCCCCTAATGGAGAGAGAAAGATGGAGGAGGTGGACCTTTGATCTGATCCAGCATGGATTCTCTTATCTTTGTATGCTCTCTGGAAAGGAAGCATTACATGGTTTCTTGCACAATAGGTGAAAACAGACCATGGGTTGCATGTATCCAGTTGTGCCCTCTGCTCACAGAAGCTTTTCAAATCCAGCAGAAGGTTCCTTAAATGAGAGGAGGACAGGCTATTTTTGATGCTTCTCCCTATTCTCTAAAACCCCACTTCTACTCCAGCAGGTTGAGAGACGTTTTAGAACAGTACAATAGGTGGCATAACGGGGGCAGCAGGACAC
Organism: Podarcis melisellensis; assembly: GCF_964234715.1. NCBI lineage: Eukaryota > Metazoa > Chordata > Lepidosauria > Squamata > Lacertidae > Podarcis > Podarcis melisellensis. The sequence continues at coordinate 32,558,209 of NC_138528.1, read as the reverse complement.
AGTGGAAATATGCTCTCTGCTGGAGCCCAGAGACTTCCATGAGTGAAAGGACACTACTGGATACAATACAATCCATTAAGGAAAAAGCTCGCAGCAGGTCCATCAGCTGGGACCTCATGGGCTGAGGGGCAATTTTTGAGCTCAACTCTTTCTTGTCCTAGTCCAGCGTTCTAAACTGCTACACCACATCTAGCTCAAGTGATTAAAAACACACAAGAAACTTTGCAAAACTGGAAGGCTTCTTCATGATAACTTTGCATAGCTTCCCAAACTTCAAGAACCAGTTTTTTCCAGAGTTGGGCTGGGCTATAAGCAGTGAACAGGCTTCCATAGCTGAAAATTGTTCTGCTGTTCTTAACCTTTAGAACTGCTATAATTCTTCAGAAAAACTTAGTGCAACATTTATTAGCAAAACTAGTTCATTAAAATTTTGATAATTAACTGGTTTGCCACTGTTATGTAAAATGTTAAGTATGGAGAAAACAGACTAATACACATATGCATTCTTCTGCAGCCCAGTTTATTCATTCTTAACTGTTCAATTTCTAAATCATTAACAAAAGAAGGCATTGAAGTTTGCAGTTATAAGTACATCTATGATTCAGATTATTATTTATAGCATCTGAACATGCTAAAAGGATTTTCTTCAGTCAAATTTATCCTCAGTTTCAAGCTTTTACCACAATAAACATCAGATTATGTTTATGTTGGCCATAAACCTGTCGGTCCTCAATAAACAGATATACTCCGGTGACTCAAGCTCTGCTGTCAAAAGGACTGTCAAAATGTACACCAACTCTTAAATTAAACCCTGCTAGCACAGAGAGATTCAGTTGCAAAAGTCTTATTTGAGACAACCCAACAAAAAGCTCACCCTAGCAGATAAGGACGGATATTATATCACAGGCAAAGAGTGGAAAGTTCCAGAGGAATTTCACAAAGGATCTGATCTGCTTCTCCTTAACGGAAAGCTAATGTGACCTTTAATACTCTGTTAGACGGAGCCTGACTCTAGCAAGTCTCAATTAAATTTTATGTTTTGTGGCTCCCGTTTGCTTGTAATACATGAACAAAGTTCAATGGATGACTCCTACTTTGAAGATTTTAATTCCCTATTGGGACAATTTATTTCTACCTAGACAGCTCCTCAGAGATTGTGTCTTTGTACTGCCCAGCATATGCTGAGGATGGAAAGATCCTTAGAAGACACTGGGAAATGTGTCACCTAAGTTCTCCATGCTTATTTAATATTTCAGTTATGGAATCTTCTAAAAACTTTATTTATTACTAGCATTTCTGTCATTCCTTTCTATCATAGATAAACCAGGCAGGTAACAATAATACAGTCATACCTCGGGATGAATACGCTTCAGCTTAAATATTTTCGGGTTGCACTCCATGGCAACCCGGAAGTAACGAAGTGCGTTACTTCCGGGTTTCGCCACTCGCGCATACACAGACGCTCAAAATGACGTCACGTGCATGTGAGGAAGCGGCGAAACGCAACCCACCCACGCACAGATGTGCAGTTGTGTCTTACGTTCGCTTCAGGGTGAGAACGGGGCTCTGGAACGGATCCCGTTCGAATCCAGAGGTACCACTGTACAGCAGAACAGGAATAGGGAATCTTTGCCCTTTGGTGAGCTATATCTCTCACCAGCCCTAGAAAGCATGGTCAACAGCAAGGGGTGATGGAATTTGTAGTTCAGCTACATGTTGTCAGAGACCGTGCTGAGGAAGGCTGCACTGAGGAAGAATGGTTGGAGCCTCCCCAGTGGTGGAGCTTCATGCTCTGGCGGGGGGTGGGATGGAAAGCAGGCGGGGGCATGGCTGGCGCAAGTCCTGAGGGGCATGGCACACCACCCACAGGGGTGTGGCACATGTCCTGGGGCCATGGCGCCCTGCCTGAGGGGGTGTGGCGCCCAGCGTGCGTGGGGGGGGGAGCCATGATGGCACCCTGCTGGCATCATGCCACCAGGGCTGGTATGCTGCCCCAGCACCCCTCTTTCTCCGCCAGTGAGCCTCCCCCTCCCCCTGCTCCTGATCCGGATCCTGAAACTTCCTAGGAGCAGGAGGATAGTATACTGTAGATTTCAAACAGTGGTTTGCAGAGGGACATAGTTCAGAAGGCAGAAGCTGGGAAATACTGGATGGGGAACAGCTAGGAGAAGAAGCACTAGGAGAGAGAGAGTTAACAGATTCACTGTCTCTGGAAAGCATTCATCCGCTCAGCCCAAGGTCAAGAAGAGCTGATAAGGTGGCAGCACAGAAAGCACAGTGGTTACGCGCTCAGGTCACAAGACTCGGTATTGATCTGGGTGACTAGGGAGGAATTGGATGGAACCCTTAATTAGGAGCACCATTATTCCTAGGAAATGGATTCTTTGTTCTCTCGCTGTGAACATTAAAGTTTCTAACTGGTAAGAATTCTCCTTTTCCCTTGTTCTGCTTATCTACTGCCAAATGGGGGAGGAAGCCAATTCCCTGAAGTCTGACACATATAGAGGATGAATGGTTCCCTACACCTGCAATAGAACATCAAATGGTTTAAAAATAAAAGCCATGAGCGCAATCCGATATTGCATGATGAACTTCTGTTTGCTCTTCCACAAGCCTCCAGCCCTCCAGATCAGATTTTAAGAGTGTGTGGGTGTGGGGGAAGAAAGGAAGGCTAAATCATGTTTTGCAAGTGGAAGGCCATTCTATTCACTATGGGTAGCACTGGATACAAACCTCCAGTCATTCTTATCCAGGATCCAAAGGGGTGCACACACAACTTCCACATACAAAACCCAAGCATTTCCACCCCCCACCCCCAATGCAAACCCTTCAGAACTCTTTAAAACTCCTCTGACCTAATTACAAAAATTGTGACCCTATCACAATTTTTGTGATTAGGGATGAGGGGCAGACAAAGGAAAACCCAGGGGCAACATCATGAATGCAAAATGAAGTATTTAATAATCTGCAGCTCTTACACCTAATCTCTTACTGCCTTGGAAATTTGGGGGAGCTGAAAGAACTATTGGGATGGGGTATAATTTTCTGCAAAGCTAAACTGGTGGCAGGAGAGTGCATAGGATTGCCAGACCACAATCAGAGGTGCTTTCAGACTGTGGTTATTTTTGGATGGCATTCAATCACACACTTGCCAACTCAGATTGTGCAATTATTATAGTTGGTTGGGAGGTCTTCAACAACACATCACTTCCCTCCCCAGAAATGGACATTTCGTGATTATGGCAAGCGTTGTGAAAATGCACTGGAAAGTGTGAGATAGCACTTGCTTTGATGCAACATCATCTAACCTCTTCACAATCCTACCAGGATGAATGCTAATTAAAACTGTCTAATCTCTCTGCAAACAGATCAGGTTGAATACTCAATAAACAGATCGTCCAGAAGCACTTCTGTAGAGCATCGATACACCCTTTGTTGTTGTTGTTTAGTCGTTTAGTTGTGTCCGACTCTTCGTGACCCCATGGACCAGAGCACGCCAGGCACTCCTGTCTTCCACTGCCTCCCGAAGTTTGGTCAAACTCATGTTGGTAGCTTCGAGAACACTGTCCAACCATCTCGTCCTCTGTCGTCCCTCTTCTCCTTGTGCCCTCCATCTTTCCCAGCATCAGGGTCTTTTCCAGGGAGTCTTCTCTTCTCATGAGGTGGCCAAAGTATTGGAGTCTCGGCTTCAGGATCTGTCCTTCCAGTGAGCACTCAGGGCTGATTTCCTTCAGAATGGATAGGTTTGATCTTCTTGCAGTCCATGGGACTCTGAAGAGTCTCCTGTAGCACCATAATTCAAAAGCATCAATTCTTCGGTGATCAGCCTTCTTATTGGTCCAGTTCTCACTTCCATACATCACTACTGGGAAAACCATAGCTTTAACTATATGGACCTTTGCTGAAAGGTGGGGTAGCCATTACTTCTACCATTCCACTCTTCCTCCTAAACCCTTTGTCCCCTCTCTCAATAGATGCTGAACAAAAGTCCTGCTTCTTCCAATAGGTAGGAATGGGATTTTTGTGTGAATAGATCATGGGAGAAGCAAGGTGAGAGAAGCCCTAGCTAGGCTCCACCAACAATTGCTGCTCCAGAGTGTTGACAGTCCCATGGATGGTTCCAACTGCCTGTCCTGACCATCGGAAAGTATGTGTTTTCTCTCTCTCTTTCCAGCCATGTGAAATCTAACATACTCTCCTAGAAGAAAAATGCTGATGTCAGATGTAACCTTGTTTCGGAAAACTTTAAAAGTGACAATACCTTTTTGATTCCAGCACAGAGATACCAAAGACAAAAAACACACACAGTATGTTGTCAGCATAAATTGAATGTGCATGCACTCAAATTTACATTTTTCTCAGCAACGTGCTGCTCCCTTTTCTTTGGAGATAAGTTTAAGGATACATCCCCCAATGTGCGCATTGTAGTGTTTTCTCATCCAGGAAAGAATGTGGTGGGTGTTACTGCAGGAGGTTCTGTATGCATGCATGTGTATGCTCTGCTTGAATTGTCCAGCTGTGCATGAGACTGTTGGCATGGTAAAACATGACTTATGGGTCAGATATGCGCCCCCAAATTTCTTAATCCCGCTTATTAACCTTCAGTTTCTGAACAGACACAGGTGGTTCTCCCTCCCCCCTCCAAAGAAATTGTGAAAATAATAGTATATTTCCTCTAAAGATCTGTGGGCTTCAATTACTCTGCGAATAGGTTTTTAGCTGTTTCTTGGCTAAAGGAAGGAAAACGATTGCTAATTTAAAAAATCTGGCAGCATTTACAATTATTTTGGAAACAAAAGTTAATGAAATTAGGCAAATGAAATGATTAACATTAAGAGAGCAAGAGAGAAGGCGCATGCCACAGAACTCCCCCCCCCCCATTATATTTTGTTAGCTCTAGGAACACATGCTGCATTTGACCAAATGTGATGTGCTATTTGTTATTGTTTAGTCCTTTAGTCGTGTCTGACTCTTCGTGACCCCATGGACCAGAGCACGCCAGGCACTCCTGTCTTCCACTGCACCCCGCAGTTTGGTCAAACTCATGCTGGTAGCTTCAAGAACACTATCCAACCATCTCACCCTCTGTCGTCCCCTTCTTTCCCAACATCAGGGTCTTTTCCAGGGAGTCTTCTCTTCTCATGAGGTGGCCAAAGTATTGGAGTCTCGGCTTCACGATCTGTTCTTCCAGTGAGCACTCTGATTTCCTTCAGAATGGATAGGTTTGATCTTCTTGCAGTCCCATCCTAATGATATTTTTGGCCACAGCAGAGGAGAGCATGGGATGGGAAGGAGACAAGGAGTGTTGTCCTAGAAAATATAGCTCAGTTAGTAGAGCACGAGCCTCTTAATCTCAGGGTCATAAGTTTGAGCCCCACATTGGGCAAAAGATTTCTGCATTGTGGGGGTTGAACTAGATGACCCTCGGGGTCCCTTCCAACTTCACAATTCTGTGATTCTATGATTTCAAAATGCCACAGGCTCACTAGAATTAGAGCCTTTGAAATAGGGCGATGTGGAAATCAAAAAAGCATAAAATAAATCTGGTCTTTTTCTTTAAAAAAACACAACAAACATGAAAGCAAGAAAAAGGAAAAAAGCCAAATGAGTTCTGAAATCTCAAAGGGCTGCAAATAATGATAGTTTATATTTTATTTATGCACACGGCTTCATTTTTATGAGACAGGTCAGATGGGAAGTACTGTCAACATGGTATTTATCAGCTAGAGGAGGAGAAAAAACTGCAGCTGCATGTTCCTGGCATCTGATCAAGGCTTGATGACCACATATTTCAACATACCTTTCAATTACGAACATGGCAGAAAGACCATTTGCTACACAAAAAGAAAATCCTGCGGCTCAGAGCCATAGCCTATTAAGTTTGCTTGATTGCTGAAGCTGGCAATTTCTACAATTGCTGCAACAGGGCAACAAAATCAGGCCAAGATAACATATGGCTTAATGGTTATTTACAAATAATAATAATAATAATAATAATAATAATAATAATAATAATAATAATAATATCAGCCCAGAGCATAGGGGCCCCAGCTGGCCTTCCAAATCCTATATATATCCCCTGATATTGGTTTTTAACTGTTAACTAAGTACTGCCAAGAAGAGCTTGACCATATAATCTTATGGCTGATTTTATAGAAAGGGACTCAAACTTCCAGTCCAATCTTGCGGTTGTTAGTGTCTTTCTTTAATCCTTTCCGGTCCAATATGGTTTAAAAACAAATGTGCATAATGAACATATGTAAATGATTAATGGTTGTTTCCACTCTCTTCAGGAAAGGGCTATCTTCATGCTTAACTCCATAATCAGTGATTCTGAGCCATTAAGATGGCTTCCTTCTCCAAAGCAATCATAGACCTCAAATATAAAATACAGGAAAGCAAGAATATTAATTCCTGCACTATCTACTCATATGGCCAGACCAAGAAATTGGGGATCATTTCCTGTGGCCACATCTCGACATACCTGCATGCACTGATGATCCTTCTGAACCAGCTGCTTGGCAGGAATTGCACCCTGAGGAAGCTTCCTTCTTTGTAGGTCTACTTTACAAATGCTCACTAGGCAAAAAATCACTTATCCGAACACAAGGAATGGGTATCCAAACCTTGCTATAAGGTAAAAGGCAAAGGGACCCCTGACCATTAGGTCAAGTCGTGACTGACTCTGCGGCTGCAGCACTCATCTCACTTTATTGGCCAAGGGAGCCGGCGTACAGCTTCCGGGTCATGTAGCCAGCAGGACTAAGCCACTTCTGGCAAACCAGAGCAGTGCGCAGAAACACCGTTTACCTTCCCGCCAGAGCGGTACCTATTTATCTACTTGCCCTTTGACGTGGTTTCGAACTGCTAGGTTGGCAGGAGCAGGGACCGAGCAATGGGAGCTCACCCCGTCATGGGGATTCGAACGGCCGACTTTCTGATCAGCAAGTCCTGGGCTCCACCCACATCCCTTAAACCTTGCTATACGCAGCGCAAATTCAGATATTCCAACAGAGGGCGTTTAATTGATCTGCCTGTGGTTGAAGGTAGCACAACTATGAACCTTCTCTGCTGGGCTTCTGAGCTCTGTCATCCTCCTGGGTAATTTTCAGTTCTATGATCCCATTAATTAGGAACCTCTCAAAGAGACAAACCCTATGTTTAATGGTTCCTTTTACGCTATTTCAACACAACTTGTGAATGTTTATTCAACCAAAATGTTTTTATTTTTAACAACTGCTGCTTCACTTGGCTTTCTTTTCTCCTGCAAAGCAGGTGCATGCCTGGTTAATATAGCTGGTGCACGCCACATCCATGACCTTTTTGTGCCTCCGTCAAGCCACCTGGAAAAACTGGGTAATGTTTTTGCATTTTAAGTGTCTGGTTAATTAGCATCCACATGCAGTAAAGTCTGGCTAAAAGGGGCTAATGTCAAAGGAAACCTATCTGCCAGTGGGGTTGGGGAAGGAAAGTCCTGTAGAGACTGGCCATGAGAGTTCTCGTTCTTTGTAGTGGTCAGAGTTTCCTGGCCTAATTGCATTTTTCTAAGAAACAAAAATGTTGATCTTTCTCTTAACTGGCTTAGAGTTGCTTTTACTTTACATTTTGTACTTGGGCACAGATAGCCAAATAAAATATCATATGCATAATAAGTCAGTTTTGAAGTGCACACCTGTGTAGAAAGGACTACTTTTTCTCTTTAAAACATGCACAAAGGTCACACGGGAAAGGATTGGAAGTACTTTAAAACAAACTCTTTATTTTTAGAGGGGTTTTTTGGCTACATTTTAAAATTTAAAAAAAAAATAACACAATCCCTCTCACGTGGCGTGCAGTTTAGAACAACAGAGTATATAAATTAACAAATAAACATCAAGGAAAGAAGTTAAAGAAGCAATTGCTGCAAATATACATGTTTCTAAGCATGGGAAGCTGAAACAGTCTTTAGGACAGGGATGGGAAATTTGTGGTCCTCCAGGTGTTGTTGGACTACAACTCCCATCATCCCTGACTACTTGGGGCTGATGGGAACTGGATTCAAACAACATCTAGAGGGCCACAGGCTCCTGTGGAAAAAAAGCTAAACCACAGAATAAAAGTTTGCTTCATATCATAAAATTTATTCTTTGTCCATTTAGCGATTAAGAAACTTCCGTGTACTTCGAATGATGCTGCCGCTAATCTGTGTTCTGTTTGTTTCTTGGCCTATCTTATCTAATTGTTCAAATAACTGTCAACATTTCAAGAGGAAGTTGTTTTGAAGTGAGCCAATGTTACGTTTTGCAACTGAAACTGAAAAAAAGCAAAGATCAGGATTCTACACTGTTATAGACTTAATGCTCTATTAACATTTTTATACCTGATTAACGTAGTCAAAGGCAAGCCCACACGATTATTTCCTCTTTTTAAAAACTATGCTAAATAGATGTGAGAGTAAAAACATTATTTTAATTTATTAAAGCAAGGGATTATAGAGTACCACTGAACACAAACCAACAGTTCTAGGAACCAAGCCAGTGATGTTTTCAAGCCTTGGGAGAAGGAAGCCATGGAAACTCAGAGTTTGCCTAACCAAATTCTACCCTAGAAACTTCATAATCCAAACTCTGGAAGAAGAAAAGACTATGACAGAGTCTAGTGGCCAACTCCATTAACTATGAACCTCCAAATGTGGTTCATAGTGGAACTTTACTGTCCTATGTCTCTTTGACTGCTGTAGCTTGTGGTGAGATTTTTGAGACGAAAATCCTCTCAGGTGCCTCAATTGTTTAAAGCAAATGCTGTTATAAATTATTCAGATAAGACAAGCAAATATGGCAGCCAAACATAAAATAATCTGAGGTTTATTTAAATTGTCATCACAAGTTCCCTAAAGAAGAAGGTTTAAACCTATTTCCTAAATGCTCCCAATAAGTTTTCCAAGCAGGTTTCCCTATAGCATAAATTCCACATGTTGAAGCCATCCTGCTCCTCACTGCCTCATAACCGATTGAATTCAAATTTCATGTTGGATTTTATGGTGGCAGTATTAACGAAAATAAACAGCCTCATGATGAGAACACAGCTTGCAACTAGTAAGGTGTAGCCTTAACTTGCATTGTTCAAAAAGCAGCGCTTATATTACAGCTCACAATGTCTCTTAAAGTAACCTTCTTTAGCAAGCATTTGAAAGAAAGCACACAAGGGATACCCTCTTTCCCTCGACTGAGAGCACCAAGATTTGAAAAAGAAAACAAAATTCTTCATGCTTTCTTCTTGTCAACACTACGACCTGCCTGTGGCTGAGTCTCAGATTCCTAATCAGCTCTCACTCAGCCTAACACCAGTACAAAAGTTTTCACTTATTGTTTGGCAGCAGCTAAGCTCACCAAAGGGTCTGAAATGAGTAAGAAAGTGCTCACCAGAAAAAGCCGATGTCTGCTGCGTTAAAAGAGTAAGTGTTACATTCACTAATCTTTGGTGTTGACAGAGAAAAGTCTAGGAGCAGATGCTTTTCAAAAGGTTATTGTCCTCTTATTCCATACTAAGATTTAGCAAGTTATTTTTATATTGTTTTAAGAGACTGCCTGTTATTACCAATGTGAAAAATAGCTTACCCGAAGTCATTTTTCAAGCCAACAAATCATGGTGGTAAGAGGAATATTTCATGCCCTGGGGATATGTTTGAAAATGATAGAGGTTATGAAACAATCTTATAAATATCTCTGAAACAAGGTTGTAATGTGGTCACATTCAGGCCCTGATTGATGTGTGACGTGGCCTACTGTACCTGTGCAAGTGTTCATCACAATAATGTCATGTCCAAATGCCGATATGAACTTATACATGACTGGGAGTGGCCACTGAGACCATATAACAATGGTCCTGAAAGACCTACATTGGCTTCCACCGATACGTTTCCAAGCACAATTCAAAGCGTTGGTGTTGACCTTTAAAGCATTAAATGGCCTTGACTCAGTATACCTGAAGGAGTGTCTCCATCCCCATTGTTCAACCTGGACACTGAGGTCCAGCTCCAAGGGCCTTCTGGCAGTTCCCTCACTGCGAGAAATGAGGTTACAGGGAACCAAGCAGAGGGCTTTCTCAGTAGTGGCACCTACCCTGTGGAACACCCTCCCATCAGATGTCAAGGGAATAAACAACTATCTGATTTTTATAAGACATCTGAAGGCAACCCTGTTTAGAGAAGTTTTTAATGTTTGATGTTCTATCGTGTTTTTAATATTCTGTTGGGAGCTGCCCAGAGTGGCTGGGGAAACCCAGTCAGATGGGCAGAGTATTATTATTATTATTATTATTATTATTATTATTATTATTATTACATTAGCATGCCAGCAATAACAAACAAATGAAGCTTGCTTATACCAAGTCACATCATTGGTCCATCTAGCTCAATATTGTCTACCCTGCCTGGGGTTCTCAAGGGTTGCAGACATGAAACACTTCTAGCCCTACTTGTAGGTTATGGGAATCGAACCTGAGATCCTCTGTTTGCAACGCAGATGCTCTGCCACTGACCTATGTGAGAATGCCGGTGATGTACAAATGCTACTTGTGTAAAAATAACACAAATAGAAAGTGCATTCATATGTTACAGGACATGCATGGAACATTTACACAGGTAAGTACTTTTCCTGTGGTCCATATCGCATACAAATTGGGTCTCAGTGTGACAAACTACTTATTTCTTTAGGAGCTGGTTAGACAACTGCAGTACCAACCCCTCACAAACACACACTTACTTGTTAAGCCTATAAACACTACAAGCAGGTTCAGATGAAACAGGAATCTCTAGTTTTCCAGTACAATAACCCAGAACAAGAAGCAGAATTCTGCGCACCTCATACTCTCTTCCATTTACATGCAAGCAAGGTGGAAATGGAAAACTTTCCACCTTTAAATGGACCAATGTTGCCCATCATATCAGAAACTTCGGAACTGTGGTTTGTTCCCATTTGTTCTCACAAGCCACTGTTCACCGAGGTTGGCTGTCACATGGCTCATTTGAAATTGAAAGAAGAAGCTTTCCTTCTTTTACCTGAGGGCATGAAAGGGGAGGAGAAGGAATTGCAATGCGTGAAAGTCTAAGCTACAGCATTCTTGATAAATGGCTACTTAAACACCCACAGTGAAGGAGAGTCCACCAGCATCCTAGATCATTGCTTCCATTGTGAAACTGATCCTTCTTGCTAAAGGTTTTGTCTAATGATACCATGGTGCTTTTTCCAGTCTCAGGAAATAATGTTTTGATAGTCCAAAGGATGTGCTGCTAATCGCCTGGAAGCAGTCACTATTGCTCCTGGACATGAAGGAAAATGGCTCGGAACTAAGTCTAAATGTTAGGGAACATTTTTTAAAGGAGCAGGTTATTTATTTATTTTTAAGCAGACCTAATATAAATGTGTTAAGGAAAACATGTCTTCTATGTAAAGTAAATGAAACAAAACTTTATCATTATCTTTCTTGCACTAAAACTAAAAAAAAAAGGTTTTTATGTTTCCTACCTACCATACACCAGCTTTCCCATTGTGTCAGCATTACCTCATGCACCTGTACTGCATAAAACTTGCCATTCAATAACAGTTAATGAAATAAGATCAGTTTCGTAGTTACTTAGGAAATATTCTAAACACTTCAACCCCAGTCACATAAAAACTGAGACACATGCTAAATTTGACATTCCAGGAGTTACATACTCAGCTGGTGAAGAAAAACACTAATTGACACAAAAGGGCCTAGTATTGTTTTTCCACCATGCTGCAAATTCACAGATCACCCAACATTGGCAAGAGGTTCTAGCCATTGGTGGTTTTGCCTTAGCAGAAAACACTTCAGCTTGGTCAAGTCAGGGTACCTGATCTTCCCAGATCCCCAAACACTCTTAAGCCCACTTCCTAACCCAAAAGCTGCCTCTAAGGACGATGATGTTCTGAAAATATTGTTTTATGTATTTTGCAGTTTGTTTGTCACAGCACTGAATGGAAGATGGCAGGATCCCCAAGCTCAGTGGAGAGTTGGCTTCAAGCACTAGGCCTGTAGGCAGACCAACTCTGCATTACAAAAATGTCTGCAAACATGACATGAGGGCTGGCAACATTAACCCCGCTGTGTGGGAATCCCTTGCAGACGACCGCAATGCCTGGAGACAGGTCGTATATCCACAACAGTGATCAGAGGAGGAATGACTACTGGGAGAAGCTCGGAAAGAAGAAATACCATGTGGCAGCAAAACCAGACACCTTCGTCTTCCTTCTTGGTCTCTACAGCCACAGCTGACACTGTAACCCTCCAATGGTTTGACTTTACCCTCGAAGGTGGACTCTTCCAGTGTCTTGTGAGATGGATGGATTCCACCATAAACTTGTTATTTATTGTTTAGATGTATATTTTGTTTGTATCATAATTTTGATATTATCCGTTACTCTGAGTTTCCTTTCAAAGGTTACAAATATTGCATGAAACGAAACAATTATATTAAAATAAGTTATTGTTTTTAAAACTTTTTTTAAACTGAGATCAAAACAATTGTTTGTCCTTACCCTTCTGTCCGGAATATGGTCCTAAAGCTGTCTCCCAGGCTCTTGTATCTGGTTGGATCAGTGTTTCCTCTTTGAATTTGGAACCTATAAAAAGTAGTCCATGATAGGACAAAAGCAAAAGAAGGTTTTAAAAAGACAAATTTCACTTCAAAGATTCCACCCATACTCTTCTTCAACATTCTCATAAGTAACTATTTTTTATTTACACCAGCTTTTAAACTGGCAGTTTTCGGAAATAACCATTATTCCCATTGTGCAGAATGGAGGAACTGTGAAACCATTCATGTTTCTTGTCACTCTGATCACATGATATCCCTTTTTAAATCCCCACATGGGCTTCCTGTCCAGTCTTGGATCCAACACAAACCGATTGCCCTTACCTTCAAAGCCCCCCATAATCTTGTAGCACCCCATATCTTTCCTAGTGTTATCTATTGATAAACTGATAAATCTCTGTGTCTGTCACTCTTCCAACTCCACTACTCTCAGCCATCTAAAGGTCTGCTCCCTCAGATGATTCTGCTCTTCATTCTTTGCTGTCCTATAACACTTGAAAATGCCTCAAAGAACATCTATATGCTTTCTTCAAATTGCTTTAAAAGACCCACTTTTTCATGAAGCATTTGGCATAATGCTCTAATGAGAGTCTAATCAACTCTGGTAATGCTTCTCACTTGTCTGGATGGAGAACCAAGAGTGGTATGTGTGTGTTTAGAAATTAGCCTATGGGAAGTGGGTGGTGCTGTGGTCTAAACCATTGAGCCTCTTGGGCTTGCTGATCAGAAGGTCGGCGGTTTGAATCCACATGACGGGGTGAGCTCCCATTTCTCTGTCCCACTTTATGCCAACCTAGCAGTTTGAAAGCACGCCACTGCAAGTGGCGGGAAGGTAAACGGTTTTTCTGTGCACTCTGGTTTCCGTCACGGTCTTCTGTTGTGCCAGAAGCGATTTAGTCATGCTGGCCACATGACCCGGAAAGCTATGGACAAACGCTGGCTCCCTCAGCCTGAAGCGAGATGAGCGCAGCAATCCCATAGTAACCTTTGTCTGGACTTAACCGTCCAGGGGTCCTTTACCTTTACCTTTTACCTTAGAGATTAGCCTACTCTACAAATGTTAAATTTATGTTTCTTGCTCTACCCAATTTTGCCTCTGGCCCCACTAATCAGTGGAAGGTTGCTCTATAATAATGATAATAATAATAATAATAATAATAATAATAATAATAATAATAATATCTTTATTGTCATTGCCCCCTCTCGGGGACAACGAAATTACTTGGCTGCTCCATCCACCCAGGTAGGGCACTCCACACAAAATCAAAACAACTATAAAAACACTAATTAAAACAATACAGTATAATACAGCAACGAAGATTAGATGACTTTCAAAGTCCAGGCTTCCCATTCAGGGCTGAGATCGCTCTGGAGAAGAAGCTGTTCTTAAGACGGCTCGTTCTTGTCTTCATCGTCCTGTATCTCCGTCCCGACGGCAGGAGATCGAAGAGACAGTGACCAGGAAGCGATGGATCTTTTACTATGTCCAGTGCCTTCCTATGGCACCTTGTGGCATAAATCTGCTCTAAGGTGGAGAGTGGGCAGCCAAAAATGCTCTCTGCTGCCTTAACAACTCTGCACAACCCCATCCTGTCCTGGGTAGTACAGCTTCCGTACCACACACATAAACCATAAGTGAGCACGCTCTCAATGGCACAGTGATAGAAGGCAAGCAGCAGTTTCTGCGGAAGATGGTTTTTCCTTAGAATTCCCAAAAAGTACAGTCTCTGCTGCGCCTTCTTCACAAGCCCCCTTGTGTTGACACTCCAGGACAGATCCTCTTGTAATTCAATGCCCAAAAATCTGAACATTGTTACCCTCTCCACACAGACCTTTGGACTGTAACAGGCCCCCCACACTTCCCACGGTGATGTATACTTTACTTCCTTCAACATTTGGAAAGCCAGCCATGTTGCATTTGGGATCCCTCCTGCGCTTTCTGCTGAGTGGCGCCCTGGGCTTCTGCCCCCAAGCCCCACGCTGAAGGCACCACTGTACTCACTCCATATAACTGTCAGCTGCTGGTAGTGCGTGAGGCAGGAAATATACAGCTTGATGAGGTTTCCCAAGTTTAAGCTGCTACTCAACTCGATGAACATGGGATTTGCTTCAGCAACCTATTATCTTTCAATTCTACCACATTAAGGTTCATTGATCTCCATTATTTCTACCCATGTGTAGATTACATTTATCTCCATAGCATAATCTAAAGAACACACCAATCTGCACACAGAGACTATCCTGTTCTCTTCTGTGTTAGGGAAAGGTCTGCAAGCAGGGCTGCTGTATTTTACTTGACGCTTCTAGAGTGTGAGAAGATAACATAACAATTCCATAAGGAATTTGCAAAAGACTGGAACATTTTAAGGAACTCTTTCTCAACATCTGTGGTGCAAACTGATTTTTAATAGTGTTTATTTTATTCTTTAGTCTTAGGTAGTTTTTTTCAAAGAAAAAATCAATGGTCACGAATGAGGAAACATTAGGTAATTAAAAGTACCATACAGTACATTTCAACAGGTGAGAGTTGCAGTGCAAACCTCTGCAAGTCTACTCAGAAGAAAGCCCCACATAACTCAATGGGACTTACTTCAAGGTAAATATGTATAGAACAGGAGCCCTACTGAAAGTAATGGGCCTTAAAGGTACATAATTTGGGCTGGATGTTGTCTACTTATTCCAAAGTAGTTTTTTTAATGCAACCATTTTCCAAGCTCCGAGAGAGAAATTTCCTGATGATGTAATGAAAATACATTGGGCAATTATGAAAGGAAGTCCACACCTCTTTTGAGTGCACTTATGTTGGGGCCTTTCTATAGTCCCAATAAAAGTAGTTCTGGCACATTTGAAATGGTTGTCTGGGGTAACTTCTTTTATTAGCCCAAAAAACAACTGTTGCCAAGTTGGCAGAGCAGCAAACACTCTTCAACAGCTTTACACTCCAGTAAGAACCGGTGCATAACTTTTCTTTTTTCAAAGAGCCCTTGGGAAGGTTAAGTCTCACATCTTCCAGTGGCATTAGATAAAGTTCAATAAATAACAGAATGCCAAATAATTGGTGCATTTTTAAATTGGGTGACAGAAAAACGCACCTGGCGGGAATCTCTACCATGTAGTATTAAAATATGTATGTATTAATTTGTCAATTTAATGATAGTTTACGTCATTAAAAGGAATGCACATTGCATCGTGTTTAGATGAAGCTTTTTTGAAAGCTCAATTATCTTATAAAAGAAAGCAGGCGAGCAGTTCACTGCTTAAATCTCCGGGTGATGCAAACATTCTTTAAAATTTATCCAAAAGAAGTTTCAGGGAAAAAAAGCAGAAATCTAGATAACTTGGTTGAGATGCCCAGCACAGATGTGTGAAAAGAGGTTTACTCTGGCTGTCAACACAAACTATTTACAGGTGTTCAGTACAGTGGTACCTCTGGTTACGTACTTAATTCGTTCCGGAGGTCTGTTCTTAACCTGAAACTGTTCTTAACCTGAAGCACCACTTTAGCTAATGGGGCCTCCGCTGCTGCCACTGCACAATTTCTGTTCTCATCCTGAAGCAAAGTTCTTAACCTGAGGTACTATTTCTGGGTTAGCGGAGTCTGTAACCTGAATTATATGTAACCTGAAGCGTATGTAACCTGAGGTATCACTGTATTCATGTACTGTTCATTATTAGGGGCACAACAAGCTTTAACCCAAGCCCTGTGCTTTCTTGAATGTCTGTAGATGACAAACCACATGCATGTGAGGAGGGTCTTCTGCAAATTTTTAAATGAATGAACATAGGCCAGGATGGAGCTTGTATCTTATGTGCATAGGATGGAGCAAAAATACTCCAGACACGTCCTTTTGAATGTTATAGAAGGGCCCTACACACATGCACTCTTTCGGAGCCTCAAGAGACTTTTGAATAAATGTGCCTAGAACGAGTGGCGCTTGCTGCCATGCCACCACACATAGTATCCATGGAAACCAAATATCTGAAAAGGATTGTAGTTGCTCTCAAATATCCCTCAGGAGCCTTATCTACACACAAACAATTAAATGGATAGCTCAGTTGGTAGAGCATGAGACTCTTAATCTCAGGGTCATGGGGTTCAGCCTCATGTTGGGCAAAAAGGTTCCTACATTGCAGGATGAAGGATTAGATGACCCTCATGGTTGCTTCCAGCTCTATCAGTCTGTGATTTCACACTGCAGGTGGGAAATGCCACTTTTTAACGTTTCCATTTGCTAAAATCTTTCTGCATGTATAGTAGTAGTAGTAGTAGTAGTAGTAGTAATTTATTATTTATACCCTGTCAATTTGGGCAGCTCCCAACAGAATATTAAAAACACGATAAAACATCAAACATTAAAAACTTCCCTATACAGGGCTGCCTTCAGATGTCTTCTAAAAGTGAGGTAATTCACATCTGATGGAAGGGTGTTCCACAGGGTGGGCGCCACTACTGAGAAGGCCCTCTGCCTGGTTCCTGAAGGAACTGCCAGAAGGCCCTCAGAGCTGATTCAGGGTCCAGACTGAACGATGGGGGTGGGGATGCTCATTCAGGTAAACAGGGCCAAGGCCGTTTAGGGTTTTAAAGGTCAGCACCAACGCTTTGAATTGTGCTTGGAAACATACCGGGAGCCAATGTAGGTCTTTCAAGACTGGTGTTATGTCGTCTCGGCGGCCGCTCCCAGTCACTAGTCTAGCTGACGCATCCTGGATTAGTTGTAGTTTCCAGGTCACCTTCAAAGGTAGCCCCATGTAGACCGCATTGCAGTCGCCAAGTGGGAGATAACGAGAGCATGTACCACTCTGGCAAGACAGTTTGCAGGCAGGGAGGGTCTCAGCCTGCGTACCAGATGGAGCTGGTAGACAACTGCCCTGGACACAGAATTGACCTGCACCTCCATGGACAGCTGTGAGTCCAAAATGACTCCCAGGCTGCGCACCTTAAGGGGCACAGTTACCCCATTCAGGACCAGGGAGTCCCCCACACTTATCCACTCCCCCCTAAAACACACAGGGGTTCTAACTCACTATGTTCTAGCATATCCTGTTCTTTTATACTGCAATGTGTTGTTGTTTTTTGCCTTTTAGTGTAGGAAGCATTCATAAATATGAGTCCACACCTGAAGTCTGAAATGGTAACATATATTCTACCACCTCTGGACTCTCTTACCTCATCTTGCTGTAGACTAGGTTTAGTCTACACTGAGATGAAGCAGAAGGAGAGACGACAAGATTAAAAGAAGAGTTTTATTGTGCAGGGAAGGCGAGTAATTGTGGCTAAGATATAGAAAGGGCTCTTTCTCTGGTAGTCTCA
This sequence comes from Podarcis melisellensis, assembly GCF_964234715.1. Classification (NCBI taxonomy): domain Eukaryota; kingdom Metazoa; phylum Chordata; class Lepidosauria; order Squamata; family Lacertidae; genus Podarcis; species Podarcis melisellensis. The sequence continues at coordinate 32,540,303 of NC_138528.1, read as the reverse complement.
GTGATGTTATCCTTCTTTGTTATCACATATCTTCATCAAAAGTAGCTCTTTCCATGAAGAATTCTACTGCAGATAATGTAGTTCAAGAGGCTATTCGTCCTAATAGTCATAACTGCACAGCAAAATAATTAATAAGAGCACAGCAAATTAAACATTAAGCACTTAAGTGCCTTTGATCTAACTTTCCCATTGGCATCAGTAAGAATTGTACTTCACTTTGATTGGCTCCTTTCTTCCCTAAGTATTTAATAAACTGGATCGATTCAATGAAGGAAGGAAACAAGACAATGTGCAAAATATGCTTTATGGTTCATAAGAGACAAGATCTGCACATTGTTAAATGAGTTATTAGTAGCAAGTAACAATGTTACATACAGAAGAACATTCCTCTCCTTAGGTATTTTGGATTTGTTCTTTTTGTAGTAAATCAGTTTTATAGTTTTAATAGCAACCCTAAACTACATGCCAATTAGGAGCTGTAATCTAGTTCTGTGAATAGAGGTCTTTGATATGAAGTTGCCAGGCTCAATAAAATCGGGCGTAACTTGTTAATGAAGTAGTTAATTGATTGCCAGTACTTGTTATAAAAAAGCTCATGTGTGAACTCAAGAATTGGTTTTACCAGAGGCAAAGGAAGATGTGCAGGAGGCAGACAGAAGCAGCAATGCTGATTTAACGAAATAATCCAGTTCAAAAAGTGTTTTTGCTGGAGTCAATGTTGAAAGACTAAGCATGACCCAAATATACAAAATAACGGTAAGATAAAAACTGACTAATGTTTTATAACTTTATGCTTTATGAACAATCTGCAGTCTACTGAGGTTAGACTTCCTTCCTTGCCAAATTAATTGCCAATCAGCCTTTAAGTACCAGGCACCATAAATGTAGGAAAGTAATTGCTTGGTGGCGGGACACGGGTGGCGCTGTGGGTAAAACCTCAGTGCCTAGGACTTGCCGATTGTATGGTCGGCGGTTCGAATCCCCGCGGCGGGGTGAGCTCCCGGCTTTCGGTCCCAGCTCCTGCCCACCTAGCAGTTCGAAAGCACCCCTAAGTGCAAGTAGATAAATAGGTACCACTTTATAGCGGGAAGGTAAATGGCATTTCCATGTGCTGTGCTGGTGCTGGCTCGCCAGAGCAGCTTCGTCACACTGGCCACGTGACCCGGAAGTGTCTTCGGACAGCGCTGGCTCCTGGCCTCTTAAGTGAGATGAGCGCACAACCCTAGAGTCGGACACGACTGGCCCGTACGGGCAGGGGTACCTTTACTTTTACCTTTAATGGCTTGGTGGATAGAAGAATGCTGATTCTTCAACATCAACTTTGTTGGACTGGTCATGTTGTGTGGATGACTGATTATTTTCTTCCAAAGCAACTACTCTATTCCACACTTAAAAATGGAAAGTGTAATGCTGGTGGTCAACAAAAGAGGTTTAAAGACTCTCAAGGCAAATCTAAAAAGATATAGTATAAACACCGACAACTGGGAAACACTGACCTGAGAGTGCTCCAACTGGAGAACAGCCTTTACCAAAGCTGTCATGGGCTTTGAAGACGCTTGAACTCAGGACGAAAGGGAGAAATGTGCTAAGAGGAAGGCATGCTTGGCAAACCCTCACTGTGAACAACTCCCACCTGGAATAACCTATGTCCCCACTGTAGACAGACATGTGGATCCAGAATTGGCCTCCACAGTCACTTACAGACTCACTGTTAAAACCGTGTTCATGGAAGACAATCTTACTTGGCTATGAATGATTACAGAAGAAGAAGAAGAAGAAGAAGAAGAAGAAGAAGAAGAAGAAGAAGAAGAAGAAGAAGAAGAAGAAGAAGAAGATTAACCCACACTCCCACCAGCATGCAGAAATGGCCAGTAGAGCAGTGGCGTAGCGTGGGGGGTGCAGGGGGGGCGGCCGCACCGGGTGCAACATCTGGGGGTTAGGGTTAGGGGGCACAAATCCACGGGTTAGGGGGTGCAAATTACTTGCCTTGCCCCGGGTGCTGACAACCCACGCTACGCCACTGCAGTAGAGTATATTGTGATTGATTAACTGAGGACAAATGGTAACCTGAAATTAAAATTGATACTTAAAGTTTTGATCAGATAAAGAAGGGGTGGGAAACCTTTCTCAGTCTGAGGGGCACATTTCCTGCCGGGGCCACATGCCAGGGGTGGGTCAGAGTCAAAAGTGGATGGAGAAAAGAATATACAACTTTGTAAAGTTTCAGCACACAACTTACTCTCTCATCCATCCAAGCAAGCAAGCAAGAGGTCTTACCAGAATTCAAGGACCCATTCCAGCCAGGCAAAAGCATTCCAGGAGGCTATGAAGCAGGGCTGGTGAGTGGGGTGGCCTGAGGAGGGTGTGTGTGGCTGGGGACAGTCCTGATGGCCAAACAGAGAAGCCTTAAGGAGCCATAGCCCGCATATAGATATTGTAGTCCTATTTATTATACTTCTTGTTTTGGTTTGGAAAAAACAAGAAACCTGAACTGGAAGCACAGAAGCTTCTGTTTGGTGATCGCATCCTGTCTTGACCTTTAGCTTGAGGATACTCTTCATCAAAGGTGAGCAAACTTTTTCAGCAGGGGCCGGTCCACTGTCCCTCAGACCTTGTGGGGGGCTGGACTATATTTTGAAGGAAAACAAATGAACGAATTCCTATGCCCCACAAATAACCCAGAGATGCACTTTAAATAAAAGGACACATTTTACTCATGTAAAATGAATCCATAAGAAGGTAGCTTATGGAAACACACTGGTTCCCGTGGGCCGGATTTAGAAGGTGAATGGGCCTGATCCAGCCCCCGGGCTTTAGTTTGCCTACCCATGCTCTTCATTAATTCTGTCAGACCACCTCGGCCCTCAATTCTAGCACATATGAAAGTCTAGCAAGGAAAATGCAAAAAACCAACATAAGTTGTCCCGCACCGGGTGCTGGAACAACTGCAACTATCCCGCTTCGGCCCTCTGCAACTGTGCTAAAGATGAATCAAGCAAAGTAAAGAGAAGAGGAGCAGAATATTTGAGTGCCCTCCCCTCTTTTATTCTCAGGATCTCAGCCTTAGTGAGGGAATTTTATTTATTTGCCAAATACTGTAAAATAGATAAATCACTGCTGCCTTTCCCATAAAAGGCTGAGTCCCCAGCATTTCCAGGTAGGACGGGGACAGATCTCTGTCTGGAACCCTGGAAAGCTGCTGTCACTCAGCGCAGACAATACTGAACTAGACGGACCTGACTTGTTAGAGGGCAGAGAAAGCCAGAGCATATGTTCCTATCACAAAATAATTCATATCCTTAAAATCCTTTATTATTTCATTCTTATTTAATTTGATTGTTCTTCCCACAGGGATTTGGTATCTACATGTTTTCTGGTATTGTTCTTACCTTCAGACCCTGAGATAGGAAGGGCTTTGAATTAGAAAGGGCTACATTCTGGAAACCCCCAAAATTGCTGTTCCTAAAAGCACAACCGATTTCAAAATGAATATTCCAAGGCTACTTACTGATGCACATGGTTACATTCAAACATAACAGGGCTATATTTTAAGCTGTCACATTTAATTAGGGCATTTACTCTAATGCTTTTTGTTCACAATTTGGATATTTGCTACTATACATATTGCATTTGTCATTACTTATGCTTAGATTTCATTAGGGGCTTAGTTATTACCGAATGAACACTGATAAGTTATTCCACCATCTGGAACAGAACGTGCAGGTTGTTTATATTACTTACCAAGGATAATAAGTAAATTGAGAGTATAATTCTGCAGTTTATTTGAAGGGTAAATCTTTCAAATCACATAAACTGTTGAAAATATGGACATTAGAATTCAAAACAAATACCTAATTATTTTAAGCCAGAGGTATAAATTTTGCCAATATGGGGCTTTATATTTTAACTATTGTAATACTGCAATGATATTTTAAGTATAAGCATAAGACAGAGAACAGTAGAGCAGTGCAGAAACAGGAAATTATCTTCTTTTCAGTAGATCTTTCAATAACTTCACTCTCTAATTGACCTCTGCCACACTTCATTACTCTGGATATGCTATATTATATTCTTAATTCTGCTTCTGTCTAACCATTAGATAAAACTGGGTTAAAAAGTACAATCCCAACATTAATTGAAATCAAAATGCACATGTCATTTATGAGCAAGTGCACCTCTTCTTAAAAACAAAAAGGTTAGAGGATGGGAAATGTTTTGAGAACTAAAAGATGTAGTTATTCATACAAATTTTTCATTCATACAGCATAGCTACCTTCTTATGGATTCAAATGTGCACGGATAGTATGTGGTAAACTCTTTCTGTATCAGACTGAAAATTGGGATTAGGACATAGTTGAATGATCTCCTGGGTGAAATATTAGTGAACGATAATTTAAATGCACAACCCCACACCTGCAGAGTGAAGGGCCATCATCCAGAAACTATAGTAACTCATACTCTATCTGTGTTTGAATGAAACCATTTCAGATAAAATGGAAGCACTTGCAGGCCTCATTTGACAGTTTAGCTAAACCACAGTTTACTGGAAAAGAATGAGCTAAAACAAGCCACAGCAAACCTTGGACTTGCACATCTCCTTGCTTGTGGCTGCAAGGAGCTCAGACGCTTTCCCTTCTGTCTTTGCTGACAAATCATTGTAAATGTTAACTAGGCTTTGTAAACTTGGGACCTTAAACATACTTACTAGGGAGTAAGCCCCATTGAACATGGTGTGGCTTAATTCTGAGCAAACATGCATAGGATTACCCTGTAAACATATGAAAAATAAACACTCACAAAGCAGTGTTGATGAGTAGGCAAACATCCTGACATGTCATGATGAAATGGTAGGGGAATCATGAAATAATTTTCTCTTTGAATTAATCTGGTTTTCCATAACATTTAGTAAAGTAAGTCAAAGCTACAGGAGTTTTCCAAAGACAGAACTAAGAACTGTGTCTGAAATAATTAAAAGACACTTAGAATACTTGGCAAAGCCAGAGATACATAAATTAAACCTGCCTGGGAGCAGGTTTAACTTGTCCATGGAACAGTTGCATGGAGATCTGCTACAGTAATTACACTAATGGTTAACAAAAATAACTAATTATAGCTGTCTCACTGGTGCATGACACACAAATAGTTTAACGCCTCTCCGACAGACTCACAGCATAGTGCAGTTCAAGCCATAAATATTGTTGATAATCTAATTTGCAAGTAGCATTTTTCAGAACTAAGTCATCCACTTTAGTGAACATTACCACAGTTTTACTCCAAATTAAAGATGTCAGTCAAGCTGTAAGGCTTTTATAGAAGCATTTTATTTTAATGAGAAAATGAGAACATTGTTCAGCATTCCGTCAGTTTGGCTTGGTCTTATTACAAGCTTGGATCTGCCACACTCTAACTCCAGTGGTGTGGATGGTGCAGAATTAGGCCCTGGAATAATGTTCCCTTATAATGTCTGGCCTCCAACTGGCCCTCAATTTAATTCCCCCTTTTCACTCCCTGCTCCCAAAGTTTGAGCTGAAAGTCTGTAATGTAGAATTTTTGGCTCAGCCTCAGGCCTGCCCAACCTTTTGACTGTCTCTTACACAAAGAAAACAAGGGTAACCAGCTTCCACTTGTATTCCATTAAAAGAGGTAATTCACCCATGATGTCTTCATATATGTTATGTGAAGTGATTATAAGAGTGAGACAGCTACAGTCCTAAATGGATGGCCATACTTCTCAATAACTTGTAGCATTTCCTGATTTCAGGACGGACTCACTCTATTCAAGGAGTTGAGTATGTTTAACATGGATAAGATGAGACTGAGAGAAGATATGATGGCCATATTCAAATATCTTGAGGGCTGTCACAGTCACATGGAAGATGGAGCAAACTTCTTTTCTCCTGCTCCAGAGGCTAGGCCCCAAACAAATGGATTTGACTTACAAGAAAGGAGATTCTGACTAAACACCAGGAAGAACTTTCTGACAGTAAGAGCCGTTCGACAGTGAAATGGACACCACCTAAAGGTGGTGGGTCCCCTTCCTTGGAGGTATTTAAGCAGAGGGTGGATGGCCATCTGTTAGGGATTGCAGGGGGTTGGACTAGATGACCCTCAGGGTCCCTTCCAACTCTGCAATTCTATGGTTAAGATCCAGCATCTCCTTGAAAGCAGAAAGTACTAAAATGGGCCCCATCCCCTTTTTAAATTTTAGATTTGCCTAAGGGCAAGGAGATGCACTCTGGCCCTCACTGAACAGAGGCCAGCTTCCAAATGAAGAATAGAAGACTCAGTTGCCTTTGAGAGCTCAAAAATAACACAAATATATTCATTCTGGGATATTTCCAGATTCGACTTTTGAAGAGATCTCCATATTTGTGTGCTATAACAGATTTGTGGGATGACTTTGGCTTCATAAATTCTTAGGGCTGATGGTATTTGTCTACCTCATTTATTCCAATAGAACCTTGATAGAGCGTTCACTGTATTAATAGTCAATTTATTTGTATTCATGAAGTGCTTATTCCAATTCCCAGTTGAAGTAAAACATAAACCTAGATATTTAAAGGATTTCACCTTCTCAACGGGTTGCCCCTCAATTTGCCACTTGTGTTTTTAAACCTATCAGCAAAAGCCAAAACATTTATCTTTTCATAATTAGTTTTTTCTTGCACTACCAATTGATTAACAGATTTCAAAAGTCTTCTTAACCCTTGTTGGATTTGAGACAATACAATAGCATCATTGGCAAATGTAAATAGAGTAACGTTTTTGGATCCCAATTTAGGGGATACATAATTATCATTGTTATTTAAATCAGTTATTAAAGAATGAACGTAAAATATATACTGCCTTGGGTTCCATGAATGAAGAAAGGCAGAAGATAACTGTAAATAAGTAAAAATGATGCAGAATATTATTTCCTAATCCTTGATATGAGAACCCATCACAGTCATCACATATGGACCCTAAAATTCATTCACTGTCCATACAGAAAACATCTCTTTTTTCACCATCACAACTGCTTTATGCCCCTGAGGAAGAACCCGAGTACATTTTCCACATATGGTTCAGGGAAGATCATCGTGTGTTTTTTTACTACTGGCTAGTTGCTAGCCATCATGTCATCACTGCATTAAATTGTCAAATGAAGTTATCAGACTGCAATATCATTAGCATGTGCCCAAATCCACAATGCAAACACTGTACATCATTCTTTCACAACAGAGAACAAGATACAAAGCTCAGGATACAAAGTTCATTGATAGTAACCATATCAAATCAAGGATACTAAACAAGCCCTAACACTGGATTCCATTTTACCTATTAATTACCATGCATAAAAGGCTCCAGGCTGCACACTGGTGCAATTGCTCTGCAGCCAGTGGAATTTCACTGAAAGGTCTTTACAAAAAAATAGAGCTAGGTAGTTCCACACAATTGTTTTACGAGGTTTTGATTTCCCCTTTGTTATAGCACCTTTCTTTCTGACTAGTAAAGCAGGGAGATGCCTGCTAATCTGTCAGCTTGTCGAAAACTTGTTAAAGGTTTTTATTTATATTATTACTCTTTTTTAAAAAAAATATAATTTCCATTTATAACAAAAAAGAAAACATTTCAATAATCATTCAACAATAATTCTAACAATTCAACTTCGACTCCCCTCCCTTCCTGCAGTTCCTTAAAAGTTCTTTCCTTCTTCCCCTGCATATCCCAATGGTCTCAACTTCTTCTTTTAATTCTCTGTTATTGTATATGGTTTTTGAAACTGCACATTTTTACAGTGATCCTGCTAATGTCTTAATCTATTTGCAATTTGTTTGTAAATACAGTGGAACCTCGGGCTGCGAACATGATCTGTGCAGGAGGCACGTTCGCAACTTGCAGCGCTGCATCTGCGAATGCGTGGGTTGTGATTCAGTGCTTCTGCACATGCGCAAAATGCAATTTTGTATTTCTGTGCATGTGTGAGCGCCGAAACCCAGAAGTAACCCATTTCGGTACTTCCGGGTTTGGTGTGGTGTGCAACCCCGAAAACACGTAACCTGAAGCGTCTGTAACCCAAGGTACCACTGAATTCAATAAACAATTTCCACTCCTTAATAAAAAAAAGTTTGTTATCTTGATTTCTTATTCGTTCGCTAAGTTTCACCCTTTCTGCATATTGCATTAATTTCTGTAGCCATTCTTCTCTGCTCGGGACTTCTCCTTTCCATTTTGGGACAAATATTCTAGTGGCTCTTCTATTTTCTTTAGTATTTAGGGGCGAGGAAGGTTGTGTATGAGATTAACCCTTTGCACACTGGTACAGGGAGAAATGTGCTAAGAGGAAGGCACACTTGGCAAACCCTCACCATGATCAACTCCCACCTGGGAACCAATGTCCCCACTGTGGAAGGACGTGTGGGTCCAGAATTGGCCTCCGCAGTCAATTACGGACTCATTGTTAAAGCCGTGTTTATGGAAGACAATCTTACTCGGATACAAGTGATCGCTAAAGAAGAAGAAGAGCTCGGTTTACGAACTTAATCTATTCCAGAAGTCAGATCTTAAACCAATGCCATTCTTTAAACCGAAGCGTGCTTTCCCTAATGGGACTGGTGCCCTTCCACCATCTGGATTCCGTTCGTAGACTGAGGTAAAGTTCGCTAACTGGGACACTACTTCCGGTTTTGCGGAGTTCTTATACCAAATAGCTTGTAATCGGCTGCTCTTAAACCAAGGTACAGTACCACTGTATTGTGCTTTGATGAAGAGGCATAAAAAAATACTGGGGACTACAATGTCACACATATTAAATTAACTCCTTGGTGGCACAGAAACACAAATGATTAAAAAGTTATTTATACCAGACAGGGAATGAAATGTACAAATCATACTACTATCACAAGTTGACTAGTCAATTGCACAGGTAAAGTCCAAATAAGGATCTAAGTTTCAACAGCAATACTAAGAAATATAGTTAATATACCAATTTTAGAAAAAAAAATGTTCTGCTAAAATTTGCTTTAAAATATCAGGTTATCACTTCCTCATCTTTTGGCTAAGGTCAGGTGTAAAAAAATGAGACTATGACCTTGGATGCATCAATATTTTCAACAAGATATCTGCATTTCATTGAAAAATAAAAACCTTTGTCTGGCTATAATGTATATTGCCAAGCCTAAGAGAGCACTATTAAAACACCATTAAAGTTCTAAATAGAATTCACTAAAGCTAGGAAATTTAGAATTAAGAGTTAAAGTTCTATTCTGATCCATCCAGCTGTGCCCCAATATTAAACATACATGGTTTTCATTATCAACTAGAAGTGAAAGGCCATTTAATACTTGCCTCCAATATTGCCAGTAAAGGACCATGTTTGAACAGGGCAGTCTTAATTTGCTGTTTCTATGATTTAAGAAAAACAAATCAACCTAGCATTAATTTCTGGGCATTTCATTATTCTAAGCACATCATAATAATGGCACACTGGATTACTGCTATGGGAGATACCCCCAAGGTTGGTCAGAAGCTGCAGTGGGTCAATTGCCCACTGGGGTAGAATTTCGCCATCAAGTTACACCACTGCTGAAAGTATTGGACAGGCTGCCAATTAACTACCAGGTTAAATTCAAGGGGCAGGGACTGGTGTACAAATCCTGATATAGGTTGAGACCAGGGACTCAGCTAGAATGGTAAAGAAAAAGCGATTTATATGCATTGTATATGTGATATAACACTTTGCCACCAGAGGGCACTGTGGAGACTCGTTTTTGCTAACCTGATTTCTCATACAAAGCTTACAACGCGTTTAACTGAAACGCTTCTTTGGTGTGATCCAGCCCAGGAAACCTAAAACATCACCAGATCCTTAAGCTCTGTGGGAGATGTCCTCCTGCAGATACCATCTTATCAGGAGGTCCAGTACACAGAAAGAAGGAATTGGGCCTTTAGTGTGATGGCACCAATCAGTTGCAATTCCGTCCCATTACATAACAGACAAGTTTCTGTTGTCCTTTTGGCAACTAGGGAAAGGCTTCCTTTTAAGTGGAGATTCTTCTCTCAGGCTTTATCTGCATCGGATTTGAAATGGTTTTTATATAGGTTTTTAGTGCTGATGTTTTAGTGGGGTGTTTGATCAGAAGAGAATCATAAAATAAAATAAAATAAAATTTGACATTTGCTTTATTTCTGACTAAGCCTGCAATCCCAGCCCCACTTGCTTGTCTAATCTGAGAGTAAGCTCCATTGAATTTCATGGGACTTATTTCTGAGTTGTTGTTGTTGAATTATAGAATTGCAGAGATGGAAGTGACCACAAGGGTCACCTAAACCAACCTCCTGCAATGCAGGAATTTTTTGCCAAACGTGGAGCTTGAACCCACAACCTTGAGATTAAAAGTCTCATGTTCTGCCAGCTGAGCTATCCTGAGTTCTATTACTAAATATTTATTTATAGCTCACCTTTTTCCCTGACAGGGACTCAAGGAGGCTTACAAGTTATTATTAGGATAGAAGCCTAAGTTACGGACTCCTCAACACAGAACTTGATAACAAATGGGAACCCTAGCCGTCCCCTGACAGGAGTAGTGGGCTTACTTGCACCTTGACAACAACACACTTCCTTAGCTGGAAAACCCAGCGATGGATAGAAAGGCAGTGCTGCAAAACGAACACTCTTATTTTGAGGCGAGAGAGTGGCTTGAGAATTAGCATTAAAAAAGCTTTCCTTAAGAGCTCAACCTAACGAGTCTATAAAGCAATACGCAAATCATTCATTATAACGAGTCATAACAATGATTTGTGCTCTTCCAAGTTTTTATTTTATGCCCCTCTGTTTTTCCTTAAAGACAGGAGGATAGACAAAGACTGGGAAGTTTGGGTCATATGGATCACGGCTCCACTGCTATGTCTGGAATTTTCTTATAAATATCCTATTGCTCTGAAGTTCACAGGCCTGACTGAAACAGCAGGGACAATCTCATTTGTACTTTTATAGTTGTAGAGGGATTTGCAAGAGTTAGCGCAATTTTCCATAATATTTCTTACTGACTTCGGGAATAAAAGGAGAGCTCCCCCCTTTTTTTCACCAGCATTTGAAATGCTGTTAAATCAAAAGGGAAACAGGGCCTTTCTTTTGGGTTTAACAAGATTTTTCAATGTGCTGATAATTTTAAAGCTACAAAGCAACATGGTTTTTTTGTTAAAGGGGAAAGCATGCTAGCCAGAGGTTTGTGGGCAGCAGACACTGCAGTAATCTACAAGGCGTATACTTTGCAACAGATTTTACTGCCTGTTTTGTAGCTTTACGTCTTTCTCTCGCTTTTAAGATGACTGGGGTAAGGGGGACCATCCCGTTAAATGACTGTCTCCAACCTCATGAAAATCATCAGATCAAAGAAACATCTTAAGGCACTGTTCACAACTTTCAATACTTCTTTCACCCCTAGAATAATAAAAAAAAGTGTGATTTTAACAATCAGTTAGAAATCAGGATAATTTCCTTCTTCTTTCCAGAGTCATGACTCTTTAAAACGCTTCTTCAGAAAAACATTCTATTTGGCTGTCTCTTGTGATTCCTTTTTCCCCTCCTATGAAAAGTAAAGTTAGCATTAAACCTGCATTATCTCAATTTCAGTTACCCTGTCACACCAGAATTCCATGTGTTCCCATTGTGCTTCTCCCCATTGTTAATAGCACTCCCTTTATTTGGATGTCTTTTAACATTGTCCTGTAAACTACAGTGGTACCTCGGGTTAAGTACTTAATTCGTTCCTGAGGTCTGTTCTTAACCTGAAACTGTTCTTAACCTGAAGCACCACTTTAGCTAATGGGGCCTCCTGCTGCCGCTGCGCCACCAGAGCATGATTTCTGTTCTCATCCTGAAGCAAAGTTCTTAACCCGATGTACCTGTAATATTTCTGGGTTAGCAGAGTCTGTAACCTGAAGCATATGTAACCTGAAGCGTATATAACCCGAGGTACCACTGTACTGTTAATATAATAGGGGGACGCGGGTGGCACTGTGGTCTAAACCACTGACTGGATATAACTGTCCAGGGGTCCTTTACCTTTTACCTAATATAATAGCCTTCATTGCCTTTCTCATCTGTACTCTTAAGTGTAAAAATACTTCTTTCACTGAGTAAGTGGACTAAAACGAGACCAAGATTCTAAAAAATATGATTCCTAACCTAGATTTTATTGCTCTCTCTCATGTTTAGCATGAACAACTGGTCAGCTATTATTAGGTCAAATGTTTCCACCCCTGATCCCATTAAAAATGAAACCATTTCAAATACGGATGTCAGCAGTCTCTTCTGACGCTTATACAGAGGAGGGGGGAAAACATTACCTAGAAGAATCACTGCATGCAAATTGTCTGCTTCATACTGTAAACTGGCAGATCACACAAGATAAATCTTTCATGCACATGGAAGCACTTGCTTTCATTCTAAATATGGCTTATTTTTTACCAAAAAGATTAACGAGGGAATATTATTTGTATATGCCTATTGTTTAGGAAATTGGGGGGGGGGGGAGAGTTACAGTTTTGGGTTGTATTCAATGCTCTGCTAGCAACAAGGCTTTCCTTCTCTTTCTTCCACCCCTGGACCTCTGAAGAGCCCCCAACCTTCTGGAGCAGATTTTGAGAATGTGCAGGAGGCAGGGAAGTCCTGTTGCACAAGTGGAAGTCTGTTTCACAAGCAGAAATTCATCAGCTTCTTCTTGAAAGTTATCATTTGCTGAATGCATGTAGCTATATACTTACAACCTTGTCTGGGTTCTACAGCCCTATATTGTAGCATTTTTATAGCATTAAAAGGAAATCAATTTGTGCTGAATATCTGAATCTATAAAGAAGCATCTTGTTGAAAATATAGCTAAACAGACTTCCGGGTCGGCGCCATCGCCGAATGGCGGACTCCCTCCGAGCTCCGGAGGGAGCCTGCTCGGCAGGGGCTGGGTTCTACCGCGCCGGCGACGCGGGGACCCTCAAAAACCATGGGCGCTGAAACCCATGGACATGGTGACTCGGCTGGCACCTTTTGCGCCCCCCGACCCGCGAAGGAGCCTTTTTAAAGGCTGCGGAACGGGTGACAGGGGGTGGTGGTGCTTTGAGTCCTCCGCTTCCCCTGCTGAGCGAAGCCGCATGCCATTCGACGGAGAGCGCTGACTTCTTCCATTTGAAAATCTGGACTTAAAAGAATAACCCGTGAGTAATTGGAACCTGGATTAAAAAGGGAGAAAAATAATTTTTTTTAAAATTCGGAGCGAGCGGGGGGAGGTGCAAGAAAGGAAGTCAGCCTCCCCCTGTTGTAGAGGAGCTAAAGCAAAGGATTTGACAACTAAGATCGAGCGCAACCTTATTTTGATAAAGTTACTAAATTCCGCGATGGAAAATTATAAGACTGGGCTGGAGGAGAAAAGTGGAATCTGAACTAAAATGTAACCCCCCCCCCCCGAAACCCCGGGAGCGATCTGTGAGAGTGCCGGGAGAGGAGAAAGAGAGGTTTTGACAGCTGTCAAAGGAGATGTCAAGTGGAAGAGTAAAAGAGAACTTTGTTACGAGGACTTTGCTGGTTACATTTGTTATAAATTGGATATAAATTGTTTAAAATAAGGAACAATAAGTTACTTTGACTGTTGGGTGTGATCTGGAAGGAAACAGAGTTACTATAATCCCTCTAGAGGAGCTGTGGGACATTACAAGTATTGTTGGCATGGAATTGGAAAAGGACTTTTTATCTCCTGGGAAACTGCAGAAATGGAACACTATTTTGTCTACAGAGGTCTACACACTAAAGGAGACAATAGATTTATCTATTGAAGAATGGAAGGGACTTGACGTAATGTTTTGTACCTGAATAACAAAGCCTCTGCAGAGGAATTAGAAGCTTTTGGAATTAGAACATTTGTGCAGGAGAGCAGGGGGGGGGAAAGGAAGAGAGAGATCAACAAGAATAACAAGAATAACAAGAATTGGACATTTGGGACATTCAGATCTGAAAGGTCTAAAGAAATAAAAAATGGAGTTTTTACTCTTAAATACAAAGATCTGGATGGAAAAATGGACATTTTTGAATTAGACTCCTTTCAAGATTGGACATTTGATACTAAAGATGATTAAAAAGACGTCAAAGATTATTAAAAAGACGGCAAAGTGGATTGGTGAAGAACTATGGTTTAGATCTGGGAGCTCCAGGACGACGGCAGACATTGATGGACATTGGGAACGCAACCGGGAAAGGGGGGGAGGGAAATTTGGAATCCAAAGGGTGTTAAATTATATTTTATTCTTTTTCTATTTTTTTTATTCTAATCTGTACTGTATATTAAAGAGGGGAACTCGTGGAAGGGACTAAGTCAATTTTAGGGGATGGGAAAAAATCTTGTCTTTAAATTGGGTTAATGATAATAAGTTTAAAATTCGGGGTAAGAACTTGTTGAATCTATGTGAAAGAAGTGGAATACAAGAGGGGGAGGGGAGGGGAAGTCCTGGAAAGATGTTCATGAAATTAAGGTTTTGATTGTGGATGCTTTTTTTTGTCTTTTCTTTTTCTGTTATATTTGAAAATCTTTAATAAATATTATTAAAAAATGAAAATATAGCTAAACACCCACAAACATGCACACAATCTTCAAAAGCATCACACGTTTTGTTCTTACATTTTCTCACGCTTTGTTGTTATCATTCCTTGATTTCTTAACATCTCTTAACAAAATGTAACTCAACAGACTGGGATGTGGCACAAAACTTAGATACCAGTATAACACCTCTACATAAAGTTAGAGGGGAATTATAAAAATCACTTTAGATTTATTATTTCTAGAATGGGCAGACACAAGTCTTTGAGGATTAATTTCATGCTGTGGGTTAAATTTCTCTCTCACGATAGGCCAACTGTAGCCTGAGGCTCTACAGATAATGAACCTGCCAAGGGATTAGCAAGGAAACACTTGTGTTATTATAAAGTGTGTACACTTCCCTTTCTAACCAAGTTCATCCTATATGACATTAACAAATTACTTGCACTCTCTCTCTCTCCACGTTCCAGTATAATGTGAGCCTAGGAATGACCCGGAACCAATAGGACATGAGATAAGATCTTTGCAATGCATAAATACCTATTAAATTTGGCTGAAAGCACCAGACCTCCTGCAGAGAAAACATGAGACATTTTATCTTTCCAGAGCTCTGTAAAGAGCCACAAACATGCGACATACAGACATGTGTTTACAATATGTTAGTTGATATAATGTAATTCTAAATGCAAAAATGGCTGAAATGGGACGCAAGAAGGGATTTTAGATATATCAACTTAATCAGAATATTCCTACCTAAGGGCTTATCCCAAGGATACTATTGAAGCAAGTTTCAAAGTCAGTTTACCCTGGACATCCAAGTATAATTCAGCAAGAAAATATCCAGTCCACACAGAGTGTATCAGATATAAGTAGATATGCTGCAGAGGGGATAACTTTGTCTATACTATACTATACTATACTATACTATACTATACTATACTATACTATACTATACTATACTATACTATACTATACTCAGTGCTATTTTTCTAGAAAAAGAGGTGCTGGAACTCATCACGACCATACCATATTACACTACAGTACACATCCAAATTTCTTGCAAAGGGTTTACAAATTCATGTAACAAAACTTAAAGGGGGAATGGGAAATGATTTATCCTGTAAAGGTTGGGGAGTAGAATGTAAACCACTATTCGTAGTTGTATTCTTGTCACTATTATTTTCATGTGTGTACTGGCTGTTCACTAGAAACAATAAATTGAACTGACTACTATACTATACTATACTATACTATACTATACTATACTATACTATACTATACTATAGCCATGCTGTTTTTTTCCTCCAGTATTTCCACATAATTTCTGGAGGGGTAGGCACAGGAGTTAACGCCTATGAATATAACACATTTGCCCATGCTTATTTGTCTTGAGTCTTCTTCCTGGCGTGTTGGCAAAACATTCAACATGGCCATGCTGAGTTAACTAACATCTGTAGTAGGAAGGGAAGCCTTTGTATTTATTCAGCCCCAAATAAATTCCATTTGTAGCTAATTATCAGCCACATAGCAAAATTGTGTAATAATGTAAATTTCCTTACTTTCATGATGTGGAGAGTCACATCCAGTAGTTAACACATATACGGTAATGTTTTAAAGTAGGGTTGTATTTTTTTTAATTGCCTCATTTTTTTGTAAACAGCTTTGAGGGGGGTTTCCCCACATGATGTGATTTGACCCAAGCCACACCCACCTGCCCATGTCATATGATAGACGATACAGAACTGGTAAGTTTCTGGGGCCAAACTAAAAAAAGAATTATTCTGTGTTGCTGTCGGCAAAAATCCATGCTTTTAGAATTTCACACATTTTTTTCTGTCATACTGCAGCATGCCAAGGCATTTTAAAGGGTGCGCATTTGGATCTTGGCTGCTGTTTTTTTAATTTGTATTGTTTTATGATGGCTGATCTTTTGCTTTAATTGTATTTTACTATTGTTATTACTGTACATTGCCCTCAGATCTGTTTGGAGGAAGGGCAGCTTACACATATTTTAAATAAATAAATGACATTTAGGTTGAGGAAAGTTCTGAATGCAGAAAACTCCACCTTAACCAATTGCACATGAAAGTGAGGTCCAATTAATGCTACCCTAAGCACATGGACGTTTGTGCACACTCGGGGACGCGGGTGGCGCTGTGGGTTAAACCACTGAGCCTAGGGCTTGCCGATCAGAAGGTCGGTGGTTCGAATCCCTGCGACAGGGTGAGCTCCCGTTGAGGTCCCTGCTCCTGCCAACCTAGCAGTTCAAAAGCACATCAAAGTGCAAGTAGATAAATAGGTGGGAAGGTAAACGGCGTTTCTGTGTGCTGCTCTGGTTCGCCAGAAATGGCTTAGTCATGCTGTACACTGGCTCCCTCAGCCAATAAAGTGAGATGAGCGCCGCAACCCCAGAGTCGGCCACGACTGGACCTAATGGTCAGGGTCCCTTTAAGCACATGGAAGTGACACCAAGTCCCAGGTATGTTCTGAAAAAGATCCTATTGTTGCCACAATGTACAGTGGGCTTCAGAAATAAGTCATTTTTACACATCATTGTCTCTCAAATTCTATATGAATGAGTGAGTCAGTTGTGATTAGTGCCTTTTAACAGCCTCCTCTGGCGATTTGCCATAGGTAATATTCTAGGTAGGTTTATCCCAGCTTACTGTGGGTAGACTGCAAACATCCTATAGAGCAAGCAATTAGTATAAGCAAATCAACAAATTTCATTGTGGAACCAGTTAGCATAACCCTTTGTCAGCAAACAAAAGCTTTGCCCATTATCTTTTTATGTTTCAGGCCCAAATATCAGCATTACGCATTTCTTTTTATTCAGTTAGTATTATCTGTATTCATTTTTAATGTTTTAATCACAGTGCATACATAAATGTTGTTGATGGGGAAACCAGAGCTCCTTCTGCTCCTTAGCTATATATCAAAGTAGCCATTATATTGGCATTAGGAATTCAGATGGATTCCATGCAAATGCAGCAGGAGACATGGCTCTGAAAGATGCTCTCACATGCAAACATACAAAACTGATGCTGGATCAGATAAGAGCTTCCAGACCTCAATTCCGTGTGCAAGAATTGTATCATTTTGGTTGACATATGGCTACAGTTACTTCAGAGAATTCAGCTAAGAGCCAGGCTACAAATTACACTCACCCCGCCCCCAATAATCTGAAGGCAGCCTTTTATCAGGAAGTTTTTAATGTTTGACGTGTTACAATGCTTTTATTATGCTGGAAGCCACCCAGAATGCCTGGGGCAACCCAGTCAAAAGGGTGTAAGTAGTTGTTGATGTTGTTGTTTCTGCTTATTAAATACAGTGGTACTTTGGTTTTCGAACGTCTCCATTGAATGTTTCAGAACTCGAACGCCGTAAACCCGGAAGTGAATGCTTCAGTTTTTGAACATGCCTCGGAAGTTGAACATGCCACACGGCTTCCGCTGAGTGCAAGAACCTCAGGCCTAGCTGTCAGCTATATAGTTTTGGTTTCTGAAAGTTTCAGAACTTGAACAGTGTTCCGGAATGGATTACGTTCAAAAACCAAGGTACCACTGTATACTGAGATTCCTGTGGGCAGAGAGTGCTGGAAGGACCTACAATTGCCCTTCTTCGCTGCTCTTTATTTCTGCTTTTCTCTATTTCTTCTGCTGTTGCACTGTTCTTCACAGACACACTGTGCAGCACTGAATAAAGCTGATGAGCCACAGTTTGAGAACTGCTACCTCCAGCCCCTATTTCTTCTCCACATGCTGTCCTTGTCTTATATAGCTAAAGTGCCATTACTGTCACGTTCTTCCTGTCTGTATTTGAACCAGACATTTGTGTTTCAGTTCTGCCTCTTCCTTTGTCACAATGACTTGCCCTTGATTCCCAATATATGCTTGGCACATTTTGTCCATCTCTCTATTCCAGATCTTCACTAAGTTTCAGCTCTGGAGTTGACTTTCATTGTGATACCTTATCAACCTCTGTGTCCTTCCCTAAAATAGCTAGTAGCTAAGCTTCTAGTATTTGGTCTGTATGTTCTCTGCTGATTCCTCCACTTAACAGTAGGAGTTATGGGCATGTATCTCATTCAGTTTTGTTCCTTGGTTTGCTTGACTAATCTTGCTCTGCTTAATTGTCACCTGAATGTTAATAATCTTTCTTTGATTCTAAAAAAAAAATATGGCATTGACAGCCAACCTTAAACCACACTTATTTTCTGACCTGGGTTATAATTACCTTAATAGGGTAACTATTTACAGTGGCATCACTGAGTAACAACAAATAGCCCCCAAAGCCTTGTTTGACAAAAGATCATCTGAAACAGTGCTGTTGTCTTTTGTATCAGGTCAATAATAAATTCACTTAGACAAATGCTATTTTAAAATAATTTACTGCCTTCTTTGAAAGTGAAGAGACAGCCATCACTTGATATGAAGTACGGCACATATCAGTATTAAACCCATGCCAGACAATGACATCTCTCCAGTAGGTAAACTACCTCTGAGACTGATGTGTCTTCGCCTATTACGATACTCTCTTCACACCTAACCTCTGCAGTGTCAAAGGGGATACATTACAAATGATCTTGTCTTCAACATAATTTAAAGCCCGCTGCCCTGCTGGAAGGAAAACACAGTGAGCAAGGCCTTGTCCAAATACAGAGTCAATGGCAAGTGTCAGGAGGCAGAGCCAGCTTCAGGTAATCTGATCCTTCTGCACACCATAATCTCCATTTTATTTTGCCTAATGAGGCAGGAGTTAAAACAGTTGACCTGATGAAAGTCAGATGGCAGCCCTAGAGGATCAAACCCCCTGCAGTACTCTTGTCCCTGACACCCTTTGTTACCTCCAAGTGAGCTGAGACCAGGCTGTGAACCATGTAAATAGGAGGTTTCTAGGTTAATGAAAAGCTGCAACACCATTTGAGAATCTGGGCTGCAAGCTATGCCTTCTTAATCCACATAAACGTTCCTGCAGCTCAGACATAATAAACTTTAACAAATGCCTGGTCACTTGAATCATGGCACTAAAGGATGACCAAACCAAAAATTGTTTCCCCGTGAAACATTTTTCTCTTTTCCCCAGCCGAGAAGACTGAATTTTTAAAAGGAACCTTTCAAATTTACACAGGTTGCAAAGGTATCTTAAAGTGGATACTTTTGTTAAGCAATGCCATATTTTGCTTTTATTTCATTGCCTATCTGTCAAAGACATTCTTTCAGCACCATTTAAGTTTATGATATCATATCATCATCATATCATCATATGACAAGTAGTCATTTTAAGACCCACTCACACTTTGAATCTATTTGAGTGTACCCAAAAAGGAAAATGTATGTTTGCATGGCAGGGAGTGGTGTATTTTAAAAAAACCCTTTTATAATTTGAAAAACAAAACAAACTTTGCAGATATTTCTTAAACCAATAATTGAAAATTGAAAATTAGCCTACAAATGCATATTTGCCCATTTTCCACTTGGTAATTTTAAACATTTTGAAGTATAGTGCACATAGTAAGTTCATGTATTCTTTTTGCATGGAATAAAAGATCTGGTTACCCTTTCTTGGAAAAAAATAGTCAAAAGAAATACTAGGGAGGGGAGCTTATGGCAAAATAAGACAATTGAAGTATAAAAAGAGGTACATTCCCCTAGGCTCCTAGCCAAAATACTACATGCCAGAATTAACTCTGCTTAGAAAATTACTAGGATTATTGTCAACAGAGGATACAAACCCAGATAATTCCATTGTCCTCTTTGCCATTTCACTACAAATAAAGTGATACTTCCTGTTGCCTATATTATTAGTATTGCTAAATAAAGTCTCTGACTGTGTGCGCATTACTGACTTACAATGCAACACACTTGTTCTTTTTCTCAGTTTACATTCAAGCTGGAGTGGGGGAAGTAACAAAATGCAGTATTTCATAAGAATAATATAAGAAGAATAAAAATATTCAGCTCCCAACCGAATATTAAAAACACAATACAGCATTAAACATTTAAAACTTCCCTAAACAGGGCTGCCTTCAGGTGTCTTTTAAAAGTAAGATAGTTGCTTATTGCCTTGACATCTGATGGGAGGGCGTTCAACATGGCGGGCGCCACTACCGAGAAGGCCCTCTGCCTGGTTCCCTGTAACCTCACTTCTCGCAGTGAGGGAACAGCCAGAAGGCCCTCAGAGCTGGACCTCAGTGTCCGGGCAGAACAATGGGGGTGGAGACGCTCCTTCAGGTGTACAAGAAACAGCAAGGTAGGCACAGGATGAATTTAGACTGTGACTAATGTCATATAGACACTGTTTCTCCAGCCAGCATTGGGAGCTCACTGGAAGTAGAGTAAACAGAAGTGTGAACACAATCACCCTGTTTTCTGAAGGGGAAGACAAAACCCAACAATTACAAAGGTTTTATGATGCCCAGTGCTGTTATGTTGTAGCTGGGTGTTTGCCCCAGGGTTCAAGAGTAAATGGAATTCCGAGTAGCTAAATCACATACAATGGTACCCCTGGTTACGTACTTAATTCGTTCCAGAGGTCTGTTCTTAACCTGAAACTGTTCGTAACCTGAAGCACCACTTTAGGTAATGGGGTCTCCCACTGCTGCCGCGCCGCCGCACGATTTCTGTTCTCATCCTGAAGCAAAGTTCTTAACCCGAGGTACTATTTCTGGGTTAGTAGAGTCTGTAACCTGAAGTGTATGTAACCCTAGGTATCAGTGTACATGTCTTTAGTAAACTGTAACTGTAAAGACATTAATAGAGTAATACAAATCCCTTATATGCTGGGGTGGGGGCAGGGTTTGATCCAGCATTCCTGCTGAGCAAACCCCCTGACAACTGCCAAACATGTGAATTAGCCAGAGTGCCATTAATGGGATGTCTTAGGTCTCAAAATGTGGTGTTTCGAGGATGGAATAGGGCTGAGCTGGCTGAATCCCAAGCTGGTCTCACTGCTGCCATATGAAGGCACTGGTCTTGATCCAGGCCTGATTGCTGTACCAATCTGTAGTGGACCCACTGAACTCAATGGAATTTGCTTTTGTGTAAACCACAGAACTGCAACATGAAAACAAATCAAATATTGGTACTTGCATACCGAGGCAACTGTATACGCAAAGCGAGGTTCCTCCATGGAGCTTATCACATTTTGTACAGCATGATGAAATTATCCTGCCCATTTGGCCAGTTTGGGGGGGAAGTTCTTAACAGGATTGCTTAGGAACATTTTTGTTTGTTTGTAAACAGTAGTTAAAACTAAAGGCCAGGTTTCCCCCCCTGAGGATTTCCACACAAGCAGAACATCCAGCTGAAGCCAAACCTGTGTGAGCTATAAGCACAGCACCCAATTGCTAGGCATATGTGTGTTATGGAGGAATAATAATATAGGCAAGCATGGCTCAGCTGAACATTCATTGCCCAAGCACAAAAGCTAAAAACCTTCACAGCTTGACATTTCAGTACCTGAAGGAACAAATACTATCTGTGCATTAAGATCATCAACTGAGGCTCTTTTATGAATGCCTCAGTATGGAAGACAGCAAGGAGAAAGAGGACATTTTCAGGGGTGTCCTCTTGACTGTGGAAGACTCTCCCCAGAGAAGTCCACCTGGGAACTACAGTAATGTAGTTTCTGCCCCAGAGACATTTTTGTTTACCTTTTAAGAGTTTTAAGAACTTTAAACAACTTTAATAGTTTATATCTAATTTTTGTCATAAAGTTGACATTGATTACTATCTTAGCCTTTACTCAGCATTTGAGCACTCTATTTTTATCCCTAAGGGAATGTTTATTTAATTAATTTTGTTATATTTATGTTGCATTTTATGTGAGATTTTATTTTGTTACTTGATTTGGGGGGGTTGGTGTTCAAAAATTGTTGTAGGTAGCCTAGATAAGTAGGCTAATAGGTGATTAATAGCCTTATATAATAACTAAATTAATAATACAAGTAGACATGGGCTACATTTGCCAAGCCACTCAAGTACAAAACGTTTCACAGGAACCTTCCCTCAAGAGTCCCATATTTTAATACATTGATATCCATTGTTCCACCATTGCTTAAGTTGTTAGCTTAAATGATTAGGAAGTAAAGATGCTATCGATTGTAAAATCATTCACCAGGATTTCAGAAAATGAGGTTCATGTGCTCAGTGTAAATGACTAGTCAGCGATTTATGTTACAGGTCATTCAGAACGCCCATGAGCTCTTCTTTGGTGAGTTGTCAGAAATCATAACTGTACTACAAGGCCAAGATCTGTTTATTATATAGTTTATGGGTGGTGTGCATTGTCTAATTCAATTTTAATGTGCTACATTTTTCTGGTTTATTTTTTTAAAACCAAGATTTATAGCTGTTTACAGCTCGACAAGGACAGTAATTTGGTGGTTTAGCTAATATGTCTCTAAAGCCGTCGGGCGGAGGTGTCTGCCTGTTTGCACTCAGAACTCCAAGAGCAATGGAGGGTTCATTTGTTTTAAGGCTGAAACAAAAAAACTCTTGCAACCTTTTCAATTGCATCTTGCCTGCCAAGCATTCAAAAAGGACACTTCCTTTTGTTTTGACCATGTGCTGCAGGCAGGAGGCATCACTGTGGTTTTTGCTGGGAGGCTTCAAATGCTTCAGATGTGGGCAACCCCTGATCCCATTTTGGAAGGCAAGTCGGTGAAGACTGTCTTTTGCACATCCTCAAGGTTAATGGCGTGAATCAATGGGCTGCCACTTTCCCATTTTAAAACGCCTAGTCCCCAGCTTTTTCCTTCCTTCACAATGCTTTACCCTGGAGAGAGAGGACCCATGCAGAGCTGTAAATACGGTGCCTTTTAGAGACAAGCACCCCCCCTTTTTATAAGCTGTCTGAGACACTTTGCTGCCCGAGACAGAGGAGCAAATGGTGCTACGTATTTCCAACCCATGGCAAAGTCAAGGTGCATATTGCCTCTGTAAAGGTAAAGGGACCCCTGACTGTTAGGTCCATTCGTGGACGACTCTGGGGTTGCTCATCTTGCTTTATTAGCCAAGGCAGCCGGCGTACAGCTTCCGGGTCATGTGGCCAGCATGACTAAGCTGCTTCTAGCGAACCAGAGCAATGCACAGAAAGCCGTTTACCCTCCCGCCAGAGCAGTTCCAATTTATCTGCTTGCACTTTGCTTTCAGACTGCTAGGTTGGCAGGAGCTGGGACCAAACAATGGGAGCTCACCCCGTCACGGGGCCTCAAACCACCAACCTTCCAATTGGCAAGTCCAAGCAGCACAGTGGTTTAGACCACAGCGCCACCATGCGCAGAATTGGCTTCAAAGAAAGTTTTAATTCTGACTGATAAGGGAGCGCAAACATGGTTATGGTGCCTGCTTGCTTTTCCCATGGGCCCAAAGATACAGACCCTCAAAACACAAAGAACCGAGGAAGGCCAGACATAAACATTTGCCATAAGGCACAGCATATCCTAGGACAAAGGGTCACCTCTGGCCCTCAAGATGCTGATGTACCACAACTGCCATCATCCCTGACCCCTGTCCGGGGATGATGAGAACTGGACTCCAACAACATCCGAAAGGGCCACAATTTCCCCATTCCTGCCCTGTGGATTGATGCACTCCACCCTATCCAAGTTGAAGGGCTTCAGGAAGAATGGTGAAGGAGGCGGGGGAATGCTGCTTGTGCCACCCTGTGGTTGTTATTTCGGTTTTTCTAATGGCAGGGCCCACAGAAATAGCACAGCAATGTGACAGAGATAAGCAGACATCACTAATTACCTCCCTCCAATTACTCTTGTGTTTTCCAAGCTGATTTATTGAAGTCATTTTACTGGTTTACTGTAATCACCCCATTATTGTGTACTGTAAAATAATGTGTTTAGTATTTTACCCCACCCAATTTTGGTTAGTCATGTCATCTTTTATTATTTATGTGTGTACAATTTTGTAACAAGAATACAGGCGACGGCTGATGAACACATGTCTGAAAGACTTGTGACTGAACCAGAAAGTGACTGAAATTGTCATAAGAAGGATGCAACAGGGGTGGGATGTAACGGGACAGAGGGTGCTTATACACGTTTTGCATGGAGGAGGGTCAAGATATGAATTGATGGGCATGAAATTTCAGATATAGCTATATAATCCCTAGTGTAGTAAGATAAGACCTTTGGAGCAAGATTTTTTTTAAAAAAAGTTTTTAATGAACCGCCCTACCCCACATACTGTATGTTCTTTAAAGTGTCAAGGAACCATCTGTATTTCCTAAATTAACAGAGCAGGAACATAACTTCATATGAGGATCCTTGCTGAACAAAAGTCCATTTAATCCCCCAGTAGCCAGCCAGATCAAACCAGGGCACAAAAGCAACAGTCCTCTGTCACAGATATTGCCAATCTCTGGCAAAGAGCACTTAAGCGTATTTATGCTGCCTCTGAATCATGAGTACCAACTAATAGGAAAGGCTGTCAAGTGTCACGTTGTTGTGTGTGAGTCTGAACCCACCACCAGGCCTTTCTTCTCTGAATTCCAGAAAAAGTAAATACGTAAAAGGAGAGCAAACTGTGATCAGCTTCTGTTTAAGTAGTAGACGGAAACCAACACAGCTGGAGGCAATTCTTTGCAAATTGATCAGGGTTCTCCTCCTTTTACCAAAGCTGAACTATTAAGTTGACTTCCATCATTTTATGCAGTCACTCAAATGCTGCAATCCAGTGCCCACTTACCCAGGAGTAAGTCCCAATGAAGTCAGTGTTTGGGTCTAGATTTTATTTTTATGTTGTATTTTATGGTTTTGATATGCCTAGGGTGTATATTAAAGGGAATTAATAATGATCTAATTTCAAATTGTGCTCCAATTTTTAATGTTTTTTTCATGTTGACTGGGGTGCATGTCAAATGGGCAACTTTAAAAATGGGTAAGTTTATATGCTTTCAAGAACCTTAGATACTGATTGTTTTCTATGTAATAAAACTGAAGTTTTCCCAAAAGCAGCAATGTTGAACTACTAATGTGTTTTTGGGGGGAAGGGGATTCCCTTTTGAGAATCTAAATGCCATTATAAAAAGGATGCAATGGCCTTATTTATTTATTATTTCAGTAGGACACGTTGTTGCTCATATTTCTTTTCTAGTCAACAGTTGTAAAATAAAGTTTAACAACAACCAAAAAATGATTTCCCCAATAAAGCCCCTTTTAAGGCATTAAAAAAAAAACAAAACACTAAAGATTCTGTGAATTAAACCCAGATACAATCAGGTAAGTGGGGTGGGGGGAGTGAAGTGCTGGCGTTTAAATAAAATTACCTTTCTCCCTTCCTACCATTATTTTTGTAGTAACAGGCTTTGCTAAAATCTGAAAGTAATAGAAACACAGCTATTTGATGAGATAAACGAATTTATACTAAGCTTGCTTTTCTAGATACCTATGGTGCAAACACTCCTAAGGGACAAAATATAACAAGAAAAAGATGGAGTCTGAACTCAAAGCAAACATAAAAGCTTTACTTACAAAAAAATCAATTACGAAGTCCAATTTGTTTTTACCAGAAGGCAAAGAAAACCTGGTTAGCATGTTTCAGCATCCAAACACCTTCCCAGGATCTGTGCATGTTTCATCAAACATTACATGACGGCAATTTCTAAGAAACAAACTAGCAATTAGACCCACCTGCCTAAAGTGCCTGTGCTCTGTTCACACTTCATGCGGTATCTTAAAGTGACAGCATATTAAAATGTCAATACAATATTTCTTTACATTATATTTATAAGTGCAATGCAAAAGCAACATGAAGTGCAATTAAAATCACACCTAAAATATAACAATCCATTCCACATACAGGAGAAAAAGCATTAGAAAACTGATTATCTGTAACAGAAAGCACTTATAACAGACAAAATAAACTGAATTAATATGAATCAATAAATAAGTGAAATACATGGTATCTTAATAATATAATCTGTCAAGGTAATAAGCCACCATAACACAAAAACCCCACTGAGGTGTGGAATCTTTAGAGGAGATCTACAAAATTAGATACAATCATATTCATATACCTCAAATCATAATGCAAATTATAGAATCAAAGTGGAGGTTTTGTTTTTGTTTTTTGTTTTGAAAGGTTCTGGCTGTGGCAATTTGAAGGAGGGCATTTCTCTGAAAACAAAAGAAAATTGATGACAGCAAGCAGGAATTGGACTTGTGTGTTGAAGATGCTCATTTACATAATTTCAGAATTTTTCAGGAACCATTTACCCATTTTAAGTCAGAAAAATAAAATGGGCAAACATTCAGAATGGCCCTGTTTTCCACCACATTCTAGTTTAAAAGGACTCTACATTTTTTAAAAAAAAATATATTTATTGGGTTTATTACTTATTTTATTTCTTAAATTTGTATCCCACCCTTTCTCCCAGAGGACCCCATAGGCTTGAAATAAACAAACCACAAATCTGCTTAAGACAAAACAGGTGAGCCTTGCAATCCTGTTCATGGCCGACCGGCTAGAATCCTGCCCTGTTTCTGAGTACTCCGTTCCATTCTCCTCCCTTCCGGGTTTTCCATTCATCTTGTAAACTGCCCAGAGAACTTTTGTTATTGAGCAGTATATACTGTAAATGCTGAAAGTAAAAATTAATAAATTCCTGCTGCCTCTCTCTGGGTGCTAGGCACCCTATTTAATGCCTGCACTGTATCTTGTATCCAATGGGAAAACCTGCGATAATTGATAACTGCAATTGTTATCTAATTTAGTAGCTAAGTAAGTGGTAGGAGAGGCTGGATTGCCAGGGGACTTTGACGATCCTTCTTTGGGATTTTAGATATTTGCTAATGTGAGACTTCACACTTATCTGTCACACCAAGCCATCTGCCGCTTAACACTTTGCCTGTGGGGTTTAAGACAGAAGGCCAAGTTTCCTTGGCTTGGGCATAGAGGGAAACTGTGCATAAAGCCTTGTGGGGAATTAAATCAGTCATGATAATTGCTCTGACATAGAAAGTCCTGAATAGCTCGGGTCCTATATCATATAACTGGCGTAACCTACTTGTGTATGCTATACGGGTGTCCTTGGAATGAGCTTCCTCTTGAATATACAAGCGTTGGAGCTGATAGCAAGGGATAAAGGAGCAATTGTCCCTGCCTGATGCTGCTTCTATCGCTGCCGTGATGAGAAAGTCAAGGGCAAGCCAGGTATCCTCTTCCCAAGTTTACCCCAAGTCAGGGTCGGATTTAGGTTTGATGAGGCCCTAAGCTACTGAAGGCAATGGGACCCTTTATATGTCCAACTGTCCTTTGTCAACAACAAATTCTCGCTGTTTTTGTGTGTTGAGTATATGCTATTTGGTAATTTATGGACCCAATAGGTATCTAAAGCTATTTGCACATAACAAAATATGTATTTTATCAAAGTAATTGTTATAGAAATGAGCAAACCAGTGATATTTTAGGGAGCAGGCTAGCAGGCGGGGCCCATTACTTACATCATAGGAGCCTACACAACACGAAACACTGTTGCTGTATATAGGTTTTATTTGCTTTTTGTTTTTTATTTTGGAAATGTACATCCAGGGGCTTTTTCCTTTAAATTTTTTGGGGGCCCCAAGAGAGTGAGGCCCTATGCTATAGCTTGTTCAGCTTAAACGTAAATCCAGCACTGCCCCAAGTCCCCACTGGCGGGTAAAATAAGGACATTCCGGGATCAAATCAGAAGACAAGGTGCCTTTCATAATTCCAGGACTGTCCCTGGAAAATCGAGACACTTGGAAGTCGGAGTCATTTCCCTCCATTTTTGGTGGGACAACTCCAAACCACAGCTACCCCACATCCACCCAGCAGTGCCCCATCTTGGGCTACCACTGGTGGGGGAATCACTAACAGCAACTTCTCACCCTGGTGCAGTGGTGTAGTGTAGGGGGTGCAGGGGAGGCCAGCCGCACTGGGCGCAACATCTGGGGGGGGGGCGCTCGCCGCCTCCGGAGTCGCCGAAGAGCCTCAGGCGCAGGCTGTAGCAGAACCCCATGTCTCGCGGAACCTAGGGCGCGCCAGGCAGCCCCTCCTCACAGCCCCGCTGCCGCTGCTGCTGCTGCAGCTGCTGGGCCATGTTGCATTTTCCTCACCTCTTTGCCCTCCTCCTCCTCCGGGCAAGTGGCGTCGTTTGGGTGGCAGCGCCAGCGGCAACTCACCTCAGATCACCTGACACGGACCCGCCGCCGCCACCGTGGCTACCTTACCGTACATACCCCAGCCCAGGCAGCAGCAAGAAGAAGCTGGCAGCGGCGGCAGGTTAGGGGTTAGGGGGCACAAATTACTTGCCTTGCCCCGGGTTAGGGGGCGCAAATTACTTGCCTTGCCCCGGGTGCTGACAACCCATGCTACGCCGCTGCCCTGGTGGGTGCAGTGGGGGCCTCTGTAGCTCTCTCCATCAGTGAAGAGTCCCCTTCCTTCTTGTCCTAATCCCTGGTACTGATTGAGCAATAGGCCTGTGCATTCGTCTCCACAATGATACACGTCAAAAAGGCTAATTAAAAATAGTTCAAGAATCGGTCTGTTCTGTGTGCAAGCACAGCATATCTTGCCATACGTTCACTGTCCGCCACTTCGCTGTAGAATTATAGAGGGTTAAAACATTGTTGCTGCTTCTTTAGACATATTTTTGCATCCTCTTGAGAAATGAATAATAAAAATTGAACTCTCGCTTGCCAAGAACACACTGAAGATAGTATTTTTTTTACTCAAGCTGCTCACTCAGAAGATTCTTGTTTCTTCAAAAGCCCCTCTAGGCCTAGAATACACAGTGCTACATCTGTTGGCGAAAACACACAGAAAGCTAATAAAGCAAGATATTATCTCACTTTTTATTTATTTACAGGATTTATTTGGCAACCATTAGCTGAATACAGTTATTTTTAGGGCCTTATTTAAATACAGCACTAATGTCCAACTTTTATGAGAATTATTGGCAATGCTACAGTTGTACAGCCGTTCAAGCATTTGCGGCGCTCTCCTTTCGTACTAGAAAATTTTAAATCGCCAGTGAACTGAAAAACACACACACACAAACTGGCTTGTAAAGAGATAGGGCATCCCTCTTCTCAGAAATATGCTAAGCAGAGGCTGTACCCATGAATTATCTCACATTAGCTTAGTTGCATGGAGCGGGAAAGAGTTAAATATAGGGGGGCTTTGTTTTATCTTTAAAACAAAGTGGTTCCTTGGTTACTTAATTCAGACATGTTCCATTGCTGGTTAGAAATCAGGCATGACAGTGGTCTAACCCTGAATTTTTGTCCCTGGGTAAGAAACTAGGCATGACCACAGTCTACCCCGATTGTGATTTAATGTTTTATACCACCGACAAATCATTAACATCTGTTAATAACCCACCCAAGTCACTCTGTTAAATTGTTTTGAAATATCTTATGTGCTCCATGGATGTCTCCAACTTCATCCCATTTAACCTTTCCCAGCTGCTCGTTTTAAATACCCCTTTTAAAAATGAATACATGGGGAGGGGGGAATCTGTTCCTTTGTATTCAGACCCTTGATGATTCTTCTTCTTCTTCTTCTTCTTCTTCTTCTTCTTCTTCTTCTTCTTCTTCTTCTTCTTCTTCTTCTCCAGTTCCAACATCTGCTCACTTGCAAACCCCAATTTCCATTTTTTAAAAAATAAAAATAGATTTTTCTTGTAAATATAATCCAATATCTCTTCTCCTGCCAGATATCTTTTATGATTTCCTAATGTACGGGCTTTTGAAAAACAACAACACAGGAGTCATATGCAGGCTTTGCATGCAGAAGGTCACAGGTTTAATCCCTGGTATGCCCAGGCAGGGTTAGGAGAGACCCCTATTTGAAATCCTGGGGAGCTGCTGTCAGTCAGTTTAGATAGCACTGATAATATTGAGCTGCCTGGCTTTCTATAAGGCCACTTCCTATGTTCCCACGTAGCTACATTTGCTCTGCTGCAGCAAGTGAGTTCTTGCATTCACATGGACAAATAAAAACTGCATGAAGTATACCTGAAGGGGTTATTAATGGAGACATATCATATTTACTGGAGGTGGAGAACATCCCCCACTTTTCCCACCCAAAGAGCATCATATTAACAAGCGTTAATATGACTGAACCTTCTCTGTTTCTGGACCAATAGTGGTCCTTGGCTCTCATAGCAGCACAGTCAGTTATCTCCTTGCCACTGCTCACTGGCAGAGTGGAAGCAGAGCAGATAGGCAGGGAGGCAGAGGAAGCTCAGGAAGATTAAATAGAAATCCAAAGGATATGTAGTCAGATGACCAGGCGAAAGGCTCCTTGGAGGGTCATCCTAATTAAAACAATGCCTTACCTGCCCCCTTATATCCCTACACAGCCTACATCTCTGATTAAACAGAAGAACATAACATGAGTGTCTTATTCAACAATGAAAAAAGGCATTCTTTTGCGTGTTCAGACCCAGAAACCTCCCCCCTAAATAAATTCACACTTGACTCAATTTTTTGGTCTGGTTTTTGGCAGAATCTAGGCCACAACTTTATTGATTACAGAATGACTGGTTGCATAGGCTCTGGTTCGACTAGCTCCCTGCCATGCAGGTAGCACTGACCCAGGGCACCAGCATAGGTCAGCCAAGGGTGAACACCTGGATAAGCGGAAAGCAGGGCACAGACTAACTCCACCGCCCAAATGTCCCCCTGGACTCAGGCACAAGCACAACCCCCTCACAGGAGTTCACCAAACTATTGAGTCCCTGGATTCCTTTAACAGAATACCCTTCACATAGGGATGGCGAGAACGTTCTCCCATCCCTCTAACCTGAACCTGAACCCATCCGCAACCTTACAAGTTCTGACGATTTGCTACGCGGCAGGCGAAACCCAAATGGCAACAGCCAATCAGCCAAGAGGGGAAAAATCCTGCTGTGCCCCTGTCCCAACGACAGATGACACACAACGACATAGCAAGGTCAAGCGCAACAAGCCTTAAAAGTAGGGAGAGGTTGGCAGGTGTTCCGAATGCACCCACAAAAAGAGGAAGCTCTGGAACACATGCATGGGCATAAATAGGTCCCTCAAACCATTTGGACTGCATCCCATTGGCCATATTGTACCCAGCTTCGAGGGACCTACCAATCAGGTGTTGTGGCTAACCAATTGTACCCACCCACAACACAGGGTGTCAGTTGTCCAGGTCTCACCACAATACTCACTCTTTAAGGGAGGACCCAATTTCCCCACAGTCCTTTAGTAATTGTATACCCTGGAAGAGGCACAGCATTTTCCCTATAGGCAGCTCCCTAAGTATTGTATTCAGACCAAATATACTGCCAGGAGCATTGGGGTTAGATTTCTGAATGGAAATTTGACCACTTTCCACAGGAACCCATTCTAGAGAGCACCTGCTACTTATGTCCTCTGCTTTTTCTGTAGATTAATCCTCAAAGCAGAAAACGGGGGAAGTAACTTATCCAGAAGCCAATAATGATTCCCCCCCCCCATGCAGAAGTTGCATTCACCATGTACGTAGCAGAAAGAATAGATGTGTGGCTACATCATGAAAGAAAACATTTTAATTTTATTTATTTATTGCAGGGAGGGAGGGGGGCAAAAGAAACAACTGTGCAGTATCCACAATGAAGCCTGCAACTTCAGCCTGAGACCAGAGTTAATCAACAGCAGCTTTTTCCACTGTAAGAAAACATTTCCCTTTCTCTCTCAGCAGAGATACTGTACCAGGGCAAGCAAACACGCTGTGCTGGCATGTGCTTTGCAAAGGCGTAATTGCCAGTGTGGATTACAGAAGGAAACCCTCCGGCTTTTTAGTCTTGACAAATTACCAGGGGCACTCCTCTGGCTGCTGGGGACATGGTGATACAGAAAGGTTAACCAGTTGTGGAAAGCAGCATAAATGCAAACTTAGAAGCCCTGTGCTTCCAGCCAGTAACTTTATGAGGTGTGTTTGTTTATTTATTTAAAACATGTCACCCTTTTTGCAGAGATTCCAGGGTGTTTTACAAAAACAAGATAAAATACATAAATAAAACATAATACAGAACACGTTAAGAGAGCCAAGGAACACACACTATATATTAAAGAATCTCTATTCCTCAGTTGCTCCTACCCTCAAATTCCTCTAGTCCTCAGTCTGGGAATGCTTGATGAAGGGTGAACTAAAAATATTTCAAATTAAGGAATTGATAAAATTATCAAAATGTAGTCCATATGGATATAGTGAGAGAACACCAAATATTAGGCCTGTCTAAAACAGGATTGTATGCTGAGCTTTTTTTAAAGAAACCTCAGATTAAACTATATCTGCTCCATGAGGTGAGAAAGTGGCGGGGTGGGGGGATTAATTTATTATGGAGACATGCTGAGGAATTCACATGCATCTTCTTATCCTACACATGACACTTATGACTATTTGCCATTTTGGGTTGGGGGGGACTCTACATGTAATAATTGGAAACTGTGCTAACTCCTTAGCTATATCAGGTACTGTCCTAAACTGATGGAAGCTTGAATTTCACAAAAGGATTAAGCCTGTCCATGTGGTTCCTATCTTTTTTAATTTGACCAGCTATTGCATCCATCCATCAATAGATTGCAGAGGCTCACATCACCACAGCCAATATATGAAGGAAGAAGTGGGTGGTTTTCATCAGTATGTTGCAATATGAGGTAGTTGCCAGGGCCCAAACACCACCAGCAGGGCCCACCACTGATGTATGTCCTGCCTCCCCACATTAAAAATAAATAAATCTGTCCATTGAATCACCTATCAGTGGTGGACCAGTTTATTTTCATATAATGTCCTGGAGAAATACATTGGCGGCACTGCAGAAAATTTAAACAGTGCTGATTCAAAGCACTGCTGCTGCCTGCTGCTGCTTGCCACTAGGACCCACCCAGGTAGGAGCAGGACCACTGAAGAGCACTTTGGCAAGGTCCCCTCAAACCTGGAGCTGACCCTGGTTTGGGTGGGCTGTTGAAAGGGCAAGAATCAATAAAAAAAGGTAAGGTAAAGGATGGTTAAGTCCAGTCAAAGGCGACTATGGGGTTGCAGTGGCGTTTGTCCACTGACAGTTTTCTGGGTCATGTAGCCAGCATGACTAAACCACTTCTGGTGCAACAGAACACCATGACGGAAACCAGAGTGCATGGAAATGCCGCAGCGGTACCTATTTATCTACTTGCATTAGTGGGCTTTTGAGCTGCTAGGTTGGCAGGACCTGGGACAGAGCAACGGGAGCTCACCCTGTCGTGGGGATTTGAACCGCCGACTTTCCAATCAGCAAGCCAAAGAGGCTCAGTGGTTTAGACCACAGTGCCACCTGTGTCCCAGTAAGATGTGATGATCAACGTGCTAGCACAGTCACACCTATGGCTTTGTGAAACCATCGGTATATAAAAAAGCAGCTTCTGACATTACAGAATACTTTAGTGTGACCAATAAGAATCCAATGATCGGGCAGTAAATATAAGAAAAGCCTTGATTCTTAGTGTCAGGAATCAGCTGCAGGAAAAACACTCTGCTTGTGTCTTTCAAGTGACCCCCCTCCTTTTCCCCATATATGTGATTGGTTGCTATGCACGCCTATGGAGGGAAACACTACCCTGGAAAACACTGCCAGGAATCTCAAAAGGGGCTCCATGCCCGAAGCAGCTTTGTAATATACAAGTCCCCTGCCCTGCTCCGCCGACACCTACTTTGCTACTACTCTGATAGAGGAGTATTTTGTTCATCTCAACACACAATACCTCAATAATCAGTAAACCAATGCAGCTAAACAATGGTGGCCAAACAAACTTTTCTTGTGCCTAGCATGTTCTGCCACCTGTTCAACAGATTCTTGGTGGAGCCGATCTGCAGGGTGACCTAAGAAAATATTGGCCAAAATCAATACCCAGACCTTTGGTGTCATCTCTGTAGATAACTAGAAACTTGTTAGAATAAATCATATGTTTAGCTTGCATTTCAACAGCATTCTTCAGTCTGGGGGCAAGAGTTAACTTGGAACAGGTTACTGAGTTGGAATTATTAGTCAACCTGCCCATATTAATTTCTAACTGATTCTAAGTGGAAGCAAAACAACAAGCGAATGATGGCCCTTTGGAAGACATCCACATTGAAATGACCCTAAGCCAGATAAAGTCCAATGGTGGGAAGTTCGAAACAAAAGATCTTATAAGAAAACATATTCTGAATGCTAAAAACAGACGGCCAACTAGAGAATCTTATAATGGAGTATAACGGCACTCAATAAAGACCAATAACTGTATGTATAAAATAATGAATGAATAAATGAATAATACACTTCAGACTTGGCACAGGGCTTATGAATTGTCCTAGCTACATACAATATACGGTATTTAATAAGACCACCAAAATTGGTCACTATTGTGAATCCACGTAAGGTTAGAAACAAAGAAGCACAGGATAGTAAATAACTACCTTCAACTTGAGCATTTTTAGAATAAATTTCGGCAGTGCTTTCTTAACTAGAAAAAATGCAAAGAATCAAAGAGGGCAAAAGCACTTACAAAACAACAGCTGGAAAGCGATCAGAAACACATGTAGGAAACACAGCTACTCTAATAAGGCCAAAACTTCAGAAGTTAGGACACAAGAATAAACTGGAACAGAATAGCCGGTAGAAATAAATGTGAGATTAGTCTTTTGCTAGAAATGGGCTCTTGCTATGGAACATGTTCAGTCATGTTCAGTCCAAAAGCTTTTGACCTAGAGTATTGTTTTAAGTAGCAGGCAGTAGCAAGCTATGAAAGCTAGATAATGCAATACATTAAAAAAACCTCTCAAAACCCAGGAGTGCTAACTTAATGTACTTTGGTTAAAAGTGAGCTGGCAAAAGTTGCTTCATTATTGTGTCCCTATACTCACTCTAATCTTAAATCCTTATGGGATTCTTCAACTCAAAATATTTTTCATCATGGTTTGTCTATGGTCCAACCTACAAAAAGAGCAAAATAGTTCTTGCTGGGCTATAAGTAGATCTGAAATCACTTCAGATGGCAGATGTCTGTTTTCATGCTCTCTCTCTCATTCATACAATTTTTAAGAGCTGCTTTCTTGGAGGAGAGTCTTTCCCACCCCTACCTGCCCGAGATGGGACCTGGAACCTTTTGCATGCAAAGCATCGGCTCCGCTATTGAGATATAGCCCAAATATTAGCATGTCTGGCAGAAGATTAGGCAGATTTGGATCCCTTCATCCTCATAATCTATTTTTATATGCACAGGATGTTGTTTGCAGGAAAAATACTTCCACATGGCAGTACACTATGTATTAGTCAAAATGTTCGAAAGTGATGCAGATCACATTCAGAGTTGCCATGCCAGCAGCAGCACAGGAATATGGAGTCAGACCATTGGTTCATCTATTTCAGCAACTGATAGCAGCTCTCAAGGCCTTTCCCAACTCTGCCTGGAGATGCTTGGGATTACACCCGGGACCTTGAACACCTCTGCTAGGGTCCTACGGTTCTTCTTTCTGAGCTATGGCCCTTCCTGTGGTGGGCCACAGGTAATAAGAGATGAGCATGTCTCTGTATCCTGCTTTTCCTGTACACTGGTTGAGGAGCACTCCAAAGCTGCCAACATATTCAAAAAACGATAAGCAGCAAAATGTAAAAGTACAAACAGTTTCTTCCAACTTCTTGCAGAACACCCAGCTGCTTATGGTAGCATTCTCTCCCTCCCCAATGGGGTTTAATGTGAAAACAGACTTTTCTTGAATCTAAGAAGGTGTCTGTCCAATACCCAGTAAGTGTGTGCATGATTCAATTTTCAAATGCATGTTGCTCAAACATAGCAGAATTAAAATGGGGAGAGAACTACATCTGGGAAATTGTAAGATTGTTTTCTACTTGATGAATTTCTGCAAAATGGACAGGAGGGATCTACAGTATTTGTACTTTGGAAGTTTTTCTTTTTTGACTGAGCAAGTCTTTCTTTACTGATTGTATATGCCTATCCGAACAATATTGTTTTGTTCCCCCCTTAAGATGAAGCCCAGGTAACTGAGGGCAAACATATGCATCTGAACTGACAGCTTGGTATCTGAGGATACTTGCTCAGGCAACACAGAAGTTTCTCTTTCAGGAAACTTTACGCCAGCAAAACTAAACTACACAAATATTTGTAGATGCAAACACAAAGGACAAGGAGAAGAAAAATCACTTATAAATCCATGCAAATATTTATTATTTTATTTTTCCTGGTTTATTCCATCTGTCCTTGCTCTCATTGCTTTGTGAGGAAGAAATAGCACAAGTGTTAGCACAAAATTGCTTTGTATCCAACGCTCTGTTGACGCAATGCCGAAGTCTGTCAAAACTGAAAGAAGAGGCACTGGCCAGCCAAATTTAGAACCAAACCTGGGATGATGGAGGCAGATAAAGGCCTCGA
This sequence comes from Podarcis melisellensis, assembly GCF_964234715.1. Taxonomy (NCBI): domain Eukaryota; kingdom Metazoa; phylum Chordata; class Lepidosauria; order Squamata; family Lacertidae; genus Podarcis; species Podarcis melisellensis. The sequence continues at coordinate 32,503,340 of NC_138528.1, read as the reverse complement.
TTCCCCTATCTTACCTTAAAGCAATTCAATCCCAGCCTATCTTGGATAGGGGAAGTGAGCTGGACTGGAAAGAAAATTCATTGATGCATTAGAGTACAGTACGGGGGGGGGGGGGTTAGAGTCCTTTATTCACCAGACCTTTTCTATAAAAAACAAACCACCCCATACTTCATTAATGGGGCAGACTTGTAAAAAAATAACCATGAACATCCCCATCAGGTCTTGTTTGACCCTTGAAATTAATGGGACTCGTGTTTAACTTGACAACATATGGTGCAATTTTCTGCTGCAATTTTCCTCTGTAACCTAAAACATTATCATCATCATCATTACTACTACTACTGCTACTACTGCTACTAGGTAATAGGTAAAGGACCCCTGGACGGTTTGTTGTTGTTTAGTCGCTTAGTCGTGTCCGATTCTTCGTGACCCCATGGACCAGAGCACGCCAGGCACTTCTGTCTTCCACTGCCTCACACACATTGGTCAGACTCATGTTTGTAGCTTCGAAGACACTATCCAACCATCTCGTCCTCTGTCATCCCCTTCTCCTTGTGCCCTCCATCTTTCCCAACATCAGGGTCTTTTCCAGGGAGTCTTCTCTTCTCATGAGGTGGCCAAAGTATTGGAGCCTCAGCTTCACGATCTGTCCTTCTAGTGAGCACTCAGGGCTGATTTCCTTAAAAATGGATCGGTTTGTTCTTCTTGCTGTCCATGGGACTCTCAAGAGTCTCCTCCAGCACCATAATTCAAAAGCATCAATTATTCGGCGATCAGCCTTCTTTATGGTCCAGCTCTCACTTCCATACATCACTACTGGGAAAACCATAGCTTTTACTATACGGACCTTTGTTGGCAAGGTGATGTCTCTACTTTTTAAGATGCTGTCTAGGTTTGTCATTGCTTTTCTCCCAAGAAGCAGGCATCTCTTAATTTCGTGACTGCTGTCACCATCTGCAGTGATCATGGAGCCCAAGAAAGTAAAATCTCTCACTGCCTCCATTTCTTCTCCTTCTATTTGCCAGGAGGTGATGGGACCAGTGGCCATGATCTTCTTCTTTTTTTATGTTGAGCTTCAGACCATATTTTGCGCTCTCCTCTTTCACCCTCAATAAAAGGTTCTTTAATTCCTCCTCACTTTCTGCCATCAAGGTTGTGTCATCTGCATATCTGAGGTTGTTGATATTTCTTCCAGCAATCTTAAATGGCGCGAGTGGAGGCAAAAAATGGCGCGAGTGGAGGCAAAAAAAAATCAGGCAAAAATCAAATTGCGTGTCTCGGAGAAGGGAAACCTGAAAAGAGGAAGCGGCTGCTTTCCTGCATTCTGCCTCAGGGTCTTACTGCCCACCCACCTCTGTTTCGTTGCTGTGTTTGCTCAAACGGAACAAAGAGCAGGGAAAGCCCCTCCCCTCCAGGCAAGCAGAGGGGAAAGCAGAGTGTTCTGTGCTCCGGTGCTGCTGAAAACATGCAGGAGGGAAAGAGAGAGAGAGAGAGAGAGAGAGAGAGAGAGAGAGAGAGAGAGAGAGAGAGCTGGCTGGCTTGGGTGGGTAGGTGAGGGAAAACTTTTGCCTTCCTTTCTTCCCTCCCGTTATACCCCTCTCCTGCATTCTTAGCCAGCTGCTTCTCTGCACACCCCTCTCGTGCTCCTTGTCCGTTCTGTGTTTTTCCTTCCCTCCCCACTTAAAATGTGGTTAAAAAGCATGGATCCACATGGATCCTCAGGATCTTCGCATTGGGTCACCCCAAATTCACCATCAGATCACATAGCATGTCCATGGCTACAGCCTGCCCCCCAAAAATCACGCACCCACTGTTGCCTGGGGCTGCAATGGTGCAAAAATGTGGTTAAAAAGCATGGATCCACATGGATCCTCAGGATCTTTGCATTGGGTCACCCCAAATTCACCATCAGATCACATAGCATGTCCATGGCTACAGCCTGCCCCCCAAAAATCACGCACCCACTGTTGCCTGGGGCTGCAATGGTGCAAAAACGTGATTAAAAAGCATGGATCTACATGGATCCTCAGGATCTTTGCATTGGGTCAGCCCAAATTCACCATCAGAGCACATAGCATGTTCATGGCTACAGCCTGCCCCCCAAAAATCACACACCCACTGTTGCCTGGGGCTGCAATGGTGCAAAAACGTGGTTACAAAGCATGGATCCACAGGGATTCTCAGGATTTTTGCATTGGGTCACCCCAAATTCACCATCAGATCACATGTCTGTGGCCACAGCATGAAGCACAAAAATGATACATCCACTGTTTCATTCAGAATGTTTTTTCCCTTGTTTTCCTCCTCTAAAAACGATGTGCGTGTTATGGTCAGGTGCGTGTTATAGAGCGAAAAATACGGTAGTTGGTGCATAAACTTGGATTACTGTTATGTTAAAAGGTCTGCCTTGGATTCGTATCGAGATCATTCTATCATTTTTGAGATTGCATCCCAGTACTGCTTTCGCATCTCTTTTGTTGACTATGAGGGCCACTCCATTTCTTTTGCGAGTTTCCTGCCCACAGTAGTAGATATGATGGTCATCCCAACTGAATTTGCCCATTCCCGTCCATTTTAGTTCACTGATGCCCAGGATGTCAATATTTATTCTTGCCATCTCATTTTTGACCACATCCAACTTACCCAGGTTCATTGTTCTTACATTCCAGTTCCTATGCAATATTTTTCTTTACAGCATTGGACTTTCCTTTCGCTTCCAGGCATATCCGCAACTGAAAGTCCTTTTGGCTTTAGCCCAGCCGCTTCATCAGCTCTGGATCTACTTGTACTTGTCCTCCGCTCTTCCCCAGTAGCATGTTGGACGCCTTCCGACCTGAGGGGCTAATCTTCCAGCGTCATAACTTTTATATGCCTGTTGTCTTTGTCCATGGAGTTTTCTTGGCAGGGATACTGGAGTGGCTTGCCGGTTCCTCCTCCAGGTGGATCACGTTTGGTCAAAACTCTCCACTATGACCTGTTCATCTTGGGTGCCCTGCTCGGCATAGTTCATAGCTTCTCTGAGTTCTTCAAGCCCCTTCGCCATGGCAAGGCAGTGATCCATGAAGGGGCCCTGGACAGTTAAGTCCAGTCAAAGGCAACTATGGGGTTGCGGTGCTCATCTCGCTTTCAGGCCGAGGGAGCCGGTGTTTGTCCACAGACAGCTTTCCGGGTCTGCTTTCCACTTCTGGCGCAACTCAGAAGCGTGACAGAACCCAGAGTGCATGGAAACACTGTTTACCTACTACTGCTACTATTACTACCTGGCAGATGGAGTGAATGAGACCAATAGTGGGTCCAATGGTCAAGAAGTTGGTTTCTGCATGTGCTGCAGAGGGAAGTGTGGGGGCAGATGGGAAAGGTAGTCCATCTAGGAAGGGGTAAAATATTTGATCCTAAACCTCTGCTGCCTTGTAGGATATCTTTGGGAGAAGAAAAGGCTAAGGAGTAAACCCTATACAAATCCAGATGGTAGGATGACGCCTTGTACACCTCCTTCTGGAAACTCCTGTAGCCAAGCTGGTGCCAAACATTGTTTTGGTTTCCTTTGGACCAGATCAGAGGATCTTATCATCTGGGCAGCCCAGGACCTCCATACACCCTGCCCAGGCTTGCACCCTAGGGAGGTCACCGGTGCTGCTAATGCAGCGGTTTGACTTCATCCTTGGAGGCACCCTTCATTGTCTTTTGAGACAGACGGAGGTCAACAACAACAATTATTATTATTATTATTAGTATTATTATTATTATTATTAGAAATGGAATGTTTGGGCTGATGTTTTTCCAAACTGACAAGCCAGTGTAATTGCCCAGCCACAAATGTATGATTGGAAGTCACTGAATGTGCCCGATAGGTAGCAAGCATGAAACCACCCAACAGGCATGTGCAAATACAGGTTTGGAAAAAAATAAATCTCATTTTTGCTGAGTTTTGAAAACACGATTAACTGTCTCAGGCCACATTTACCATCAATATTATTTTTAAGGCAACATGACATTTCTAGTTTCAAGTCAAAACATTACTTCACATGATAAATATGGTAGGAAAGAAAATATAACCATGCTGCCTCCCTGCTTCACTTTTAATAGAATAGGATCTCAGGCTGTCACATGAAGAGTACATTTAATAAAGAAGTATTTAGCACCTCCAGATGACCTCCAAGCAGAAATGCATCATGCTATTCAAATTCTGCCTGTCAAATGCTATGAAAAACAGTAAGTAAATATAAATGCCATTAAAGGGAGAAGTTATCTTACTTGGACAAGTTCTAGCTTTTTAAGTTCTGACAGCTTCCAATTTGGATGTCTTCCAGTGTCAATAAAACTTGTTCAAGCAGAACCTTACCTGGTTTTCACCACATCGAGGGGGTGCATCAGACAAATTTCTACAAGACCTGTAAGATGATAGAGAAGCCTGGTAAATACATTTGATCTCTACAATTATTGAAGTATAAAGTGTTCCTGTGCAAAATGTGCTCAGAGAAGAGAACAATTATAACACAAAGGCATTGCATATTCTTCTTAACATTCTCCGAGGATCTTCGTTGGGAGATAAGGGAAAGTTTTGTGAAGAGGTGAATTTTTGTAAACCAAACAAAAAACAAAAAACCCACATTTTAAAAAAATGCTCTCAACTCTGAGATTTGAGCCAAGAAATTGTCATCCCAGAAATTAGGCTGCAATCCTAAGTGGTTTGAGCTGGCAGGGCGGAAATGAGGAAAGTGGAATGTCCTATTTCCTCTACAGCATAGGGAACACCTCTCAGTTGCTTGGAGAATAGGAGCGTGATCCTTCTTGATCAGAAGAACGGGAGGCCTTACTATGCCCTCCATGATTTCATTAAATAACCACATCTAATTCCTGCAACCCCGCAATTTAGGCACATTTAACTTGGGCGCATTCAGCTTTACGCGTGTGGCAAAAAATAAAAAAAAGTGTGTGGAAAGGGGGCGGGATTCCTTAAAAAATGACTTTGGCAATCCCACCCACAATTGAACCCAATGTTTTTACTATATACAATTTTGGATTAGGCATGACCTGCAAAACGTAACCCCCATGTAAGTTGTGGGCTTACTAAATGATTGTGGTGGCATGGGGATAATATCACATTGTGACCCTAACTGACTGTGAGAAGGAAGGAAGGGAGAAGAAAGGTCTAAAAAATGGCGCTGTAGCAGCAACATTATCAGTGTTTCCCTGTGGATGTGAGCAATCATGAAAGACTACCAAGGAAAGGTTTTGTAAGTTGCCAAAGCAGTAAAACCAGGGATCCAGGCAGTAGAGCGCAGGACCCTTGCTCCCTCAATCAGCAATCTGAACAACATCAAGCAACACGTAGGCTAATAATATATTGACAATATTTATATAACACTATCAAACTGTTTCAAAATTCATAAACGGTGTAGGGAGTCACAAACGAATAAGAGTCAAGTAACTATTCCATAAGCAGAATGATTAGAATGGTATGTCACTATAAAGAATGGCTGAAATTGAAGCTGAATGCCATTTCACAGGAAATATCATATCCAAAATGTTGTCAAGAGTGAGAACAGCAACACAGAAGTGAGAGGGTAGGTGCTCCAAACATCACAAAAGGGTGTTTCGAGCACAGCAGCAGACAGAACAGTTCTTCCAAGATAATGAACTGTTTCAATGATAACACTTCATCAGCTGGCAATAATATAAAATGAAATCCATTACCTTCAAATACAATACAGAGATCGAAATGAGAGGCCTCAATCAGCAAGGCAATATGTGGGCAACTCATTGCAACGATTCCCAATGAAGACTTTCTCTCTTGCCCTAACAGTCTAGTATCTCACTAACAACTTGTCCATCACCACGCTGAGTACAAGCAACAACCAATTTAAGCATGTCCAATCGAGGAATGACCTCGGGTTCAAATCCTCCGGGCCAGAGTGGCCAGAAAAGGGGATGGAACAGAGGCAGGGGCGTAATGGAGCTTACATGCGCTCTGTCAACATACATGGGGTCAGGAACGCAACACCCACGCAAAACACTCATTGCCTATGCTTCTGGCCTTGTTCTCACATGAACCTGAGCACAGCATGTTGTGATCACACCATCTTCCTCTGAACCTTTAGACCTCAGCCTGCTTGTACCAGAACTAGACTCCCAGTGGTGGTCCGTCTACAAGTCTGCCCAATGTCTGACAAGTTTTTTCCCCAACGAGCTTTCTGAAATCCCCCAAACCCCTCTTTTTTGCATCAAATCCCAAACCTCATGCAAATTTGGCGCAGCACTAGTTTTAATTTCTTAGACTGCACAACAGAAATTTTTAATGCAGGCATTTTCCCAGCAAATGAATCAGATGAATTTCCATTTCCATTGGCAAGAACTATGTTTTGGTAACTTCACGATTCTGTTAGCTTTCTGTGTTTCCGAAAAGATAAAAATCTTTTCTTTGTTCTCATCATTTAATTATACAGTAAGTTTGCATAGTTAGTTGATTTCCCAAGGCAGCACTCTCTGCATAATAACCAAGAATGTATACAGATATGTAAAGGGGGCCCTATTAAAAAAAAAAAATGAACACGCAAGCTATGCAAAAAATGGTGGGACGGATAAGAAACAATACACATTTTCCCATCAATAGTAATGGTTCTGATAACACTTAAAGCATCCTACTTGAAAAGTAGCCCAGAAACTATGGTGGCCCTGTTATATTTCTAGCAATCTTGAGTTGTAGATTAAAGCATTAGAAGGAAGGCACCTCTTTCAGACAATGCCTATCACCTTTGTGCATCCTTTTATCTTATCTTGATAGGAGTTCCACGGACGCACAGGAGTGCACATGGAGCTTGAATGGAAGACTTACGATAGAATCCGAGACCACTTACTTAAAAACTATTTATAAATAAGTAGACACAGTCCAGCCAAAGTCTAGCACTTTTAACTCCCATTAATTTCCATGAGAGAACAAGTTTTAATTCTCACACAGTGAACTGTGTGGAACTTAGCTGAAGCCAAATCATATAGCAATATAAATTGTCATAAATTCAGAGTGGGGGAGGCAAAACTACTCCCTGAAGATTGGATTAAACTGAAGAATTAAATCTAAAGAATAATAACAATTTTTTTTTACTGAATTTCTACAGAAATTATGAACAAAATAGCAACTGCAAATAGTGTCTACTCAATGGGGAAAACATAATTGATAATTATCTGTTAAAATACCTGTTTTATTTTTTGTCAATGTACTTTAACAGCTATTTTAATAGGTAATTATCAATTATGTCTCATTTCAAGTAATGTTGTCTCATCGAAAGAGTAGACAACCAATGGTCTTTGCCCAGTAAACCCTTTATTTACGCATGATTTAAATGAAGACCACATAAATAAACCTTCTTTAGTGATGCCTCCTGTTAATCTACTGTGATATGTGAGTTTCTGTTAACTGTGTAGTCCAGCCTTCATCAACCACATGCCTTTTTGATGGCTGGTGCTGATGGGAGCTGTAGTCCAAACAGCTGGAGGGCACCATTTGGGCAAAGGCTGGGATATCTTGTGGCTGTTTTCCAGCTTCGGGCAATTTCTATTCTGATTGCTGCAACCAATGATTGGATAGTTTCCTCAAGAAGAGCCTTCATGGTAGAGGACTGCAGCTGTGTTGCTGCAGTGGGTTGTTGCACTATTTCTCAAATAAGTTCAAAGCTAAATTTTCCAAAATGCATGAAAACACAAGGACCACATGCAATATACCCTCATTCCTTACAGCTCCTCCAACACCCAGTTGGGAACCTTCTGTTTATATGATCTAATTGTTCTGGGGTGAGGTGCAATCTATGTATCAGCTTCGATACTCAGCTTTGTATTCAGATCACATAGACCTTTCCAATGTGAATAGTTGTTGTCTTTTTCTTCCTTTTTTCAACAGTAAACAAGAAAGCCCTACCACTGCTTCAAGCCGTAGACTCACTGCTTTGAAAGCATTCCTGGGACTTATTACATCATGGCATTCTGTCCCACGAATTCACCTTGAGTGGCCAGAACAGGGCATGGGGAAGCTTGGCCACCTCATATTCAAATTTGAAATTTCAGGAAATTCAAGTTTCTTCAATTCCGCGCTGTGAGTAACTCAATATCCCCCTTCCCACTCTCATAGGACAATGGTCTCACAAAAATATGCGCATCAGATATCTTAAAATTATCTTTGAAATTAACATGTGCTAGATATGTTTGTGCTTATCTTTGAAATTAACATGTGCTAGATATGTTTGGTTCTTGCTCTTATTTATTTAATAATTATTTACTTAGATTCATACTGTTATGCTACTTATTTAGATGTTTTGCTTATGCTGGTCTATGACCGTAATAAAGAACTTGATTACCACATGTGCTAGATCAAACAACAAGGAAATTAAAATACATCAATAGCAAAAGAAAGAAAAGAAAAATTGTGGCTTCCACTTGTTTTCCAAGTGCTACTACCTATATAGATGTGAGTGATATTAGAGACTCAACATTCTCTATATATTGTTCCACCATTTAGATAGGTCTGGGAAGTATGATGCATGCATGCATTTTATTGCAGATATCCCCTTTAGTGTATTATTCACCCTCCTCAGTGTGCTTTATTCATTTTCCTGGAATAAGATAGTCACAGAGGAAGCAAAACACAATGGAAATTTGCTCATAGAGAGAAACACATGTCAAGCACTGTATATTATATAGTTGGAGCTGTGTATATTTGTTTTGGCATTCAAACACATACTGTCAAAATATGCAAAATAACAATAAATATTGCAATATGTATCTTGCTATCCTGTTGTAAAAATACATCTGACTGTGAAATTGTTAAACATGACTTGAGCTAATTATTATTTGGTCTTGATAAAGTGGTGTTTTGTTTTGTTTTTCAATTTGGTATCAAAATCAGTACCTTTGCTGCCAAAAGAATGTTTTTTGACATGACAAATGCTTGAAACACCACAAAACTTTATTAAGAGTGCTGTTCAGTCCATAATCTAGACTTGAAGCAGAAAAGATACGGCCATTGATTCCACACTAGGACAAAAACATGAACAGCTACAGGTTTAAACAAGCCACTGTATGAAATCTTAACAATGGACCTGTCTGATGTATATAAAATAAACCATTGAGGGGGAAATTGCTGTTGCACAGTCTTAAATTGTAAAGGTAAGTTTTCCATCCTTTAAGGTTAGCTATAAAGATGGTAGGGTTAAGAACTTAATTCGTTCCGGAGGTCCATTCTTAACCTGAAACTGTTCTTAACCTGAGGTACCACTTAAACTAATGGGGCCTCCCACTGCTGCCGCACGATTTCTGTTCTCATCCTGAAGCAAAGTTCTTAACCCGAGGTACTATTTCTGGGTTAGCAGAGCCTGTAACCTGAAACGTCTGTAACCCAAGGTACCACTGTACTAGCTACACAGTTTGTCAATTGGTTTCCTCTCAGGCTACAATTAGAGGAGAGCGCAAAATATGGTCTGAAGCTCAACATCAAAAAAAAAAAATAGAAGGGGGAGAAATGGAGGCAGTGAGAGATTTTACTTTCTTGGGCTCCATGATCACTGCATATGGTGACAGCTGCCACGAAATTAAAAGACGCCTGCTTCTTGGGAGGAAAGCAATGACAAACCTAGACAGCATCTTAAAAAGTAGAGACATCACCTTGCCAACAAAGGTCCGTATAGTAAAAGCTATCGTTTTCCCAGTAGTGATGTATGGAAGTGAGAGCTGGACCATAAAGAAGGCTGATCGCCGAAGAATTGATGCTTTTGAATTATGATGCTGGAGGAGACTCTTGAGAGTCCCATGGACTGCAAGAAGAACAAACCTATCCATTCTTAAGGAAATCAGCCCTGAGTGCTCACTGGAAGGACAGATCCTGAAGCTGAGGCTCCAGTACTTTGGCCACCTCATGAGAAGAGAAGACTCCCTGGAGAAGACCTTGATGTTGGGAAAGATTGAGGGCACAAGGAGAAGGGGACGACAGAGGACGAAATGTTGGATAGTGTTCTCGAAGCTACCAGCATGAGTTTGACCAAACTGCAGGAGGCAGTAGAAGACAGAAGTGCCTGGCATGCTCTGGTCCATGGGGTCATGAAGAGTCAGACACGACTAAACGACTAAACAACAACAACAACAAGTGGTAGGGGGGATGGAGGGAGTTTTCATCTCAAAATTTCCCTCCTCTGCTTCCCCACCATAGTTTCTGAAAGAGTGAGCATAACGGGGGAGATTCTCCTAACAAGTCTGCTCACTGGAAGCCCTGCATAAGACCATCTGCTTGAACCACTGGGCTTTCTTCACCCATTGTTACCCTCAAAATTGTTCGGGGTTAGGAGAACCCCCAGAACAGCATGTGGAGATGGAGAAGGGGGATCATTCTGTCTGGTAACCTGAAATGCTTGCACTGATGGGACATTCATTTTAGCACAACACTGAATTCCTCCCTGTTATTTGAAAAATAGCCATTGCGCATCTTATGTTTTATGTTGTTGTCTAATATAGGTACCAAAAAGTCACTGTAAAACATTTAAGGAGAGTTGAATTCAAGTTGTTTTACCAGTTCTTGATTCATGTTCAAATTGTGGAACATCTCAGTCTGCAGGTCCAATGTTGTATGAAGGCAAAGGTCCTGAAAACATGCCACTATTAATTATTAGTTACATTTTTGACTTTTTATTGGAATTATTGCTATTGTTATTAATTAAATTTGTATACCGCCCTTCACTCAAAGATCCCCTAGTGGTTCACAACCTATTTATATCTTTGTGAATTTAAAATATTCTTGAAATTGAAGTAGTGAACAACTGGCAGCAAAAAAGTAAATCAACTGAACAAAAGTTATTTTGGTCACCTGCTATTTAATTTATTTATTTTAAAATTTCCTCCCATCCCATCTCCTCACAGAATCCCACCCCTCCCCACTACAATCCACCACCTTTAGGATTCTGCCCATCTCTTGTGACTGTGTGTGCATCCACACACACACACACACACCCCTATCGATTATGTAAGATGACCTGATAATTTATTGAACTCTCTCTCACACACATGATTATTCTTTCCCTGCATAACAAATCCTTCTCGAGAAACTCGCTGCCAGACGCTGGAGCATTCATACGTCCCAAAGCTGTGGTAATCTTCAGTGTTCAGGCTGAACTAAGTGCAGGGACATTACTCTATTTTTCTGACATGTTTAAAGTTCTCTAATGAATAACGCTAACAGCTCATGGCTGCATGGACTGTCACTCCTTGCCCCTGAGGGCCTTAATGTCTTTAAAATAGGCCTCCTAGTTTGTATTTAACTACCTTGTCCACAGAGGTCTGAAGGGTAGAGCAGATCAAAGATGTGCTACATACATAAAAAGCAGCTGTCCTTCATTTGCCGTTAATTAACTTCATCTGACCAGATCTTTTACAGCCTCCTTGTCACATATTCAACAGTCTATAAGCCCTATGACCTGCTCCTAAGTACTGTACCATTGCAGACATTTCAACAAAATATAAATCTGAAACTATCTACTAAATAAATACTGGAAAAAGGAAGAACTCTCTGGTTTCATGCTATAGGAGTGACACTTCGGAACCAGTAAGATTCAGCCCAGTGTATCTTGGAAAATGGCAGACTGACCCAACACTTGGAGCATCAGGTAGTACTGAAATTTGGACACTATACTGAGGGTCTACCTATATTTATTTTATTTAACATTAACTATTAAAGACTTTTAAATACCACCTTTATCTTCCCATGATGTCAAAGTGGCAAAAAATGGTTCTCCTCCTCCTCGTTTAATCCCTACAACAGCCCTGTGAGGCAGGTTAGGCTGAGAGGCAGTGACGGGCCCATGGTCACCCAGTGAGCTTCATGGCTGAGTGGGAATTTGAACCCTGCTCTCCCAGGTCTTAGTCCAACACTCTAACCATTACACCACACATAACATACCCGTATTTTTCGCCCCATAGGGCGCACCGGCCCATAGGGCGCACCTAGTTTTTTTTGGGGGGGGGGGGAATAAAGAAAAGAAAATTATTTTTCCCCATGCACAGGGCTCCCAAGCCTTGGGAGCCTGGCAGGAACTCCCGTGGGCTCCCAAGGCTTGCGGATAGCTTCCTGAAGCCTGGAGAATGAGAGGGGCTGGTGCGCACCAACCCCTCTCGCTCTCCAGGCTTCAGCGAAAGCCTGCATTCGCCCCATAGGACGCACACACATTTCCCCTTCATTTTTGGAGGGGGAAAAGTGCATCCTATAGGGCAAAAAATACGGTATACGTTATCCCAATAACTTGATTAGCAATCACATCGTGTTGTGGTGGTTCTTTAAAAATAAACGCCAAAGGGGACAATTGTCCTCAGCACCACTGCGTATGGAAAGGGAAGGTTTAAGCCTTTTCTCTCTATGTTTGGTGCTAATAACAATCACACACACCCTGAGACCAGTATGTATTTTTGGAGGGGTTTGGGGATGATGAAAACAGACCCTTGTTTTCTTCAGGCAGTCCTTCCTATATGTGAGATTTTATCAAGCACCCTGTAGCTATCTCTGTGAATGCACAGCCACACAAACATCCTTTTATGAACACTGAAACATGTGCATGATACTCCTTGTAAATAATTTCTGCAGGTGGAAAGGTAGGACAATAAAGAGAAATCTAGACTGAGTAGTGCAATAGTGTACATACAGCTGACTCTGAAGTAATGCACCTCTGAGTTCACAGCACTGAAGAAAAAAAACTTTAAAACCTTCTTCCTGAAAGTTTAGCTCTTCACATGTGGGTGTATCTTCTACATGAGAGAGCATTCCAATAAGTTAAGCCAGGATATTCTGCCTTTCAGGAATCACCTCTTCCCCAAGGAAGGAACCTGCTGAAGATCTGAGCTCAGCTTTTGAGACTCTTCTTCCTGTCACATTGCCAACACAAGCGCAGCTGGTGGAGATGAGAGGCAGGGCCTCTTCAGGACCTAAAGGATGGAATAGTCTCCCAAGAGAGGCTAATCAGGCCCCCTCTTTGCCTCCATTTAAACAGGCTGTTAAAACTACTTTATTTCAGCAGGCATTTTTAGTTGAACCTTTGATAATAGGTTTTATGTCTGCTGTGGCTGATACAATTTTAATGACGGTGTTTTGCTGGGAGGGGATACCTGCTGTATATTTTTTGTCATTATTATTTTTATATTTATACAGAGAGAGAGAGAGAGAGAGAGAGAGAGAGAGAGAGCCATTATTATTTCTAATTTTTGTTGTGATTTGTGTTTTGAACTTGATTTTACCACATAAAAGTCAGGTATAGATGTCCATAAACAAGCAAAATAGGTAAATGAGCCTACCTGCAATATCAAGTGATACAGACCAGGAAGGACTATGTTTCATAATATTTCCATACTTTTGAAAATAATTGGCTAAATAGAAAACACAGGGACCATGCTGTACAGCAAACAACTTTCGAGGTATCTCTCTAACTCTCCCCTTCATAAGAAGCTGCCTTCCTTATCAAGCCACTGCTTCATCTAGATGTCCACTCCCCTTTTCCTGGGGGGGTGGCGTTGCAGACAGGCATCCGGGACCCCCAGTGACCCGGATTGGGGGCAGAGAGATGCCGCCCACATCATGAGGATTTCCTCTTCAGGGTTTCAGACAGGAGTCTTTTGAAGCTGTATTCAGAGATGCCAGGGATTGAACTTGAGGGCTTTTGCATGCACTAAGCTACGGCTGTTCCACTAGAGTTGCCAGGTCAGGAGCATCCCAGAAACTGAGATGTCAGAACCCAAATCTGAGGCCTCGGGTTGGCCCCTGATAATGTCATGGGGCAGGCCTTGGAAATGGATGTTAATTGGAAGAAGAGAGCAAACGAGGGCAGATGCATCAGAGTCTCTATAATATAATTTGCAACTGGCTCCTGCGAAGCTGAAGTGCTCTCTTGAACTTCCCCTATCTGTCTGTCTGCATGGAGAGATAGATAGATAGAAGAAGAAGAGTTTGGATTTGATATCCCGCTTTATCACTACCCGAAGGAGTCTCAAAGCGGCTAACATTCTCCTTTCCCTTTCTCCCCCACAACAAACACTCTGTGAGGTGAGTGAGGCTGAGAGACTTCAGAGTAGTGTGACTGGCCCAAGGTCACCCAGCAGCTGCATGTGGAGGAACGGAGACACGAACTCGGTTCACCAGATTACAAGACTACCGCTCTTAACCACAACAATACACTGGCTCTCATAGATAGATAGATGATAGATAGATAGATAGATAGATAGATAGATAGATAGATAGATGATAGATAGAGATAGATAGATAGATAGATAGATAGATAGATAGATAGATAGATAGATAGATAGATAGATAGATAGATGATAGATAGATGATAGATAGATGATAGATAGATAGATAGATAGATAGATAGATAGATAGATGATAGATAGATAGATAGATAGATGATAGATAGATAGATGATAGATAGATAGATTAGATAGATAGATAGATAGATAGATGATAGATAGATATAGATAGATAGATAGATAGATAGATAGATAGATAGATAGATAGATAGATAGATAGATAGAGATAGATAGATGATAGATAGATAGATAGATAGATAGATAGATAGATAGATGATAGATAGATGATAGATAGATAGATAGATAGATAGATAGATAGATAGATGATAGATGATAGATAGATAGATAGATAGATAGATAGATAGATAGATAGATAGATGATAGATGATAGATAGATAGATGATAGATAGATAGATAGATAGATAGATAGATAGATAGATAGATAGATAGATATAGATAGGTAGATAGAGAAATAAGAAAGAAAGAAAGAAAGAAAGAAAGAAAGAAAGAAAGAAAGAAAGAAAGAAAGAAAGAAAGAAAGAAAGAAAGAAAGAAAGAGCTATTTTTCTAGAAAAAGAGATAGCGGAACTCACAATGACCGCCTCCCACACCTGAGAGGTGCCGGAACTGAGTTCTGGCAAGTTCTGGCTCAAAAAAGCCCTGGATATAGGTATATAGATATAGAATTAAAGGTAGTGTTACCCACCTTCCTGGCAAACCTGGAGACTTCAGGTCAGACATGGAGGTCTTGCAACCCTATTTTCCACACTTAGAAGGATCACCCTGCAACTCAGACCAGCTGAAACCAAATGTCAGTATTTTTGTAAGAGGGAGAGAGGGGGAAATGCTTTAAGTATCAAAACAATCTTTTTCAGAAAAGTGCTTGCCAGTCTTATTATTCTGCCCTTCTGTTGGCTAGAAAAGACTGAATAGGTGGACTGTGGGGAGACAGGCGGCCTGGTCCCTCTAGCAAGGTGGTGCTGAATGACAACTTTCAACCCCTTCAAGCAGGGCTGGGGTGGCCATGGAAGACCTTAGTATTTGACTGATACCCAGTCTCTTCTGGCCTCTTTGCAGGCAGCAGGGCTAAGGGTTAAACTAAAATCAAAACCAAACATTTTTTAGCTTCTCCTCAGGGAAACTGCATTTCTACTACAAGGATATAAAATGTTGGTAAGTCGTGCCAGTATACATCTAATAGCCGATTTCCAGATGGATGTTTCAATCTTTCAGCCTCTCCATTCGCAGCTGCTTAACTATGAACATTACGTAAGGACGCAGAGTGAGGTTTTCTTCCTCTTAAACTGCCAGACTGCAATGGCACTTTCCTTATTCTATTTAATAGTTAAGTCAAGAATGTTTTTCCTTTTTCGTGGAAAAAAGCTTCTCTCTCTTTTTGTCTCTCTCGTACACATAGAGGGGGGAAGTGGAAGAGATCTAGTTCAGCGAAACTCTATCTGCACAGGGTTGGCGGGGTGTGTATGTGTGTTATGACAAAACCAACAGCAAATAAAGAACATTACAGCAAGCATTTTCGTCAGCAGAAATATTCACGGTGGAGAAATTCAGAAGATTGTGATCAGGGTTTCAAATTCAGGAAGCACAGCTGTGCTGGCTGGCGCTGATGGGAGCTATAGTCCCCAAAAAGCTGGAGGGCACCTGGTTGGAGAGGCTGCCAGAGGGTAAAAGAGGTAAGATCTACACCATAGTGTATCTTGTAAAAGTGGCCTTAATTATTGCTCAATTGTTATTTCTTATTAAAGGCTTCATGCACACAAATAATTTAATATTTTACTACCATTTTCATAGATACTATATTGAGAAAACTTCATGCATACAACTATAAAATTACCCCCCACTGCCAATTTATCATCTGAATATTCAACTTTTCAGTTAAGATTTTTTTTTAAAAAAAATATTATACTGGTATTGAACATGTGAAGAATACTAAATGTAGATTTAAATATAGTAGATAAGAACTGTGGTGTAAACATACGTATAACTTGATCAAGTCACAAATACGTTATTTGATTTTCCTTCGAGAAGTACATAATTGTTCATTTAAAATCGCTGGGACTGAAATAGTGCAATCACATACGGCTTTTTTTAAAACAGTGCAATCCTATCCATCTACCGTACTCAGAAAAAAATACATATTAGATAGCTCAGTTGGTAGAGCCTAAGACTCTTAATCTCAGTGTCTAGGGTTCGAACAAAGATTTCGCATAATTTTATTTTTGTATCTATATTCTTACTATCCTTACATATCAAAGAGATGGTAAGTAAAATGGAAGAAATGAGCCCCATTTGGCCACCTCAAATGCAAGGCATTTTCATCCACATTACACCTATGAGAATTTCACCAAACCACCCCATGACCACTTTCAAATACAATGTATTTCCTCATTAACAGATGGAGAATGGTGATGATGAAATAGTAGAAATTTTCTGCGCAGCACTAGTACAAAAGCATGTATCTGGGTGTGTGGATTGCTTAGATTTTTGCTTGGAATCTTGCGCCTTTCATAGCATTTGGCAAACGATGTAGGTCCTTAAGAAGCTTTCTGCACCACACATACCCCCTTGGTTAGGATATTTTTGAAAACATGTAAGCTGGGGTGTGAGATTTCAAATACACAAAGAGCTTCCTGACCATATGGGATTTTCCGTGTACCAAGGAGACAGCTCAATTTGCGCCACATGAAATGAGAGTGGAATTTCCCTCTCTGTTGAATAGGACAGACTGTGTGGCTGGGGAAACTCCTTGCGCATGAGGAGTTAGATCTGCAGAAATCTTTGTTCCTATCCCTACGCTTCTGAAACTTGCTAATACAAAATGTTTTATTTCACTTCCACAAAATGTCTAGGAATAGATTTGAAAGCCCTCATGGAGGAGGGAGTTCTATACCAGTTATATACAATCAAGCATGCGTCTCTGTGTGTCCCTACTAGGAATGGGCGGGGGGGGATTCAATTCAGTTCATATTTAAAGGTGAACCTACCTAATTCACAGTATAACCTGTAAACACAGCTAAACTTTGAGGAGAAATTCACACCAGCATGCTGATGAATTTTCATGATGACTTTTTAAATGAAATTAAACTGATGTGGAACTGAAGGGACACAGGTGGAACTGTGGGTTAAACCACAGAGCCTAGGACTTGCTGATCAGAAGGTCGGCGGTTTGAATCCCCGTGACGGGGTGACCTCCCGTTGCTCGGTCCCTGCTCCTGCCAACCTAGCAGTTCAAAAGCACGTCAAAGTACAAGTAGATAAATAGGTACCGCTCCAGCGGGAAGGTAAACGGCATTTCTGTGCACTGCCCTGATTCTCCAGAAGCGGCTTAGTCATGCTGGCCACATGACCCGGAAGCTGTACACCGGCTCCCTTGGCCAATAAAGCGAGATGAGCACCACAACCCCAGAGTCGGCCACGACTGGACCTAATGGTCAGGGGTCCCTTTACCTTTAAACTGATGTGGAAATGTGGAGAACTGAAAATAAGGTTGAAAAAAATAGAAACTGAGAGAAAACCAAATGGGCCCTCTCTAAGCTGCTATATCTAGAATTCCTACTTGATGTAAGGAGTGCACTATCAATCAATTATATTCTGCTCACAACAGCAATAGAATGAGGAGGAAATACTCAGAAATCACAGCTAGTATATTAGCATAATTACTGACCAATACCACACATTCATGGGCTGAAAATAAAAGGGCTAAATCCTGAAAGGTGACTGGCAACTATTCAAGGATCTTCACACTGCACACAGTTTTGTTGAGTACCGTGTTGTGGAAACAGGTGATGACAGCATTATTATTTTGTGTTATTTTAGCCTTCGTTGGTCTTCCGAGTATTTTTCACCACTCCCATTTGCTGGCAGCATATCATGGCTGAGTTTCAACAGAAATCTACTATGAGTTGTGTGCTAACTGGAACATGTCAGCATGTACAGCCATACCCAGAATTAGGCTGTCTTTTGCACCCACATCACATCAGCAGAAAACTAGCCTTCAAGAAATATATGTATATTTTTTTTTGGTGTGTGTGTGTGTGTGTAGTAGTAGCTCTTGCTTTAGCAATGTTCTTATAACTGCTTCATTTATTTTCTTTCTTTCTTTATATATATATATTTAATATTATTAATATATCGCCCCATACCCGAAGGTCTCAGGGCAGTTTATGGTGTGTTCTTTTAGTACATACCTGAAAACGTTTTGCCTTCACACATAAAAATATGAAATGGAACATGCTAAACAAGCATCTGAAAACTCATGTATACACTTACACTTGTTAGAGAGCTGAGATTAGCTGCAGCTTCTTGACATGGTTTCAACCCTGAGTTTGGCGGTGTGTGATATATGAAGCAGCCTTTCGACTAGTGTTTCTCAGTAAGATAACCAGGTTCTAACTTAATTAGCACTAAAGACTCTTCTGTAGTGAAAACAGCCCCACCTTTTTTTATTATTGCTCTCACTGCAAGATTCCTTATCACTCTAGATATGCTATCATATGAACTATGCAATTTCTAAATCACAACACACTACAGAAATAAGAATTGCCTTGGTAACACATTATCTTTCAAACAACCCAACAAATATCAGTTCTATAAAGGTGAAAAATAGAAGACAAATCACAACAATACCTTACAAGTACTTCTACTTTTTAAATGACTACAAACATTCTAAGCTTTATATTTTACATCTGTTTTAGGGTTTGTCTGGTCTTTGCTCTGCAATAACGATAGCAGCCACATGAAATAAGGAAGTCAAATTTGCACTTCAATTCCTTACTCTTGAGCAAGAAACCCAGTTGTCTTTTCCAATTCTGGTGGGTTATGGTTGTGTCAGCTCATTTAATATGATAAGTTCTTTGCTTTAAATAGAGGCCCCAGATGCTCTGGGGTGCATAAAGTATGTTCACAGTCACACAGCATCATAGCTTTTTTTATAGTAGCTAAGAATGAATTTAAAAATTTCCATGCATACATGTTTCACTTGCAAGAATGAGGATGGCTAACTTGTTGCACCAATGGTATTTACGTAGTGCTGGGAAACTGAAAGGATTACTTGGTTGCTATAATGGCTGGTGGTCAAGGCAGCAGGAGAAGGCCTTATTCCTACTTCCAGGAAGAGACACAATCCAAGAGCTTCACCTCCACCTGCCACAGTCCCTTTCAGCATCAGCAGTGAGTTTAGCTCCTCCTCTGTGTTTGCTAAACGTAAGGATAGGTTCCATTGCATTTAGTGGACTTTTCCTTTTGAGTAAATGTATTACGGATCAGGGTATTAGTCTCCACCCAGCTTGTGGTACTGGTTAAAACCCTTCAATTGATTGAAACTTGGCAACCGGACTTGACAAAACATGAGAGGATTGTGAGTCAGTAAAGGATCACTATCCAGCTATCTTCTCATGTGTATCCAGCAGCCATAAAGCATTATGAGTTGAATCTAGACAGAGTATTTACCGTAGCTGTTTGTAGACTTCAGAGCAATCGGGGGGCGGGGGGGGGGGGACACACAACTGGAAAAATAATATGACATATACTTGAAAAGATGGTTAACAATTGAATGCTGTGTTTTGCTCTGCAGAATGAAAGTTCTGCATCCTTTCCTCTACCCAAAAAAGCTTGTAAACCTAAACAGTCAGTAGTATGCAGGCTAGTGGGGGCCTCTCACAAGATATGACGTGTGTGTGTGTGTGTGTGTGTGTGTTGGGGGGGGGCACAATCTGTTTCAGAGCTGCTCTGTGTGTTTCCAATTGACTTATTATTCAGAACCAAATTAGATTTGTTAAAAACAAACATTGTCCTTCATCCCCAATTCACTATAATGTCAAATCTGAAATTGGCTGTCTCTCCTCCCCTTTTTTCTTTTTTCCTCTATTCTGCTACACCCTTCCTCGCACTTTCTTGCTTCTGGGCTCCCTATCCCTTGGCTTCCCTATGTTCCAGGACTTCTTCTCAGCCTTCATCCTGTCTCCATGTCAGATTTCAGCCGGAGATGAACTGACAAATTTCCCTTCCCTCACAGAAGCTTAGTTCCTAGATCAACTGAAGATTCTAAGCCCACAATGACTGAGGCTTCACAGCCACAAGCACAATACGATAAAGATTGTTGGAAATTTCTCGCATGACCTCATCAATCTTCTCTCAAGTAAACTTGAACAAATGTTATAAAAAATAAAAGTTTTAACAACCTCTTTTTTAAAAAAAATAAGTTAAAAAATCTGTCAGATATCAGATTCAGGACAGACAGCAGCACTTTTTTTTTAATAGTCACCATCTCGCTAGACTGCCTTTTAACATTTTCACAATACAGTGGTACCTCAGGTTACATACACTTCAGGTTACATATGTTTCAGGTTACAGACTCCGCTAACCCAGAAATAGTGCTTCAGGTTAAGAACTTTGCTTCAGGATGAGAACAGAAATCGTGCTCTGGCGGCGCAGTGGTAGCTAAAGTGGTGCTTCAGGTTAAGAACAGTTTCAGGTTAAGAACGGACCTCCGGAACGAATTAAGTACTTAACCAAAGGTACCACTGTACATCCATGTTGAAACTCACAATTGATCAACCCTACACACATATAACATGTGAACAACACTTGCAGTATGCCTAAAATATCTGTGGCAAACGTCTTACTTCTAGTCCTTTGTGGCTAACACTAAAGATTTACCAGCCCATCAAACCATATAACAGTTTGACACTAATAAGCAAGTGTGGTCAGCAAGAGATTCTGAGTCAGAAGCTTTTCAATGGGCTGCTTTCATTCAACTCCTGTTTTATTGCATTCTTTAACACTGGGCAAAAATTAAAAGCAGAGACATAGTAGTGTGATGGAAACAATTCTAGAGAAAATATGAACTTTTTCATTGGGGACTGAAATAGAGCACGACCCTCAGCCGAAGCCAAGAGAGAGGCCTTGTGCAAATCTCTGTCTTGAAACCGTAGCTCTTCATCTTTAAAAACAGAAAGTCTAATATGGGGGTATATTTCTGGGAAGCTGCAAATAGTTATGTAATATACAAAATCAAATGATAATCATTAGTGTTTACATTTGTCACATTGAAAGAATCTTGATATCTGAGATATTTGTCCAGACTAACTATAGAAACTAAACGTAAGCATAATTTCAGGTGCATTCATTTGTGTTTTATAAACTTTAGACCTTTAAGTTCCAATATCCAAAGAAACTGTGTGGCCGTTGATTTTTATAATTTTAAGCAGTTGCATAACAGTACAAAAGTAATGAGGGTGTCACCACACAATTACATCTCTTTTTAATTCTTTTGCAGTTTCCAAAACCGCAAATGGGCCAGCACATGGTGATAATAACACGGAATCATGTGAAATGCAATGGCACATGTTCCAGTGTTGTACTGTACTGCTATTTTAATTTCAGTATCTGAATCAGTAGCAAAGGCATCTATTGGTTAGCACATGTGATTTCCCTTGTATTTAGGCTTGCCATATTTTTTAGCTTAAAAATTCTGGCAACTTGGCTGGGCCAGGGAGTGGAGCCTGGGGCAGATCAAGGGACACAGGACACACAGGGAAGAGGGCATGAGAGCAGATTCTGCACCTGTCACAGTAGTATATTTTTCAGCAACCAGATACTTGGCCCTGACATCTCTCTTGTGCATTAGTGGGTGGGTGCATGATTAGCCATGTGGCAGAACCATACACTATGTGGCAGTATATGTGAAAGAACCACACACATTGACACAACAGCAACAAGTGTCGTGGTGTGTCAAAGGTGGTGCCACAGTGTGGATACATCAGCTGTACTGTTTATGCATGAATGTAAAATGGAAATATCATTCTTGACAATTATTCAAAACATCATTTATTTATTTATTTATTTATTTATTTATTTTCTGGTGGTAACTGAGCCAAATTTCTTACTTTTTACACCGACATTATTCTAGCATCTGGGTCAGAATGAAGTGTTTTGGTTTTTTTAAGGTAGCTGAACCAGTTTTGGTTTTTTTACAAGGTTTGCAGTTCGACTAGTAACAAAACCCATGCCCATTTTGCAAAAAAAAAAAAAAAGAAGAAGAAGGAAAAAAGACTTGGTGTTCTATGCTGCCCCACTGTACTTCATTGTACCCATGTGATGGTAAAACTTCAAAAAGCAGCTGGGCTGAGGGCATTACCGAAACATTTGTACACTAAAATGTGTGACTTTATGCTACACAGAGGCAGCGCTATTGCGTTAATCCAACACAAGAGAGTTGTGGCATGGATACCTCTTTGACTGATGGCACTGGGCTGGAGCTAATGGAACTATCAGACTATGGATAAATCCCTTCTCACAGTGATTATACCCGTAGGACCACATTTTAAGAAAAGATATCTGTAGTCACAGAAATTGATAAAGATTAAAGAGAATTTACTCTGGAGACAAAGCAAGTGACTTATATTTTAAAAATACATCTCCCTCCCCCCCCCACAAAAAAAGGTGTCTGCAGTGTGTAATTTTATAGCATCCAAGACAACTGAATGCCAGTTGTTAAAAAGCAGAATTTATAGTCAACCATTTAAAGTAAGCAGATATAAAAACAGTTGTGAAAACAACCTAATACTTTGTCATATGCCTTTAACTACCTTTTAAAATAACTAATGGAAAACACTCTTAGACATTCTCTGTGAGTGGAATTGTAAAAGGTCCCTTTTCAGATTCGGCTTTTAAGTGTAAAACAACATGGAGACTTTTGAAATTGCTCTCCTTCTTTGACGCGAGGAAGGAGAGCAATTTATCAACACTCGCTTGGTAAACCTGACAGGATGAACTAATGAAGCCCATCTGTATAAAAAGAGAAAGACAGTGGGTCAGTTATTTCACCCCCACCCGAGTCCATTTAAGAAGATAATATCAAGGCACTAATAATCTAAAGGTACATTTCCCTCTTCGTAATATTTAGGATAATAAAGATATGGCTCAGCTGCCTTGAGTACAAGTACTGTGGAAAGGTAGAATATACATTGAAGCAACCACTATAATAACAGCAGTAATAAAAATGGTGGAAGGAAAGGTGAACACTCAGTTATTTCCCAGTTGGTAACTGGGAAACTAGGGATTAAAAAAGTTAAATGTAAACAAAATAAGCACAGGTTGCTATTAAATATTACTAAAAGCCTATTCAATTATTTAGAAAAAGTTGATTCAAACATTTGCAAGAAGTCTGATGTGACCCTTAGTCTTAAAATAAAATAAATCTGGCTACCAACTTACTTGTGGACATTCTGCTTCCCTATACTTATCAAGGATAGGTGCTTTATTTTTGTGTTTAACTTGGCATTTTAAAACGCATTGCAATTTGATGGTTGAATTTGGGGGCAGAACTACATGTTACATGTTAACGTTTGCAATAAAAGCCTGACAGCTTCTACTTCTAGGCGGAACCATTTCAGGAGAGGGTGATTTGAAGCAGAAATGGTGTGGCACCTACTGCTTTTCCCGTGAAACTCTCCCCAATTGCTTCCCTGTCCTGCAGAGTTCCAGATGTGTCAGGTAAACAGATGTCTGGAACCCTGTATGGTGAATAAAGAAGCTGAGTTGCAGGCGGAAAGTGGTGACTGGGAAATACCTTGTCTCCTTAAGACTTGTCCGGATCAAATCACTTCTTCCAAAGTTGTTGTTGATTTCTAGGACAAGGTAGCCAACGTGGTGCCCTCTTGAACTTGAAGGACCAGAGCTCCCATCATCCCTGATTATTGACTGTGGTACCTGATGGGAGCTGAAGTCCAACAACATCGGGGGGTTTAATTACATGCATGTAGAGTTCTGTTCTGCCCTAACAATTCCACTTACAATATGTAGGCTTCTTTCCCTTCCCTCTTTGGGTCAATCAAAAACATAAGATAGACCAACTGAGTACAGAAGAAGCTCATCTAACCTAGCAAGGTAGTTTTGTTGATTATTAGTATTGCACAATCATTGCACAAGAAAGTGTATAGAATATAAAACAAGACCAAAAGAAACCCCAGAGCAACACTATAGATGCTGGCTTGCCTGGTTTATTTGCCATTGGTTGTAAGCGGATTGAAAATTGCTACTCTTTTCATTGTGGGTGAAATTTTATGACACATATGACTCATTACAAAAGGCCATTACAGTTGCTGGAATTATGTGGGTTATAAACATATTTAGACCCAAGCCAGAGCCTGAGAACTGGTTGTTATTGACAGTAACTCTGGATAACACAGCATAGGATAGTGTCATTTGTGTGGATTTAAGGCAATGCAAATTGAATAGCTGGTGAGTGTAATATATCACTTATCATAGAGGGACTCAGTGTGAAGTTAGTGCAGCATGCATGCAGCCACTCAGTAAGGTGGTTGTCTAGAACATTCTGTTTCCCCTGCTTACCTGGACCTGTGATCAAGTACCCGTGTGTAATGAAATTCTCTTCTGAAAGGGCAGACTTACCAAAT
Organism: Podarcis melisellensis; assembly: GCF_964234715.1. NCBI lineage: Eukaryota > Metazoa > Chordata > Lepidosauria > Squamata > Lacertidae > Podarcis > Podarcis melisellensis. The sequence goes on along the minus strand of NC_138528.1, from coordinate 32,478,585 downwards.
GATTTAAATTGCCACTTAGTAAACAGTCACTCAGTAATATTATAATATCCAGCCAGAAGAACATCTCATGTTCTAGGGGACGTGCCCAATGGCTAGAGAAATGTACGTCGAAAATCTACTGCAGAGTCATTCATTCACAACTGCTTAATTGCCATTTTTATTTGGTCTCTTAATGTGGAACCCAGTGGAGAATACCGAACTGCTCAGTTAAGTACTAATGTCAATTTCTCTACATCTGGTTAATCCATCAGACCATGCCTTGTGCAAATAAAATGCATGTTCTGAAAAGTACCCCTTTTCCTGATTAAAAATTGTTCTGGGAGGGAAGTTGAATAATTTTCTAAGCTGCTTGAACAAGAGTTTATCTGCAGGAAGTAAAAATGACTGATGAAAAAGATCCCATGGTTTCCTGCCCAGAGAGGGATCGAGTAAATAATGAATTAACCACAAACAAAATTAACTCTTTTTGAGCAATGGGGTCAGTTCACTAAACTAGCAGGAACTATGCAAAAAATGGTGAAAAGGCTTTCAAATATTTTGTGGGGGAGGGGGGGAGTGAGAGCAATTTAATTACCCTCCAAATATTAGTCTTTCTTTTTACCTCCTCTCCACACTGTTCCGTTTTTAAATTTAGGACCAGGATTTATTTATTAAAACAACAAAAACTGTAACTTGCCTTTCACTACCACACCCTGGTACAAATACCAGACAAGGTACAGAAGGTAAAAAATAAACACACCCTACAATAGTCAATTCGAAAACACTTCGTCAAAACAAATAAAGGCAGCTGAAAATTAACAACATCCACCAACAGGCAGCTTAAACAACTCCCCAAACCTTTAAAATGTATGGGCATATAAATGTGTCTTGATCTAGCCAAAAAATTGTAACAATGTTGGACAACATTGCGCAAATGGGGTGCCACTACAAAGAAGGTTCTGTCCTGCATCATCACCGGATAGGTTCACTACCGGCAGGAGTTTAATGAAATTAAATAAAAGCTCTTTCAATAATTCTGATTTTTTTGGGGGGGGAGAGCAAATCTTCCAAATTGGTTGACTTTTCATGGAAAAATAATAGATATTGACTTGAAATCACCATTATAATTTATAATGATCTCCGCTCAGATTAGACTTCATTATTTGGGGGAGCCAAATAGTTAAATCTCTGACAAAACATTTAGCACATTGAATACTAAAACAACAGAACAAAATAAAAACACCCTGCAATAATAATTATGGCATAGGTTTTAGAAATAACTATTTTTCTAAAGCAGCAAGCTTTACTGAAGTACTTGTGTGGCTGTTACTTCTTCTTGACTACAGCTATACAATTTGTATTAGACACATACATTCATCTAATGTAGAATTACAGTAGAGATAGGGAACTTCTTGTTCAACTTCAACTCCCATAATCCCTCACTGTTGGCCATTCTGGCTGGGGCTGATGAGAGTTAAAAGCCCTAAAACATCTGGAGGGTCACAGGTGCCCCCCCCAGGACTGAAGGGCTTTTTTCTAAAATAATAAAACAAATTGGGAAAACAATAGCTTTTCTTTAAGTATCAGCACCCTCACATTATCTGACAAAGTGCCATGAGTTCAGCAAAAAGGTTGCTGTACACTATGTAAAGCAAAATGTCTTAAGGTGCTACCAGATGTGCAGAGTAAGGTATGAACTTTTTTCTGGATTTTGGCTGAAGTACAGTGCCAGCGTTAGCCCAGTCCGACAATCTTTCCAACCATGACAGCTTCCTGCTAACCTTGGCCAAACCATTAGTCTCTGTTCCATTTGCCAGACAAAATGGAAATTAGCAAGCAAAGCGTATCAGATTGGATCAAAATGTGTCCTGCTATTCTCCAAAGGACATATTTAATGAACGAAATGGCCTTCAATCCAGCAGAGGATTTTGCTATTGAAGGGAGAGGGGATTTTTGCCCCCTCCCATGAATCCTTCCCTCCATTCCATACTGTTCCTGAAGGTCTCCCCTAATGTCCACAGCATGGTTTTAGGGGCTGTAGGGTAGAATTCATAAGACTCCTCACTGTCACCCTTCCATTAATAGATAGGAGGCACTCTTTCCATGTGTCAAACTTTGCTCATAGATAGCTATCTTGAATCTGAATTATAACCATATAATTATTTTTAAATGAACTATTTTATGCAGCCTTTTCTGTTCTCACAAGGGACCAAACTAGACATCACACAAATCTTTGATTTTCTTTTTCTTTTTTCTAATTAGCAGATCCAGAGAAGATCAGGAATGGCATGATCTGAACTCTTCTCTGGCTCCTTTCTCTAATATAATCACCACCACCCCCACCCCCCCAAGGCTGCTTATTCACTCTGCAGATGGTCATGGGTCTCTCAGTCTCCCCTACCTCACAGGGTTTAGAGGATAAAACGGGATAACCTTAATGTAGATCTTCCTGTGCAATGATATAATAAATATACTATTAAATGAATTCAGTAATAAGAGTTTTGATTCACAGTAACATAATAAACAAGTAGAAATATTTCAAACTAATTACCCGACTCATTTATACTTTGTCTCTTAAATTCAGCAAAAAGTATAGTCTTTGTACAAAGTATGTTTTATCTGCTTGAACAAAGAATCCATTTCTAAAGTGTCTTCCATCTTCTCAGTTCACAAGCCATGAATCACACCAGATAAAGACCAGATAGCTACACCAGAGGGAACCGAATACTGGTGGGTTACTGAACACCAAAGTAAATCTGTGCCTGCCTTTTCCAAGCTGAATCACAAACAGTCCCCACCCTTCTATGATCCTTCTTCAAATAATCCCTTCATTTACGTGAGGTGCACTTCCTGAAAGTAACAAATACGCTTGACTCGATGAGTTATCATCTCATTAGGACTTGTGAAGCTGCTAAATGGATTGGAATGCTCCCTTTTAACAAAACTTCTTCTGCCTCTCCTGAAGTTTTCAGTTCTCTTGTTACTTCTGTGGCCTTTAAAGAAGGCACGCAGATTGACCCATAAAATGTCTGCCTCATCCGAGCAGTGGATTTTGGAAATACATTGTATACAGGGACTTTCAAGTTAGCTTGAAGATTTAGCGATGACAATAAGCTCAATTAATGATCGCAAGTCCTTTGAATTACTGTCATGTACTGTATATATCTGAACATAATGTGTCATTTTTTAAAAAAGAAAAGCTGCCTCATAGACATGAGTACAAAACCTTGAAAAAAGATAAAATAATTAAGGTTAAAGAATACATTCAATGATTCTTAAGCTGATTTTATGATTATTGTGGTCTCCTTGCTCCTTTGTCGCTGCCAATTCTGTGACAAAACAAACCCCAAAAATTTTAATCTTCATAACTAAACATCTACCCTTTTTAGAGTTATTCCTAAAGGAAGCATTTGGAATATGAAAGGTTTTGAAAAACTGCGTGTTCAGCTGATTGCAATGGAAATCATATCTAAGTAAGTGTGCTTTGGATGGTGGTTCTGTTCACCATATCTACATTTATACTGTAGTATTAAAATAGTTCATTTCAGATAAAAATCATAGACTAGTTCTAAAGAATTACCTAATACCACAGCATGAGCATCTAGCTTTCAAGTGTATTTTTCCAGCCCTGACATCAAAGCATATAAACTCAACTTTTCGCATTAATTGAAAAAAATGCAAGTGTGAAAAATTTCCATTCATATCTGCTCAGAATTAAGTATCATTCTATTTAATTAGCCATATTTTTCAGTAGACACATATATGCAGTAGACACATATAGGATAGCATTGCAAGTCAATCAAAGTTATTAATTCCTAAATTAACTTTAGTCTCCAGAACTAAATTTTCATGTGGATTACAAAAATTATCCAAGCAAAACTGTATGTAGTAAGCAGTCATTACCCATTCTGTAATTTGAAAAGAAAAGAAAAGGCTCTCTGCTTCTAAAGAATTTAAGAATACCTTCTGCCATTGTTTATTTATTTTTGTGATGTTTCCAAATCGTTTTGCAGATTATTGTACCTTGCAATATTATGTTAACAGTTCATTCCTGCTCATAACTAATTTGTAACTTTTAAAGTGACCTAGCAAATACAAATTAACAAATGGAATGAATATGATTTTTCATTTGCAAAACATATGCATTACATTAATTGGTATCTTTTCTATTAAAAAAACCCACTCTGAAACAGAAAATTCCTTAGGTGTTTCTTTTTCCCCTTAATGTCTCCCATGCCATGTACCGGTATGTCTTTTTTCCCTTTGGTTTTGTTTCCCATTTTCTCACTTTTCTATACCAAAAATTATTTTTTTGCTGCCACATTAAAAATACCCAATGGAAAGAAACAAAGTTTCTTCTCAAATTCTGCAGCCTAACCGTTATTTTATCAAATGATTGAAAAGCAACCTAATCGTGATTGTTCTCCTGGCCTGGTCCCTTTTTTTTCTGAGGTCAGTGGAAGTTGGCCCCTTATGAAATAAAAAATTTCCCAGTGCAGTGTAAAAGGAGACCATGGGAAAATAGATAATGTTTTTCATGGCTAAACTAGACATTGTTAAAAGAGTTTAAATAGGAAAAGAAATGTTTTTGATGCAGTCTAGTCCAGTTCTTCTATACTTGTACCTAGGGCATTGCAGCTAATGATTGGAACTGTTTATCCACAAATTTATCTCGAATTTTCAGTCAGTACTCTCTAGTGGAAGAAGGTAGCTATCACTCACAGTCCATAACGATCTGCCATATGTGTACAAATTAGATATGGAGTGAGCATTTAGAAAGCTGTTGGAGACAATCTGAACATTTCCCAAAGATACAGCTAATTCATCTCAGCAAATGAATATAATCGGAAGTCAAGGCTGGCAAGAAAAGGATTGCAGAAAAAGAATGAATGGACCCTTAGATTTAGAGCCATAAAGAAATCTAATCCTGGAGAGGCAGACAGCTTTGCTGTTAATTCTCTGTATTGACCACCTCTTTCCATATTTATTTATTTATTTATTTATTTGCAGGGCCTTGCTGAAAACCAGCGGCTGTTTCATTGCGTACCCAATAAAACACTGTGGTTATTCTGGGGCAGTTGGCGTACATTTTCACACCCTGCCTTCTGTACATGTTTTGCACCTGGACACTTGATTCATTTTTTTCTCTCCCTCACCTGCAAATAAAGTGCATGTTTATATAGCCATGGAGTTGTCTGTGGACAGTCCTTGTCCTCTCTCTCTCTCTCTCAACGTTTCAAAATAGCAGCTTGTTGTTGGATCACCGGGGGTGGGGGGACATGAGCACAGAAGCTTCAGTTATTGGAAAGTTACCATGTACCTGATCTGTTTGTTACCTCTGGAGTGGTTAGTGAAAAGAACGCAAATCAATTTACTTCCAGAACGGGCTCTGTGTGTGTGTGTGTTTAAACCTTGGGCATGTTCACTATTTAACCTAACCAAATCTCCCCTGAACTTTAAATATTCTTTTCTCTCTCACACACATTTCATCACTTTCTATAATTCAGGGCTAGACAAAATGTAACTTTTGAGTGGTCTGTGATCCATGAAAAACTTTTGCACATCCTGGGATGGTTTGACTGTGCATACATGTAAATATGTGGAAACCTGAATATTCAATCATTTATTATAAAAGTGAGCTTCTAATCCTCAAGATCAGGGGTAGGCAACCTAAGGCCCGGGGGCCAGATGCGGCCCAATCGCCTTCTCAATCCGGCCCTCAGATGATCCGGGAATCAGTGTGTTTTTACATGAGTAGAATGTGTCCTTTTATTTAAAATGCATCTCTGGGTTATTTGTGGGGCATAGGAATTCTTTCATATTTTTTTCTTCAAAATACTGTCCGGCCCACCACATAGTCTGAGGGATGGTGGAACCGGCCCATGGCTGAAAAAGGTTGCTGACCCCCTGCTCAAGACCAAGCTAAAGTTCAAAACTGTACACCTCAATAAATAAATAAAAAACAAAAAGGAGTGGGGGAAGTCCTGGGCTTCCTTCCTCTTTTCAACTTTGTAATATCTACGCATCATTTTCTTCACAAAGTTCTTAGTGAAAGGAAACATTTCATCTTAAAAATATGGGGAGGGGGGGCCTTATGCCTACCAGCTGCTGTTTGGTAACTTTCCTTCCAGCATTATTTTCACGAGTGTTATCTTAATCACATGCAATTAGAATATGGAAATTAGCAGTGACGCTTGAGCCCATAATATTTTTTATAATATATGCCTCAATGGAAAATCATCCTTGTGATCCAACACATCATAAATACTACCCTAACAATAAAAAGAAAATTTCAGCTTTTACTTGGCTTCTGAGCAGGACAAGTATAGGATTGCACAGTAAATGAGGGTAAAATGACATTCAGCTTTCCCACCAATTGATGTGGGTTCTGAATGCAGTTTGTAAATCGCTGGAGCAAACATAAGAAAAACTCTAGATAACCATAATGCAGGGATCCATCGTATCCACAGTTTATGAGAAGCTTGCTGAAAGACTGAGGCTGAGCAAACATTATTTTATATGCACTTGTCTCTATGTAGCATAAGGGGAATCTGGAGATAATAAACTGGCCAAACTTCTTACAAAATAGTGTGCTCTGTTTTTGCAAGCCATTTTCATTATAGAGAACATTCTGCTAATCACGGAGAAGAATTCTACAGAAACTGATGGCATGCTTCTTTCTGAAATGAACATTTCCTGAAAATGTTGTCAATGTGGTAACTTTCTTGCATTCAGATACCCACAGTTTAGTTGCCATGTATAATCCAGAAGTGACATATATTATCAATTGGAAAAAAGCTTGAAGTTACTGTCATTCAAAATTTCTCTTTTCTTTTTTATAAAAGTGAGAACTATAAATTCCAAGTGAGAACTATAAATTCATTGCCAAGAGGAGACCATATGAATGATATTAATCTCCCCCACAAAAAAGTACTAGATTCAGTTACATCTAAAAACAGAGGTTTCTAATGTAGATATTAACAACACCAGTTCTAAAGTACAGTTATAATAGTGCTGATTCTAAAGTACAGTATCCCTGTTCCACCTGAATCATCACACACACTTCAAATTACAGTCCTTTCAAATAGCTTTTATAAACCTAACAGGCAGATAATTTTTCTCTTCAAACTACAAGTTGTGTAAAGTTTTTAGCTTCCTATCATCAATTTACCTTACTTCCAGGTAAACATCCTTTAGGATGACACTGACTATTGTTCAGCCATTTTACATTCTTTTATCTAATTTTTTCAATGTGGTGCTTTCTCTCACTCTATCACCAGAATTCACATTTACCTGGTTTGCTGCCTTTCTTGTTTAAGGGAGATAAATAAAGGCTACAACCGCCTCTCACATGAACAAAACACTCTAATTTTTCTTGGAATGAGGACTGGAAGTGAAATAAAGTGTTGTGTTATGCACTGAACACAAGTATAAATGTGCGCATGCATGCAGTCTTTTGCCCACAAGCCTAAGACGGGAGACAGAGAATCACATTTCTTAGAAAGTGTGAAATACATTGTGTTTCAGTCCGGAAATCCTTACATCAGCTAGTAAGCTGTACATCAGCTCTGGTGCGTGAAACTGTCCCCTTCCAAAACACTAATCATCTACTGGGGCAAGAAATAAATTGGTCAGCTCAGTGCAATGCTACCAACAGATGATCAGTGCAATTAGAGATGTCAGCGGTGCACTTACGATGCAGGTATCCTATGTGGTGGATGTGAGAGGACCAGAAAGAATAACAGGTCCAGTTGAGAAAAGGTCCAGCTGCCATCCATGGATTCCCTTGCAGTCATGGTACAAGGGAATCAGTTTAAAGTGGGTGTCTATAATATTCCATGTGTTTCAACAATATAAATTCTTGTGCTCAGGAACTAACAACAAAAATGGGCTAACTTGACAGTCTTGCATGCTTTCCATATGGAGTGTAAATAATATATCAATCTTCCAATTGCTACCCCAAAAAATGCCTTTTTGAAAGAAAAGCAAACAGAAATTCACCTGTCATGGTAAAATGTGCAAGTGCATACTGTGCTTCATTTAGAAAGTTGCTTTAATTAGAATTGAGTATTTATAGTCACAATATCCAACTCGTCTTAGTTTTGCTGCTATCCATATTCCTGTTTTTAATATTTGAAATATTAACATTACACAGCTTTGTATAAACAATAAATATGTTAAGCTATATTCTAAGGAATACCTTATCTAATATTCCCAAAGTATATGCAACACGATGCATTATAGAGAACAACTCTATTTGTAAGTGGTAATAAGTGTGAGCCTCCAAACATTTAAACAGGTAAGATTTTTATGAACAAAAACTATGAAGTATTTATTTTGCAGACATTCATGATCGTTTGAACCCCAAACACACTGTATAGTTTTCTTTCTTTCACAATATATCAAATTATAAATTCATGGGAAAATATGCAGGCAAGTAAGCATGTTGAACTCAGTGAGACTTCTGATTAAGCATGCTGAGAATAAACTACATTTCAAACAAAGGAGTTCTTTTTGATAAATTAACCATTCCAGTAATGTGCTAAGTACAGTAAAAAGCAGGTGTTGAAACAATGTTTAAAGATTAAAAGATAACACATTTGTTTTGTTTGCAATGCTAATTTCATACATTACTATCCTTAGGATAAAGAATTTCAATTATTTACCTTTACATGAGCTAACTTCAAAGTACAAACATTCTATATTTCTTACCTTAAGTATAGTTCATTTCCATTATTAACTTCCATTATCTATTATTTTGCTATTGGTCTACAATAACCTGCCCTGGTAAAAAGGTCTTTTTGAAAAGAGCAGAAAAGTGTATAGTTTTGTTTTAAAGGTCTACTGTCTGAATCACCCAGATGTTTCAATCAAGATAAATATTTCCTCATAGTAATACGAAAGCTAAAGATAATTTCCATACACATATTACATAATATTTATTCAACTGGACAGCACACATTCAGCAGGTTTTTGTTTAAGTTACCTTTTTCTTTCCCATTACCTTTTTCTAAGAAAAAAAAGGTAAAAGGGTTGTACTGTCACCTAGTGGATAAAGGTAGTAGAAGTAATCTACCTAGTATTTTATTTCTGCAACTTACTACTCTTTGAGAAAGTCCAAAATATACTGCATGTCAAATTAATGTCTGTATAGAAGCAGTTAAACTGCAAGAGGAAATTTATGATGGCCAAACCACAGTGACTGCACTGCTGTTACATTAGCTGACAAGTTCAACTTGAATATACATTTCAGTTATTCATCCTTTATTGCAAAACATTAAAGAATGTATATTTCCTCTAGGGAATAACATGAAGTAAATATGTAGTATTAATAGTAGCTATTTTGTCCTAACCGCAATCTCCTTTATACCTGTCTGGGCAATAGCTTTCCTTTGCAAAGCTCCACTAGTTTACTCTGGGAAGAAATGACTGAATTGGAACTGATTCCCTGTCCCTTTCACTTCTGCCTTAAATGTATACTTAGTTATGATAGTGTGCAGAGTGACTGGGGATATATGGGGAAATTTAAACCTGTTTTAGGTTGCAATCCAAATCCCTAATCCATCACACTGGTAGTTGCGGGAGGTTTTGTCAAGGTAAAGGTCTGCCTCGGCCTAGCGCAGAAAGCTCCACCAATCTCTGCCCATGAAGTAGTACTATAAGGAAAGATTAGCTGGACGCAGGTGGCACTGTTGTCTAAAAACCACTGAGCCTCTTGGACTTGGAAGGTTGGCAGTTCAAATCCCTGCAACGAGGTGAGCTCCCATTGTTCTGTCCCAGCTCCTCCTAACGTAGCAGTTTGAAAGCACACCAGTGCAAGTAGATAAATAGGTATCGCTGTGGCGGGAAGGTAAACAGCATTTCCATGCGCTCTGGTTTCCATCACGGTGTTCCATTGCACCAGAATCAGTTTATTCATGCTGGCCATATGACCCGGAAAGCTGTCTGTGGACAAACGCCGGCTCCCTCGGCCTGAAAGCGAGATGAGCGCCACCCCATAGTCGCCTTTGACTGGATTTAACCATCCAGGGGTCCTTTACCTTTTACCTAGTACTATAAGGCTTCTCACCAACAGCAGCCCAGGGAAATCCCAAAAATGGGGTGTTCTGGGGACAAAAGGGACTGAGCTGGACCAGGTTTGGTTGGGTCCCAAGTTGGCCTCACTGCAGTTACTTGATGACTTTGCCCAATACTTACACCAACTGTTCCCTGCCTTTCACCCTGGTATGAGGAACAGGGCTGCAGGTGTGGCGGTGTCTCTGTCCCTTGCCCAGCTAAAGTTTGGGCTGCTCTGCCAGTAACTTGGTTGCACCCTGGGTTTCACCCTGCCTGGGTTCCGGGCAGCCCATGACTTGATTACTTCTTGAAGGGGGCATGCGGAAAAATCCCTATGTAAATAGTTCTCACTTGTTAGATCTTTTTGGTGGAGAGGGTCATATGAGTGAGGCATTGTCAGTGTGAGAGCATTCATTCTGAACGCATACCAATCAACTTTTTCCTACTTGAAATCGGGAAAACGTACTTGAAGTCACTCCCAGGTGAGTCACGTCATCCATAAACACGCATTTTTGAGCACTGTACAAGATCACAGCCCCCCCCCCAGCAGGGTGAGAGAGTGTGAGATTTTGGCACCAGTGTTCTGGGCTCGCCAGAGAGTCATGCCAGAGTGCTGGGCCTTTAAGTATCCTGGTGCTTGTGAGTAGGCCATGCCTGAGTACTAGACCTTTGGCACTCTGGGTCGTGTGCCCCTGCTCATGAGTACCAGAGTGAGAGTCTTTTGGTGCAGCGCTCTGGCGTGAGGACTTGTGCCAGAGCACCAGCCAAAACAATGGGACATCTGGGAATCAAACAGAAGCTGGGATCAGCTTCTGTGTTTCCGGGATGCCCTGCTTAAAATGGGGCAGTTGACGGGTTTGGCTGAATGTCCCAATTGACAATTAAGGCTGTATGCACAGAGCGGGAGGGTAGATGAGGCAAAACCTTCCATATCCCACTGTGTGCCATGTTAAATGGCCTACTCAAGGCTCAGTAATGGCTGAAATGCCTTAGGAATAACTCAAGGATACAATGCTTCAGCGCTGCCCTGTTGTCTCCCTTGCCATTCCTTGTTTCCACCCAAATCTATAGTATGCAACACTAACAAATAATTACAGTAAATGAATCTGTTAGCTACAGTTTTGGGAGACATAACTAAGCAGCTAAAAAGTTCCATCTCTCTCCCCTGCCCCACTAGTATGGGAGATGAGCTTCACATGACCATGAACAGGAAAAATTTACCTAGGATTTAAATTAGTACTGTATCAATAAACTAGAACAGAATAAGCTATACTAGTTCCAGATTGACATATAGTTTATGTCTCCCTTCCTTGTCTTACTCCCTTGAAGTGAAGACAGAGGGAGGGGGAGAGAGACAGAAAGAGTCTTCCCTCCAAAATATATATCTATTCATTATTAATTATCCTATCCATACCATTTGTCCACTATACACAAGAGAATTTAACAGAGTTAGGTTACTTGGTAATATCTCGAATAGCTTGGTTGACTGGAAGTAGCATATGTGCAATGAAAACTAATTTGTACTTGATAGTGGTGGTTAGCATTCCAGACTGCCAAGGTTAATGAGACCTAGATTGATCTTGGGGGAATAGTAACACAATTGGAAGCTACAGCACCTGAGACAGCTGTGACTTAATGCACTGGACTTTATTTGAAGGGGGGAATGGAATTATGTGTAATTTTCATTCCTTCATAAGGATGTAGCTGATTTCTCAAGATGAAGACTACGGGAATCAGAGAAAGTCTGTAGTCATTCTCAACTGTGCTGAAAAGAAAATGAAGCACACACAGTAGTACTAAAGTTAAAATAAATAAATGGTGTCTGTTTTGAAGTGGCACTGAACCCATTCTACATGTGTGCAAACTGTTATGTTGCTCAACTGTATACTCCACACAAGTAATAGAAAACAGCAGAGTTGGAGGGGGGGGGACCAGGTTCCCCAAAGAATAATTGGTGGGGGAAAAGAAGGATAACTGAAACTATGTGGAAAAAATGCAGTGGACTAATATGTTTATAAAGCTGGTTGCAAAAAAACAATTGTAACAAAAAACACAAAGTAAGTTGAATTCCATTCATATAAGAGACATTGAATGTATTTCAGATAGAGCAATGAAACTGTAATCCCATGAACTGATTTACCCTGGTTTTTCTGCTATCAACATATGTAATTTTGTATTAAGATTCCAGGGAGTCTGGATATATGCATGGAAATGGGCATGCTTGTGTTTCTTCTCTCTGCAATTCTATTATTCTTATTGATACAACTATCTTGTGTAATCAACTTTATAAGCATATTAGCACATTGCATTATTCTTATTTTTTGCCCACACAGTTGAATGTAAGTTAATTTGTTGGTGTCTTATGTTAAGAGATGTTTTTTCTTTTGTTTTCTTTATTATTATTTCTCTTTTTTATGTATTTCTTTTTTGTGTCTATGTGTTATGTATGTTTTCTTCGTTTGTTTTAATGTTTGATGTAGCAAAATGAATTAAAACCAATAAATAATAATAATAATAAAGAAGGCATGATCATGGGCGTAGCAAGATGGGACAGGGAGGGTCAGCTGCCCCCCCCCATGATGTAAAGCAATAGAAATCTTAATTAATTGACCAATCACGGCGGTTCTGCACCCCAACAAAGTCCTGCCCCCCTTAACAAAAATCCTAGTTATGCCCATGGGCATGATCACGGTAAACTAGCAGTAGCCTCTGCCCCAGAGACCAAATGTGACCTCCAGGTCATTCTCAGGACCAGGGCTCCTGAGGGTGTGTTTGGGCCCTGCTAGGGGGGGGGGAATCCAAGCCCTCCAGCAAGGGCAGACCAGCTAAAAATCTTTACCAGGGATATAAAATAAATGTGTGATCTCATTTTTATGCTAATAGTAAACATGGCAACAACAAGCAAATAGTAAGAGAACTCATACAAGGGACACTGACAAAAAACCCCACACATACACTAAGTAAAAGAATAGAAGAATTGCCACCAGACCCCACTCCATTCACCATGCTCCGCTCCCCTTCTTTCCCTCTTTTTTCTTCCTATCCTAATACTGTATGCAACACTAACGTCTCACAACAAATGAAACTGATCTGTAGAAAATGCAACTTGAAAAAGAGAGACAAGACACGTATTTTTGTAAACTAAGAAATCTTTAATAAAAATATAACTGAAATAATAATAATAATAATAATAATAATAATAATAATAATAATAAACAAAAAAGCATGGCAATATTCATACCTGTTGAGAATATATGTACACAAAACATATGCAAGATAGTTGGGCCCTGGGCTCCCTTCTAGATTTCTGGGCCCTGGTAATCTGAAAATGACTCTTTCCTGCCTGAATGGATAATTCAGAGGTGTGTGTGAGTGTGTGGAAATTAGTGTACTGTACAAGATAAATATTTGCATTGGTATCTCCACACACTTTTGTCCCTGGTGCCACCCACCATTAGCATGTGGCCTCCAGAAAGTTGCCCCCAGAGTTTCCTCACCCCTGCAGAAAACCACTATATGCAGTTGGGACCATTTAACAAAATTTATACATCACTTGGCTGTAATAAAGCTTCCAAGCAGTTTACAAGAAATATTAAAATTTTCAATAAAAACAAGTAATTAAAAAGATAATGAAAAACAACAGTAGATTTAAAAGAGTCCCTGGATAGGCTTGCCTAAACAAAAACATTTTAATCAGGCACCAAAAAGAGTACAGTGAAGGCAACTACCTGGTGTCAATCAGCAGGGAGTTCCAAGGCTGCCATGCAAAAACACCAGTTTATTACAAGGGCGGAACAAATAGTATGTGCCACTTGTAACAGGGCCATTTCCACAGAGGGTATTTCCACATAGAGGGTATTTAGTGACTGACTGCTCTTCTACCATACCCTTCCTCCTTAAAACCTAATATAATTGTCACAAATTTAAAATTACCCAGGGAAGAGTAACACAATGTGGCTGACAATAAACTCTTCTGTGAAAATGAGCCCCCAACTACCACAGATCTGGTGAAATAAATACGTTCTAAGTTGATGCAATGTGGGAGACAACCAAGTATCAATCAAGAGGGAGTTCCATAGTTGGGGGGCTGCCACTGAGAAGTCCCTGCCTTGTACCAGCACCTCACGAGCTTTGCACCACAAGCAGGGTCTGCCTTCCAGAACTTAAGAAGGTATTGTGGGAGGTACTCCTTCAAGGATGTGGCCTCCAGGTTGCATGAGATCTTGCACACCAGTATCAACACTTTGACTGAACCCACTGTCTAATCCACTGTGTGCTAAAGTCTTCAATTATGCCCTGAGCCTCCTACATGAATAATGGGGTTGTTGCAAAAAAATTTTTTTTAAGAAAACTAGAGAAAACTAAGAAAAAATAGCCAAGGTGGTCACCATCTCTACAGCCTTATTTACATATTTAGGGGGGGGGAATGATAGTCAAAAGACTGTCTTCCTATTCCTAAAATATTCTGTAACAATGAAAAGAATGGATCTAGTCATAGTCAAGTCTGCCCACTCTTATCCCACAGACAGCTCTTCTACACGCACAACCATAATTCAAACTACTGTAACAGGTTAGTGATGGAGGGCTAGACTTTTCTCTTCTTACTACATACCTAATGTGCAGTCAGGGTATCACAGTCTGGGCATAAGAGCTGAAGTCGGACTATGATAGATGTTTTTAATGCACTGTTGACACAGGCTGACTTGCCCAGTCAAGCTTTTAATACTTCATATATGTCTCTTCATGTTTCATTATATAACAGCTTATTTTACTCATCTCACCTCTGATGGGGCTGCCATTAAGGAAACTTGTTTCCGTAGCAACAGAAAACCAGAAGGGCTCTCCTGAGTCAAAGGTCAAATGGAGTCCTTTCTTTCTTTCTTTCTTTCTTTCTTTCTTTCTTTCTTTCTTTCTTTCTTTCTTTCTTTCTTTCTTTCTCTTAATGCATTCAGCTGCACATTGCTGAAAGTTAGATTGTACTTTTCTCTCCAAAGGCTTTGGTTTTGGGTTCCCCCTCCCTGTCCTGCGAAACAACCCGTAAATGATAATGAAATGCTTAAAGAAATACGAAAGGGTATCCAATTTCATCTACCTGGACAGTCTGGGAGCGTAGTGTGTAACAATAAACGAGTGTTCTTAAGTCGCAGCATTTCACTGGAAATGAGGCAGAACCTGTGTATTTTAACAGCTTTTTACAACTTGTAACCACTAGCAAATTTATTTTACTTTCTTGGGGAAGTCCAGTGAAATGCCCCTAAATTAAACTAAAGGGTCTTTCAGCCTTGAAGACAAAACCCATTTCTGCTGAGCACCTGAATATGTACAGGTGAATCCAGAAGACTGGAATGAAAGATAGTTTGTCTTCTGGCCAGTCTGACTCACTTCCAGCACTGCAATCATTTATTATCCAGAAAAGAAAGCCTGGCTTTCTGCTCTGCAAACACAGTGGTGGTCTTCGTTTCATGATGAATAGATTTACCATGTCTGCTCTAAAATGCATGATGACATAGAGTTTTCCAAAACACCTCCCCCAACACACCTGATGATGTTTTTAATGTATGTGCCATAAAAGAGTCAAGCACCTAGATGTATATCACCCCCCCCCCCGTTCAATTTGCTACATAAACTTAAGGTGACTTGTAGAAGATATATTACCTTGTACACTGATGAATCCATTTGCATTTAAGCACAGATGACTGAACTTTGTTTTAATTTAAGCATGCAATACAAGGGTCCAAATAAAAGTATTTTGATCATGATAATGAAGATAAATTATAATGATATGCATATTTATCACCAGCTCTTCCGGACAAATAATTGTTTCATTCATTTTGAAGGAGGACCTGTTGATTGCACCTCGTTGGTTTGCTAAGTGTCACTTAGCCTGTGTGTGAATAATGTCTGTTGATTCACTCCGGTAAATTTGGCAAGATCTGGTCTAGGACGACCAGGACAGTCTGGTAAGGAGCAAGCAGACAGACAGAATTAGGAAGAAATTTAAGACAAAGGATAGGATAGAAGAGGCAAAAGAAGTGGGGCAAGCAGCAACCATGGGCCAAACTAAAAAGGTTCATGGATGCAGAGGCACAATCAAGCCTGGAACCAATGAAGCTAAAGACCTCACAAAATATAATTTCGAACAGTACATTTACTGTGTGGGGCTATTTTGAACATTTACTTCTAAGGAGGATAATAGAAAGCAATCTCCTTGTTTGCATTGCTTTCAGGTTTGTCCAATGGCAAAAAAGAAACACATTGAACATCCTTGGCACGACACAAAGATCTGATGCGGCCATTGCTACTGCTGATCTGCCTAGTCTTTCCTTCTCCCTCTGAACCCTTCATGCCCAATTTACAACCAGCTGTGCATTTGGTGCTGAGTGATGACATCAGTCCAGCTGTGCACTCCAGCTGACATCCCTCTCCCTATTGCTTGCCACTCCATCTGGCATTCAGCGTTTTTTGACACTATGTCAATAAAGGCTTCCCAGGAGACATGTGACATTAATGATGACAGTAAGTGCTCGTTCATTATTTTTCAGAAATTAATCACAATATCATAGCATATTATATTAGATATGTGTTACTGCAATACATGAGTTGTATTAGTTTTGTTTAAAAATCAACTTTATTCTGCATTATTCTGCCTTTCAAGGAATATTATTTCCTTTGGAAATACAGTAATCCATATCAACCTGCTGGTGGTCGGGGGGACAAAGAAAACGATTCCAGAAAAAATAAAAAATGCTGTACAAAATCCCGATTTGGTCATACATTTTGGTACTTGTCAATAAACGAAAGCACCGTATGTAAACAAAACATTCCTTTCAACATTAGGTCAGCCTTTAAGAAAAAGATCTATTAGTCATTACAAATGAATGTTCTGTGCACCTGTAAAATCTGAGGTGCATTCTTTCAAGTTTTTATTTCAACAGTATGTCTGTCAGAATAGCCCCCTACTTAAAAAACAACAACCCAAGTATTAATACTAGACAAACTTTTCCAAATGTCACAGAACTGAATTAAGCTCATACCGAGCATGAGAACTATGAGAATTACTATGTGAATTTATGCACTTCTCTCTGCTAGTTCAGACACATGTAAATCTTTTCCAGCCCTGCTCAACGGCTAGCAGAGATTCATAGTACGTGCACTCTAAGACTAAGTGAACATAGAAACCAAACTAGAACGTTACTCACATAGGCGAACCAAAAACCCTGCAGTGCAATTAAGAGAGAGAGAGAGAGCGCAAAAAGCACCAGAAGCTCATTCCTACAACTGAGTTCAAGGCTCTTCATTGCAGGACCTGAGGACTGGGGACCCTTGATTTTGTTGTTCCAACACTGCTAATAGACTCTGCTCCCTGCACCACAGCAGCAGCAGTTTGAGTTTGGATTTGATATCCCACTTTATCACTACCCTAAGGAGTCTCAAAGCAGCTAGCATTCTCCTTTCCCTTCCTCCCCCACAACAAACACTCTGTGAGGTGAGTGAGGTTGAGAGACTTCAGAGAAGTGTGACTAGCCCAAGGTCACCCAGCAGCTGCATGTGGAGGAGCGGAGACACAAACCGGGTTCACCAGAGTACGAGACTACCGCTCTTAACCACTATACCAGTAAATGGGAATACCTCTGTGCTAATGACTTTGGAATACCTCTGTGCTAATGACTTTGGAGGGACGCGGGTGGCGCTGTGGGTTAAAGCCTCAGCACCTAGGGCTTGCCGATCGAAAAGTCGGCGGTTCGAATCCCCGCGGCGGGGTGCGCTCCCGTTGTTCAGTCCCAGCGCCTGCCAACCTAGCAGTTCGAAAGCAGCCCCCGGGTGCAAGTAGATAAATAGGGACCGCTTACTAGCGGGAAGGTAAACGGCGTTTCCGTGTGCAGCTCTGGCTTGCCAGAGCAGCGATGTCACGCTGGCCACGTGACCCGGAAGTGTCTTCGGACAGCGCTGGCCCCTGGCCTCTTGAGTGAGATGGGCGCACAACCCCAGAGTCTGGCAAGACTGGCCCGTACGGGCAGGGGTACCTTTACCTTTACCTAATGACTTTGGAAAGGGGAACACTTTATATGACAAATGAAGCACAGAGCAAATGCTTGGGTTACAGGCCAGTGTTAACTCCCAGCACCTTCCATCACACTGAAGCAATAGTATCTATGTGCAAACTGAGAGCTTATTAAGGAGGTTTCCTCTGATACAGATCCTGTCCCTGGCTTCTCCCAGTTAGCAGTTTCACTGATGGTAGATAGATAGATAATTTATTACAGTCAGAGACCAGCTTATAAAACACTCTTGGGGGTACAATCCCAGAAGGAAAACAAACATTAAAAACAATGTACAACAATAAATTTAAAATGTATAAATGTGATAAGCATATAGACACTTAAAACGTTAAGATAAGCTATCGCAGAGAGATGACCCAGAGTCACCCAAGGAACCGAGTTTGGGGATTTTCTTAACGAACTAGTTTAGGTCGGGGGATGGTCTGATGTATTCTGGTCTTCCTAGGCACTCCCATGTAGCACTCATTCCAGTAATCTACCTTAGATGTTACAAGAGCCTAGAAAATGGATTATCAGATCCCCAACAGTTTGGATGTTGCAGTCAGTAACTATTGGTTTGGTTTTTAGGCATTGGATCCAGACGACCACACGGAATACGCCTAATTTCCCCATACCATTACAGCCTGCTATGTATAATAATAAGCATATTTTCATTATTCTTCCCTTTGGTTTTTTTTTAAGGAAATAAGGTCAAAGGTAGGCCATTGTGTTTCATCTTGTTACTCCTGGGTATACTTAGTAGATGCAAACAGAGACATGATCCCTATTAATAGTTACCCCATGAGTAAAGCAGAGGCAGAAGAAGGAAACCGTTTTTCATGTAATCAATACAACTCATGAATATTAAAAACAGAAAACAACAGTTTTGTGGCTTGACTGGCTTTGTTGGAGTTTGGAATTGTTTCAGCTGGATTAGATACTTGCTTTCCCTCTACAGCTGTGTGAATCCTGCAGGGCTCTCTTCACAAAACGAACCCCTGCAGTTTGATTCACAGAATTTGGAAGAGAACCAACCTTTCTATGGCTGCTAAGAGATTCAGGCTCATGACCGCATTTTGATTTCCTAGTAACTCTCTCTGTGTGTATATATGTGTGTGTAATATTTATTCATAGAATGTCCTAGCACATGCCTGCTAGACAAATCCAGTAGTTCCCTTGACATAGTTATGAGAATTGTTAAGCTCAATTGCCCTTGAGCAATTTCAAAAGATGACTGCACATAGAACTGGTGTGTGTGTGTGTGTGTGTGGATTGGTTGGCTTCTGAGGTGCTAATAATGGAACTTGATTGTTACACACTTCCAATTATCACCAGAAAAACTTTATTATAGCTTATTTGTGAGGCAGGGTTTACCATGCTCTTACTGACCTTGACTCTTAATTTTTAATTTTTTGATTTGTACACCACTCGGTTTCATTTGTACAGTTGTGTTGATCTATTTACCGGTATTTAGGAAATTTTATTGTATGTCATTGTTTTTATGTAAACCACTTATCCAATACTTTAATACAGTAATCAAGAAATAGTCTAGTGGCTGATATTAACTGACCATTAAATATATAGGTTCAGAAGTCAAATGAAAATTTATTAGGGTGGGATCATAAAAAGAGGAAGTAGAACATCAAAAGAAGGCAAATGGTGACACAGATTTGCAAAAATAAAAATGCAGATAAGAATTTGGATGCAAATTTATAAAAATAACAATACTATTAATTCAAATAGAAACACATCTCACTATAATAGGAAAGTCTGTAGTCTGTTGACCCATATGCCTGCTGTCTAGATGTCAACTGTCAATGGGCAACAATTCTCCCTTCTCAAGGTTCTTTAACTTTAAATCTGCAATGGATAACCTTTCAAATACAGGACTCATGGCCACCTTAGAAGTACTCATAAGCAAAATAAACCTGAACAAATTATTTTTGGGGTTGGGAACTCAGGTTTATGTGACAGATGCCCATGAAAATTATAGCTGCCAGTTCTGATTTTGGAAGATTTCATTTGCACATCAGGTTATTCTATATGCTCTTAGAAGTTTCAAAGTCAGCTTAGCTACTAACCACAATAATAATAATAATGAAGGTCAAGTCTTTCATTGACTTCTACCCATGAGTGTTTGAAGTCAAGCCTAGCTATCCTTTGGCAAGAAGTAGGAAACACTGCAGATATGGAATTTTACTGAACAAAGAGAAGCAGGCAAACCATATGTTTTGGAAATGAGATTTGGCTAGCTTTCCTACACTGAGGTGGATCTGTCTGGCTTTAAGAAGTTCAACTTTTGTTTTTGTTTTCGTTTGAGCAGTAAGAAAAAAACAAAATCTGAAGGAATTGTTATCTTTACAAGTTTTTACTTCTAAATGAGACAATAGCTTTATAAAAAGGCAAACATCTCTGCACTGTAGTCAAATCTGCTCCAGAGAGTTGGTGGGACCCCTAAAGTCAATTTGTGGGGTGCACATGGATAACTGAAGGAGTGCCAACTGAAGGGGTGCAAGGTCACCCAGTGAAGTTCACAATTGTGCAGGGACTTGAATCCAGAATGTCTCCTGAGAAAAAACTGAGAGCTAGCCTCCTGAGAGAAAACCTGAGAGCTAGCCTGGAAATCTCGCAAATGGAGCTGATGCAGAGTCTCACAGCAGCTAAACTGTCCTCAACGTTTTCCACATCAGGAAGCTTTTTTTGTGTGTGTAACTTCTCAGCTGTCCCCATCTGACCCTTCCTGTTAGCAGTGCCAGCACCTGCTTAAAAAAAATGAACAAAACTGGTTATGTGACAGCATCTCAGTCATCTGTCTCATGATGCTCACAGCCAATGAGGAGAATGGAATACCAAATCAAACACTTAACTACTCCTCTAAAAGCAGGGCATTAGGAATGAAGGGGGTTTTACTTGCTGCTAAAATAAATGATTTACAGAGAGTCACACATGTCCTGTTTGACTTCTAACATTGCTACAAAAAAAGCTCAAGTTCTTAAAGTAAAATTTGGAATCCCCAGTAGCTTTTTTAGATGCTACATATTCATCAGATCCTGGTCTTGGCAGCAAAACAAGGGTTTTCTCCCTTCTTCCCCCTCTATTGTTTTCAATAGAGCAAAGCCAAAAATGGGCAGATGTTCACTACCTCTCCTTGCCTCTCTCTGACACATGCAGGGTACAAGAGAAGTATTCTCTTTGACACTTTCCCCAGCTCACCCAGCCAGGAATAACATACGGCTTCACTGGCAGGACCCTGAAGTTGCTTCTGGACCTAGGGTCAAGGGGAGGGAAAAAAGCCAGCAAAGACATAAATAAACAGGACTGGAATGACTAACTACCATAAGGAGAATAAAACTCTCCCGCCACCCCCCTGTACAAGATCCAAGGAATCTGTTGCTGAAATTCATATATGCTGGCTACATTTAGAATTTGTGGTCTGGAGTTGTAATGGCCATTCAAGAGATTTGGGGGTGGGGGTAATAAGAATGTTTATTGCACAGAGTCCTGGTTCACCCCTTTACTGAGGTAGGGGCCACTCAACTGTAACCATCTTTCCTAATTGTTTGTCCAGACTATTATTTTTAAAAATCCCAAAGAAAATGGCTCTACACTTTCCAATTTGCTCTATCAGCCAATGGGTTTTTCAACTGCTGATGCTAACTCGATTTGAAAACTGTCGTAATTTGTCCCATAATCTGTTGCCAGCGGTTGCAGAAATTTTTTTCCTAGATGGTTTTATAATATTTGAAGACTGTCAAGACCAAATTATATTGCTAAAGACAAACATGCCCATTTTATTTAACATTTCCCTATTCAACAATCTATTTTATCCCTTTTCTTCTTTGCTGCTCTTTATTGAATCGTTTTCAATTTATCTGTATCTTTTTAAAAATGTTTCATCAGAAAAGAAGCATAGTTTTTATATTGTAAACTGCCCTGTGATCCTTGGGTGAAAGGTGGTATAGAAATTCAATAAATAGATGGGGATTCCTCCACAGATATTGACCAAATCCAAGTCTAATTAGTTTCATGGAACATATTTGCAGTTTTGTGCATACTGAATCCTAGTCAACAGAACTGCAAACTGATCTGTTTTTAAAATGCCTGAATTTAAGCTGCCATCAAACTAGATTTTCTTTTTAGTCAGTGGAATAACATATTCAAACAAGTATAGGTTCATTCTCTGGAAAATGTGGCAATATCATGCACATAGTCTTGTATCAATCTGTGTTGATCTCAACACAATTTAGGTTGTCTTGCCCATCTAGTCAGCAAAACTCATATCCAATCCACGTTTTAATGTAAATCAATATTTTAATTCATTAATAATTTGAATAGCAAAGAACTTTCCCCAGCCACTCTGGGCGGCTTGCAGCATTTCTAAAAACATAAAACATGAGAAACTTCAGAGGAGAACTGGCCTAAACAGGATTTAGATATTCTACCTAGGAACAGTAAGTCAATGCATAATAATAGATATTAAGGCTTGATCAGTTGCTAACAGACCTACAGAGGGAAAATTCAGTTTTAAATGCAGACTTGTGGGGGGAAATATAACAACAGTAGATGAGGTAGAATATCATCTACCGTATATGCTAACCACTGACTGATTTCCATAAGTAAACTGCCTCAAAAAGATCCCAGAAAACTATTCTCTGGCATCTATGTGTTGTACAAGAAGGAAGCACCTGCAAGCAGTTTTAGGACAAGAAAAACCTGTAAACAGAGTTCCTATGCTGCTTTCCTAAACTGATACGAATAGATGTACTAAATCTGGTTATTTGGACACTATTCTTGGAACATTTGTGCTGCAGTTTTATTGTCAGTATTTCTTCACTCGGGGCCGGATATTACCCTGCCTTATGTGGGCGGAAGAACGCACAGCGTGCATATGTGGTGGGGAACTCTGCAAGAGGATGAAGGGAGACAGGAGACTTGTTGCATACTTCTTTCCCTTCATGTACATGCTGTACAGCTGGAGCTGTAAAACTTTGACGCATGGTGGTGTCCAGTTACTTAGCACTTGAAATGGTTCCTCAAAAGGATTTTACCTATGTTCATGAGGCTGGTAGGGAGAGAAATAACCGGTGGCCTCTGTACTCTTTCTGGGCGCTGAATGTACGTTACGTGTGATCTTTATAATCTGTTCATGTTGGGAGAACAAAATGAAAATAGGTGGGGGATAATCTCCACAACTGCAGAAGCACCATGAGAGGAGTGGAATATGTTTTCTGAGAAACTAAGCATCGGTGGAGTGACCGATAACCTTTTTGAACCATCTGGATATGCTCTGACCACTTTCTCTATTAACAAAGTGGGTGGTATGCACAAGGGCATGCTGAACAGAAGGTAGGAGAGAGAAACTATGGACCTCTATGGCTTGGGAGAATCCTTGAGGCAAAATCCTGTTTCTGGGCCAGGGCCTCCACAAGGCTAGCAGGGGCCACAAATATTGGCTTTGTGCTGCAAGACAGGAGATGTGCTCTCTGCTGCCTCATGTAGCAGCAGAGAGCAATGAACAGGTCTAAAGCGGGGAAAAGAATAGGCCTTGGCGCACATAAGCTGGGTTCCGCTCAACTCGGGGGACACACACACAATTGTGATGTCACACGTGCACCGCACATGTGACATCACAAGGTAGGAGGAGGCCCCACAGGGCCCGTTGCAGCCTCGGGAAGGCCAAATGAGGCCTGCTGTGGCCGTGGGTATGCCCAACGGGGCCCGTTGTGGCTACAGAGTATTGAGGGGGCCGATCCCCCTCCTTGAAAAATTGGCTTGCTATTAGATTGTGGGTGAACATATCAAACGACTCAGCAATTCTTCAGACAGCTCTTGTTTATTCACAGGCCAGAACAGAACAGAACTGAAGGGTTCAGCCAGCCTACTTATATAGAGCTCCACTACAACGCAGCAGTAACAACTTTCTGTAACTATCCACTCACTGAACGTCACTTTCAATTCCTTATTTGCATATGTAGACCTGAGTGAAAACTATCTACAGTATTCCCCTGCTGGCCCAGGGTGAAAACTTCAGTATATAACAGGTGGGACCTCAGCCCCCTGCCTCCCCCGGTAGGCTTAGTTCCCCCATAAGATCTAACTGTTGTTAGCCGCTCTGAGCGCAGCTTCGCCTGGGGAGGGCGGGAGATAAATAAAAAAATATTTATTTATTTATTTATTTATTAACCTGTGAGGAGACTCTCCTTGCACAGATTAAACAAGAGAACTGTAGTATGCCTCTCTGCTCAAGTCAAGCTTCCAGAGTTGCAGCCACTGTCTCCAGAGCCAGCTCTATTAGAGTCAGGAAATGTGAAGAGCATCTTTAGAAGATGGCAACACAATATGTGTCTTATCTAAGCAGAAGTTCAGTGGGGCTTCCCCAGATTGTGTGCAGTATTAGCTTTATGGTATATATAAGACTGTAGCCAAAGAGCACAATCCTATGTATTTCTGCTTCTATGAATCATTGGGCTGTATTCTTCTAACCTGCCCTGTCAGCACAGGGATTACCACAACAGGACCTTCCCCTTCTCAACTACCTGCATGTGCCCTGTGCCTTGCTAGAAGGCTTGGGGAGCCCTAAAACAAAGTTAGGGGTGTGCAGGGAGAGGGGGGGTGTTCCACTGCGCAAGCAGAAATCCTTGCACTAACAGAACTACTTTGTTAGCACTACGTCCGATGGAACTTATTCCCAGCCAGGTATATCTAGGACTGCAGTCTAAATCTTTGAAATATTAGAGGGTACACTATCCCCTCTAGATTTATGGTTAATTTTATTTGCTCAGCAATCCTGTCAAGCGGATAATCCAGTGTGTTTCAAGGTAGAACTGGGTTTTGAACCCAGATCTCCCATATGCAAATCCAACATGAAATGTGAAGAGGGGCATGTGGGACCCCCCCCAAAAAAAAAATCCCACTGTGAAAACAATAAACAAACAAAAATCCAGACTCACAATTTGGGAATCTCAGTTCTAGAATAAGACTCCAATGTGCAGTATAAACAGGACTTTTTTTCAGCTAAAACTCACCAGAACTCAGTTCCAGCACCTCTCACGTGGGCGCCATTGCCATTCTAAGAGAATGAGAAAAGCATTCATGGTGTGTCCCGGCACCACTTTTGCTAGAAAAATACCACTGAGTATAACTATAGCAGGAGCCGAATATCTGACGACTCTTGATACTGATGTGTTATACACTGACTTTATTCTATTACTAATTCAAAGAACCCTATTACAGATTACAAATATGAAAATACTGTTCAGGAGCTAGAGGCAATGTTATTGTACACAAATTGATCTGAACAAAAATGGCAGTGCTGAACAGCCTAGTAGCATTAATTATTTGGTAACTTAACTAAATAAAGAATGTCTTGCCCTCACCATCTAACACACACAAGCAACCTCCATGGCACAGGAAGTCCTTTCGCTTTTCAGAACATCATCCATCATGCTAAGGGAAACTGCAGGAAAGTAACCTACTACTTCTTAATAGGCTTCTGCACAGAGAGTTGCTTTGAAGCAGCAGCTGCCCATAGTAAATTTCACTGACCCTTGGTGCCATTCACCAGGTTTCCAACTGTTTTGTCTCCTAAGCTCAGTGTTAGGACCAAGTCACAGCACCTGACAAAACTAAGAAGCCACAACAATATGAGGATTTAAAGCCTCCCGGGCTGTTATCTTTTCCACATAGCACCAGCAGAGAGACCTGATGCCAGCATGTTTACCACTAAGTTTGCCTTCTAGAAAGCAAAGTACAATACATTTTAAAAAGAAGATAGCGTTTTGCTGTACATCTGTAAATAAAGCTTACAGAAGTACACATGGCCTCTTAGAATACCAGATGGTGCTTCTAGGTCCTCTTCTGTTAAAATCTAAAAGAAAGGGGAAATCAGTTGTGTCACTGAGGTACTGAGATGAGGAAAAATGCAGTTGGTGA
The DNA here is from genome assembly GCF_964234715.1 of Podarcis melisellensis. Lineage (NCBI taxonomy): Eukaryota > Metazoa > Chordata > Lepidosauria > Squamata > Lacertidae > Podarcis > Podarcis melisellensis. Next base: position 32,452,579 of record NC_138528.1, on the reverse strand, counting down.
GAGCCTGCTTTCCGTGAAACTCCTAAAGGGAAAGGAACACACACACACACACACACACACACACACACAGAGAGAGAGAGAGAGAGAGAGAGAGAGAGAGAGAGAGAGAGAGAGAGAGTCTGTGCAAGGCTATCCTATTTCATTTCATGCAGAAGCAATACTCTAAACGTTACAGAGAAAATATTCTAAACATTAACCCTAACCCACCCTATTCTCTTGAATATAATTTTGTAATGGATTTTAATGGGTGGATATGAATTCTAATAAATACTAGCATCAAAGCTGAAATCATGTCCTGACAAAGCGCTAAATATACTTCACTATTTTGTTATTAAAACAACAACAAGGAAACAACACTACAGTGGTACCTCAGGTTAAGAACTTAATTTGTTCTGGAGGTCCGTTCTTAACCTGAAACAGTTCTTAATCTGAGGTACCACTTTAGCTAATGGGGCCTCCCGCTGCCGCTGCGCCACCGCAGCGAGATTTCTGTTCTCATCCTGAAGCAAAGTTCTTAACCTGGGGTACTATTTCTGGTTTAGCGGAGTCTGTAACCTGAAGTGTCAGTAACCCGAGGTAACCACTGTATTGCACCATGAAAGGCTTTGCGATTGCCTTTCTTAAACAATTCATGATATAATGAAATTACATATAGCTACTGATGTAGTGGATGCAAACTGTTGCTCTTTAGAAATCAGCAGTGGACAGAGGAGAGCTATGGCTGCTGCTACATTTTGTTTTTATCAATGGTAAAAATGGTAAAATTGTATTACTCCCTCTTCCTCAGTATTGGCTCATTTTCTTTTGTTTTCTTAGACGAAAATTAAACGATTAAATTAAATGCCCCCTAAAACCCTAACAAACCACCAGAAGATCAAAGGAGGATTTACAACCAGTAGGTTTATGCCCCATAAGCTCCATTATTCCCATGCATTAAAACTGCACAATTTGTCAACTGCCCTGAAAACCTGGCGATGCTAAACTAGCCATTAAGCAGATGATTTCACAAGATATTTCAAAGGGGGGAAAGTTAATTTTGCCGTTTTATATGCCCTTCTTTACAAAGCAAGTGGAAAAAGCCTGTAGATACACTGTCTTGGGAAAGCAGTGGGTTGATGGAAAGCACATCACTAATATATTCAGTATGTACTAAACTTAAGGGAAAGTTTTATAAAATTATTTATCAGTGGGGACTGACCCAGACAAACAACACAGTTTTCCATGCAATGCCGTTCTCTCTGTGTGAAAGAAGGCCATACAAAATGGTCGCAATCCACAGCAGAGAAGTGGGTTAGGTAGTCACAGAAACATGGCAACTTCAGGGATGTAGTTAAGTCAGAAAGAGAAGTCTGAATTCTGTGTTAGTGTATCATAATCTGGACTTGAAGCAAAGGAGCTAATAAGAGTGCATGTAGAGTGCATGTACATTTCTCTAATCAGAGTTTGCTCCCACAAGCCTGGGATTGAAGAAAGGTACCGGTGGAGTACAGGGTCAGGTTTAAGGTGCTGGTTTTGACCTTTAAAGCCCTAGGACCCTCATACCTATGGGACCGCCTCTCCTGGTATGCCCCGCAGAGGACCTTAAGTTCAACAAATAACAACACTTTGGAGGTCCCAAGCCACAATGTCGTTAGATTGGTTTCAACTAGGGCCAGAGCCTTTTCAGTACTGGCCGCGACTTGGTGGAACACTCTGTCACAAGAGACCAGGTCCCTGTGGGATTTGACATCTTTCCACAGGGCCTGCAAGACGGAGCTGTTCCGCCTGGCCTTTGGTTTGGACTCAGTCTGACCCTTATGTTTCCCTCCCCTTATGGTTTTGATTTAAGGGGTACTACCCGTATTTTAATTAACTTCTTTTTTTTCTATTTCGTTTTATTGTAATTTTATTGGTGTTAGCTGCCCTGAGCCCGGTTCTGGCAGGGGAAGGCAGGGTATAAATAAAAATTATTATTATTATTATTGTCAGGGTTTCTGGGAGAGAGGAGGAGATGACAGAGGAGACGGAGAGCGAGTGGGAGGAGGGGCAGAAGGATGAGGAAGAAGATGACGGAATTCTGAGGGAATCCACGAGTCTGAGCAGCGAGTCAGAGGATTCTCAAAAGGGGGTTACCTTAATCAAGCAAAAGGGAGGAGAAGGGAGAAGCGGAGAGGAGCCCAGTGGAAGACAGACGCAGCAAGAGGCGTCTCAGCCGGAACGGAGAAAAGGGGGTGGAGTCGTCAGCCTCTCGGAGGGAGCAGGATTAGGAGAGAACAGAGAAAGGGGGTTGGAGCAAGGTGTTCAGCCGGAAAGGGTGGAGAGCAGAACAAGGGGTGGTGTAGCGGTCGAAAGAAAGGTCAGCAGCAACGTACGCGCGCCAAGTTCAAACGTAGAGGCGCGCGGAAGTGGAGAGAGCTCAGGGGAGGAGCCCGGCCCTAAAGCCAGAAGGAGGGGGGAAGAGGCGGCAGAGGATTCAGCCTCAGGCGAGTCACGGAGAGAGGGAACCCAGGGGGGCAGGAAGACCCTGCGGAAAAGAAAGGAGAGGAAGAGGTGGTCTAGAGCCAGGCTATTAAGTTGGTGTGGAAGAGGGGAGGAGTCAGAGGGGACTTCAGCGGTCTAACGTGACAGACGTACGGCCACAATGCTGAACTGTACGAGAAGCAGAAATCTTCAATAAACTTTTCCTGTAAATAAACTGCAACGGAGTGAGGTCTCTGGTGAGCTGGGACCCGTCCTGGGTGGCCGTGACAGTAAGTCCCCTCTCAGAAAGCAAAAAATTTTTTTTGCGAAGCTCACGAACGGGAGCAGCCATGAGCGCTGAGGAGCAGCTGGTTGCACTGCGGGATCAGGTTACCGCTCTCACATCGGCAGTCATTGCTTCGCAGAAGAAGAATGACGACTTGGAGAAGACGTGCCAGGATTTGCAGGCAAGGTGGGAACACGCGGACAGGGCGGGGGCCCCAGGTTCCAGAGCGGAGGGCATTGCGCTTGGACGGAGGGGGGGTGCCCTGGTTCCGCATTTTAATGGCAACTTGCAAGACTATCCCAATTTCAGAGCGGACGTCGTATATGCACTGCATTTACTCCGTCACGATTTTAAAGATGAGGAGGAGAAAGTGGGGTTCATTGTTTCGCACCTGCATGGGGAGGCCAGGGCTTGGCTACGCAATCTGTGGCGCGAAGATGGACCGGCCCGTCGCAATTCAACTGCGTTCATCAAAGCGATGGATTCTTGTTTTCAATCCTCTGTGGATGTGGACATTGCGCGCCGTCAAATGCACGGGCTGAGGCAGGGGAAAGCGACTGTGCGCCAATACCACTCTAAATTTTTTGCATTGCTCACCGCCTTAGATTGGCCAAAGGACAGTAAGCCGGTCAGAGATCTTTTTTGGGAGGGATTGAGCCCCCCCATCAAGGATGAGATCGCTAGGGGGGACAGACCCCAGACCCTAGAAGACGTGGTGCAACGGGCTTTAGCTATTGGAATTCGACATGAGGGACGTCCGTGGCACGAGGAGGACGGGTCCCAAGCGCGTGCGCAAGCGAGGACTCTCCCTTTTGTGCACAGGGATTTCAGCCGTGCGCACCCCTCGCCAATGGGGAAGGACAGCGAGGAGCCAATGGAGATTGGTGGTGCTAGGGCTCAGAAGCCATCCCAGAGCCCTGTCCCTGGTGCAGCCAAAGCGAAGCCTCCTAGAGGAACCAGGAAGTGTTACATCTGTGACAGTGCGCACCATATGGCGAAAGAGTGCCCCCAGAGGCTCCAGAAGCACACTGCAGCACTGGCAACTGTAACAGCAGAGGTGCAACCAGGGGAGCAGCTTCAGGGAAACGACAGTGCCTGGCTGGAAGCAGAGCTACTGGGGCTCAGCCAGGCGGATCTGTAGACAAGCCCCCAGCATCACTGCAGAGCGTGGACCCTTTGCCTCCCAGACCAGCAGTTCTGCTCACAGCAACACTCCAGTTGCCTGATGGGAGACTCCTCGAGGTTCCAATAACGATCGATTCGGGAAGCAACGCCGACTTCGTGGGACTGCAGTTCGTTAAGCAGCACAACATGGCGCTCCTGCCTGCAACGACGCCTCTAAACGTGGTCACGGTAGACGGCAGGAAGTTGCTGGGGGGGCAAGTGGTGCAGCAAACCCCTCCCATGATGATGCAGATTGGCAACCATCGAGAACTTATTAGTTTCAATGTCACCCACTTATCGGACACACCCATCGTGTTAGGCATGAGTTGGCTGGAGAGGCACAGTCCCGCGGTTGCGTGGTACCAGCGGCAGATCACCTTTTGTTCATCGTATTGTGCTCAGCATTGCTTTCAGACCGATCAGGGAGGAGAAGCCGAGCAGCAGTTGCATCTGGGTATGGTGCAAACAGTGCCTCACAAGTACCAGGACTTCTTGGAGGTTTTCTGTGAGAAGGAAGCTGACAAGTTGCCGCCTCACAGACCTTACGACTGCGCGATTGATTTAGTGCCAGGGGCGCAACTGCCTGCTGCCAAGCTGTACTCCATGTCGGAAGACGAGATGCAAGAGCTTCGGGAGTTCATAGACCATAACCTCAAGCGAGGTTTCATCCAGGAATCTAAAGCAGCGGGTGGCAGCCCTGTGTTCTTTGTGAAGAAGAAAAACACGCCCCAAAAAAGGCTTATAGTGGATTACAGGTTCATAAACAGCTTGACTAAGCCCAAAGCTTTCCCCATGCCCAAGATTGACGACCTTTTAGCGACCGTCAGGAGGGGCAAGATTTTCACCAAGCTGGACCTACGTGGAGCTTACAATCTCATCCGCATCCGGAAAGGAGATGAGTGGAAGACCGCCATGTTCACCCCTCTGGGCACATACGAATACAGAGTCATGCCTTTCGGTCTCCAAAATGGCAGCCACGTTTTTCAAGCATTTATGCACCACGTGCTAGCAGGTCTCCTCTACAAGAAGTGTGTCTGCTTTCTCGACGATATCCTGATTTTCTCGGAATCGTCGGAGGATCACGATAAGGACGTGAGGGAGGTCCTGCAGAGGCTGAAGGACCACAGGCTGTACGCCAAGTTGGAAAAATGCCAGTTTGATGTCAGAGAGGTTGATTTCCTTGGCTACAAGTTGTCCGACGAGGGACTGGCCATGGACAGGGCTAAGGTTCAAGCGCTGTTGGTCTGGAAAAGCCCTCGAAATCGGAAAGAGGTCCAGAGGTTCATCGGCTTTGCCAATTTTTACCGCAAGTTTATTAAAGGTTTTGCGAACGCGACGGCGGCTATCACTGACACCCTCAGTTCCAAGAAGAAGAAGTTCGTCTGGACCGAACAAGCGGAGCGGTCCTTCCGGACGCTTAAAGGTCTTTTCGCCTCCGAAGAGCAGCTGCTCCACGTGAATCCCGGCAGACCCATGCGGGTAGAGACCGATGCGTCAGACAGAGCGGTTGGGGCCGTTCTTTTGCAAGAGGATTCGCAAGGCAACTGGAGACCGGGTGCGTTCTACTCCCGGAAGCTCAGCAAGACGGAGCGCAATTATACCATATGGGACAGGGAGTTGTTGGCCATTCATGCAGCTTTCAAAGCGTGGCGACACTTCTTAATAGGAGCCAAGCACACGGTGCAAGTCCGCACGGATCACAAGAACTTAGAGTATTGGCGGACGGCTAAGTTACAGACCCAGCGACACATGCGCTGGGCGGAGTTCTTTGCGGATTTCGACTTCAAAATAGAATACATCCCAGGAGACTCCAATGTTATTGCAGACGCGCTGTCCCGAAAGCCGCAATACTTGGAGGAAGCAGCTCCAATCGCAGCAAAGCACATTTTCGCACCGCAGGCGTGGACGTGCGCTACCATCGCAGTCGACCTGGACGCGGTGCGACGCGCGTTGCAAAGGGATCAGTTTGCACAGTCCAAGATGGAGGAGCTACGCGGAGGGTCGCGAGACAACGATGAGTTCCAATTGCAAGATGGACTTTTGACTCGTAAGGGTGCCCTTTACGTGCCCACCGACGATCTTCGAGCCAAGGTTCTGCAACAATTGCATGACGCCCCTAGTGCAGGCCATTTCGGCAAAGAGAAGACGATGGAGTTGGTGGCTAGAGACTTTTGGTGGCCCCAGATGAGAGGAGAGGTGGCGGACTACGTCGCCAGGTGTGATATCTGCCAGAGGTCCAAACCAGTGCACCAGAAGCAGGCGGGATTGCTAGAACCGCTGGAGACACCGCAGCAACCGTGGGAGAGGGTAGCGTTGGACTTTGTTACGGACCTGCCCAGCTCCAGAGGTAAGACGGCGGTGTTAGTGGTGGTGGACTTGTTCACCAAGATGGCGCATTTCATCCCTTGTGCCAAGGTGGCGACGGCAGAACAGACCACAAAGCTCTTCATCGATCACGTCTTCAGAGTGCATGGACTTCCGCAGTCCGTCTTGTCCGACAGGGGGCGCCAGTTTGTTTCCACTTTCTGGCGAAAGCTTCTGGGCATCTTGCACGTCAAAATCAACCTGACATCGGCGAGACATCCACAAACCAACGGTCAAGCGGAGAGGGTCAACGCGATCATGCAGCAGTACCTGCGGTGCTACGCCAACCAGCGACCTGCGGCGTGGGTGGACTATCTGCCGATGGCTGAATTCGCCTACAACAACACGAAACACGCATCCACCGGGGTGACGCCTTTCTTCGCGAACAATGGCCGTCATCCCAGAACCTTCCCGAGATTTGCGGCACCAGGAGGGGGGGGGCCTCAAGATGCCGACCAGTTTGCAGCGGAGTTGCAAGAGGTGCACGAGGAGCTGCGGAGACATTTGGAGCTGGCAAAACAGGCGTATAAGGTGCAGGCCGATAAGCACAGGAGGGCGGGAGAGGACATCCAGATTGGGGACTGGGTGTGGTTAGCAGCCCACGCGATGCCGGCCAGGTCATTGGCCAAGAAGAAGTTAGGACACAGGCAGCTAGGGCCATATCAAGTTGAGGCTAAGATCAATCCGGTGGCTTTTCGTCTAGCCCTTCCGGAGGGTTCCAGGGTGCACCCGGTCTTTCATAGGTCGGTGCTCACTCCCTACAAAACCCCACACAGGTTTCAAGAGTCAGGAGCACTCCCAGAGCCACGTAGGAGGGCGCCTGAGGGGGGGGAATCGCCAAGACCAGAACCTCTTAACGAGGTCACAGAGATACTGGACTCGAGATGGGGGGAGGAGGGAGTTGAATATTTTCTAGCCAGGGAAGGCACTCCGGCCTCTGCCAATAGCTGGGTGCCGGGTTACGCGTTGGACGAACCCCTGTTGAAGGAGGAGTTCCATGCACTTTTTCCGCACAAGCCCATGCCCGAGGAGTATTTTGATGATTGGCTTTTCACGCCCACTTTGTCAGACAGCACGTTCGAGGGTTTCTCCTCACCCGAGGGCCATACGCCCGAAACAAGCCCGGCCAGGGATCCGAGACTGGGGGGGGAGGAGACAGGCCCTTGTTGGTGGGTGGATCAGCCAGGGGAGGCATGGAGTCAGAGATGGATGGTAGGTCCTTGGCAGGCAGCGCCAGGAGAAGCAGTGATGGAGGAAGAGACTGTGAGGTCTGTGGGTGGGGAACCCGAGTTCGAACACACATATACGGAGATGACAGAGGAGAACGTTGAAGTGGACAACTTGTATCCTGAACCGACCCCGGAAGAACCACGTTTTCCTCAACCTGCACCCGGCGAGCGGGAGGGGGGAAGGGGGGGCTTCGAGGGGGGGATGGATGTCAGGGTTTCTGGGAGAGAGGAGGAGATGACAGAGGAGACGGAGAGCGAGTGGGAGGAGGGGCAGAAGGATGAGGAAGAAGATGACGGAATTCTGAGGGAATCCACGAGTCTGAGCAGCGAGTCAGAGGATTCTCAAAAGGGGGTTACCTTAATCAAGCAAAAGGGAGGAGAAGGGAGAAGCGGAGAGGAGCCCAGTGGAAGACAGACGCAGCAAGAGGCGTCTCAGCCGGAACGGAGAAAAGGGGGTGGAGTCGTCAGCCTCTCGGAGGGAGCAGGATTAGGAGAGAACAGAGAAAGGGGGTTGGAGCAAGGTGTTCAGCCGGAAAGGGTGGAGAGCAGAACAAGGGGTGGTGTAGCGGTCGAAAGAAAGGTCAGCAGCAACGTACGCGCGCCAAGTTCAAACGTAGAGGCGCGCGGAAGTGGAGAGAGCTCAGGGGAGGAGCCCGGCCCTAAAGCCAGAAGGAGGGGGGAAGAGGCGGCAGAGGATTCAGCCTCAGGCGAGTCACGGAGAGAGGGAACCCAGGGGGGCAGGAAGACCCTGCGGAAAAGAAAGGAGAGGAAGAGGTGGTCTAGAGCCAGGCTATTAAGTTGGTGTGGAAGAGGGGAGGAGTCAGAGGGGACTTCAGCGGTCTAACGTGACAGACGTACGGCCACAATGCTGAACTGTACGAGAAGCAGAAATCTTCAATAAACTTTTCCTGTAAATAAACTGCAACGGAGTGAGGTCTCTGGTGAGCTGGGACCCGTCCTGGGTGGCCGTGACAATTATTATTATTATTATTATTATTATTATTATTATTATTATTATTATTATTATTTTGCTTTTCCATAGCTTTTTGATACAGATAAAGTGACATCACTGAGCAGAATGCACACACATTGGCCAGAGTCTAAGGATGGAGAATCTCATGCCTGGGGACTGACTGCCCCCCCCCCACTCCACAACCAGTTTCTCTGAGGGGCTATCAGGACTCCCTTGCTCCATGCCCTCCTTGAATGTTTTCGCTTGACAGGAAATGTGGTCTGGGGTTTCTCACATTACTTAGCAGAATGGGAAGGAGTGGCAGTGCAGAGGTTACAAATTACTGGGGAAAGGAAAGAACCAGTTCTAAAGCTTGGTTCACGGCGGCTGCTGCAGGCCTAGCTTCCATTATGGAATTGAACTAGGGAAGATTTCATCTTTTGTAGGATTAATCAGTCGCAAAGTTTTAAGTTGTACATGTTCATGCACAACTGTACAGTTCCAACAAAATACATTATTTCATGCAATACGTAGGTTGAGGTGCAAACCAAATGGACTCCATAAAGTAGCTCAAGCTGAGATGTCTAAAAGCAGCAATACTGTGTCTGGATTTAACTTGATTAAAAAGCCTAGTGAAGACTTCTGCAGTGATTTTTCATCACTCCTAATTAATTAGTAGGGTAATGCAAAAATGAACATTCCCAGTTCCATGTGTGCCTCTAATTTCATTGCCATCTGAAACAAATTCAGCTAGACTAGCCTCTTTAAAACAGGAAAGAGAAAGACAAGCTGTTTTCCACATCTGGAAAATAGAACAGCAGCACAGTAATTTCCAATTGTCTGTAGAAAAACACACACACCAAAACATTCTATTTATTCATCTCTTTCAAAGGTATTAAGACAGCAAACAGAATTCTTACATATAAGAATTGGTTTCATGTAGAGCTCCGGAATGAACATGGGATCTTCGGAATGATCCTATGTAGGTTTACAAAGAAATAAGTCCTAGTGAGTTCAGTGGGGTATTCTCAAGCATAGGCACACGCAGCATATTTCATTACGGTATGCATCCAGGGATTTTACACACACACACACACACACACACACACACACACACATACACACATACTCATACTCAGTCATAAAGGTATTATTTTTATTTATAAAACAAACTAAAGAAACTAAAGCTTAAGAAACTTAAGAAACTAATAAATAAACAAATGCAACTGATGCAAATATTTCAGCTCCCTTTCATTCCAGTTCTCTGCCTGGCCCTAACCACTATCTTTGATACCACTAGAGTAGTTTCAATTATTATTATTTATCCAACTTATTAGTCACTTGTAACACTAAAAGGTCTCCAGGTGATTTACAATGTATTTAATATTTAACATATTTTATCTAAGGGACGCAGGTGGCGCTGTGGGTTAAAGCCTCAGCGCCTAGGACTTGCCGATCGAAAGGTCGGCGGTTCGAATCCCTGCGGCGGGGTGCGCTCCCGCTGCTCGGTCCCAGCGTCTGCCAACCTAGCAGTTCGAAAGCACCTCCGGGTGCAAGTAGATAAATAGGGACTGCTCACCAGCAGGAAGGTAAACGGCGTTTCCGTGTGCGGCTCTGGCTCGCCAGAGCAGCGATGTCACGCTGGCCATGTGACCCGGAAGTGTCTCCAGACAGCGCTGGCCCCTGGCCTCTTGAGTGAGATGGGCGCACAACCCCAGAGTCTGTCAAGACTGGCCCGTACGGGCAGGGGTACCTTTACCTTTACCTTTATATTTTATCTAACCCATACATAAGATCTTAGCACACTTTAAAAAGCAAAATTACAACAATTACTAAAAATCAAAATTCCCTCCCGAAAGCCCAGGCATACTTATCAATTGACAGAATATAAAAAGGCAATTCCTGCTTTATCCCTGAGCATTGTCTGTGATTCATGAGGGGGCAGTCTCAATATTTGTCCTCAATATTTGTCCTCCAGAGACAAATGCTCTGTCATGTTAAACAAATAAGAATTTCATGGTCCTGAATACAACCAAAATGCAAGCACCCAAATGCCATTTAAATGCCATTTTTATGTAGTGTGCCGCTGCCTGTCCTTGGTGCTTAGAACAATTCTTTCTATGTTGTCTTTAACAACACAAATATTGAATTTTCTTCTTTTTGGTGTGACACCTGATTTGGAAAGGATTATAACATTCAGTGCTGAGCCCGGCCTTCTCTGAAAGGAGAAACCAAATGTAGGGTTGTACATTTGAGGGTACAGAAATAAAGCACAAACACCAGAACAGCTGAGAAACGAGTCACTGACTGGAAGAAGCATCTTGGCTTCACAGAGGAGAGAGAGAAAAGCCAGGAAATCAAGTCCTCCAGTCACAGTCAGAGTGACAGGAGAAACAGACTGGAAAAGAAAGTCCCAGAGCAAACATCTGTAAGTACTGCTACTGTGAAAGAAAGGGCAGAAAGCACAAGCTCACATGCACCTTTGCTCAGCAGCTTGAAACTTAAGCCAAAAGCAGCGATATGGGATCAAAGACAGTGGCAGGGCTATCTGCTGTTTGCTTAGGAACACCATCGGAGCAGATGGTCCCCCACGTGTTGATTCTCTATTCCCCTACTAAACAGCCACTTTAAAGTAAGCATGAAATAGCATGGGAGAAACATCTGCACATAGTCCAGCAGACCACCAGTAGTGTAGCAAAGGAAAAGCAAGAGGAGGGGAAGGGAAAGGAATGCAACCATTCAGGCATAGCCAGAACTAGGTTTGGGACAGGCACCCCAGCGAGTGGCATAACCTCAGTGTGTATACATATGTATAGCCACTCACTGGTTGTCTTTTCCTTTCATTACACAGCAGGAATATGCTTGCGTTCTCACCCCCCAACTTACAGTAGGCCACAAGATACTCTGCATGAGCAACCTGGGGCAGGGAGGCGGGGTAGCGTTTGAGAAACTCCCAGGGAAGGACTCATTCCTTAATCCCAGCTTCTCGACTGATAGTGCCCTTCTGCGGTTTTTCACAGTTTTGTGTAAGGATATTGTCTTTGAAAGGGTATTGGCCTGCCCTCTGAGCTTATGCGATGATGAGGCTCTGTGCATGTGCCAAAGATAACCACTGCCGGAGCTTTCTCTTTAGGTTTTTTTTTTGCCACAGAGGGTCCTCTTGCCCAGGAGGCAAGCCACTGATCAGTTTAAAAAAGAGATTTGTCTCTTCAGCTTGTGGAACTGCTCTAGGAAAAACACTAAAAAAGCTTGGGCAGCACATTTGCCCCCACTCCACTCGCAACTTTCTCACAGAAGTTCCACCTGTTGAAAAAGCAGATCACATTTTTATACGCAGCAGTGGCTTGTCTCTTTAGCATTCCCTCAGTCTAGAGAATCTACCTGCTTGTGGTTAATGTTGTCTATTCGCCTAACATATTTCCTTCAATAATAATAATAATAATAATAATAATAATAATAATAATAATAATAATAATAATAATTTATTATTTATACCCCGCCCATCTGGCTGAGTTTCCCCAGCCACTCTGGGCGGCTCCCAATAGGTGTTAAAAACAGTACAGCATTACATATTAAAAACTTCCCTGAACAGGGCTGCCTTAAGATGTCTTCTGAATGTCAGGTAATTCTTTATCTCTTTGACATCTGATGGGAGGGCGTTCCACAGGGCGGGCGCCACTACCGAGAAGGCCCTCTGTCTGGTTCCCTGTAGCCTCACTTCTCGCAATGAGGGAACCGCCAGAAGGCCCTCGGCGCTGGATCTCAGTGTCCGGGCTGAATGATGGGGGTGGAGACGCTCCTTCAGGTATACAGGACCGAGGCCATTTAGGGCTTTAAAGGTCAGCACCAACACTTTGAATTGTGCTCGGAAACATACTGGGAGCCAATGCAGATCTCTCAGAACCGGTGTTATGTGGTCCCGGCGGCCACTCCCAGTCACCAGTCTAGCTGCCGCATTCTGGATTAATTGCAGTTTCCGGGTCACCTTCAAAGGTAGCCCCACATAGAGCGCGTTGCAGTAGTCCAAGCGTGAGATAACTAGAGCATGCACCACTCTGGTGAGACAGTCCGCGGGGAGGTAGGGTCTTAGCCTGCGTACCAGGTGGAGCTGGTAGACAGCTGCCCTGGACACAGAGTTAAGGCAGAAGGAGTCCACTGTCTCTGGTGACAGGAGCAGTGAATTGGAACTCATGCCCTCCTCATTATGCCCATGCAGTGAGGCAAGAGTCTCTGTCGCCACCTCCCTGCCTCAACTTGTCCTGCTCAGAAAAAGGGCCAAGAGACATTTCGTGAGAGGTAGCCCAAAAAATGCCTGCGCACACCCGGAATATTGCAGTCGGAATCAGTGTCCATGTTGAAAAAAGCTCAACAACGTTTGTGTCTGTATCTTCATTTTTTGAAATATGGCAACCCTAATTTACCACATTGGCTAGAAAGACTTTATAAACTTTAAAATACAATATTCTAGCAATATCACGCGTGTCAGGAAGAGGCCATGAGACATGCCAAGGCCCACTACCACCATGGGGAGACCCAATGAGACCTGACACCACTTCGGGAAGGTCCAGCAAGGCCCGCTGCCACTACGGGAAGGCCTGGGCCCTCAAGATTGGGAGGGCTCAGCCCTGTCCCCACATACTTTGAGGACACCTCAGCCTCTTAGAGTTGGCACCTATGCTTTGGATGAACAATCTGCAAACTTCATACTTGATCCCTGGAGGTGGTCAAGAAAGCACTGGCATGCAAATGTAAAATGGCCACACAGCCTATAAGCTATAGAAGGGCACTATTGAGGCACAATAACTTCTAATCCACTTTGAAATCTTGTGGGGGGGAGGGCGAAACACAGAAAGCTACAGACCTGGCTGTGGAAAGTAATGGAACTGAAAATACCACATATTTTTGAAAACCGAAGGCCCACAAACAGAGACACAACATACATACCCTCCAACATTTCTCCTATGAAATTCTATGAAATTCTCCTATGAGAAATTCTCCATAATAATAAATTTACTATTTATACCCCACCCAGCTGGCAGGGTTGCCCCAGCCACTCTGGGTGGCTTCCAATATATATAAAAACATTAAACATTAAAAAAAATAAACCTTCCCTATACAGTACTGCCTTGGGACTGCTCAGAGGCTGGATAACTCCATACCCTCCAACATTTCCCTGATGAAAATAAGGACGTCCTAAGGAAAAGTGAGATTTTCTGGGATCAAATCAGAAACAGGGACAGCTTATGTAAATCTGCAACTGTCCCTGGGAAATGGGGACAGTGGGAGGGTCTGAACATATAGAAACCAAACCCAATCCAAAGGCATAAGCAACAAACAACTCCAGCAGAACAAATCAAATCACACCATACTGTAACCTTAATACCAACCTCCAGCATTGCATGATTAATGTGGTACAGGCTGCAAAATACTATAAATATTAGTGTACCAGCTTCCTATATAGTGCTAGTTTATACATGTCTACTTAGAAGTAAACCCCAGTGAGTTAAATGGCATTTACTTTCTAAGTTATTATAGGATTGGCACCTCAGTCATATAGCAGTATAATTTTTCATATTTGTGCGTTAGTTCAGTATTTCCAATGTTTTAGGAAAAGCAGCCCTTATGTGTTTTGCCACTTTCACAAGCGAGCCTTGGGGTTCTTTCTGTCATGCAGACTTTAAAAAAATTGTTAACTTTTAAAAATGCTTCAGGGTGGTGCAAGTTTCTAAATTGTGTCTCATTTACAAAATACTCAGCAACTAGAAATATTCAGCAGTCAGATTAGTCCAAATCAAATCCAGAAGTGATTCCAGTTCAACAAGGAGGCCTGTTGGAAACAGTGAAGATGATGACAGGAATTTTCCATTTTTCTTCTTCTTGGATGGTACATATTGAAACTAAATTATCCCTTTTCCCCAATAAAGCCAGTTCTTCTGCTGAATAAGTCTCCCTTCTGTTTGGTTGCATCTATTTTGAGCAAATAGCACCTGTGTTACAATGACAGTTCCATAATGAGACCCTGGTGTGGAAAGAAGACAGGAAAGACTGCCGTATTCACCAGCAAAGACTCTGCAACAGAAATAAGCAGGCCGAGGCAGGAAGGAGCACGCTTTTGCTGCATATGCATGGGAATTAGACTCTAGTTCCCATTTGCAGAGTATGCGTATGTCAGCCCTTGGTTGTTTGACCCGTTAATTAGTTCTCTTTTCCCTCCTATAAAAACCACGCAAGACACTCTCTTTTTAAAGTTTAAGGAGCAAATAACTTTTACTTGGTGTACTTACAGCTGCAGAGTAAATATACAGTGCAGGGGGCTGTTTCTTAAGTTGCTAATATTTCTTACATAGATTAAACTGTGACAGACGGTTAGAGGCACAACATGGCATACCTGCTGCTCTAACTGTTAAGACTGTTCTACTAACTGCCATAACTGTACTAACTGCCATAACTGTACCAACTGCCATAACTGCCAGAAGGTGTATGACATCTCAGAGTTCCACACCTCTTGCAATTAACCCTTTGCATATGCATTTTAGATGCTAACATCCTGCAATATGATCAAACGCCATTTCAGTAGTAGGAAACTTGAGTGAGCCCAACCTTATATAGGAAATCTGTTACCTTCAAAGAAAGATAACATATTGTTGTCTTAACTCTGTTGTCCAACCCTCTTCAAAATACAGTGGTAGCTCGGTTTTCGAACGTAATCCGTTCAACTTCCGAAACGTTTGAAAACCAAAGCATTTACTTCCAGAAGCATTTACTTATGGAAAACTCAATATGGAAGCCACTTGGCCAGTGGCAGAGGAAAGGGGGGTGCGGCCCGCCCCGGGTGTCATCACTGAGGGTGTGTGTGTGACAAAATGAGTTTTTAAAAAATTGGGCTCACAAAACGTTTTAGGAGTGACATGGTGGCTGAGGCACCTGCAGGTTCCGCGCTGCCTGAAACAGCAGCGTGGGACTTGCGTCTGCCTACTGTCTCTCCCTCAGCCACCCTACAGCTGAAGGGGAGGCGGTGAAGAGGCTCCAAGCATCAGAGACGCTCGCCCCGGCTGCAGGACATGCCCCGCACCAGGCACCCAAGCGGCTAGCTACGCTGCTGCACGTGGCACATTCAACTTCTGAAAAGTGTTTGAAAACCGAAGCAGTTACTTCCAGGTTTTCGGCGTTTGAAAACCGAAATGTTCAATTTCTGAGACGTTCGAAAACCGAGGTACCACTGTACAAGCTCCTCTGCAATTTCAGAATCAAAACTTTCACATTCACAAGGAATTTTTGACCAGAAATCTAAAAGGCAGATCTTTAGAGACAATCTGTAATCTTATGTGTCAGACCATGCCCTCCTTGAATCACGCCTATTTTCTTGGTAGGGTTGTCGCCTTTTAACCTTTCCAAAAGTCATTCACTGCATCAGTGAGGAAAAATGTATGCAGCATAAAATGATTTGATGCAACCAAACATAATCTATTAACATAGTTTTAGTTTAACTATTAAATTCAGAGTTGGAAAACGGGTTCCTAAATCCTAAGAGCCATTGATTGATACTCCACACTGTTCTACAGCCCAGGTGGAGATGAAGAGGGGTCTGAGAACCACCCAGAAACCCAGAGAGCTGGGATCAGGACCCCCAGTTCTGAGGCAGTGACATCTAGATTTGATGGCTCCTAGAAGTGATTGCCAATGTGGAAATCTGCTGGAGGGCCAGACTTCACTTGCTCATTTGAGGAAACCTTAGGTTCATGTCTGAGTTCACGAGGATGTGCTGCTGTATAGGGAAGCCTGGCTTCAGGCATTAGGCGCATTGGCAGACCAACTCTGAGTGGGAATCCTTTGCAGATGACTGCAGTGCCTGGAGACAGGCAGTCAGGTTGTCTATCCACAGCAGTGACCAGAGTCAGGAACGACTACTGGGAGGAGCACAGAACGAAGAAATGCTGTGGTGCAACTGCAGCAGCACAACTGAATGCATTCATCTGCCCCAGCTGGGGAAAAAAAGTCTCTCCCATATCAGTCTCTGCAGCCACAGAAGACAGTGTAACTCTCCAACAGTTTGACTTTGCCTCCAAAAGTGCATTCCTCCATTGCCTCCTGATGCCAATAAATATTTGCCAACCTGGTGCTCTTCAGTTGTTTTAGACTCCAACTCTGGAACAGCATTTATGTCAAGATATAACATACATCCACTGTGTGTACCGTACTTTCCAGAAACAACAGAAGACATTTTTGCTATGACAAGTCTTCCCAGCTTGATGAAGAGGGCTCTACCATAAGTGTCTATTTTGTATTGTTTAAAATTTATATTTTTCTCTTTTGTGTTTTTTAATCTTTTTTTTTTACTTGTTTCGTTATATTTTGCCCATCACCTTTAGATAGATGATAGATAGATAGATAGAGATAGATAGATAGATGATAGATAGATAGATAGATAGATGATAGATAGATAGATAGATAGATAGATAGATGATAGATAGATAGATAGATAGATAGATAGAGTTGGCATTGATCTGTCTCGAGAGACAATGGAGTGTGCCTCCAGGGGTGAAGTCAAACCACTGTGTTAGCAGCCCCAAAGTGACCTCCCTGGGGTGCAAGCCTGGGCAGTGAGTATGGAGGTCCTGGGCTGCCCAGATGGCAAAAGCCCCATCTTGGGCCTGCTGAAGTGGTCTAAAGCAAAGCAGAGCAATATGTTTGGCACCAACTTGGCTGCAGGAGTTACTAGAACACAAGGCCCCATCCAACCGTTTTAGGGACTCCACTATGCATTTGTGTAGGGTTTTTAATAAGGTTTTAAATAAGATTACTGCACTGCCTGACATCCTGTGCACTCAACTTCAGAAACAGCACACTGAATACGTGGCATGTGGTCTCCCTTTGAAATGCATGGAACAACCCATACAAGCTTATCTCTTACGTCTGCAGCAAATTGCTAGATCAAGTGTATCCATAGTTTTCTCTATACTGTTACAAAGTCTCTTCACTGTTCTGTTATTGTATTGTGTAGTCATCTGCATCCCTACCTTGGGCCAAAATCATAGAGCTGTATGTATGTGATAGAAGTGAGGAAGGTGGGTTTCAAGATAGTTGCTATTTACACAGCTTCAGAAATAGATCAGGTGCTTTCCAACCATGCTTTGGGACCATTTATATCAGGGTTTCCCAAACTTGGGTCTCCAGCTGTTTTTGGACTACAATTCCCATCATCCCTGAGCTCTGGTCCTACTAGCTAGCCAGGGATGATGGGAGTTGTAGCCCCAAAACAGCTGGAGACCCAAGTTTTGGAAACGCTGGTTTATAAATATGTCACCATTTGAACTTCATCTCTGTAAGCCTTGGATTTCAGTCTCTCTGTTGCCCTGATTAACTTGGATTTGCATATGTATGTAAATATCTGGCCAGACAATTTTTATCTAAATCAGATATGAATTTATTCTCCTCATGATTCCTGTTAAAAGAACTCACATCTTTGTAGACATTTATAGGACTATGCAGGAAAATACCTAACTATGCAAAAATGTCTCCCTGGTTTATTGATTCATTTTGGACTTTCATGGGAAACTGAAGGATGAAAAATATCTTACCCATAGGCTTTATGTTCACATTTGACATGTACCGAGAACATCTGACTGTAGTGGGGGCCCTGGGTACCTGCTGTTGCTGTTTCTTTACTTTGTATTTTTCTTGGATTGGATTTGCAGCCAAATGGTTGTAATTGACCCTCTATTGGGACAAGTTAGGCTATGAACATATGCCTTTCCTTTTTATTAAAAAAAATGTTCAAGAGTAAAAGAGAGGGAGAGAAATATTATCAGTATTTACTTTAGGTTGCCTCCATTTCCAGTTTTTCTGGCAGGGAGTCAAGCTTCTGTCAGAATACAGAGCTTCATCTAAATCCAGCTCCTGGAGGAAAGACTGCAAGCAGAATACAAATCGATGGAAAAGCAAAAGTTTAAGAGGCTCTGTCCTTTATGCAGGCAGCATGCCTCAGCATTGGTTTGAGAATTCTGCATCCAAAATGTCAGGCTGGCAAACATTCCTCTTCAGGGCAGTCATTAGTCAATTTGTCATACATCAGCCAAACACAAATGACTAAATTATAACTGCGGATATGCAAATCTCCAATGGTTCTTTACCTCAGGCAAAATATTTCCAGGCTAAACAAACTCAGTACCAGGTTTCAGTACTACTATTCCAGAAGGCTCTTTAAGGGAACTTACTGCCACACAATGAAAATAGACACACACATACACATACACACACACTATTTAACAAATGCATGAATTGGATTTATTTTATTTTATTGCTTTTTATAACTTATTGATGAGGAAAAATATGACATAAATCATTCCCAGTCTGGTCTTTGTTGTTAGAATTATTATCAGGAGCTAGGTTTCTTTTTGATTTTAAGCATGAAAATGAAACTCTCCCTTGAGCTCCTCAATTTCATGCTCAATGTACTTGGTAATTTTGACTTTTCACCCTCTCTCTCCCTCTGCCCATTCTCAGATACACTTTGACAGAAAAGAATCTGCAAGACATAGCCAAGATTTCTTTTCATTGCAAAAACGGGTGGGGCAGGAATGTGCTTTGTGGTAGAATCATTCTGTGGTAGAAAACAATTGTCAGTCAAATTTCAGAAATTCTGTCTGTGATAGGGGGTGGGTTTGTAGTTCAGTGCTGAAGCAGAATGTTTGCCCGCATAAAAACCACAGGTTCAGTCCTTACCACATGGCATTAAGTCCTTGTTGTTGTTTTGTCGTTTACTCGTGTCCGACTCTTCGTGACCCCATGGAATTAAGTCCTTACTCAGATATAAAAGCTGGGGAAACCTCTTCCCGAGACCCTGAAGAGCTTCTGCCAGTCAGTTAGACCAGACAACACTAGGCTAAATGGACTAACAATCTTTACACGTTCTTATGTGTAGGACTAGTGTGATCATGCCAATAATTTCATAGAACTTCTATCAGACCAGTTACTAAACCTCCAGTTCAGAGTTCTTATCTATTACGGATGCCATGGGTGATATTCAACTAAGTTCTACTCAGAGTAAACCCACTGAAAGTAATGAACCTTAGTCATTATTATTTTTTATTAACTTTATATGCCACCCTTCATCAAAAGATCTCATGGCGATTCACAGAATACAATACAAGATAAAAACAAGTAAAAAATTAAAGCAAAACAACGAAGCAATAACACCCCCTCCCCACGGATACATTTAAAAGGTTGTAGGTTATTAATCGGCCAAATATATAATGAAGGCGCCAGGTGAACCTCCCTGTTCATCAATTTCTGTGGGTCTACTTTGACTAAAACTGGATACTATCCCAGGGTACCAATGAATCAGATATACAGTTCACAAGAAAATGCATCTATGTAGAAGCACCCTAAAATATTTCCTATCTACTGTGGAGATGGACAAACATATCCTCTTCAGCTAATCTGCTCCATCAAGCCTCTTTAAGATGAACTAGGCCTCTGTAAATCAATACATTAATTTTAAATCAACAGCCAAGCGAGCCAATTGCAAAACGGTTTTATCTGTTTCTTTACATTGTAGGTAGCCTGGGAATTCAAGGAAGTCACATAGCAGAAAACGCTAATATTACTTTCTCTCTTGTCAAGGGGAAATTTAACCAGTCCCACAGACGTAATGCTCTAATTTGTTACAGGCAAGAGCTTTCTAAGTGCAATGTTATCAAAGCAAGAATCATCAAGGAATTATATCAGTTTGACTATAAGTCTAATTTTTGAATGTTCAAGTATGTCTAATTATAGCAATCATTTTTCTTTCTTTCTTTTTGTTTCCTTTGCATCGATCCACTTAATTCCATCTCTTAGTGTGGGCAAAAGCTGACAGTTGCATGGCAAAGAATGTTTCCCTTTGTAAAAACCTACTTCCTCTCAATGTAGCTTTAGCCTAATTGAAATGTTTCCTATTAAGCTCAATCAAGGCAGCAATTATCTAATTACTCACTTATGCTTTTCTAGCCAAAAATTGCCCAAGCCAGCATATTTGAATGGCTGGTTGCATATTTATTGTTGTTTTTACATTTCCCTTGCAGTTTTAAGTAATGGTTAAATTTTTACCAGTGCTTTATGCTGCATCTTCAAACATTCGTTGATATCTACAGCTGTGGCAAGATCACTGGGTAAGAAAAGCATTCAGAAAATGTTCCTAAATTTATTCCTAAATTTAATCACGAATTAAAATTAAAATATATCCAAAGACATATAAAGAAAACAAAAGTGTAGGATTCACAAGTATTATTTCGAAAAGCAATTATTATCCACACGGAGCACTTAAGAACAGCTAGCTTGTTGGTGCATTTAGCTCAGGTTTGTCTATTGTGAACCTCAACCTCCCCCATACTGGTTATACAAACCCAGGAAATGATTAAGAAGGGCTTCCAGCCTATCTAGGATGTTGTGACAGTGTAACATATAATGAAGGAGACCACTGACTATACTGTACATGCATTACCAAGGCCAAGTGGAAGACGCATCTGAGTCACATCAACCTCAGACCATGCACTGTGAGCAAAAACTAAAGAGAGTTCCATCTAATCCTTTGGTTATTACCATTCTGCTGCATTGCACCTCCCCCCAATGTCCCCATCTATTCCAGAGAGTGCCTCTATCCTCGGAGGCGTGGGGCTGGGGGTTTATACCCAAGAAAGCCCTGTTGGGCAACCAGTTTTATTCCATATCCTACATATTCAACCCAGAATGTTGCATTACATGGCTTCATATCAAAATCACATGAAACAGCAATATTTTACTTGATTTTAATGATACAGTGGTACTTCCAGGTTAAGTACTTAATTCGTTCCAGAGGTCCGTACTTAACCTGAAACTGTTCTTAACCTGAAGCACCACTTTAGCTAATGCCGCCACACCACCGGAGCCCAATTTCTGTTCTCATCCCAAAGCAAAGTTCTTAACCCGAGGTAATATTTCTGGGTTAGCGGAGTCTGTAACCTGAAGCATATGTAACCTGAAGCGTATGTAACCTGAGGTACCACTGTAGTCTTATTTCTACTTTATTTACACAACCCACTTACCAGCATTAATTACTAAAGAAGAAGTACAGCTAAAAGCAAGTCATCGTATTATAGTTGAGATGTAAATAAATACGGTGTATTAGGAAAATATTCTTTTTTCCAGTAGCTGTGGAGTGCTACCCCCATGCCTCTACAAAAACATAGCTGTGTGTTTGTGTGTGTGGTTGAGGGGCCATGATGATAAACTGGAAAGGCATGTGATACCTATGACTACATCACTTGACCATTAATACACCTCACCAGGAGTTGTTTAACATTCCAAGCCCATGAGCAGTTTTGGGCAACTGCCATTTTAAAAGCAAAATTATTGTTCCCTCTCCACTTCATTTTTAACCCTTCATTTTCTCCCCTGTCACCCCTGCTTGAAGCACAGGACAGGAAGCAAGGGGAAGCGTGGAAGAACATTTCCAGGTAGATAAATGATTTAGCTAAGGCAAATACTGTGAAATTGTACATTGATGGAAATGGAGGTTTAACACGATAGTGTTACTAGAAAGAGATTTCATATTCCCCAGGGAATCTTCCTAAAGGATAGCCATGTTAATCTGTTGTAGCAGAAAAAAACAAGGCTCTTGGAGCATTTGAAAGACTAACATCTATTGTGCCATTATCTTTTAACAACTATAAGGAGTGCACCTGATATCCAAACTTCAAAAACCAAAGTCTTTTGCTTGGTCTCAATGCTATACTGTACTAGATACATATTTCAAGAAGTAAAAATCAGTTATTTAGCTTTTTGGGAAATTTTTCACCGCCGGGAAAATCCACACATATGGCAACCCTAATTAATAAAGATTTAATCATTTATGAATTATGAAAATGGAATTGTTTAAATGGCTATTTCTCAGTTGTTTCATTTTAATTAATTTAAGGACTCATCAATTTCCAACTTCCTACAATTTGCCAGTTCTGGAGTTTCATTATATCCAAATTATTATGTGTCAAATAAGTATCAAAAATTGTCAGGTACTCCATGATGGCGAGAATGTTATTGTGGCAGCCCACCTTTCTTATCGCTCTATGGGGCCATCATACAGCAATGGCAGAAGTGATGGCATTCAACTTCAGGAGTCAGGATTATCTGCCACCCTCTCACACATGATTTGGAATCAGGCACCTCTGCTCCACAAATTCTGCTACCACTTGTCTCCCTTTCCAAGTCATTTAATTCTAATAATTCTAATAATTCTAATTATTTTACAACACAGTAAATGATTTCTTATCTCTTAGCAACTGTTCCTGCCACAGAGGAAAACAACAAAGAGTCTTGTGGTACCTTAAAGACTAACAAACTTAAGATGACATAAGTTTTTGAGAACTGGAGTCCACTTCATCCCCAAAACTTATGCCACAATAAGTTTATTATTATCTTTATGGTGCCACATGATTCTCTTTTGATTTTGCTGTAATAGACTTAATGCCAGGATAGAGGATTTGGAAGAGAATCAAGACCTCCTTAGACAGACTATATTTCTGGATCTCTCCACAGCATACTATATCCAGGGCAAGGCTTCTCATAAGACAACAAGAAGTGGTTGCTTTCTGATGGTAAGAGTGGGCCAGACTACCTTGGAAGGTGGTAGTGGACTCTCCTTCATTGGAGGTCATTGAGCACAGGTTGAATGGATCCATCAAGGATTCTTTAGCTGTGATTCCTGCATTGCACAGGGTTGAACTAAATGACTGGAATCCCTTCCAGCGCTACAATTCTATGATTCTGTGAATATTTGGCAGAGGAGGCAGCCTTCACGCAAGAAACTATATTGGCCTGTTACTTGTTCCTGATTATGTAGGAAGCTGATTATGTAGGAAGCATAGACATGTGGAAGTTGTATGAATCCATGGGCTCTGGAGAAACTATCATATCAGGATATCAGGAGTGGGGATAGCAGGCATAACCCCAATTCTTTGCACACTGTGCACTGATGTGTTGATGATAATAACCAAGCATGAAATTGATCTACAAATGTGTGTGTTGCTTCTGTGCCATTCCAGAAGTCTTTTTAGGTTTTGCTTTGTTTCCCGATGTGTTTAAGTAATATATTCATGATAACATTGGTGGTCTTCAGAGTGATCAAAATCTTAAATTGTCTCATCCAAGGTCCAAATGGCATCTCCAAACAGGTTTAAATGTATTATATTTTTATTATTTAGCTTTTTTTGGTTTGTTTCATGCAAGCTTTGTAGGGGAATAATCACAACCTATGTATCTTCTCATGCAGGCCTAATGCACAGTTGCCCCATTCAGTGCTTCTAGAGCTACACAGAGGCTCCTGTGTCAAATTCAGCTCTGAGCAAGTTGGGTTAACCTCAGTCATTGAATGTCAGGGAAAGATGTGTGAGGAGAAGGAGATATGCAAGAGTGTATTACCAGTGATGCTCATAGTCACAGAATTGTAAAGTTGGAAGGGACCACGAGGGTCATCTAGTCATCATGTTGTTGTTGTTGTTGTTGATTATGATGGTGATGAACCTCCTCTTTACAATATATCTTCTACCTATTTTTGCATCATATGCATTTTGATGAAATTTGCTGAAAATCTGCGTTAAAAAATTAGAATGCAGAGTACCAAATAAATCATTGGCCTACTATAAACATGGTAAAACAGCTCACGAAGAAACATCGTTTACATTGAATTGCTTTTGTTGCTGACATTAACAATGATTCAAAAGAAAGAATTCTCTTCTTGCTTTGTGTTCTATGAAAATCATATGCTGCTCATTCAATCTCACTGAAATCGTAACCATTTAAGCACAATGGCAGTTAGGTTATCATTGTTATAATTACTGCAAGAGCTGATTAAGACTGCGTTTTCATGTGACATTATATGCAAAGTGGATTTAGAAAGACCAATAGTGTTAATAAAATGAAGTTTTTTCCAAAATCCTTTCAGTATTTCAGAGCCTATTTGCAAAGGAAACAATGGTATTTATTAGATTAAATGCAGACACACAGCAAATAGTGCGAGGAGATAGGTGGTTGGAGAACTCAAACTGGGTTAGATTGAAGTCATTAAATCATAATGCATGGAGATGACTGATTGATATATTGAAGTCAAGTAGAGCAATCCTATGAGTATACACAGATTAGATTAATTCTTTTATTCTCTAGAAAGTATAAACAAATGTGCATCCAGAAAGCATTGCTGCAATTACCTCTCTTCTGCATGATTAGCAAACTGCTCACTTGTAACAATAGTAAGGGCTGGCAAGAATGATCTGTACAATTTACCACAATGAATCTCAAAGAAAACATGATGTCAGAGTTTTGATGTAGGTGGTCTCTGAAGGCAATATGTGGATTTCATAGAACACAGATTTAATTTAAAATGTATATGGAAAGAGGCAGTACATATGCATAACACAAACCACAAAGATACAACCTCTGTATACAGATGTTTAACCTGTAACAGGACACATTCCTTAAAATTAAAGTTTAAATTACTCCCAGAGGAACAGTTGTCTAGTCAATCCCACAACTGGATAACGAAATTACAGTATTAGGTTGCCATTAGGTATTTATGATATCCAAGAAACAGGCTAGTGGCTACAAAAAAATCTGTCATCTTTTAACATCATTCTGATTAGTTACATGTCCCCCCAAAACAAAGCTGAATTGGGAGATACCCACATGATTAATCATAAATAACCTCAGCAGACATCTAATCTTCAATTCTTCCCGGGGAATAAATTGCCCTGTATTGTACATAAGAGAACTTGAGAATGACTAAACCTATTTCTCCCATCTTGGGGACTGCAAGTTCTTACAGCTATTTATTATCTAGAAGAGCAAAATTAGTGAAATAAATTAATATACAATACACCAATTCTATATGTGGGGGTGCAAAAATATGGATGTTTGGTTATTGTTGGAAACTGAGGAATATTTGGTTAAGCATGCTGTTGCTAATTACAGAAAGAAACATAGGATGACATTCCAATTAAAAAAAAAGGTGTGAGCAGAACACCTTCCACTTACCCAAATAACCCCTGCTGCCGCCACCCGCCCCACATGTCCTACACTGTCTCCAAATCTGGGTTGGGAAAAAGCCCAGGCAGATTTAGGGAGCATTGTGGTAGGAGAGGGGGAGAAGTGCAGTCCAAGTGATTCCACTCATGCAAAGTACTACTTAGCACTATATTGAATACAACCTGTGGACTAACCAGCATGGAGGTGGGGGCGAGGATACAACACAGGAGTAGGAACATTCCATGAAGAGTCAAAGCTGGCAAGCCGGCTAATGCTGGCCACAAGCGCTCTGACTCGCTGAAACTAGTTCTGCTCTGAAGGATAAGGTTGAGTTTAGGAGCACTTCCAGACTACGTACATCTTCCTTCAGTCCCAGCTTCACCCTTGGGTCAAGCCTGGTCCAGGGACAGAGAGAGGAGAGGAGAGTCAATGGCAAATCTGCTGCCCCTCTCCTCAGCTGGGCTGTGGCCCATGAGGGAGCTTTCTCATGCCCAGCTGCAGCTCCACTACTGGGTCAGGCGTGACCCAGGGGCACAGTGGGCTCCCTCCTCCCTCTGCCCATTTTGGGGGCATCTTGTGTGTGCACCCTGGTTGGTGGTTGCATATGCTCTGCCACTGCATCTTGGCAGGATTCAGTTTCAGTTAATTTTTGCCTCATCCATCTCAATAAGTGCCCAGATAGGTAAAAGGTAAACGAATCCCTGACCATTAGGTCCAGTAGTGGCCGACTCTGGGGTTGTGGTGCTCATCTCGCTTTATTGGCTGAGGGAGCCAGCGTACAGCTTCCAGGTCATGTGGCCAGCATGACTAAGCCGCTTCTGGTGAACCAGAGGAGCGCATGGAAACGCCATTTACCTTCCTGCTGGAGCGGTACCTATTTATCTATTTGCACTTTGGCGTGCTTTCAAACTGTTAGGTTGACAGGAGCAGGGAGCGAGCAACGGGAGCTCACCCTCTCACAGGGATTCAAACCACTGACCTTCTGATCGGCAAGTCCTAGACTCTGTGGTTTAACCCACAGCACACTTACAAATCCCCATCTGACACTGAGAAATACATTTGGGTATCATCAGCATGTTATCTTTAAGAAATAAACTTAAAAAATAAAAATAAAAAGTACATTGCCAAATTTCTAGAAACTTAAGATGCCTGAAGAGACAGAAGGAATATTAATTTTGATAAAATGTTTAGGTATATCATATTTTCACCAACATGGACACCTGGGAACATTTGGCATTTATCTTCCTACTAAGCTTTTCTCTGCGCACAGGATTCTAGGATTCCCTAAGCTTGATTCTAGGATTCCCTATGAAGGAAAATCAAATTAAAGTTCATTATATAACAAAAGACATTAGAGCATGTGAAATGTTGCCTTCTCAGATCCTCTTATTATGCAGGCAATGAAAATAAAGGCTCTAGGCATATCCACATTCCCAGTTCATTTTAAAAGCTGTTTCTAATATTTAGTTGGTGCTCATTTTAATGGGGGAAAATAACCAACAATTATTATAAAGCAGTGACCCACACTATACGTAATCCAGCCAATCAGCAGGGAGGATTTTAAGCTTTGTGTTTTGGGGGGTTTCTGCAAACAGCTGCATTTCATTCCCTCCTGCCCAGGATTCTGTTTTCCAAAACAACTTTTAAGACATCTTGGTGTCCAAGAAACCCTTACTGCTAGGTGGTCAAGGCATTAGCAGAGCTAGGTAAAAAGGACCACCGGTTAGGTTTCACTTTATGGACACATCTCAGAACAAATGCATACCAGAGGAATCTAGGAAGACCAGGCAGTTTACATGCTTCCACATGCAGGTCCACCCTCTAGACCCAAGACATGCAAGCGAAAGAACTGTACTAGTAAGACCTGCTAGTCACCACAGCAGAGTGATCGAGAGGGGAGGGAGGGGAATTCCCATCATTACCAGAAATTAATGTGAAGATACCATATAGGGATGTGGGTGGCGCTGTGGGTTAAAACACAGAGCCTAGGACTTGCCGATCAGAAGGTTGCGGTTCGAAACCCTGCAAAAGGGTGAGCCTCCGTTGCTCGGTCCCTGCTCCTGCCAACCTAGCAGTTCAAAAGCACGTCAAAGTGCAAGTAGATAAATAGGTTCCACTTCGGCGGGAAGATAAACGGAGTTTCTGTGCGCTGCTCTGGTTTGCCAGAAGCGGCTTAGTCATGCTGGCCACATGACTTGGAAGCTGTACACCGGCTCCCTCGTCCAATAAAGAGAGATGAGCGCCGCAACCTCAGAGTCGGCCATGACAGGACCTAATGGTCAGGGGTCTCTTTGCCTTTACCTTTACCATGTAGGCAGGAGTCACTTCAGTTAAGTGTGTGGTAGCTAGAAGTCTAGTTCAGTAGCCCAAATCTGTGCAGGTAAGCTGGCCAGTCAGCAACCATGTGTTTGCATGGTACTAAGATGCCCTCTGTCCATTAGTTCTACCACAGCAGGGGTCAATGAATATAAATCTAGCAGGGACTGACGCAGGATATCCTTCATTATGATAGATACGAGTGGCATGAACTGACTGAACTCCTATGATTTTCTAAAACAAATACTACTATATAATCATGCCACTATTGGATGTCAAGCTGCAGCCCTGATAATTGCCTCAAATTAACACTTAAGGAATTTCTTTCCTAAATATACAAGTTGATCGGTCACTTTATGTTTCACAGAAATTCATTGCTCCCCAAAGAATAACTAGCCTCTAAACGTTTAAAGCAGAAGAAGACCGGAAGAGTCCTGGAGACTGACTAGTTCATGAAAGGAATTGTTCCTGAGAAGATCTTCCCACATTATAGCTTTTCCCATAGGTTGTATATAAACAGAGGAAGGTGCTTTATACTGAGGCTGTGCACACACATAAATTTAAAGCAACCCCCACCCCCGCCAAAAATCCTGAAAACTAGTTGTAGGTCTGTAAGGGATAAACTAATGGATGCGGGTGGTGCTGTGGGTTAAACCAGAGAGCCTAGGACTTTCCGATCAGAAGGTCGGCGGTTCGAATCCCCACGACGGGGTGAGCTCCCGTTGCTCGGTCCCTGCTACTGACAACCTAGCAATTCAAAAGCATGTCAAAGTGCAAGTAGATAAATAGGTACCTCTCTGGTGGGAAGGTAAACGGTGTTTCCGTGCGCTGCTCTGGTTCGCCAGAAGCGGCTTAGTCATGCTGGCCACATGACCCGGAAGCTGTACGCCGGCTCCCTCGGCCAATAAAGCGAGATGAGCGCCGCAACCCCAGAGTCGGCCACGACTGGACCTAACGGTTAGGGGTCCCTTTACCTTTAACTATAGTTTCCAGGTGATGTAAATGAGCATTAGGTGATGTAAATGAGGCTTTGGTCTCATCCACCTCTGTCATGTGGCCTCAAACAGATTACTCCTGAGGGCACTTGGCCCTCAAGAAAAAGGAAAGGCTGCGTCACACCCTGGCAGCATCTCTCCAGGGTTTCAGGCAGAACCTGTGGCTCTGCAGATGTTTGACCCCAGCTCTCCTCAATGCCAGCCAGCATGGCCAATGGCAAGGAGTGATGGGAGTTGTAGTCTAGTAGCATCTACAGAGCCATGGGTTCCCCATTCCTGCAAATGGAGGCACTTCCCCAAGTGTGTCCAGAAGCTAAAGTATGGAGGGTGGGCTTTTCAGTGGTGGCCTTCAGAGGCATGGCCTTTTCAGTAGTGCCCAAACTGAATGTGGAGTGATTCCCATAGAGAAGCTAACCTGATACCTATGTTGATGTCTTTTCAATGCCAGACCAATATTTTCTTATTATGAGCACAGGCTTTTTAAAATTACCTTAACATCTTTCAGGGACGCAGGTGGTGCTGTGGGTAAAACCTCAGCGCCTAGGCCTTGCCGATCGCATGGTCGGTGGTTCGAATCCCCGTGGCGGGGTGAGCTCCCGTCGTTCGGTCCCAGCTCCTGCCCACCTAGCAGTTCGAAAGCACCCTTAAATGCAAGTAGATAAATAGGTACCACTTTATAGTGGGAAGGTAAACGGCGTTTCCATGCGCTGCGCTAGTGCTGGCTCGCCAGAGCAGCTTTGTCACGCTGGCCACGTGACCCAGAAGTGTCTGCGGACAGCGCTGGCTCCCGGCCTCTTAAGTGAGATGAGCGCACAACCCTAGAGTCTGTCAAGACTGGCCCGTATGGGCAGGGGTACTTTACCTTTACCTAACATCTTTCAATAACATTTAAAGTTTATTGTAATACAACTTTGAAGTTTGATATTCATATTATTAGTCTCCACTTTTGATAAAGTTCCTTTAGTGTTCTTTATTGTGACTTGATTGTGATTTGTATCCTGTTTTCATCACTATCCATGCTGGTTCTGACTTTTAATGTGATTTTGATTGTATTGTTTACATCATTGGTTTTCAATTACGTTTATTATTACGTTTTTTTAAATTTTTATTTATAGACTTTTCAAAATACAGAGTAAAAAATAAAAATACTATACAATTCAATCACTTCAACAATTCAACAATTACAGTTCAACAATTCAACATTTTATTATTACTATTATTATTATTATTATTGACTGCCCTTCCATAGTTTCCTCAAATTACGGTATCTATTTTTGCTGCATATTCTGCTTTTCTTAGTCATTCTTACCTCCATTTTTTTCTCATTACAATTTTTAACTGCTGAGCTTACTCCAAACCAGCTAACATTCTAGCATTCTTACAATAATTTTTTAAAAATCTACAAATAATTTTCAATCCTCTTTAAAAGTTGTCTCTTCTTGTTCTCTAATTTTACTTGTCAATCTTGCTCATTCTACATACTCCATCAATTTCATCTGCCACTTCTCTTTTGTGGGGACTGCTTCCTCTTGCCATTTTGGGGCATATAAAATTCTGGAAGCGGTAGTTTCATTTAGAAATAAATTCATTTGTTTATTTGATATCTCTGATCTCATTATACCTTTTAAAAAAAACCTCTGGTCTCCTTGGAATAGTCTTTTTAAACTATTTTTTCAACTCATTATGTATCATTTCCCAAAATTCCTTAGCTACTCTACAGGTCCACTACATATGATAAATTATGTTTATTTTAATTAATTTTGCACGTTATGAAGCATCTAACAAATATAATAAATGAAAGGATAAATAGTACTGCAAATATATAGACAGTTTTGGAAACAAGTTCTGTACACAGCCCCAGGTTCATTCTGTACCAGTGATCTTGTAGCTTGTGATTTTATTTGGTCAAACAGAGGAAATCTCTATTTGAGCTTGCAAAGGCAACCCATTTTCTTTTTTTTTCTTCCAGATTTTACATCCTGGAAGCGGGTTGCGCTGACCCATACATTTCACTGGATTCTAAGATGCAAAACGAATCAGAATTACATAATTCTGGTTTCATAATTGTTTTGGTGCTATGCAAAATTGATTCCCCTCTCCTCTTCAATATGAAAATTTGGCCCATGTGTTGGGGGAATAAATTTATCCATATATTTCAAATATATGTGGGGAGAAAGAGAGAGAGCGAGAGAACGAGAACTGCTTCATTCCACAGACCATATCCTGTGGCATATGCATTTTCATCACTATGTTTGTCTTGCAGACAAAATGAATATCAGATGGTAGGTTTGAAAAAGGGCAGACCGAACATGAGGTGATTAGTTTCAAAAACAGATTTTATTCTTGATAAATTATTACCAAATACAATCATCTGTTGATTGAGGATATAAAACAGATTTGTCATAGTATAACCCATTGGTTAAATGAAAAACGGAAACAATACGTTTATTTAACATGGTCTGGCATTAAGCTCCGAGAAGCACAAATTTAAGGCAAATAATTAAATTTTCAACTTAAAGATATGCATTTGTTAACCAAAAGTTGTTTCTTGAGGTCACCTGTTTCACCTTGGTTACTCTTATTGCATTATATATATACATACTATGACATGTATATGAAACATTCCTATGTAGCTGCAAACTTTCTGAACTGCTGGGTCTCCGAGCACAATGGGATAAAAAGAAGGGATGGAATACCAAATATTGTTATATCAGTGTAGTTACTGAAATGGGAAGGTACTATGCTTAGGCATCTGTCACTGTAACGTTGTATTTAATTACAGGTAGGTAGTCATGTCAGTCTGCCGTAGTCAAAACAAAATAAAAAAATTCCTTCCAGTAGCACCTTAGAGACCAACTAAGTTAGTTCTTGGTATGAGCTTTCGTGTGCACACACACTTCTTCAGATACACGGAAACAGAAGTCACCAGACCCTTATATATAGTGAGAGGGTGGGGAGGGGTGTTACTCAGAAGGGTGGTGGGCATGGGTGATTGGCTGATAGGTGTAGTAAACCTGATGACGACTGTTAACGACTGCAATTGGTCTTACAGGGAAAAGCAAGGGGTGAGATGGCTAAAAATAGCTTTATCATGTATAATGAGATAAGAATCCAATGTCTCTATTCAGACCAGGTCTCTCCATGGTTTTAAGTTTGGTAATAAGTTGCAATTCAGCAACTTCTCTTTCCAGTCTATTTTTGAAATTCTTTTATAATAAGACAGCTACTTTGAGACCTTGTATTGAATGTCCTGGGAGATTGAAGTGTTCTCCTACTGGTTTCTCTGTCTTGTGATTCCTGATGTCAGATTTATTTCCATTTATCCTTTGGTGTAGGGTTTGGCCTGTTTATTTGTATTTATTTGTATATGTTGTACTATGAAATTTTATATATAAAAATAATGTAATACTTTACTTCATTTTGATCAAGTAAAATGATGATAACTATTCAACAACTCCATATTGTAAAACACTTATACTTAATCAAATTAATAAATTTCAAATTTCTTGCTACAGCATACTAGAAACCTTTGATTAACAACAATGTAGAAAAACATTGGTTCCCAAACTCACATACACACCCCGCCATGGACCACTTAGAAATTGCTGAAGCTCTTCATGGACCACCAAATTATTTTTCTGCCTGTTTTGGCAACTGTAATGTGCTGTACTAGTTGCTATGTGATTTTTAATTGTCTTATATTGCTTCTTTTGTTTCTTATGTTGTATGTTATTATATAACAATTTGGATTCCATAGGATTCAGATTTTAAGAGCTCTTCACAGACCATCTGACTGAAGCTTGTGGAGCACTTGGGAAATATAAGAGGAGCCTGGCCATTTAATACAGCATTCTTTTCTCACAGTGGCTGACCAGATGCCTGTGGAAAACCCACAAGCAGAATCCGAGCACAAAAGCACTCCCCACTCATGTGGCGTCCAGCAACTGGAATTCAGGAGCACTTCAGCCTTGAACTGTAGTAGTAGAAGGCAAGGCAACCTGAAAACGAAACTGTAGTGATGCAGTGTCTTCCATAATGTTCACTCTTGCAGAGAAGGATGTTTCAGAAGCATCCTTGCCACCTCTACCACCATGGCTTTTGGCAGATATGGCCTTCACCATTGTGCACCCTAAAGAATATCCCCAAAATAACGTACAGAAGCATATTGAGACACACTGGCTTTTTCTTTCAGTGGTGCATTATCATTTGGCTTGTTGAAGGAAACCCCTTTCAGGCTTAGTATTTAATGTGGGGTGTCAGGCATTGTGCATACTAAACAACAAGCCCCCAACAACCTCATGTTGGGCGATAGCAAATGCATAGGGTGCCATTAGACTGTCGATCGTTAAGATTTTGTGAATGACATATGCAATCCATTTCAAGTGTTCCCGTTGAAAAAAAGGTTCATAGCGGCGCTCCTTGATTCCAAGCTGCTGTTTGAGGCCAGGTGGCCTAAGTGGCAAGGAGTGCCCATGCCCAGCTTCAGCAGGTATAATAGCTACAGTGGTACCTTGGTTCTCAAACTTAATCTGTTCCGGGAGTCAGTTCAAAAACCAAGGTGCGGCTTCCAGTTGGCTGCAGGAACTTATTACACTCAACCGGAAGCCGCGGAAGTCATGTTGGACATTCAGCTTCCGAAAAATATTCACAAACCGGAACACTCACTTCTGGGTTTGTAGTGTCTGGGAGCTGATTTGTTCAGGAGCCAAGCGGTTCAAGTGCCAAGGTACCACTGTACAGCCATTCCTGGACCAGAACAACCTGGTCTCAGTTATGCATGTCCTGATAACCTCATACTTGGATAACTGTTATGCTCTTTACATGGGGCTGTCCTTGAAAATGATCCTGAAGGTGCAATTGGTACAGACTCAACTTCTGAGTGGAGCAGCATGCAATGATCACATTGCACCTGTCCTTATAATTACTGCATTGGCTGTTTGAGCGCTGTGAAAATTCCATGATAGGGATGGTTAGGAAAGGGTTTGAAAATAAAACTGCCAATATCCTAATGCCATTTGACATACTTATGGTGCCGCCCCACTTGGAATAGTGCGTACAGTTCTGCTTGCCTCGTCAGAACAGGAATGTTTCCAAAGAAAAGACTGGAGCAATTGCCCTATAAGGGATTTTTAGATTAGAAAAATGGTAAGTCAGGGAGAGACGTGATAGAGGTTTGCTGTAAAATATTGTGCATGGTGTGGAGAAATTGAATAGAAAGAAGCTTTCCTTCCTCTCTAATAATACTAAAACCCAAGGCCATCCAGTGAATGTTGGAAGATTCAAGCAGACAAAAGAAAGAAATTCATCACACAGTGCATAGTGCAACGAAGATGTGAGCTTGAAAGTCCCCCAAAGGAAGCTGAAGGTCCCATATCTGGCTAGGTACACCAAGCACACAGCACTTGCAACTCCCCCCAGCTTAGTTTTAGACTATGAACTAGCAGCACTGCTGAGGTGTAAATTTAACAGAATCAAGCATTTTATGACATGGAAATTAAGACAGCAATTATGGAGCCTCATGGAGATCCTGAAGAAAATTGAGGACCTGGCAGAACGCACAAAATTTCCAAATTAGCCTGAAGTGCCTTGGCTCATGGGTGTCTCAGTTGAGGCCTCCAATCACCCATCAAGACCTGCCTTGATTCCTCATTTAATAGTGAAGGCAGCAATGGACCTAGTGGAAAGCCTAGAGCCAACCTAGGAGAACTCCTTTGGCTCCTAGAAAGCTATATTTCTACAGCTCACCTCAGAAGTAATGGTTAACTCAGGAGAAAGGAGAAGACTCAGCTTTTCCCTCTCATCTGATGACCAGGAAGAGGAGAAATTGGTAGCGAGGATAGAAGTCTCTCAGTGTCCTCCTGATCATTGCTGGGCTGAGTTCCCTACTGAGCTCCTTAGCACCATCTCACTTACACAGCTCCATAACTTCCTGGCTCAGCTCCTGCTCCCATTCTAGGTGCTGGTTATGGATAATTCAGTACCCTCTTGTGAAATAATCTCTTGAGGACATCCCAGTCCTATAGGTTGGTTTGGCATGTCAGTAAACAGGAGTGTCTGAAAGTTAACTTTCAGATTGCTTTGGGAATACTGTGTGGATCTGGGGCTTTGTTTTGCCCATACAATTGGGAACTCAAATGTCTCCCTCCTAAAAACCAGAGTCCATACAAAACACAACAGTAGCTCTCTAGCATGCTGAATGGCTCTGACAGTTCAAGCATGCAATTTTGTAGCAGCATGCAAACAAGACTGGGAATTCAGGGTTAAAAACTAAACTGAAGTTTTGTCTTATACAGTAATGAAAGCTGACCAAGAGAGTAAATCAAATGGATCTCCTAACAAACTGAAAACAGCTGTTTGGCTGGGCTTGTCTCTGATTTAGGTTAGGTAATTATTGCTCTAGTGTGGTTCAAGGTTGTTCTGTGTTACTGAAATAGGATAGCATATGAAAAGCATCCAACTTCTTAATTTACTGTAGCATCAGAAATTCCACTGTATGCATATAAAAATATCTAGATATGTAATCATCTATGGATATACCTATAGGCTTTTCTAAATGCCTATTTATTTTGCCTTTCAAGACACAATTACACAACACTTACTTATGTCATACTAAGGTAGAATATCTCTTCTAAGGAAATGATATTTTAAGTCTAAAATGCTAAGCCATTCCAGTTGTATTCTTTCTTTCTTTTTTCTTTCTTTCTTTCTGCATTATGCATTACATATGGGCATTATGCATTGCATATGGACAATCACTTATTAAAGGATACACTAGCTGGACTTTGCAAAGTAGTGATTGAATACCTACTTTCAACATTAATTCTGCAGAAAAAACAGCACTTGTTCCTGGAGTAAATCACATTTTTTAAAGTTCAGCATGCAAACAGGGACCAAAGATTTGAAGCTATTAAGGTATTCAAA
The DNA here is from genome assembly GCF_964234715.1 of Podarcis melisellensis. NCBI lineage: Eukaryota > Metazoa > Chordata > Lepidosauria > Squamata > Lacertidae > Podarcis > Podarcis melisellensis. The sequence continues at coordinate 32,416,882 of NC_138528.1, read as the reverse complement.
GTTGGCAAGCCAGTCTTTTGTAAACATGCCTACATAGCATTTCTGTAAAATGAGTCCCTCTACTAAATTTCTGATCTTTCACAATCAATATCGAAGCTTGTCTAATAAATAAAAATATTAACACCTGTAAGTATGTCATTGGCTTTTAGATGCCATGCGGTAATGAAATGCATATGGAAACCCCCCCTTTTTTTAAGTATCTGAGCCAATTAATAATATAAACAGTAAGGGAAGAGTCTGCATTCTAAGTTTGTTTATAAGCATTTCAGTTCTGGAAATTTTAAAATTAAATTTTGGCTCCCAGTTTCAATTTTGGCTCTCAGCTACAGGTCTTGAATCGTTCTTAGCTTACTAAGCATTGCTGGACTGAGGAATTCTTTTTCAACATGGCTAAAGTAACTAAGTGCATAAGAAGGGACCTGCTGGATCAGACCAAAGACCCATCTCCCCCAGCATCCCTTTCTCACAGTGGCCAATCAGATGCCAGATGGGAAGCCCACAAGCAAGGGGTTGCAACAGTGCTCTCCTCATTTGTGATTCCCAGCAACTAGTCATCAGAAGCATACTGGCACTGACAGTGGAGATAGAAGACATCTATCCAGGCTAGTACCCACTGATAACTTTACCCTCCATGGATTTATCTAATCTTCTTTTAAAGTGATGCGAGTTGGGGACCATCACTACATCCCATAATGCTGAAGAAGCACTTTCTTGTGTCTTGTCCTGAATCTTCTGATATTCAACTTCATTGGACAGCCCCAAGTTCGATTATTGTTTTTTCCCCAAAATTTTTTTTTATTCATTTTATAACACAAACAACACAAACAGAAAAACAAACAATACAAACAAATTCTTGTCTTATCCTTATTTTTTCTAAACATTGTTAGGTGGGCTTCCCCAAGTCCCCCCTATCTGATTTTCATTTTACCTCATCTTTAGCAGTTTACATATATCATAATTTCTAACCATTTTTTTATCACACTTACTTTAACCATAAAAATCTTCACATTTTATCTCTTACAAATAATACTATTTTAAAATACACTATCTTCTGCTTCTAGCCCTACAGCCTATATCCACTTCCAAATCTATTCTAAGATTTAAAAATTAACATATTTTTTCAAATATTCCTTAAACAACTTCCGATATCCTTCTCAAGTTCTATTATTGTTGCTGCTGTTGTCTTCAAGCAAATGTATAGACCCCTTCATGGCATGAAAACATCGAAGCAGTGTACAGGGTAATAACAGAATAAAACATCTTCAGAGTCAGGGTTTTCAAATGGTAGGATTTGTGCGATGTCATCACCTTCACCGTCATCCAACTACAGGATTGGGCTTAAGGCTGAACTCAGTGGGGCTTACATCTGAGTAAACATATATTGTTGCAATCCTTATAACAATCTTGTAGACTAGGTTAGTATAATTACACCTGTATTCAGCTGATGGGATAGAGACTGAAAGAGACAGTAGCATGCCTAAAGTCACATAGGTAATTTGAAGTGGGGACAACCTTATTCATAGCTTGGGGAATCAAACAAGTTTGCTGAAACCAACCTTGGATAAATAATAAATAATACTGTAATGAAATGGCTCAGGGAATGCCTTTTTATTTTGTACGAAACACACCATCTTGCTCCCTTTTGAGTATTGCCCATTCTTTCTGCTTTGAAAAATTCAAAAGTCTGTTCTCAGACAAAACACCAACCATTTTTATTCCGCTCAACCCTTTTAAAATATGCCTGCATCCTAAAGCTGTGTGGTGAATTAGCATGTATGTTTTAGATTCCAATAATTCAATTAAGTGTTTAATGGAAATAAAGGGGGGGAAAGATTCCAGTGCGCTGTAGGTTATTAAAAGGATCAGACATTAACTCGTACTCAAATTCTCTTGAAATGAATCATAATCTTACTGTTAAATATATACAGGGCTACATTCTACTGTTTTGAAATGGAAACTTAATCTGAAACCCTCTCTGCATGATTCTCAATGTGGGAATGATTCCCAGATCCAAGCTATTTAAGTACATCAAGGGGAAAGGGCAAAATGATGCTCTCACTATCAATTGTCATGGATTAGAGCTCCCAGCCAACCATCCCCAGAAAGCCTGGTGCAGCTAAGGAAAGGAAATGGTGTTCTAAGACCCTTTCTATTCTTCTAGCCCTGTCTCTGCTGAGAGCCAAGTTTCCTCGTGTCAATGGCATGGCTCTACCAGGTAAGATGTGCTTCGGTCATGCTTCTGATATTCATTGGCATAACTATGGGGAGGAACAGCTGGCAAGATAAAGGTAAAGGGACCCCTGACCATTAGGTCCAGTTGTGACTGACTCTGGGGTTGCGGCGCTCATCTCGCTTTATTGGCTGAGGGAGCAGACGTACAGCTTCTGGGTCATGTAGCCAACATGACTAAGCTGCTTCTGGTGAACCAGAGCAGCACACGGAAATGCCATTTACCTTCCCGCCGGAGCGGTACCTATTTATCTACTTGCACTTTTTGACGTGCTTTTGAACTGCTAGGTTGGCAGGAGCAGGGACTGAGCAGCAGGAGCTCACCCCGTCGCAGGGATTCGAACCGCCAACCTTCTGATCAGCAAGTCCTAGGCTCTGTGGTTTAACCCACAGCACCACCCATGTCCCTAGCTGGCAATATAGGTAGCTCTTTAATAGGTTCGTATCTTACCATCCTTCGGTGTCTTTGAGAAATGTTTACAGCCACTTCACAAGTTGGGCACAACCCATGTTAGTCACAGCGGTGGAACTGGACTTTGTTGCAACTAACAAATTCCACTGCTGTCATGCAATAGGGGGCCTATTCTCACTTTTTTGCACATATAGGCTGGAATGGGATCCAGATACAGAAGGTGGGAATGGGTGCAACACACAACTTAAAGCAAGTGGAGTCTTCTGCCTAACATGCAGAGGGAAGAGGTGGGGCCAGCAGATATGTGACAATAAAAGGCAAGATCAGGAGTTTTGACCTCACCTACTGCTGGAATTAAGATTGACGGAAGAAATATCAACAACCTCAGATATGCAGATGGCACAACCTTGATGGCAGAAAGTGAGGAGGAATTAAAGAACCTTTTAATGAGGGTGAAAGAGGAGAGCGCAAAATATGGCCTGAAGCTCAACATCAAAAAAACGAAGATCATGGCCACTGGGCCCATCACCTCCTGGCAAACAGAAGGGGAAGAAATGGAGGCAGTGAGAGATTTTACTTTCTTGGGCTCCATGATCACTGCAGATGGTCATGAAATTAAAAGACGCCTGCTTCTTGGGAGAAAAGCAATGACAATCCTAGACAACATCTTAAAAAGCAGAGACATCACCTTGCCAACAAAGGTCCGTATAGTAAAAGCTATGGTTTTCCCAGTAGTGATGTATGGAAGTGAGAGCTGGACCATAAAGAAGGCTGATTGCCGAAGAATTGATGCTTTTGAATGATGATGCTGGAGGAGACTCTTGAGAGTCCCATGGACTGCAAGAAGATCAAACCTATCCATTCTGAAGGAAATCAGCCCTGAGTGCTCACTGGAAGGACAGATTGTGAAGCTGAGGCTCCAATACTTTGGCCACCTCATGAGAAGAGAAGACTCCCTGGAAAAGAGCATGAGTTTGACCAAACTGCGGAAGGCAGTGGAAGACAGGAATGCGTGGCGTGCTCTGGTCCATGGGGTCATGAAGAGTCGGACACGACTAAACAACAATTATGATGAAATGATTACTGCAATTGTTGGTTTTTTAATGCATTGTTTACATTGTTGTAAGATATTTGGAGCATTGTTTTGTGTGTGGAAAGGCAGCATGCAAATAAAGTGGTGGTGGTGATGGTGATGCAGTCACAACTTTTACTGGATTGTGTGCCCACTGAATACTAAATATCCTGGCCTTGATGTTCATTGTTATTGGAAAATTGAGCTGCAAGCATATTTCAGTCTATATTCTTCACCCTGTAAGGTGGTGGGCAGAGACTCATCTTTCTTCACAATGGAACCTGCTGTGGTCTATAAAACCTCAGCTTATGGCATAAATCACAGAGACAGTTGCAGCTTTGTGAAATTTTATTTGTGACCCTTTGCAGCTTATGTCACAGGTCAAATTGGCTGGGGTAAATGGATAACAAAAATGGCAAATGTAAATGTTTCTCCCATTGCAATTTATCCAAGCCTCCAAGGGCTGGAGTCCCATTCTAAACTGTCTTGCTGTTCATGACAAAGTGTAAATCAGATACAGTACTGGTAGGAAGTTTTAAAGCCTATATGGTGAATTCTGTGTTGGGAAACAGCTGGCAAGGTTTCCCTCCAGCACACATTTTATATTGTTTTGCATAACCATCTTGCTATGTTTTTAAAAAACACTACTCTTGGCCAATGCATTAGTTTATAGAAATATATCCTGTCATCTTGGAAACCAGTTGGCAGATAACTCTGTGCTGAGACAGAGATGTTTTGGAGGCATTTTGGCTTAGTCTATTACTAATACACATAAAGTGGTACGATGGTGCTTTAAAGAAATGAAAATCCAGCCTGCAACATGGAATGCTCTGTTCTAAGCAAGCTCAGATTTACACCTCAGTAGACATTACAGAACCTGAGCTGCTTGATCAAAACAAGGCCTGCAACCAAGCCAAAGGCAGCCCACTAGCCATTGTGGCCTGCCAGGTTCTTAACAACTTTCCCCTTTTTGCAATCCCAGGCAGACAGCAAAAACATGTGGCTTCTGAGTCTCTGATGGACCATAATATATGACCGGTAGGTCATAAGGGTGTGTGGAACAGATGAAGTTTATAAGATCTCAGCTACTTCACAGGTACTTAAGATAAACTCTGGTAAATCTGAGCTTCTAGATAGCTCAGAATATACGTCTTGCAAGTATAGTGATTTACAGATAACGTAGAACTCCGAACTGTATCCCTGATTTCAAGATGTAGATTAGATTTGTTTTTCTAGGGTGCCATCTTCCAAAAGGACTCTATCATTGTGCTTTGGAACATTAAAAGGTAAAGGTAAAGGTACCCCTGCCCGTAGGGGCCAGTCTTGCCAGACTCTGGGGTTGTGCGCCCATCTCACTCAAGAGGCCAGGGGCCAGCGCTGTCCAAAGACACTTCCGGGTCACGTGGCCAGCGTGACATCGCTAGAGTCAGAGCTGCACACGGAAACGCCGTTTACCTTCCCGCTGGTAAGCGGTCCCTATTTATCTACTTGCACCTGAGGGTGCTTTCGAACTGCTAGGTTGGCAGGCGCTGGGACCGAGCAACGGGAGCGCACCCCGCTGCGGGGATTCGAACCACCGACCTTTCGATCGGCAAGCCCTAGGCGCTGAGGCTTTAACCCACAGCGCCACCCGCGTCCCTAATTTGGAACATTACAAAGTCATAAAAGCAGCATCATGATCTTGCTACCATAAACTCTAATAAATTTGTCCCAGCCAATAAATATTTCTCTCCTGTCTCACCAGGTGCCCTGCCCAACAGTCTGCTAGGTGTGCTGGATTCTCAAGATAGTGCAGGTATTCTGCTAGCGTACCCCCACTCACAGCCTGACAGTCTCCCTTCCTGAGCCAACAGAGGTGGTCTCAAAGGTAGTGTTGAAGAGCCCATGATTTATAGTCTTGGAAGATTTGAGGTCCCCATATGGGAAGCAGTTCCAAGTCTTCATGGCCTCCATAGCAACCATAGGCCTAACTCAAACAGTAACAGGCCCGACAAACTTAGCTAGGAATGCACTTGATGTGATTTGCTCAGATCCAAATGATAACCTATGGATCTTTCTGTCATCATGGGCAGATCATTTCCTGATCAGTTCGGACTGTTGGTGACCACAGCTGGTAATACTTGCTGAAGGGGGTGGGGAACCCATTGTTGAACTGCCCCCCCCAAAAAAATATGAATCTGAATTGTTCCTGATGGGTATTTTTCTACTCACATGTGGCTCTCACAGTTTTGAAGCAGGCTGTGGTGCCACACTTTTAACATTTTTTTGGGGGGGGGGAAGGGTGCTTGTACTGCATTCCCTTGAGTACCCTAGAGTACCCCCAGGGGGAAGCACTGGCTCTCATTCCCATCATCCTTTCTCTGGGAGGCAATGGTACATCTGGAGTCAGACATGGACAGAGATTAACAAAACTAAACTTAATCCAGTCAAGACAGAGGTACTGTTAATTTAATTTAATTTTTTAAAACTCACTAGCAACCTGGATGTGTCGCTTCAACCTGTTCTCTGGATTGTGTTGCAGTCCCCTTGAAAGAACAGGTACATAATTTGAAGGTACTCTTTGAGCTACTAATTTCCCTGGATGCTCAGGGGATGGCAGTTGCTTGAAGTGCTTTTTGTAAACTTCAGCTGATATGCCAGCTATGGTCTGTCCAGGAGAAGGCAGACTTGGCTTCAATCATCCATGCTTCAGTTACCTTCAGACAGGATTACTGTAATGTACTCTACATGGGGCTGCCTTTGAAGACGGTCTGGAAGCTTCAGTTGGTCCAAACTGCAGCTGCCAGACTTTCCTCTGGTACTTGCAGGTCAGGACATATTTGCAGGTCTAAGCATATAACTCCAGTATTATGTCAGCTTGATTGGCTTCTCATGGTGGTGGCATGGCTGCTAGAAGAGCGGGATAGAAATGTGTTATTTATTTATTGTTCTAGCCTTTAACACCTGAAACAGGATCGTGTGACCTAAGGGTCCACCTGCCTGTAGGCTTGCCTGGGACCTAGCAACAACGTTAGATGCTTTGCTCTCAGTACCATCATCTGGGGAGAGTGTGGGAAACAGGGCCTTTTCGGTGGTGGAGCCTTACTCTAGAAAGCTCTCCCAAGTGACTTTCAACAGACTCCACATAAATAAATAAATAAATGATGATAATGATATATAGAATTCTCCCTGCATGATGTGAGCCTTAGAAATGCAGAATTTTAGATTACACAGAGAGGACACCACACATATACACCTGTATCCATGTAGCCTACCTGCAGACTTGAAAATCAATATGTGCATGTCCCCTCACCTATCCAATGTTTGAACATCGTCTTATCTGCATCATTCTCCTTCAATCAACCAACTATATGTTGCATCAAAGGTTGCTATCTATCTTTTGATAGACCACAAGGATACATCAGAGGCTGTCATCCACAAGAAAATTTACAACTGCAAAAATAAGTTCCATGGTATTCAGCTATAGAGGTCTCCTTCAAATTCTGCACTAACAACTTGCATATGAATCGAAAGTTTGACCCACCCAGCTGATTTAAAATGTGTTTTGGGGGATCACCCAGCTCACCAAGGAGGAGATTTTGTTAAATAACTGTTTAGCTTTCTGATGCCGTAGTCATTCCTGAATGGCACTAATGACTATGTTCCGCTGAAATATTGTGAGGGAATTCGTTCATCCCTCTGGTGAGAGTTTATATGAGTGGGTCCAATGGCTTCACTGGGAATATTCAAATGAGGAATGGCTCCCAAATGAACAAAAATTTCCAAATTATCCAGAACTGCATTTGTTATATTTATCTCATGAACTGTACTGTCATGCTACTTAAAAAAAAAATCTGCATAAACCTAACCCTAATTTTATATAGAATTTGTGTCTGAAATATGTCATGTCTATATTCTAAAAGGGCTAAGATAAAACTGATTTTCTATTCTGGACTGCAAAACATCCACTGTTTTTCTTATTGTGGCTGGTTCTATTGCTATTGCTGCTAAAGCTGAAACACTACATTTCCTTATTAAGTACTTAGAAGAGATTGCTAAGGACACTTAGGGACTATGGCTCAGTCCTAAGCACATTTACTAGCGAGTAAATCTCAGTGAGACTAAATTCTGAGTAAACACAATGAGGGACCAGGGCATTAGTGATTTGAAAGAGCTGTTGGTACCCGACTTTTCCTTTTTCTCCTGCCCAGTTACCACCATCAATTTACAGACCTATTTACTATGCAGAAAATGTGGCCAAGCTGGTGTTTGACCTTTGACAGAAGGCTGCCCTCTCTCCAGCTATTCCTAACAAACTAGGCCCAAGACAATAAGCTGCTTTATAGCTATTAGCTAGGTCAGTGTGTTTCTCCAGGAAGACCTCAAGCTGAAAAGCCAACATGCCTGACAACCACAGCCAAGATACCAAAGGTCCGAGCACTAGACATTGGAAAACAAATGGGAAAGCACACACTGCCACATCTGGAATCCTAATGGGCCACCAATGGTTCTCAGCTTAAGGAAGAATTACCACTGTTATTTTATCATCCCTAGTGCTAACTTAGCTGTTTATGTACAGCAATAAATGATTTTTTAAAAACATATTTGGGTCATTATGTCATATACCACCAGCAAGTAGGATTGTTTTATTGTGCTTGGAGTAAAAATACACGGCTATACACAGATGTTAGGGGGAAGTTTTAAAAAAATAAAAAATCTTTGGCTCTTCTGCACTCCTTTCGGCTGGCCAAATGGTACATTTGAAAAAGAAAAACTGAGAATTTTATGGCTTATACTCCCATCTCCCCAGTAAAACTTGCACCAGTATTGTTCCCAGGTAAGTTTGTTCTGCCAATGAGAACATTAGCATGTTAAGCAAAGTAGAGAAGGAACAGACATCATAATAATAATAATAATAATAATAATAATAATAATAATAATAATATTTATACCCCGCTCATCTGGCTGGGTTTCCCCAGCCACTCTGGGCAGCTTCCAACACAAGATTAAAAATACATTAAAACATCAGTCATTAAAAACTTCCCTAAACAGGGCTGCCTTCAGATGTCTTCTAAACATCAAATAGTTGTTAATTTCTTTGACATCTGATGGGAGGGCGTTCCACAGGGCAGGTGCCACTACCGAGAAGGCCCTCTGCCTGTTTCCTGTAACCTCACTTCTTGCAGTGAGGGAACCACCAGAAGTCCCTCAGCTCTGGATCTCAGTGTCCGGGCAGAATGATGGGGGTGAAGATGCTCCTTCAGGTATACTGGGCCTGAAAGCATTAAAATATGGCTGGGGAGTAAAGCCCCCCACCTTCAGATCACACACTCCCTGTACACCTACAAAAACCCGATCCAGAGCTTGTGTTGGAATAATGGCACATTGGGACAGCCCCATGGTGTCATCCTTCCGATATCTCCCTCTTACATCTGCGTTGTGCAGATATTTGGCTATTTAAGGGCAGGCCTTAGAGAGCTGAGATCATTATTACTATATTTGAATGAATGACTACCACTCCTGTCTCTTATTCCCATGACAGTGGCAGTATCAGTGGAACTCATATTAGCAGGATCTGTCATTGGGTCAGTCCTACAAAGGGGATACTGTGGTCAAGTAACAAACATTGTACAGTGGTACCTCGGGTTAAGTACTTAATTCATTCCAGAGGTCCGTTCTTAACCTGAAACTGTTCTTAACCTAAAGCACCACTTTAGCTAATGGGGCCTCCTGCTGCCCCCACTACACCGGACCCCAATTTCTGTTCTTATCCTGAAGCAAAGTTCTTAACCTGAAGCACTATTTCTGGGTTAGCGGAGTGTGTAACCTGAAGAGTATGTAACCTGAAGCGTATGTAACCCGAGGTACCACTGTACATGAATTGGCAAAGTCTGCATAGTAAATTACATGCAACACACCCTGGTGACTAGACTTCATTGGCGGTGCCCAGATTGAAGGAGTGTAGAAAGCCTTCAGAACATCCTATTTTCACATCATTAGCAAAACGGAGATGAGAGCAAATAGCATTTGTCATATTCCTGTCTTGGAAAATAATTATACTACAGTTAATGTAGTGAATTGGGGGGCTGCTGACAAGGGCTGTAGAGTTGGTCAATAAACTACAGTAAAGTTAAATTAGATTAACTTTGGCTGCGGACTTTGAAGTATTACAGGAAGACTTTACTAAGTCTGCATTCCCGCAACCCACATCAGCAAGAAGGCGTGTTGAAAAAAATGTTCACAGCAGCTTTGGTACTAAGGAACTGCTTTTCAAAACAATCTTCTCCTTGCTTGTTTTTCTTTTTGTAATATTCTCTGGGTAACCCTGATGTGCCCTGGAAAAACAGACATGTGAATTTGATACCTTGTACTTGTTGATGAGTTGTTTTGTTTTTTAAAAAGTGAGCAAGCCGAATGTAGAATGTGAAATTTCCTTGTCTGTCCTGACACATGGCAGGTTAAAAACACAACTTAAATAACTAGCTAGATGCCTCTCCTGAGTTCCAAGAACAGCTTAGATGTTGTTTTTAAAAGCTTTGTTTCAAAAACTTTCACATTTTCCCCTTGTGCATGGAAAACAAGAAATAGGACAAGATAAGCTATTAATTCAAATATGACTCTGTAAAGCTGTAGCAATTCTTAAATGCATATAAAAGCAAAAAATGAGGTAGGCGGAACTTGACTCTTGCTCCTTCTGCATTCCGGATATCTTCTTGCTTTACTAAATCAACACAGCTAAGGGAGCACATAAGCAAATATTAAAAATAGTTTTCTGGCTGTTCACTTATTATTGCACAAAACAACATGGACATCTTTTTTAATTTTGATGCCTTCCAAATTATCTGGACCTGACCTCAAAACACTGTCCAGCCAAAGACTTTCTGGGCAACTTTGATCAAATGGCTCTCTCTTAGCCTTGAGTCTATATCTGTAAAACGAAACTAAGAAGGACCAGCCTCACATTATTTATTACTTATTAATCTTATATCCCAGCTTTTGTCCAAGGAGCTAAATTCTGCATGGAGTCTTGCTTTTATCCTAACAACTACTCTAAGCAACAGTGAGTCAGTTCCAACAGGGCTTCTCCATCTTCTTCTCCCCACTGCTGTATCCAACACCCTTCCCCTATTCTGCTGCAGAAGGTTGGGGACCAACTATTAGCCACAGTACCTACTATTAAGATCTGCTTGATAGCACATGAATCCGCAAAAAGTATGGCAGTGGTTGAAGCAAATGGTCAGACATACAGTGGTACCTCGGGTTAAGTACTTAATTCGTCCTGGAGGTCCGTTCTTAACCTGAAACTGTTCTTAACCTGAAGCACCACTTTAGCTAATGGGGCCTCTTGCTGCTGCCACGCCACCGGAGCATGATTTCTGTTCTTATCCTGAAGCAAAGTTCTTAACCTGAAGCACTATTTCTGGGTTAGCGGAGTCTGTAACCTGAAGCGTATGTAACCTGAAGCGTATGCAACCTGAAGTACCACTGTATATCAATATAATCTCTGATAAGCAAACCAGTGAGAATGTTCTTCATCAGAGAATAAATATTGTATACATTGAACTACAGTAACACATCATTTAAGCCGGGGTATGAAAATGGTGGCCCCCTAGATGTTGCTAGATGTCAGTTTCAATCATTCCTGACCACTGGCCATGCTGGCTGGGGCTGATGGGAGTTGGAATCCAACAATATCTGGAGGCCCACCAGTTCACCCTGATTCAAGCAAAGAACCCCTGAGTACATTAATTCTCACATTATTATTATTATTATTATTATTATTATTATTATTATTATTATTATTATTATTAAAAATTTATACAGCTTGATTATTTTAAAAAAATTCAAAATGGTTTACAAAAATATCAAACCATAATAAGTTTTTATCAATAACAGCAATAATTCAAAATGTTAAAATCAACAATAAATTAAACACATTAAAACACATATCAACGTTCTTTTTTATTAATAATTTTATTGTTTATTTAACATAATTGTTACAAAATATAAGCAAAATATTACAAATACATACATATATATTTCAAATAAGCACATATATATGAAAAAGGAACAAATGGGGGGAAAGAGGAAAAGAAAAAAGAAGAAAAAATAAAGAGAAGAAAAGAAGAAAAGTTGGAAGAATTTCTTCCAAATTTATTCTACAAATATCTCGGTATGAAAGTAATAAAATTTCATTGATGGATTCCATCACTTACACTGCACTTTCTATATACATTTTAAGGAAGATTGTATCTGTTATTCCGTATTTTTCCCATACAATCTCACTCAAATATTCTAATCAACATTCTAAATAGCTGGATAGGTTTGTCTAAGCAAGTATGTTTTTAGCAGGTGCCGAAAAGAATACAGTGAAGGTGCAGGGAGTTCCAGTGAGTAGGTGCTGCTACACTAAAACAGCAGCAGCAGCAGCAGCAACAACCACTGTATGATGCATTTACTCTACCCCTGTAGCTATGTTCCTGTGAAGAAAGGAATATAGAGTTGAGCCCTCCACAGTGAAAGCCAGTGCTTCTAAGCAAATGCAGCCATATGTTCTTGCAGCTAGATTGAATTATAGAATCTTACAAGTTGGTAGGGACCAAGGGTCATCTAGTCCAACCGCTGCAAAGCAGGAATCTCAGCTAAAGTATCCATGACAGATGGTCATCCAACATCTGTTTTAAAACCTCCAAAGAAGAATCTCCAACCTCCCGAGGGAGTCTGTTCTGTGGTGGAACATCTCTTACTGTCCGAAAGTTCTTCCTGATGTTTAGCGATCTCTTCTGGATATATATATCCTACCATGCCCAATACTACTGGAATCAAAATAAACTAAAATATAATTGAAGACATTTTAAACTATAATCCCACTGGAACAAAAGTCCTATTTTGGTTCAAAATTTAGATTTATGCCACTAAAAAGCAGTTTTGTTCTATTGTAGGATTTACAAACTACACAATTAGCACAGTACTACTAGCATCAGGCATCCAAATCATGAGTTAGACTCCCAAAACCCACAAGGGACTGGCTATTAGAGATCATATTCTCAAATTCTCTACAAGAAGATATACACACAGAAGTAAATGAAGCTTGCATTCTGCAAACATAAATGCATCCTTCTAGCAGCCACTGGAAGTCCGCCAATCCTCCAATCCAAGACAGAGGCAACAGTATGAAGAGGCAACAGAAGTCTCACAGTCCATCATTCAGTCCTACATATGACTTGGCTTGAAATATGCTTGAATGCTGGTATCTAATATGAGCCAACTAAGTCCTGTTAGATAGGAAACATCCCATTTTCAGAACTGCCTACTAATCAGTATGTCAAGGTTAGGGATGTAAAAAGGAATTGATTTCCATTACATCCTGCATTTGTTGCATGCAGCGCTGTTTGCATTCTGCTGCATTTCGGCTTCTGTCAAAAACCAAGTTATTTGTCTCATTGGTGAAATTAACTGTCATCAATGTGTTATTCCAGAGCGTTGCACACGGGGTAGGTGGGTGGAAAGATTCCTGCCATCCAATTGTTTAATGACAGCAAAAACATTTTCCTGAAGAAGAAGAAAAGAAATCCTGGGGAGAAAGCAGGAACTGATTTTTGTGTGAAAAGACTGAGCTTTCATTCCTGGACTGAAATGCACTCTGAGATGCCCTCTTCTTATACAGTGGTACCTCTGGTTAAGTACTTAATTCGTTCCGGAGGTCTGTTCTTAACCTGAAACTGTTCTTAACCTGAAGCACCACTTTAGCTCATGGGGCCTCCTGCTGCCACCACGCCGCTGGAGCACGATTTCTGTTCTCATCCTGAAGCAAAGTTCTTAACCTGAAGCACTATTTCTGGGTTAGCGGAGTCTGTAACCTGAAGCGTATGTAACTTAAAGCGTATGTAACCTGAGGTACCACTGTATTCAAAGTAGATGTCTGCCCTTCTCTCTAAGCCACTGGCAAAAGTTAGATCAGCATCCACTGACAGAGTTCTGACTAAGTTAGTGACTACTAGGCATGATGGCTGTTGTACCCCCACTGTTGGTGGCCGTATGTTGGGGGTCCTAGTTGCAGCTCCCATAGGCATCTGGTTGGCCACCTGAGAACAGAATACTGGACTAGGTGGCCTTTTGACCTTTTTATGTTCTTATGAGTTTTATTCCCCAAAGAGAGTCCCCCACCCCACGATGCATGGATATCAATTTGAAACACAGAGCTCTTTCAAAAGCAATGTGTAATAGCCTGGGATGTGGGGCACTGACTGTTCAAAATGAATTTACAAGTTGCACTAGGCTTCTGTAAGCTCATGGGCAAATATTTTACAGTCCAGATAACATTTCTTGGCCCATAACTATAGGTTTCTGGTCTCATTCCTTGGAGAAGGATTGTAGCTTTACCAACAGCAGGTTTAAGCTCAATACCCATAATCTCCAGCTGCAGAATCTTCAGCAGAAGCAAAAAGACCCTGAGATGGGAGCCTGGATAGCTCAAGTTGATTAGAGTGTGGTGCTGATAACACCAAGGTTGTGTCAGGAGCTCAGCCTACACTCGAGTACGACCCTGGTAGAGACACATGCCCAACTGGCATGTTGTTTCCCTCCTGGTCAATCATTCAGGAGCTTCAAAAGCTTTCTTCAGCCAGAACATCACAGAGACCGATGCCAAATGACACCGGCACACTTAGAGTTTGCGCATCATGCATAACAGGCCTCAGCAACTCAGCATTTTGGCTAATCTACTTTATTTACATATAAACACACATGGAGCACTGCAACATGGCTCCCTCTCTCTCTTGCATTAGACAGCAAAAAGGAAAAGGACAATAGTCCCACTTCAAAGACATCCTGTTTCCGTCACTTCCCACTCTGTGAAGTCAAAACATATCCCGTCATGTGATAGACAACAATCCCATGACTGCAATCATGGAGCAGGAATTCTAACAGGTTGTGGGTCTGATCCCCATATGAAACAGTTGCATATTCCTTCATTGCAGGGCATTGAACTAGATCAGGGGTCAGCAAACTTTTTCAGCAGGGGGCGGGTCCACTGTCCCTCAGACCTTGTGGGGGGCTGGACTATATTTTGGACGAAAAAAATGAACAAATTCCTATGCCCTACAAATAACCCAGAGATGCATTTTAAATAAAAGGACACATTCTACTCATGTAAAAACACGCTGATTCCCAGACCATCCGCAGGCCGGATTTAGAAGGCAATTGGGCTGGATCCAGCCACTGGGCCTTAATTTGGCTACCTATGGACTAGATGATCCTTGGGTCCCATCCAACTGTGATTCTATGATTCTAACTTCTGCCAGCCAGAGTAGACACTACTAAACTTCAATTGACCAAAAGCTTGACTCATTATAGTGCAGCCTTGTATGTTCACTTGTAGCAGAAAAGGGGTGAAATATAGAATGGGAAGGAACAAGTTTGACATGCAAATGTTACATGTGAATACATTACCTATGCCAATTTCTCATTTTCAATAAATCGTACTTTGCGTAGCATCTGTCATTGCAATCACAACAATTAAGCAAGTTTCCCATATGTTTCCTTGTGCTTCTGAAGTTAAGTTTGGACTCACTTTTGTTTACTAGTTTCTGGTCCAAATATCTCCAGTGACATCAGAGGGAATGCACACATCTGGGAAAGGACTTACATAACAGCTGGAGGCAACGCAGGAGGGGGTGCTAACACATTTTGGGTGTGACCGCATTAAAATGTGAGCAGTGCTGGCTATTCTTTGAGAGTTCATTTCCATTCCCCTTCTAAATGCTATTGCGCTAATTTATCAGCATATATTCTTTGCAATTTACCATGAAATATTTTTGGCCAGCAACTGGATCTGAGAAATAATGGCGGCTATTGAATATTATACGACACACTTAATTTGCACTGTCAAATAAGATGTGTTGCGCCAAAAGCACTGTAGACTGTAAAGCTGATATTATTGCACCATACTCCCCAGCCAGCTCTTCACAGAGCAGATGTCAGGCTGCCTTCCCAAAGCACTGCAATGTTTACTGCCACTTTCATTTTTTCATAATCAAAATAATGCATTTAGCAGGTCTCCTCAGTAGCAATACACAAACAATCCATAAAACACATTTTCTGGTGCAGCTGCACATTCTCCTCCATTTAGCCACTTGCTTCATGCTCCCCTTATGATTGGCCATCTGCTATGAATGGGAGGGAAGGAGGACAGCAGTTCTGGGGTGAGAAATATGGTCAGAACAGCTAGTGAGAATGCTACCCGAGTGCTGATAGTTCAGAATATTAAATTTCTATGCCACCCTTCATCTAAGGATCAAAGGGCTGCTTACAATATAAAACCACAAAATGTATAGCATTGTAACAAACAAAAGCAATCCCCGCCCCCGTTTAAAAGACCATAGTTAAATGTAAAGGGACCCCTGACCATTAGGTCCAGTCATGGACGACTCTGGGGTTGTGGCGCTCATCTCGCTTTACTGGCTGAGGGAGCCGGCGTACAGCTTCCAGGTCATGTGGCCAGCATGACTAAGCCGCTTCTGGCGAACCAGAGCAGTGCACAGAAATGCCATTTACCTTCCTGCCGGAGCAGTACCTATTTATCTACTTGCACTTTGACGTGCTTTCGAACTGCTAGGTGGGCAGAAGCTGGGACCGAGTAACGGGACCTCACCCTGTCGCGGGGATTCAAACCGCCGACCTTCTGGTCAGCAAGCCCTAGGTTCTGTGGTTTAGTTCACAGCACCACCCGCGTCCCTTAAAAGACCATAGATTCAGTTACAGATAGGTAGCCGTGTTGGTCTGCCATAGTCAAAACAAAAAAATTCCTTCCAGTAGCACCTTAAAGACCAACTAAGATAGTTCTTGGTATGAGCTTTCGTGTGCATGCACGAAATTAATTAGCCAAAGGCCTGGGAGAAGAGGAATGTTTTTGTCTGGTCCTGAAGATATGTAACGAAGGCGCCATGCGAGCCCCCATGGGGAGAGCATTCCACAAGTGAGGAGCCCATGCATAAAAGGCCCCTTCTTGTGTTGCCACCCTCCGGCCCTCTTGCAAAGAAGGCACACAAAGAAGGGCCTCGGATTGTGATCACAGCTTCCAAGTCGGTTCATGTGAGGAGAGGCAATATACACTTGTGTTCTGTTTTCATCTAGTTTTTAGGAAAATTTGTTGAATTTTGTGGGGGGGTATTACTGTTTTTATGTCAGTTGCTTCTAAATTTTTATTATATTAAGCAGTATATTTCTAAAAAAATAATAATAAAACAGTACTAATGAAAATTACTTACACATTTGAAACAAGGGAATAAAGACTAAAACTAAATAATGTGTCCCTTGGTAGTAATAGGGCCTAAATGAGAATTCTGGAAATGAACAATTTACGATTTATTTGGAGACATGCAATATATTCCCATTGCTAGTGGTAGTGAAAGAAAAAGGAACGGGTGGGCAAGTTACTTATGTTTTCTGTTAATTTAGCTTATCGTTTGATGAGGCCCAGGTTTTTTTACTAATGAAAAGCATATCACAAAACGTCTAGACATTGGCGATATTCTTAGCAAGAGATCACTGCATTTCACCAGCCACGCTTAAATTTTCCTTAAGGGATACTCTTCCACAGTGGCAGCCTAATTTTCAGGTTCTCGAGTCGCTTGCCTGAGAAACAATGGCCCTTTGGGAGCAGGGCTACAGCTAAAAGGTTCAACATGAAACAAGCAAGAGCCAGTTTCATGCCACCCAAAGAAAAGCAGCCAGAAGCAGGTCAGCAATCTTTTAATTCATTTAATTAGGACATCAATCAAACGAAAGCTTTAAATGATTGATCAAAAGGAGCCCGTTTTAATTAGTGGACCTGTAAGTTAAAGGGACACTTGTTTGTGTATTGAGGCCCAAAGTTCTGCAATGGAGTTCAGTGTAGCTTTCTGCTGGTTTGTTTGAATGAAAAGCAGGCGCTGGAGGTGGCAGCTGATTCATGGGAGTACAGGAAGGGGTGCTTAAATCCCCTTCTTAAAAAATTGCCCTGCACAAGCACCATTTCTCATTGTAATGGAGAATGGAGAATGGCATATTCTGCCCTGCCAGGGAGAAACAACTGGAGGAGGCATATTCTACATAGACAATGGCTGGAAGGGATAGGGTTAAGCACCCACTTTCCCTTTCTCCACTGCTGACTGTAGCTCCAGTGGCTGCTTCCCTTTAAAAAAGTAGATGGAGGGTAGATAATGCATCGTTCCTCCACCTGGTGCCCTTCAGGTGTTGTTGGACTAAACTCCCATCCATCCCAGCCAGCTATGGAGGGCACCATCTGGAGGGCATCAGGTTGGAGAAGGCTGTATGATATGTAGTTTGGCCAATTATGGTTCCAGTATGTTATTATTATGGGATGATGGGAGTTGGACTCCAGCAACATCTGGAGAGTCAACAGTTTCTTGGGACTCACCCAGGTACCATATTCTTTTATGTGGTATGCTTTTATAGTAGGGATGCTTTTCAACTAAATTTTATGCAGAGCAGACCCACTGAAATTAAATAACATAGTCATATTCATTCATTTCAATGGGTGGAAGCTGAATACTACCCAATGTGAATCATACATGTACAAAAATGCATACCAAACATCACGATGTACTCGCAAACTGAAAAGAAAGCTATGCTTAGCCTTTATGATATTGTAACAAAACATGGCAGAAATAGAAGTATAATAAGGCTTTGACATTCTGGATGCTAAGCAAAAACGTGTCTCAGAGTGAATGTAATCATTTTCGCTTCAGTGATGTTTCACAGGGGTTCTAGAATAGCTTTGCATATGAATTCAGAAGTGGCCATTTCTCTTAGAAAGGTGCAAGACAAGACAAACTTCATGCCCTTCGTGTTTCAGTTGTTTCTTTAAACATTGTTTCTTAAACCATACAATGCCCTACCCAGATAAATGGAAAATGGGTTTTTATTTGAATATTGGGGAAATAATTCATATCATTTTCATGGTATATTCATTTTTATGCATGTTTTAAAGCGTTGTGTCAGGGGTGTCAAACCCGGGGACCTCCAAATGTGGGTATTGTTTGTGCTTCTCTTTAGGAGCAGTGCTGCATTAATCCAATGTGTGCCATATGACGACGGGGTGGGAAACCTATGGCCCTCCTGGCTTTGTTGGACTCCCAGCTTCCACCATCCCTAATTACTTGCTGAGCTTGCTGGGGCTGATGGGAGTTGGAGACCAACCAGATCTGGAGGGCCCCAGGTTTGACATTCCTGACACAACAACAGAGACTTCAGCAGCAACTGAGATTAAAAGAGGCCAGGTGATATCTGCCTAGTATCAGGGTGGGGGTGGGAAAGTAAAACTGATGCACTGTCGCCTAAGTCACTTCATCTGGCTCTGGACTCCCCAAATAGTTTCTGCCACATCAAAACTGGAGAGGTGACGCAGTCTACATTTTGTCTGTTTTAAAATCTCCTATGAGACAGAAACAGGGACACGGGTGGCGCTGTGGGTTAAACCACAGAGCCTAGGGCTTGCCGATCAGAAAGTCGGTGTTTCAAATCCCCGTGACGGGGTGAGCTCCCATTGCTTAGTCCCTGCTCCTGCCAAACTAGCAATTTGAAAGCATGTCAAAGTGCAAGTAGATAAATAGGGACCGCTCCGGCGGAAAGGTAAACAGTGTTTCCGTGCGCTGCTCTGGTTCGCCAGAAGCAGCTTAGTCATGCTGGTCACATGACCCGGAAGCTGTATGTTGGCTCCCTCGGGCAATAAAGCGAGATGAGCGCCACAACCCCAGAGTCGGTCACGACTGGACCTAATGGTCAGGGGTCCCTTTACCTTTACGCGACAGAAACAGGAACAATCAGAAAGATTATGGCCTCCCTTTCTGACATATATGCAACTGCATTACAAGGCATGATCACTTGACTCTTTTCTTGCAGTAGAGATTAAATGTAACCAATTTAACTACAGTGGTACCTCGGGTTACAGACGCTTCAAGTTACAGACGCTTCAGGTTACAGACTCCGCTAACCCAGAAATAGTACCTCGGGTTAAGAACTTTGCTTCAGGGTGAGAACAGAAATTGTGTGGAGGCGGCGGGAGGCCCCATTAGCTAAAGTGGTACCTCAGGTTAAGAACAGTTTCAGATTAAGAACGGACCTCCAGAACGAATTAAGTTCTTAACCAGAGGTACCACTGTACAAGGTCACTGGGCTGATCTGGACAGATTGCACCAGTAGTGGATACTGTGGTGGGGCAGAGATGCTTGCCTGACCTCCTTGCAGGTGAGATGGTGCTCCTTACTGGGAAGGGGCGAGGCAGTGGCGAGATTGGCATGGTGCAAATGAACTGGCCAGTCCAATGCGGCACCCCTGCCAATGCATTAGTACACCTCCCTCTGCACAACTTTCCCCCCTCCCCCTCACAGTAAGCAGCATTAACTCACCTGCAAAGTGGTCAGGCAGGCGCCTCTGCCCCACCACAGAATCTGTTACTGGGCTGTATCCATGAAAAACTGAAACTCTCCCAAAAAAAGCTACCCAAAAGCCAACTAAAACTTCGAAGAAGAACTTATCAACTGTTGTTAACTTCAGTTAATTTACTTTATATATTTTTCAAATTGTTGGTATCCATCTGTCTAAAGAGGCAATGGAGTGCACTTCCAGGGGCGAGGTCAAACTGTTGCAGCTGCAGAGACCAGTTAACTTGTAACTGCTGTTTCCCACATTGTTTTTGCTACATTAGCAGCACCAAAGTGACCTCTCCGGGGTGCAAGCCTGAGCAGTGTGCATGGAGGTGCTGGGATTCTCAGATGACGAAACCCTCACTGATGTGGTCCAAAGAAAAACAGAACAATACATTTGGCACCAGATTGGCTGTGGGGATTGCCAAACAGAGGCCTACAAGACACCGCCCAACCGTCTACTCCCGATTTATGTAGGGCTTCCTCCTTAGCCCTTCTCCCAAAGATGTCCCACAGCGGATACAGACTTTTCCTCAGGGTTTACTCCTGAAGCCTTTCTCATGAATGAGTATAGACATAAGGCAGTGGAGGTTGTTTGCCTTCTCCTAGATAGGCGACCTTCCCAAGCTGATAAGCCCCATCTGCCCCTCACTTCCCTCTACAGTACGTTCTTGACCCTTGAACCCACTATTGGTCCTATCCACTCAATCTGCCAGAGCCTGTCTTTGAATGCAGGGCAAGTTCCTAACTCACTGAGGGTTTGAGACCCATCAGCTACCTTCACCTGGTTTAGTCAGCCAATCAATGCTGTTTCCTGGGGTGTGGCCGATGTTACATACAGTGGTACCTCGGGTTACATATGCTTCAGGTTACAAACTCCGCTAACCCAGAAATAGTGCTTCAGGTTAAGAACTTTGCTTCAGGATGAGAATAGAAATTGTGCTCCAGCGGCGCGGCGGCAGCAGGAGGCCCCATTAGCTAAAGTGGTGCTTCAGGTTAAGAACAGTTTCAGGTTAAGTACGGACCTCTGGAACGAATTAAGTACTTAACCTGAAGTACCATTGTACTGACAGCTTCTAGGAGCCACAGGTGAGAGCTGCTTGTAGGGTGGGGACCAAAGGTGGACAAACTACCCAAGAAGGAGCATGACGTGTCCCCCACCAGAGGTACTACCCCTCCCCTAACACCCCATAACCAAATAATTGACTGCTATTTCAAAAATCTCACCAAATACCGTATTTTTTGCTCTATAAGACTCACTGTTTCCTTCCTAAAAAGTAAGGGGAAATGTGTGTGCGTCTTATGGAGCGAATGCAGGCTGCGCAGCTATCCCAGAAGCCATAACAGCAAGAGAGATTGCTGCTTTCACTGTGCAGAGATCCCTCTTGCTGTTCTGGCTTCTGAGATTCAGAATATTTTTTTCTTGTTTTCCTCCTCCAAAAACTAGGTGCGCCTTGTGGTCTGGTGCGTCTTATAGAGCGAAAAATACGGTAAATTCAAACAACCAGGTGGTAGTTTGTTATTTAACAGTTACTGCTTCATAGGAAATATACCTATTCACAGGAAATATACCAATCAGACAACCTGAGACAATTTCAAACATAAATTGTTGTGAGAGTTCCAGAAATATGGGTTTGGATTCTGACTTCACTTTCCATGGAAGGAAAGTCTCCTTGGTTTTGATCAAGTGGAGGTATCCTGCTACCAGAGATGACAATGACAGATGGGGAGGGGGGCAGCAGGGGAGACAAAATTTAAAAATGCAAAAGGTGTTTTACTATTTGCTTTTTTGAGACAACTATAAAACCGAGTACATATTTTTTGCATATTAAAGGATGCAGAATAGTCTTGCTTTTCAACAAAAATTCAAAACTAGTCTGATAGGCTTTTGCAAGTTAGCATCTCAGACCTTGCCAGCCTTTTAGCATTGTATTTGTTAAGGGATAAAGTTAATTGTTTAACCGCGGACTAAGGTATCATTTAGTCTATAACTTAAACAAGCATTGATAAAGTTTTTTACAAAAAGATGCTATCAGCAAAACAAACAGGGTATTTTGTATTACTTCAAAGCTTATTTATAATGTGTTTAGAAAAATTCAATGGAAACAGGAAAATAATGTCTTGATTTTCTAAACTTTACCACATCTGCTTTTACTTACTTGTAGCATTGTAAAGGTCTCCGGATTTCAAATGGATGGGGTTTTTTCTTCTTTTTTCTCTCTCGCTCTTTCTTTTGTCTACTACCCTATTCAGCTATCTTCACATGTTATACACAGACACACATGGTCTCCCATTTTCCACTTGTGAATGTAACCACAAGAAAATCTTTCTTTTTAAAGTTTTAAATAAGATGTTGCATATGACTGAGCATAGATGACATTTTAGCCAAACATATTAGAAACAGAATGGAAACTATTTTCTGTAGAAAGGCAGTTTTGAAATCCCTATATTTTTATTTCCCTTTTTAAACTAATGTGCATATGTGCCATTAATTTAGCCCTGCTTTTTGAACCAAGTCTTCAGCTATGTACTCCACACCCCTACATGCAGTGAGAAGTCTAGTCCTACAGAGTTTCATTTCTGAAGGACAAGGAACAGAGCAATAGAGACTTTTAGTGTCTTTGCAATCACTTTCTGTCGTCGTAACCGCTGAAAAGAGTGAAAGCAAATACATAGACTTGTAAAACAGACACCCTGCATCACAAGAACAACCCCCCTAGATCGGATCAAGTGTCCCCTTGGTCCAACATTTTCTACAGTGATCCTTCAGAAGTCCATAAGCAACAAGGAATGCTGTTGAGATTTTTAATTTTTTTTTAATCTGCAAGTTAAATGCAAAGACACAAACTTCAGGTCTAGTTTAAGGTTACCAGATTTGCTGTGATGAAATGAAAGGGGTTCAAATCACAGGCGCTGGCCTTAACTGGCCTGGGAGCTGAGCATCTTAAGGACCAGCACCTTCTGTTATGTGCCCTACTCACACTCTTCAACATCTAAGGCCCCACTCTTATGTACCACTGCCAAACAAAGCTCAGCAGACCTCTGTTAAGAGCAGAGCCTTTTTTGCAGCTGCACCACGGTGCAGAATGCCCCCGCCTCAAGAGGTTCTGCCAAGCCCAGACACTGTGCTCATTGAACCCCAGGCTAAAAATTGAGGTTGGTGTGGCACTGCCCCATTCATCTTGATTGAGTGGCCTCTACTGGTCAACAAGGAAGCAATATGTGGTTGCTTTGATTGCATGATCCTTAGTTTTAGGCTAAGTAGGGCATGGGAACCAGAGGGTTAAGCCAAAGGCCTTGAAGAAAAGGTGGGATTTGAGGGTGGCTGTTGATCCATTCCTTCCTGTAGCTCAATTTTTTATCATTAGGGGTGGCTGTTTGTGTGTGTCTCCTGCTGGGAAGGGATTTGGGTCATTTTACCAGCTCCTGTCTTGTATCATTAGACCAGCTCCTCTGATGAATTTTTGCATTTATTAGTTACTTTCTATTGTCTTTTAACCTTTATTTGTAAGCCACTTTGAATAATTGTTGATAAAGAAGAATTTGAGTTAAAAAAGGGGGGGTTACCAGATTTTTTCAAGGAATCCGGGGACACTTTTCATCTTCATTTTGGATGGGGACTGATTTGTAAATCCGGGGACTTCCCCTGGGAAATGGGGATGTCTGGTAACCTTAGTCTAGCTTGGTGCTAAGAGAGCTCTAAGGTCAGCTCCTTACGACTGTTCCAGATTTTCCAAGAAACAGTGCATGAGACAGATGAGCCAAAGACCAGACGAAAAAGCTCTTCCATAAACAGAGCTATTTTGTACAATTATTGCATTGCATTTTGGACAATGACTAGAGAGAATCTTGCTTCATTTGTTACAAGTAATTCAGTAGGATTAAGAATACACATATAGCAGTGAAGTGGAACCAGGTTATTCCCTACATACTTTGGATTGAGGGCATGATTCTAGTTCCTGCTCCTATAGATAATCTAAAAACTGAACCAACATGGACGAGAATAGTTTTCTAGGAGAGAAGTCCTATACACGCTTTTAAACATGAGAGATATTGGGCAGAGCTAGAGAAGCAGTGGCCCTTAGCCTTATTTAATGCATGCAAGAGGCAGCCAGAAGCAGAGAAGGAAGGCAAGAGAGAGAAACATGTTTGTGTGTGGCTAAAATGGATGGAGTAATGGAACAAGGGAAAGAAGCTGTCTGCAAGCAAACCATTCAGACCTCTTGCAAGGAGGGGTGAACTGAAATGGAAAGAGCAGTGGGAAAGGGAGCAGGTAATCTTCTGCAAGCAATTAGTTCTGATCTCTGGCAAGAATGAACCATCCCCTTCTCAGCAGCCCACTGCATGGGAAGGAAGAAGGGAGGGTTAGAGAAGGCCACTCCAGCCACCACCACTAGCATGGAACCCGCAAACAGATTAGCCCTGAGCCGGGAAAGGTTCTCAGCATCTGATATTGATACAGTGGTACCTCGGGTTAAGTACTTAATTCGTTCCGGAGGTCCGTACTTAACCTGAAACTGTTCTTAACCTGAAGCACCACTTTAGCTAATGGGGCCTCCTGCTGCCGCCGTACCGCCATAGCATGATTTCTGTTCTCATCCTGAAGCAAAATTCTTAACCTGAAGCACTATTTCTGGGTTAGCGGAGTCTGTAACCTGAAGCGTATGTAACCCGAGGTATCACTGTAATTGGATCTCAAGATCTGTGAATGTGAGGCTGTTCGCAGAAAGGGGCTTTCCCATTCCCTGCTCACCCCTGCACCATGCTGAAACACCTTTCCAGAGGGTCAGGGGTCCTTGTGAATTTTGTGAGACGGAATATGGACAGGATGTAGTGGGAAGGGGGAATTAACCCAAACTGGATGGATGCACCCTAGGTACCAGTAAGTGCATCTCATCTCAAGCAGGGTGCCTCTGCCTGATTTCTGGCAGATACCCTTTCCTCTTGTAGCTATACATGCCCCATCCTGCATCACAGCCTCTGGAAGTCTTCTCGGGAGTTGCAAGCAGGAGGATGAGATGGGAAAACACCCTCCTGTGAACAGCCTCCTGTGAACAGATCTCATCCCATTCACAGTGGCGTAGCGTGGGTTGTCAGCATCCGGGGCAAGGCAAGTAATTTGCACCCCCTAACCTGTGGATTTGCGCCCCCTAACCCTAACCCCCAGATGTTGCGCCCGGTGCGGCCGGGCCCCCCTGCACCCCCCATGCTACGCCACTGCCCATTCATATTTATATATTATATAAATGAGAGAGGGGTTTTTATACTTAGATCTACTGATGGGAGTGTTAAAAGTGTGCATATGATAATTTTTAAATAGTGAATAAAAACCCCTGTGTGCGTCTAGGGGAATTTCCTGTTTTCCTTGCAGAACTGCCTTGCCACCACCCCGCAACATAAAGTATATTATCAGAAGTTGCAGCTAGGTATGAAAATCCAGTTTTTCTAGAGGAAAGCATAGAGCTGCGTAAGAAATAGGAAAGCATGGAATCACCCATGCTGCGTTGGCTATGACTGCAATGGGGCTTACTTTCAAGTAGGAGATTTCACTGGAAAGTTCTACAGAAATTCTCTGTAGTTTAATTGAACAAGCTGTTATTGAAACATTAATCTTTCACACGTTAAGAACTGCATGAATATCTCCTGCATGCGTGACAGAGAAAGAAATAGCCTACTGGTTTTATTTAATGTATCCAATGACCACTACAATGGGACATGTGATGGGAAAGAAAAGGAACAAGCAATTCTTGCCGCAGCAAATTGTAGCTTCGCCAAAGCTATTAAAATGATTTAGCGATCACCCCCACCCTTTGTTACAGTTTGTCAGTGTCTGTCATCATTAAGATGAATTCTTGGTGTCCAAAGAGAATTTCTACTGGAATTCAGTGCTTAGAAGCCGCTCAATTCATCTTTTAAACACCATCCAAATACTGTAGTAGTAGGCTCAATGAATGCACTTGGGGGACTATCATCATAGTGTGTAGCTAAACCCCTGCCCTGCACATGTTTATAGAGCCTTACACCGAGGCAGGCCACTGGCCCATCTAGCTCTGCATTGCCTCTACACTGATTGGCTGCATCTCTCCTGGATTTCAGACAGGTGGCACCAGCCCAGGGGTCATCAACCTTTTTCAGCCATGGGCTGGTCTACCGTCCCTCAGACCATGTGGTGGACCAGACTATATTTGGGGGGGGGGGAATGTGAAGGAATTCCTACGCCCCACAAATAACCCAGAGACGCATTTTAAATAAAAGGATACATTCTACTCATGTAAAAACACATTGATTCCCGGACCGTCCGGGGGCTGGATTGAGAAGGCAATTGGGCCGCATCCGGCCCCCGGGCCTTAGGTTGCCTACCCCTGCACCAGCCCTTTCCTTTAAAACAGTAAGTTCCCAAAACCTGTTAGAACAAGGAAGTTTTCACATGCCAGTGGAAAGAGAGCGTGGAGGGAGCCAGTCTAATTTCTCCAGGTCAACCAAAGAGGTTAAGAGGATGGAGCAATTCCCCTACAAGGAACAGTTGCAGCATTTGGGGCTTTTTAGTTTATAGAAAAGGAGAGTAAAAGCCAACATGTGTGTGTGTGTGTGTGTGTGTATGCATGGCATGGAGAAGGTGGATAGTGAAAAGTTTTCCTTCCTCTCTCACAGCACTAGACCTCATTGGCATCCTATGAAGCTGAATTGTCAAACTACAGTCATACCTTGGAAGTCGAATGGAATCCATTCTGGAAGTCCGTTCGACTTCCAAAACCAAATTGTGGCTTCTGATTGGCTGCAGGAAGCTCCTGCAGCCAATCAGAAACCGTGGAAACCCCATCGGACATTCGGGTTCCAAAAGAACATTCGCAAACCAGAGCAATCATTTCTGGGTTTGCAGCATTCGGGAGCCAAAACGTCCGAGTTCCAGGTAATTCAAGATCCAAGGTATGACTGTATAGAACTGGCTCCCACAGAAGGCAGTGATAGTCACTAACATGAATAGCTTTAAAAGAGAATTAGACCAATTCGTGGTCATCCGTGGCTACTAGCCCCAATGGCCCATCTTTCATCCCCTCAGCTCGAGGGAAATTTCTACTGTGCTCAGGTGCTGCTTGACCTCCTACAAGCATCTGATTGGCCACCATGAGAACAGGATGGGTCCATCCAACAGGGGTCTTCTTATGCTCTCTCTTTTTTTGTCCAAACATTTTATCTTTTCCTTATACAGTGGTACTTCATGTTAAGTACTTAATTCGTTCCAGAGGTCCGTTCTTAACCTGAAACTGTTCTTAACCTGAGGTACTACTTTAGCTAATGGGGCCTCCTGCTGCTGCCGCCCCGCCAGAGCACGATTTCTGAGGCAAAGTTCTTAACCTGAAGCACTATTTCTGGGTTAGCGGAGTCTGCAACCTGAAGCGTATGTAACCTGAAGCGTATGTAACCCGAGGTACCACTGTAATGAAGTTATTCCAACCTCCTGGTCATTTTTGTCACCTTTTTTCGTTCCATTTCTAAAGCTCACCAGAACTGTACACAGCATTCTAAATTTGAATGAGGGCATTACAACAACAACAACAACACAATTTGTATTGTAAATGGTTGTAAAGCACATCAAGAGGCGTTTTACTTTAAAATGCATCTTCCACACCAACTATCATCTCAGTAACTCTCCCATACATATGACTGCAGTATAAACCATCTTCCAAAACCATCGTTTGCTATTCATACTTTCATATCTTCACTATATGCATAGATCATTCTCTCAGAATTCTTTGCAAACTTAGAGCAACGTCCTTTACCTTGCCATTTTCCTCCTCATAAATACTTAGATGCATACAGTGTCCACACAATGATACTTAAACAATATAAAGCTATTCAAAACCTAAGGGGGAAGGAACCATATCCATGTTAGAAGTTCCCTGTGCAGATTATACGTAATAATATGACAGTTGTTCAGTGTAATTATTGTATAATTTTATAAGCCTATTGGACAAAGGAGGTTATGAATAGAAAGTTCGTCAGCAATTGTCCTTTGCTTGAGATATGGAACCAGCTCACATTTTCCCTTCCACACAGAAACCAGTTACATGGTTTCAGTTTCCCTTGATTCACTTGATGAGAGGCTGGCAGTCATGCCAAATTATCTGGTGGGTTCATAATGTGCCTCAACAGTGACTGAAGACGAGACCACCAAACATACCCTCTTTTCAGGCTCAATGTGGAATTTAAATTAATGTTCCCAGGGGTGAAAGTCTATCTAACCATACCATCTAGCCACTCCAATTACATTTTTCCTCAGCCCAATCAACATTACATTGCTTAATTTAAATAATATAAACATAATAAAGGGTTCCTTGGCAGGATTCAGAATGCTACATATATTTTATATTTGAGGTAAGGCATTTAGAGATGTGAGCTCCACTGTAGCTCTGCTGTAGCCATTGCCAACACGATTCTATATGAGTCAGTCATTCTAGAAGGTTCATAAACTCTTAGTGGTTGTCTTATTTGTTCATAGAGTCTCCAAGGGTGTTCTTTTACTTCAGGGAATTGTCAAGCTCACTAACCAATGTCAAGCAATACCAAAGGGAAGAACAAGCACTGAATGAAACAGGTGTGGAAAGCAGGTGTGTCGAGTGCAAGACAAGTTGTTACCCTAAAATGAGTTTCTCTCTGCATAGGTATAGGCCAGTTACCAAGATTTAAGTGCTGTTGGCTCTCATGACACCAACATTGTGTTGCAAGAGGAGGAACCCACGATGGAAGTAATGGCAGGACTGATGACTGGGGTCACAGACAGGACTAGATACAGTCGTACCTCAGCTCCCTAATGCCTTGGGAGTCAAACGTTCCGGCTCCCAACGACTGAAAACCAGAAATGAGAGTTCTGATTTTCGAACATTCTTTTGGAAGCCAAATGTCCGACAGGGCTTCCATGGCTTCCGATTGGCTGCAGGAGCTTCCTGCAGCCAATCAGAAGCCACGCTTTGGTTTTCTAAAGTTTCGGAAGTCTAACGGACTTCCGGAACGGATTCTGTTCAGCTTCCGAGGTACGACTGTATAGAAAAGTGGACTTGAGGCAATTATGTCAATGGTATATGGGAAACTGAAGAAGGAAGAAAGAAACTAGTTGAGTGTTCCACCAGGTGCCAAACTTGACCAGATTTTAAAAAGCTTTTGGATAACTGGAAGATGGTAATCTCTGCTTGTCGTACCGACTTCTGTTAGACTTTGGCTTTGAACAGCATTGGGGGGAAAGAATGTGGAGGTCCTAAAGAGAACAATATTTTAAGACAGTGGCCCAGTTCACAAATCATTGTAAAACATAGTTAATGGTTCGTTGTGAAATTGCCAATCTGGACTATTTGGCTCCTTCCTCTTAGCACACAAAGTTCAGCGTAAGGGTGGCACTGTGGGTTAAACCACAGAGCCTAGGACTTGCTGATCAGAAGGTCGGCTGTTCGAATCCCTGCGACAGGGTGAGCTCTCGTTGCTCGGTCCCTGCTCCTGCCAACCTAGTAGTCGAAAGCATGTCAAAGTGCAAGTATATAAATAGGTACCGCTCCAGCGGGAAGGTAAACGGTGTTTCCGTGCGCTGCTCTGGTTCACTAGAAGCAGCTTAGTCATGCTGACCACATGACCCGGAAGCTGTACGCTGGCTCCCTCGGCTAATAAAGCAAGATGAGTGCCGCAACCCCAGAGTCGGTCACGACTGGACCTAATGGTCAGGGGTCCCTTTACCCTTAAACCCAGCGTAATGAATTTAAGAATGCATTCATGTGGGAGTGAGATGTGACATGACAGAAGTCATGAATGGCAGGAAGGGAGCGGGCTTTCTCTCTCTCCCCCCATAACATTAGAACTAGTGGATTTCCAGTGAATCTGACTGTTGGAAGATTCAGGACAGAAGAATAGAAGAAGATAGAAGAAAGTACTTCATGCAGTGCGTAGATAAACTATAGGATTTGCTCCGACAGGGAAGCAGTGATGGCCACCAACTTGGAAAGCTTTAATTGAATTTGCATTTGAATGATAATCAGGACCTGGAGGACAAAGCCTTAATTGGATTTATGCTGGTAGCAGCACGTATGGTTTTCGCAAAGTTTTGGAAGGACCTCGAGGGAGCAACCCTAACATCCTGGTACAAGGAGTGTGGTAAATAGCCCTTATAGAGAAATTAACACAAAAAACTGAAATTCTCTAAAGGAGCAAAACAGAAGGACCCTTTAGCTGGAGAATGGTGGGACTTTCTTGCATTTTCAAATACTGCAGAACATGAGAGACCAGCCCCAAGATTATAAAACCAATTTATGGATAGTGTAACAAATAATTACTAGTATGCTGTACTTTTGCACTATTCTTTCACTTCCATCATAAAGCAAAATGCTACCACTGTAAGGGAATTGCTAAGGTCATATTGGGGTCTTCAGAACCAAAGTTGATGGGATTATTATTTTTGTTGCTGTTGATGATTTACATTCAAACTGCATTGTGCAGGACATTAGGTTCCAAATTGATGAAAAATAACAATAAGTAAAAAGACAATAAAAAGAGGATTGGACAAATTAACGGAAGACAAGGCTTTCAGTGGCTACTAGCTGCGCCCTGTCTCCACAGTCGGAGGCCCCAATGCTTCTGAATACCACTTGCTGGAAACCACAGGAGATGAGAGAGCTCTTGTCCTCAAATCTTGTGAAGT